>NC_135886.1:141199492-142399492 GCF_964194155.1 Cetorhinus maximus | reverse complement strand
AACTAAATAAAGTGCAAAAGTGCAAAGAGTAAACCTGTGGAACCAGAAGAGATATTAAAACAAAAGGCGACAGAAAAAGATAGTATGGGTTGCAAAGAAAGACTTGCAATGGATATCAAAATTAAGACAAAAAAGCTTTTACAATTAAATAAGGAAAACAGTAGTTAAGGATAATATTGGCCCTTTTAAAAAAACAGATGAAGATAATATTACAAATTAAAACAAGGCAATGGCAGACTTGCTGTATAATTACTTTGTCAGCCTTCACATTAGAGAAAGATAATATATCTGGCATTCCAGGGAAATGGATACTTAATAAAAGAATGAAACTAATTAAAATTAATATGATTAATATGAAGAAAACAATATCAGAAAACAGTGGCACTGAATCTGATAAATGTATTGCACTGGGGGTGTCAGCTTGGATTTTTACGCTCGAGTCTCTACAGTGGAACTTGAACCTACAATCTTCTGGCCAAGAAGTTGGAGTTACCAAACTGAGCCACACTGACTCAAAAGTGTAGATCTGTAAAAGGTAGGTCAAGCCTAACTGACTTTTTTGAGAACAGAAGTAGCAGACAGGGGAATGTCTATGGATATAGTTTATATTGTTGATTTCCAAAAGGCATTCAATGGGATTCTAAATAAGACATCATTAGCCAAAATTAAAACATGGAATTGAAAGCAAATTATCTATTTATCTTGTTAGGTTGTAGAAGACAAGAAAATAGGAATAACAGGTATGTACTCCAATTGGAAGGAAGTGGTAATTGACATCCCACAAAGATCTGTGCTGGGGCTTCAACCAATGAGCTGCAACATCTGTGCAGTGGCAGAGTCGGAGTACCACTCCGCTCCCAGTTGCCCTAAAATTAAGCCACAACTTTCTCGCCCGATATTCTGTCTCAGGCTGGGCGAGAACAGTGCAGTACAGCAGGTTGTGTATTTAAGACCGAGGTTCTTGATTGGTAAGGGGATCAAAGGTTACGGGGAGAAGGCGAGAGAATGGGGTTGAGAAACTTATCAGCCATGATTGAATGGCGGAGCAGACTCGATGGGCCGAATGGCCTAATTTCTGCTCCTATGTCTTATGGTCTTCTGGTTCCAGAGGTGTTGTGTCGAGAGCAGCTGAGTTAAAGGCGGCATGCTGCTTTCTTCACAGCACTAGCTGTACAACAGTAAGTTTACAGGTCCAGGCACTTTGAGAGGCCAGGGAGAACCAGTGAGAAGGTAAGTGTATAAGGTTGGGCAGGAGTGAGGATGAGATGAGATGAGAGTCAGTACTATAGTTAGCCAGAAGTTAGAAATGGCTTTAATGCTTCTAACTTTTTCTGGGTAACTACTACTCCAGGCTGTCGGAACCATCTGAAGTTTGTCACTGAAACCGCAGCATCAGATGGTTCCCATTGTAGGACGATTGCCCAAAAGGAGTTTGAGCTTCCCAGGGAACTGTCATGCAATCTTTACGTGGGGGTTTCCTTGGGGCCGGGGGTAGGGGTGTGGTGTGGTGGTGGCCATGGCCCCAGCACATCTTTGCAGTACCCACCCACCTCACTCCCCTCAAGGTACAGTGCCCGAGAAACATAGGGTTTTTAAAATTCATTCACGGGATGTGGGCTTCATTGGCTGGGCCAGCATTTATTGCCCATCTCTGGTTACCCTTGAGAAGGTGGTGGTGAGCTGCCTTCTTGAACCGCTGCAGTCCATGTGGTGTAGGTACGCTCTCAGTGCTGTTGGGGAGGGAGTTCCAGGATTTTGACCCAGTGACAGTGAAGTAACGGTGATATATTTCCAAATCAGGATGGTGAGTGGCTTGGAGGGGGACTTCCAAGTGGTGGTGTTCCCATGCATCTGCTGCCCTTGTCCTTCTAGATGGTAGTAGTCGTGGGTTTGGAAGGTGCTGTCCAAGGAGCCTTGCTGAATTCCTGCAAAGGCACCTTCCTAACCCACAGCTTCTAACACTAGGCAGATGCATGGGAACACCACCAACTGCAGTTCCCCTTCAGGCCACACACCATCCTGACTTGGAACTATATCGCCGTTCCTTCACTGTTGCTAGGTCAAAGTTCTGGAACTCGTCCTAACAGCACTATGGGTGTACATACACCATATGGACTGCAGCGGTTCAAGAATGTGGCTCAACTTCGCCTTCTCGAGGACAATATGGGATGGGCAATAAATGCTGGCTTAGCCAGCAATGCCCACATCCCGTGAAAGAATATAAAAAAACCGAGGAGATTACACAAACTAGGGTTATATTCATATGAATAGATATAAGTGACTTGATTTGAGGGTTTTAGGATTTTCAAAGGAATTGATGGAGAAGATAGAAAACAACTATTTGAGCTGGCAAGGGAATCTAGGGCAAGGGGACATCACCTTAAAATCAGAGCCAGGCCAACAAACAGTTAGAAATATTTATTTACATAAAAGGCCGTAGAATTCTGAAACTCTTTCCTGAAAATCTCAGTATCCTTAGTGCAGGAGACAGCCATTCGGCCCATCGAGTCTGCACTGGCTCTCTGAAAGAGCCTTCCATCTAGTCCCACTCCCCTGCCTTATCCATGTAACCTTGCACATTCTCTCTTTTCAGGTAGCAATCCAAATCCCTTTTGAATACCTCAATCGAACCTGCCTCCACCACCCTTTCAGGAAGTTTGTTTCAGACTCCAACCAGCCTCTGGTGAAATATTTTTTCCTCACATCACAGTTACTCCTTTTGCCAATTATTTTGAATCTGTGCCCTCTAGTTCTTGATGTTCTTTTGAGTGGGAACAGTTTCTCACAAATTGCCCTGTCCATACCCCTCAGGATCTTGAATACCACAATCCAGTGTCCTCTCAGCCTTCTTTTCTCTAGGGAACACAGTCCCAGCCTCTCCAATCTATTCTCATCCCTACAGTTCTTCATCCCACAAGTCATTCTTGTGAATCTCTTCTGTATTTTTTTCAATGTCTTCACATCCCTCCCCAAGTATGGCACCCAGAATTGGACGCAGCATTCCAGATGAGGCCTAACTAGTGTCTTATACAAGTTCAACATCACCTCCTTACTCTTGTGCTCAATGCCCTTATTAATAAAGCCTAAGATACGATATGCTTTATTAACTGCCTGCCATCTTCAATGACCTATGTACATATACACCAAGGTCGCTCTGTTCCTACACTTCCTTTAGAGGCTATCCCTTTATTTTGTACTGTCTCACCATATCTTTCCTGCCAAAATGAATCACCTCGCACTTCTAGCAGTATATGTTAGCTCAATTAACAATTTAAAATCCAATAGTAATACCTTTTTGCTCGTGATGGGTATTAAGGGAAATGGAGCCAAAAGAATGAATGAAGTTTGGAAAAGGTTAAGCCATAATCTCACTAAATGGTAGAACAGGCTTGAGGTGTAGAACAAATTTCTAGGCTTCAAAGACATACCTTAACAGACTTAAAGAAGAGCATTTTTTATCCTGGACAACCACTTTGTATAGTTCCAGCAATAGCTCATGCACTTTCGCCTCACTTCTTGCTTTGTACTCCTGAATGTTCTTTGTTGTCAGCTCTAAAAGCTTCATATTGGTATGGAAGAGTCTGCAGGCAAAACACGTGGCCATTGCTGTTTCCATCTTGTCTCCTGTGAGCACCCAAACGCTCATACCTGCAGAGTGCAAGGCTTCAACTGTTTCTGCAGCCTGGTCTTGGAGTCTTTTCATAGGGAAAAAATAAAGCAATGCAATCAAATGTGACTTTAAAAAAGTGAAAGTTAAAAGAGCATCAAGAAACAGTAAGTATTAGCATTTCATCCTTCATCAAACATATATTCCAAAAATTATTACAGTTGTGCTTACTGAAACAATGCTTAAATTTTACTCCTGTTACCAGTTGTCAAACAAAAAAAAATTAAAACTTTTTTTTTTAAACCAGCTGCTACCCAGACCAGGCAGACAATTCATTTAGTCATAAGTGGAAACAGAAATTGTTAGAAACACTCAGCAGGTCAGGCAGTGCCTGTGGAGAGGGGGAGATGGGGTTATGTTTCAGGTTGCTGACCTTTCATCAGGATTTGCTGACAAACTGTCATCCACCTGAAACATTAACACCCCTTTCCTCTCACTGGAGATGCTGCCTGACCTTGAGCATTTCCAGCATTTTTGGTTTTTATTTTAGATTTCTAAGCATCTGTAGCATTTTTCTTTTTCTTCCCTAAGGCAAAGGTTCACAAACTGAAAAATTTCAGATACAAGGATGTGGGTGGCCAGCAAGTGACCAAGACAATCTGCTTCCTGACTTTGTATCTATAATTGTGTCCAGGTTGATTACTTCTTCCCTTCCTTTGAGGTTATTATTGATACCTTAACAGACATCCTGACTGGGCTCAGAAACTTTTGATTGTCATTAGTGATGTCAAATCAATTCCTGATTCAGCAGAGAATAGTGGGATATCAAAAGTAGGAATATTTTGAAATGGACAGGTCCTAAAATGAGCCCCAAGTATCCTTCACAAAGTAAGTATTTGATTGGCGATGTCTCATTTGCTGGGCTGATTTTGCAAATTGCCTTCAATGTAAAAATGGAACCCTGTCACAAATAGAAATATTGAAACTTGTGAATAAGCAGCTGCATTCAATGCAGCTTACTTTATTTTTAAAATTGATATTTTTATTCTAGTAAGCCAGTTATTCTATAATTTATATAGTTAAACAATAGAAATGCTATGCCTTTGCCAGACAATATTAGCTAGAACAAAAACAAAAAATGCTGGAAAAACTCAGGTCTCACAGCATCAGTGGAAAGACAGACAGAGTTAACGTTTCAAAGTCCATATGACTCTTCTTCTCCTCTGAATGCTGTGTTCTTCTTCTCTGAAGAGTCACATGGACTCGAAACGTTAACTCTTGTCTTTCTCTCCACAGATGCTGTCAGACCTGCTGAATTTTTCCAGCATTTTTTGTTTCAGATTTCCAGCATCCGCAGTATTTCGCCTGAATATTAGCTAGAAAATTGACTTTGTTTGCAATCAAATATTGAGAATTCCTGTGGCGTGTACCACTGACTGTCACAGCACTACTGCATTATATAATGGGAAAAAGCTATCTTTGACTAACTATTTTGCTCCATGGATACTTGTCCCAGCCAGGAGACAGATCATTCATGAAGTTAGAAATGGTGGTTGCTGGAAGTACCAAAAGTTTTAGTGAAAGCACATTTACTGTCAGGCCAGTCACTTCCCATAAACTCAAAAGTTGCTTCAGCAAGTAGAATAAATGTTAAGAAACAGCCAGCATTATTAACAGAAATGGTGGTGGTGATGTAATGATGTTTCATGTATGTCGATACAACATCCCAAACCTGGCTTTACTCCTGTTCAGAGTGTTGACTGACCTGAGGTCCAATTGCAGAGTTCTGCTTTTATTTCTGCTTCAGAAAGTGATGGTGCATTTTGCATTTGAATGACAGTGCTGGCTGGGAGAAGATTCCACAAGCATGAGAATGTGTGGGGGAAGTTTGCTGCTGCCATTCTGGAAGGTATTAAGTACAGTTTCAATCATACTGGCAACATGTGAAATCTAGCCTGAGTGCCAACTCTTTAATGATTGCGACTGCACTTACAGCTTGGGAAATATATCAGTCCTTTACATGTCTTTCAGAATTGACCACCCTCATCATCTGGTTTTCATGATTTTGCTAAACCCACTCTAACCAGTATCAATGCTATAAATACTTTAAAATATAATAACTTTATCATGAAGATAAGGTATGAGATTCAAAATAAAGTGGGCAAGTGGTGTAGAAGGTCAAATCACTTGTCTTAATTTTTAAAAATTCATTCATGGGGTCTGGGCATCACTGGCTAGGCCAGCATTTATTGCCCATCCCTAACTCAGAGGGCATTTAAGAGTCAACCACATTGCTGTGGGTCTGGAGTCACATGTAGACCAGGCCAGGTAAGGATGGCAAATTTCCTTCCTTAAAAGGACATTAGTGAACCAGATGGATTTTTACAACAATCAGCAATTGTTATCAGCATCAGACTTTTAATTCTAGATTTTTATTGAATTCAAATTTCACCATCTGCCATGGTGGGATTCGAACGCAGGTCCCCAGAGCATTACCCTGGGTCTCTGGATGAGTCAGTGATAATACCATTATGCCACCGCCTCCCCTGGCTATAAACAAAGGCGGATAAAAATAAGTGTTTTATTTTTACTATAATCTATTTAAAATGGATAACATTTGACACAGGTTAATTTATGCAGCAGGATTTATAAGAAACAGAGGCATGTTGTCAAACTGTAACCAAGGTTCCATTATCAAACACAACAACTACATGTCCTGGCATCACCCATATGTGGTGTTCTGGCAATACAAGATTTTGCGCAGATCTCCACATTTCAGCTTGTGATCTTGCAAGTGGGGCAAATGATAAACAGAGGCAAGTTACAGATCTCCTGGTCAAGCTGGTTGAAGAGAAAACATAAGTCGTCACCACATCACTAACTTGTATCCCTCAGCTGATGGGTTGCATTGACAGAATAAGTATGCGGTCTAGCAAGGCCAATGACACGTAGGCTGCTTGCCCAAGATATTGTAACACAATCTGAGCACAATTATAGACTTACTTGTCTTCAACTGCTGTTGCGCCAATTAAATGTAAATCGATTTCAATATCATCGTAAGCTTCTGCTAATTTTTTGTCTCTGTCCTTCAGGGTCATTTTGGCTTCATGAAGCTGTGCACTAATCTGGTCATATTCATCCTGAGTGAGCTCTCTGTATGCGACACAGAGTGTTCTCAAACCATCCTAGACATATGGAATTAAAGCAAAAAATGTGGGAGAATAATTTTTCTTTCCTTTCAGTTTTACTCAATTCCCAAGCCTTTTTTTAAAAACCGCACTGAACATTAAAATATGACATCTTTCAATTGACAGAATTTTGGCCAGTTTAAGATACATGGACTGAAAAAGTGATCAGTATATTGATAATTACTGCTAACTTAACAGAAATCTGTACTTTTTCAACTAAGACTATTAAATTATTAGTAACTGCTAAAGTCAGTAATGGGTGCTAAATGAAAAGCGTGATTTCACATTTTATTTCCATCCTGCAAGACAAATTTTTTTTTGTCGTTACGAGCAACCTTAGATCATAAGACACTGTATAAGCAAACTTTAATTTTGTGTCAAGGACATTGTGCTCATTTTCAGTTTCTGAAACAAAAAAACGGATTTACTGGCTTTTAGCAGTAGAATCATAGAATGATACACTACAGGAAGCAGCCATTTGGCTCATCATGCCTGTGCCTGCTGTTTGAAAGAAATATCTGATTCGTCCTACTCCCCAGCTCTGACCCCCCCATAGCTTTGTACATTTTTTCTCTAAGCATTCAACAAATTCCCTTCGGGTAGTATTCACTTTTTCAAATTGGCTTTTCTCCGAACTCAAGATGGAAATTTAAATCATGCGAAAAAAAGTAACAGCTCAGCAATATTTTCAAAATAACCTTCAGCTGGAACCAATGTGATCTTCCCTTCAAGCTGGTTTATCACTGTGCAACGTGAGGCTGGAAGGGCTTTGGAAGACTGAATCTGGTGCTTCTATTTTTATTTTTGCCTGCTTTATGAAGATAATGTCGCTATCTGGAATCTCCTCAAAAGAAGTTTGATAAACAGGAGATTAAAAGCAAACGAGAGGGTGGCACATTTTAAGTTTATGTCTGAAGGCTTTTTTTTTTGAAGGGGTGGCAGGAGAAAAAGGCAAGTTAATACATAGCAGAAATGATGTCCATCTGGAAAGTTACTTCAGAGGCCAGTAACACTACAATTCACCCCCAGTGCACACCTTTTCTTACCACCCTTGGTGAAAAGCATGGAACTGAACTAATTCCATTCAGGTTGCACAGAAATAACCATTAAATCCAAAGCTACCTCAGAAAGATAATATTTAAATGGGCTACATAAACACATTTGACCTTACCACAGCACTGCGCTCCACGTGCAATTTTATTTCCTCTTGTCTTCCAGCTTTTACCTTTGGAAAAATTGAAGAGTCTGCTCCTTTGCAGAAAAGGAAAATTTTCCCTATTATCGAAGAAAGCAAAATTATATGGGGACGTTAGAAAAATCGATAAAGGCTAACATTTTAGATGTTGTAAAAATTAAAAGATTTTAAGATATTTTGACCAAGGTTAGTGTGACAAAGCTACACACACACCTATCAATTTTATTCAATTTGAAATTTAAACCAAATTCTTATTCTTTCCCCATTTTCCTTAATGAAAAGCACACTACCTGAACTCTCTTTTACTATTACGCTCATACGTCGACGAACAGGGTCAAAGCTAAGAACCTGCAGAAGTTCATACCTGTAACCAAACAGAACAAATTCTATTATTTTTAAAGTTAGGCAAAGCTTGACATGCAAACTCATTTATTTAATCTGAAGTCAGTATGCAGGAGAAATGGACAATCCCAAACCATTCAATAAAAATCAATTTGCAGATTAAATTGCCTGTTGCTTCACTTTTTTTCTCAGATTCTAATCCCTCACTTCTCCCCAAACAGAAACAGAATGATAAAGCACAGAAGGAGGACATAGTCATTGTGCCTTAGCTGGTTCTTTGGAAGAGCTATCCAATTAGTCCCAGGCCCCTCTTTCCCCATAGTACTGAATTTTTCCCCCCCCATTGTGGCTAGGATGATCACTCTCCCTTTTTGTGGGCTGGGGTGTAATATTTGCAATCCTCCAGCCCTCAGACACTACTTCCATATTTGGTAAGCATTGTAAGAATTTCAATCCTTACTCCCCTCAGAAATCTAGGATGCATTGTCTGGAGAAAGTAGTTTTCCTACTTTGAGTACTGCCAACATCATGTATCCCCTCTATCTAATTTCATCCTATCCAATATCTCTTTCACTGGTTCCTTTATTGTGACATTGAAAACATCCTCTTCTTTCATGAAGACTGATGCGAAGCTTTCTAAATGCATCAGTCACATCCTTGCCACCACAAGATGATCTCCATGCTATGATGCACGGGAATGAAAGAAAGAGAAATGGTCAAGATATACAACTGTGAAGTGAAGTGTTCAGCTTGAGGATAGAAAGTGCTGGACTTTGAGAACATAAGAATTAAGAGTAGGCCCTACAAGCCTGATCTGCCATTCAACAAGAGCATGGCTGATCTTCTACCTCAACTCCACCTTCTCACACTATCTCCTTGTGCCTTAATACCCAAAAAAACTATTGACCTCTGTCTTGAATAGGCTCAACAACTGAGCATCCATAGTTTGGGGGAGAGAATTCCAAAGATTCACAACCTGAAGAAACGTCTCCCCTCAGTCCCAAATGACTGGCCTCTTATTTTGAGACTGTGACCTCATGTTCTAAATTCCCCAGGCAGGGGAAATATTTTCTCAGCATCTACCTTGTCATTCTCCTCAAGAATTTAATGTTTCTAATTAGCTCATCTTTCTTTCTTCTAACATACTTAGTAACACAAGAGACAATTTTACGACATAAAACACATCAGTCCTTATTTTGAAACATTTTGTGCTGAAAGGAAAAAAATCACAAAATGCTGTGGTGCTTTTTCGCTTTCACTTCTGCATTTTGGCAAGCATGAGCACTGCAGTTTTAAGAGTCCTCCAAAAAAAAAATGCTCTCTCTAGAACACCGCAATTTTCGTTTTGATTGGGTTTCAGGGACAAATCTTAAGCACCAATGTGAATTACAATGAGTAATGGCTAGTCTTTTTTTTGGCATGGGAGATAAAGAAGGTACTCAACAAATTTGAGGGTGAGAGTGGTCAAGGACAAAAGTTTTTTTCATGATAGGAAACATGTAATTATAGTATTTTTCATGATCTGTAGTAAATAAATGCTTCCAGGCTATTTAAAATGGGTGGAATTATGAGACTTCAAGTGGGCAGAAACATTAGTTTTTCCCTTTGTTTACTTTCTATTACCATCAAGATTGTGGACCAATGCATTTGTACAAAATCACCAAAGTGACCTCAACATTTCAGCATTCAATACAGTGAGTGCATTTAATACAAGATAAAGTCCACACTAACAACAGAACATGATCTTGCTGGATTATGTACATGCGAGACAAAGCAAAAGAATTATGGCAGTGCTTTGCAAACTGTTTTCCAATGTAACCCCATTTTAACTCTCCACTCTCGCAAGCATAATTGGGGATAGGCAAAGGCTGGGGCTTTGTCAGCAATGCCCGGATCTCATTAACGAATATATATAAAAAAGCCTTTTGAAAATTAATGTGATCCCAGACGCCAGCAAAAACAAAGCAGCAGAGTAACATTTGGTGTGTTTTATAAATCATATAAATGTTAAAACTGATCTTAAAAATATTTTATACACTCATGTAGGTTTCAGTCAAACTCTCCATATTCCATGGTGACGGTGGCTCAGTTGAGACCCTCTCCCCCACACCCATTTACATACTGTAATTAGCACCTCTCCCCCAAGCGTGCACACATCCCCCTTCCCAATCCATCCCGCTCCCACCTTCACCGCACTCACGCCATCTGTCCTATCCCCTCCTGCACAACCCGTCTGCCCACGATTTGGATTTCTCCACTTTGCCCGGATGTGGGAGAGCTCCCACCTCCCTCCCCACCACCGCTGGCCCCACTCCCATTCCAGCACCAGCTCCACTCTTCACTCCCAGGTCCAGGCAAGGACTCCTGCAGCAGAGCTGGTGGCCAGGAATATGGCCCAGCACAGAAGGCCCTCTGTAGGGTGCATATGGGAGTAGTAGCTACTGGGGAAACAGCCCTTGCACCTCCCAATCACATAAAGCAAGTTAAAGGCAAGTCAGAATTGGTGGCGGTTTGAAGAAAGAGGGGGTGAGTGACTGCTTCCCTGGACCACAGAGAGATTGATAAAAAAAATTAAAAAGGGCAGAATGTGTTCCATAAAGTGGGAATTCTGCAAAACAGCATAAATTTCTCATCCCTGCAAATTGAAAAATACCTCTATTCAGAACATTTGTTTCAATTTTTTGTACCTCATACATCAAATACCCCCAACAGCACATGATACAGTTCCTTCTATATTCTCTCAACTTTGATGTCAATTTGGTTTCTCCCTCCACAGATGCTGCCAGGCCTGCTGAGTTTTACCAGCATTTCCTGTTTTTATTTTGGAAGAGTAAGCTTTATCGTACCATCGTGTTATTGCTATTTCCAACACCAGTGAGCTTCAAGCCAACAATAAACCACATTAATGTGGACTCTATTGCGTAGACTGACATCACCTTAGGAAATGAACTGAGCCTGTTGCAGCTTCCTACATATAATTCCCCTAGACTTTTTGGTGGGTTCAAACTGAAATCCTGGGGGTAAAAGGATACTGCCTGGATATTCTGTGCCATGCATTACTCAGTGAGCTAGTTTTCCAATTTCTTATAAATTCTCACTTACTGCTAAAATGTATTGGAACCTTGAATTTTAATGCAAACGTGAGCCTCTCAGTTAGAGACACAAAATTAAATATAGAATATAAATAAAATCAAGGCAGAATTTGACCGAGTGCGGCATCAAGGAGCCCAAGCAAAACTGGAGTCAATGGGAATCAGGGGAGAATCCCTCTGCTGGTTGGAGTTATAGCTAGTACAAGGGATGATGATTGTGGTTGGCTGAGGTCAATTATTTCAGTCCCGGGACATCACTGCAGGAGTTCGTCAAGGTGCTATCCTAGGCCCAACCATCTTCAGCTACTTCAACAATGACCCCCAACACAAACTCAGAAGTGGGGATGTTCACTGATAACTGTACAATGTTCAGCACCATTCGCGACTCCTCAGATGCTGAAGCAGTCCATGTGCAGCAAGATATGGACAATATCCAGGCCTGGGCTAACAAGTGCCAAGTAACATTTGCGCCACACAAGTGTCAGACAATAACCATCTCCACCAAGGAAAAATCTAATCTTGCCCCATGACATTCAATTGGCATTACCATTGCTGAATCCCCCGCTATCAATATCCTGGGGGTTACCATTAACCAGAAAATGAATTGGACTAGCCATATAAATACAGTTTCTGCAAGAGCAGGTCAAAGACTAGGAATCCTGTGGAGAGTAACTCACCTGACTCCCCAAAGGCTGTCCACCATCTGCAAGGTACAAGTCAGGAGTGTGATGGAATATTCTCCACTTGTCTGGATGAGTGCTGCTCCAACAACACTTAAGAAGCTTGACACCATCCAGGACAAAGCAGCCCACTTGGTTGGCACACCATCCACAAACATTCACTCCCTCCACCACCGACACACAGTGGCAGCAGTGTGTACCATCTACAAGATGCGCTGCAGGAACTCGCCAAGGCTCCTTAGACAGCACCTTCCAAACCCACAATCTCTACCGTCTAGAAGGACAAGGGCAGCCACCACCTGGAAGTTCCCCTCCAAGCCACTCACCATCCTGACATGGAACTATATAGCCGTTCCTCCACCGTCGCTGGGTCAAAATCCTGGAACTCCCTCCCTAACGCTGTGGGTGTACCCACAGCACATGGATTGCACTGGTTCAAGATGACAGCTCACCATTACATTCTCAAGGGCAATAAGGGATGGGCAATAAATGATGGCCTAGACAGTGATCCCCCATCCCATGAATAAACAAAAAAAACAACTGTATTATATGGTTTACAACAAAATATAATATTGTCATTAACCGTATCATGAAGGGAAGAAAATAAAAAGAAACATCTCACATTTCAATTTCTGAGTCTCTATTTTGTATTTTCATCCAGTTGTTCTCCACTCCTTGAAAGGTGAAGCCCAGTCTGGCAGGGAAAATAAATACAAATGTTTAACATTTAACTCTATAATGGTTTCTGATTTACTGTGCAGAATAGAGGGAAAAATTAAGCATCAGCAGAAATACTTAAAAAGCTAGGCTGCCAGATACCAAAAACTTTAAGATCCTAAATATATGTTTGTTGCAAACACTAACAAGAACAGAAATAGCATATTAAGTACACTACTACATCAGTGTGATTAGTGCATGAAGCACTCACTTGAATCCCAAACAAGAATATTTTAAGCTGTCTATTCCAACCATTCTTGACAAAAAACAACAAAGACAGTTTGTAAACAATGAATTCTTGAATTAGGTAGGAGAGCCGTGAATGTAGGGATTTGGTACATGACATGACGTAACAAACCGGGAGTTAAGGCACTAACTCAGTGATTTTAATGTCAAAATGCAAGAACAAAGTTGTTTGCCAATGTGAAACCCAGAGACTGAATTAATGCCACAAAAGTAACGCAGTGATTCTTCTACATCCAAAAAAGCATATTTTGAAAATGCTGCAAATGCAAAGATACACAAGGGAAAAGAACAGTGATAAAGGAAGTAATTCACTATTCATCTTCAATACAACCAAAATAGGTTCCAATGGCCGTGACTACCAGGAAAAAAAGGATTCAAATAAAAGGTTCAATGCATATTTTAATTTAACATTCTCCCACAACCAACACAGGTGCATTAGCATTTCTTAAATTTTAGTACTGTCTATATGAAGAGGCATCTGTACCCTAAATAAAAGCAGCAGACACAATACCACAATTCATTCTCTTTTAAAATAGTTGGATTCTTACTTTTTAGCACCTTGTACCAAAGCAACTTCATCTGGAGAAGATGAGATGTATGTACACTGGTTCCCGTGCTGTTTTACTAAACCATCCACTTTGTCCTCTTCCTTTACTTGAACGGTGTGACATAAGCACAAAGCACGAAGAAACAGCTCCTCCTTTTCCTGAAAGCACAATAGAAATTGCACCTAAAAGTGAGATTTCAAATAATGCACAAAGGAGTAAAAACACAAAGTTGCCAGGTTTGAAATAATTTTAAATAGCTACTTGAGTGGCCATTACACAAGTGGCTTCAAACAAATTAAGCTAAAAGTTTGTTCATCTTCATTCAGTCTATAAGTGCAATGTTGAGCTTCTGGGTATTTGCCACATTAATTCTTCATCCCACTTTCACGCTCATTGCTCTATGTTGTAGCAATGAAGCATAACACAAGCTCCAGGAATAGCAACTCATGTTTCTACTCAGCAATTTATAGTCTTCCATTTTAATATGGAATTTCTCTCAGGGAGCAGGTACTGGTAACGGAGACATTGGGAAATGAGATGAGGGCTGGTGTTATGGTGGGGAAGGGGAACACCTATTGAAATGTGGTCAGTGAGGTGTTCACATCCCTGGAGTATATCTGCCTATCTTCCCCCAAATTCCTGCGCCGTGGGAGCTTTCTCCTCTTAGCCAGATTTTCTATGCTTCCCTCCCTGTCTGCTGTAACCACTGACACCTTCCTCCGGATTCAACTTATACCCAGCTAGAGTGGCCAATTCTAGCCACCGCACTTTTGAAGGGCCGTCAAGATCAAGAGAGTGTAGGAAAGATTTACAAGGTAGGAGGGGCTTCAGCTATATGGAGACACAGGAGAAGCTGGGGTTGCTCTCCTTACAGCAGGGAAGGTGAAAGAGAGATTTGACAGATGTGTTCAAAACCATGAAGAGATCTGAAATAGATTGGATAGAGAAAATAAAGAGAACAGTTTCCAGTGGCAGAAGGGTCGGTAACTGAAGGACAAAACTGTTGAGTAAAAGCCATATGAAACATTTTTTAAACACAGCAATTTGTGATGATCTGGAAAACACTGCCTGAGAGAGCAAAGGAAGCAGAACCAGTAGTAACTTTCAAAAGGAAACTGGGTAAGTATTTGAAGATGAAAAATTTACAGGGCTATGAGGGGGGAACTAATCGGATAACTCTTTCAAAAAGCCAGCACAGGTATGATGACATGAATGTCTCTTTCTGTACTGTATCATTCTACGATTCTACCTTTTGTTTCTATTCTTGTTTCCTTATCACATTCTTTTTCCTTGAACCTTCATCACGTGTGTCATTTAATCACTCCTGCCTCCAGCCCATCATACACTGCTCTCTTCCATTCTTTCCCTGCCTGCTTTTCCCTGGATTTCTGCTTGTTTAGAAGCTCTTCAGCTCAAACATCTTCTGGTTCTGATAAAAAGTCAAATCTGAAACATCAACAGTTGCCTGGCTGGTTGAGCATTTCCAGCACTTTGTTTACATTTTACATATTGTTTTTATTTCATTTTTAAAGTTAGCTCCCTCACATAGATAAGGTTTTATTTTATTCCTTTCCAGTAATTCACCAAACTTGCTCTAAGCAGAAGAGATAAACATCTTGCGTAATAGTGAACAAGACGACTGTCTAAGCTGGCCTTTGAATCAAATTGCAATGAAAAAAACCAGATGGCTGAAAAGAATCATCCCCGCACAAACAAGGGAGCATTTTATTTTTCTTTCACTTTGTTGTTTGTCAATACATTTTGGATACGAACATATGAATTAAGAGCAGCAGTAGGCCACTCTGTCTTCGAGCCTGCTCCGCCATTCAATAAGATCATGGCTGATCGGATTGTAACCTCAACTCCCCATTCCCAGCTACCCCCGATAACCTTTCACCCCCTTGCTTATCAGGAAATTATCTACCTCTGCCTGAAAAATATTCAAAGGCTCTGCTTCTATCGCTGTTTGAGGAAGTGAGTTCCAAAGACTCACTGCCTTCAGAAAAAATTTCTAATAGGCGACACCTTATTTTTAAACAGTGGTCCCTAGTACTGGATACTGGATTCTCCCACGCAAAGGGCAGAATTTAGCCCTTGGCTGGTGGGGGGGGGGGGTGGAATCCCCAGCTGTCAAAGTGCATGCGTGAAAGAGCACACTGCTCCCTGAGGCAAAGTCCTGTCTCAGGGAGATTAATGGAAGGTAAGTAAAGTCAAAAAATAGAGACATTTTAAAAGTAACATGTCCCCGCATGTGACAATGTCATACAAGATGGGGCCTGTTGATAACAAACTCATAAAATTTATTAAATTTTTACAAAACGGTAATGAAACTTCATCCCGCCAGTGGATAAAATTTCATTAATAATCTACAGACCGCTGGAGCTCCTGGCCTGCCCGCCAGCCTTAAGGTTGGACGGGCAGGGCATTTAACTATCTTAATGAGCCTGTCAATGGCCTTAATTGGCCATTGATAGGTCGGCCGGCTGACAGCTGATTTCGCTGTCCGCCCGCCTTAAGTTTTAAATGGACCGGGATGACGCCAGGGATTCCTCCCGATGTCATCCCGCGTCATTTTCCCCTCGGCGAGCGGGCCGCACCCCCAAATTGCCGAGGGGAAAATCCTGGCCAAGGAAACACCCTTTCCACATCTGCCCTGTCAAGAGTCCCTCAGGATCTTAAAGGTCTCAATCAAGTCACCTCTTACTCTTCTAAAATCCAGTGGATACAAGCCTAGTCTGTCCAATCTTTCCTCCTAAGACAACCCACCTAATCCAGGTATTAGTTTAGTAAACCTTTGAACTGCTTCTAACGGATTTACATACTTCCTTAAATAAGGAGACCAATACTGTACACAGTATTCCAGATGTGGTCTCACCAATGTGCTGTATAACTGAAGCATAACCTCCAACTTTTGTATTCAAGTCCCTTCATAATAATTGATAAAATTCTAGTAACTTTCTTAATGACGTGCTGTACCTGCATACTAACCTTTTACGATTCATGCACTAGGGCACCTAGATCCCTCTGCATCTCACAACTCTACAATCTCTCATTATTTAGATATGCTTCCTTTTTATTCTTCCTGCCAAAATCAACAATTTCATACCTTCCTACATTCGCCAGGTCTTTTTCCACTCATTTAACCTATCTATATTCCCCTGTAGCCTCCTTGGGTCTTCTTCACAACTTACTATCTTAACTATCTTTGTGTCAAGAACAAATTTAGCAACCATACCTTCAGTCCCTTCATCCAAGTCATTTATATGAATTGTAAAAAGTTGAGGCCCCAGCACTGATCCCTATCACACAACTCTCATCACAACTTTCCAACCAGATAAAAGACCCATTTATGCCTACTTTGCTTCCTGTTAGCCAATCTTTTATCCATGCCAATAAAGCTCTCACTGTTTTATCTCCTGACCTCACACTGTTTTATGTCCTGAACTCTCGCTGTTTTAACCAAGTAGAGAAGTATTTTAGTTGGCACTACTTAATAAACCTTACCAAAAAGAACAGTTCCTACTTTATTTTAAACCTTAGAAATAGAATAAACCTTAAATACTTACTAGATACTCACCAGACACTCACCAAACAGCTAGCTCCTTCTCCAAATTGCATCTTTCCTGTGATGTCACAATTTGTTTCTTTCATTCTCCTTTCGAACTCAGCGCTGGCCAGGTTTGAGCAGCTGACAGGTCCCCAGGCTGTATTTATTCTCTCCCCTCTCCGTGCATTTCCCGCAGGTCCGCCTCTCCGACTGCTCTTCCCGAAGGTTTTTTGAACTTAGGTCATCCCCCTCAATGTGCTAATACCATCATTAATTAACAGAGCCACCCCTTCACCTTTTCCTAGCTTCCTGTCCTTCTCAAATGTCACATACCCTTCATTATTCAGGTCCCAATCTTTGTCATCCTGTAGCCATATCTCTGCAATGGCTATCAGATCGTACTTATTTATTTCTATTCGAGTTATCAGTTCATCTGTTTTGTTTCAAATGCTATGTGCATTCAGATACAGAGCCTTTAGTTTTGTCCTTGTTATTTTTGTAACCTCTTAAATGATTTTCTCTTAGATTTGTACTTCTTGTCACATCTATTTATCATTTCCCACATTAATACCTTTTTCTCTTGCCTTGTCTCTACACTTCAATTTATCACATCTTCTCAAATTTGATCCCATGCTCCCACTATTTAGTTTAACACCCTCTCTATTTCCCTAGTTATGTGGCTCAAGAGAACACTGGTCCCATCACAGTTCAAGTGTAGACCGGCTCATCGACAGAGCCCCTACTTTGCCCAGCACTAGTGTCAGTGCCCCATGAACTTGAACCCACTTCTCCCACACTAGTCTGAGCCATGTATTCATCTCTCTAATTTTATGTACCCTATGCCAATTTGCACATGGCTCAAGTAATAATCCAGAGATTACCTTTGAGGTTCTGCTTTTCAAATTCAGCTCCTAGCTCCTCAGGTTTCTATTCAGAAACTCTCTTTCCTAGTTCTGCCTATGCTGTTGATACCTACATGGACCACAGCAACTGAATCCTCCCCCAGCTCTGAGCAGATGTCCCAGTCTTAGCATTGGGCAGGGAACACAGCCGTCTGGACTCTTGCTCTTTGCTGCAGAGAACAGTGCCAATTCTCCTCACTAGAGTCTCCTACTACCACCACATTCCTTTTTGCTTTCCCCACCTTGAATGGCTTCCTGAACCAGTGTCATGGTCAGTTTGCTCATCCACCCTGCAGCCCTCACTTTCATCTAAACAAGCGGAGATAACTTCAAAACTACTGGACAATTGCAAATGTTGAGGTGACATCACTCTTACCCTCTGGGTCCCCTTACCTGCCTCACTCACAGTCACACCCTCCCATCCCTGACCAAATCAGATGACCCGATCCTAAGTTCCTCAGGTAGTGTCCAAGGTCAAACCATCTTCAGCTGCTTCATCAATGACCTTCCTTCCATTATAAGGTCAGGAGTGGGGATGTTCACTGATGATTGCACAATGTTCAGCACCATTCGAAGTTCCTCAGATAATGAAGCAGTCCATGTCTAAATGCAGCAAGACCTCGACAATATCCAGGCTTGGGCTGACAAGTGGCAAGTAACATTCACGCAACACAAGTGCCAGACAGTGACCAACTCCAACAAGAGAGGTTCTAAACATTATTCCTTGACGTGCAATGGCATTACTTTACTGAATACCCTACTATCAACATCCTGGGGTTACTAGTGGCCTGAAACCGAATTGGACTAGCCATATAAATACTGCGGCTATAAGAACAGGTCAGAGGCTAGGGATCCTGGGGCAAGTAACTCACCTCCCTGCTCCCTGAACGCTGTCCACCATCAACAAAGCACAGGTCAGGAGTGTGATGGAATACTCTCCACTTGCCTGCATCAGTGCAGCTCAAACAACACTCCAGAGCCTCAACACCATCCTGGTCAAAGCAGCCCGTTTGATTGGCACCCCATCCACAAACATTGACTCCCTTCACCACTTACGCAGTGACAGCAGTGTATGCCATCTACAAGATGCACTGCAGGAACGCATCAAGCCCCCTCGAACATAGCACCTTTAAAACCATAAGATGTAGGAGCAGAAGTAGGCCATTCGGCCCATTGAGCCTGCTCCACCATTCAATGAGATCATGGCTGATCTGATAATACTCAACTCCACTCTCCTGCCTTTTCCCCATAACCCTTCATTCCCTTATTGTTTAAAAATCTGTCTATCTCAGCCTTGAATATACTCAATGACTCAGCCTCTACAGCCCTCTGTGGTAAATAATTCCACAGATTCACCACCCTCAGAAGAAATTCCTCCTCATCTCTGTCTTAAATGGGCGACCCCTTACTCTCAGATTATGCCTTCTGGCCCTAGACTACCTCACAAGGGGAAACAACCTCTCAACATCTACTTTGTTAAGCACCCTAAGAATCTTATGATTCAATAAGGCCGCCTCTCATTCTTCTAAATTCCAATGAGTACAGGCCCAACCTACTCAACCTCCCCTCATAAGAAAATCCCTCCATACCTAGGATCAACCTCGTGAACCTTCTCTGGACTGCCTCCAAAGCCAGTATATCTTTCCTTAGATACGGGGTCCAAAATTGTTCACAGTATTCTAGGTGTGGCCTAACTAGTGCCTTGTAAAGTTTTAGCACGACTTCCCTATTTTTATACTCCATTCCCTTTGAAATAAAGTCAAACATTCCATTTGTCTTCCTTATTACCTGTTGAACTTGTATGTTAGCGTTTTGGGATTCATGCACAAGGACACCCAAATCCCTCTGCGTTGCAGCCTTCTGCAGTCTTTCTCCATTTAAATAATATTCAGCTCCTCTATTCTTCCTGCCAAAGTGCATAACCTCACATTTTCCTACATTATATCCCATCTGCCAAGTTTTTGCTCACTCACTTAGCCTGTCTATGTCCCTCTGTAAACTCCTTGCATCACCCTCACCACTTGCCTTCCCATTGCGTCAGCCGCACCCACAAACACTACCATCTAGTAGGACAAGGGCAGCAGAAACATGGGAACACCACCACCTGAAAGATCCCCATCAAGACACTCACCACCCTGATTTGGAAATATATCACCGTTCCTTCACTGTCACTAGGTCAAAATCCTGAAACTCCCTCCCTAACAGCATTGTGGATGTACCTACAACCATATGGACTGCAGCAGTTCATGAAGGCAGCACACCATCACCTTCTCAAGGGCAATTAGGGTTGGGCAACAAATGCTGGCCTAGCTAGCAGAGCCCATATCCCACAAATGCTGACCTAGCTAGCGGAGCCCATATCCCAAGAATGCATTTTTTGAAAAGTGATGCGACCGCCTCCTGGTACAAAGCATGCAGGCAACTTTCCCTATCCTGGATATGTCGCAGCATCTGTAGCTCACCCTCCAGCTTAAAGACTCTGAGCTGAAGTTCCGAGCCGCAAACACTTACTGCAGGCTTGTTTGGCCTGGATCAAACAGGCATCCAGGAGCTCCTACATGCTGCAGCCTTTACACATTACCTGTCCTGCTATCGTTAATGTGTTTTAATTAATTATTTAATTATATTATTCACTCATTTATTTTCATTTTGTATATATATATTTTATTAACTTTACCACCAGTTCGTGTAGCATTGTAAACCTTAGAACTGGAATAGAGATTTTTACTACAGTTTTTTTGCATGAGCCAATGTATCTGCCAACATCCAACGAACTACAAAATCTCAAAACATGTTATCTGAATAATGAAAAGCCATACTTTGCAGTTACTTATCTTTCCTTTTCTACATTTACGTCAAAAATGGGCTTTTTCACCCAATGTGAAGCATGCAAGGTAAATTACTCATCACATTAATAAAGCTATCATAATTCTTTGAAAGGAGGCCACCAATCAATTTGCTTTCCTCTTTAAAGCATTCCTTTACACCACTTACCATCCAATACCCTGGGCAATGTCATCTTCTCCACATTAGGGGTGCACTTAGGATCAGTTAATGCTACAAAAACCTGGGATTGAAACTGCGTGCTTCCTGATCTCCATGATTGATTATTTCCATCGTTTCACATTAAACATAAGTGCTACCTTCAATCTTTCAACTGCTGGATGTTCAAAGTTAGGTCACTCAGAACACCTTTGATTCTTTGTACACAGAAACCAGAGAATGATAGGTACATCAAACAATGGATTTAAAAATAACTGGCTGGTAGGTCAGCTGCTACTCTCAAATGAAAAGACTGAACTTAAAAAAAGGGCAGTGCAAAACAGCAGACAACCTCCATTTCCTTCTCGTCAGCAAAGTTAAAGTGACATTTAGTGACGATGTCTATTATCCCCCTTAGCTGCATGAGACCTAATGGTCACCCCAGGCTGGTGGCCTGCTGTGGTTCCTTAAAAGATCAGTTAGATCACATGTGGACCAGGTATCCCTGAATCTAACTGGGGTCAGGCATTTTAGAGCCGCCTGATATTTCCCAGGTAGATTCCTAGGAGTTAAAACCTGAATGCCTGTGTTTTGGTGCAGACAGTGCACTTCCAGCTCCGAGTGAATTTCCTACCCACCATATTGGAAGCTTAAGCAGCTGTTCAGCATCCAAAGTGAGCAAATGTGGTTTTCAAAAATCTGAATGACTTTGAGAGAGGTTAAATAGTGATAGATCATTTATGCCGATTAGAGTATTGTCAAGGGAAAGAGTGACGATAAGAACACAATGGTGCATTAAAAGAATTATCTTTCTCCTCCCACTACAGAGGACAAACAATGCTTTATCACAAGCAGGGACTGAGACAGTAAAACTTCAGCAGAATTGGACAGGTATCTAAAAACACAATGAAGCAATACATACGGAATGGGAAGAGAAATGGAATTACATAAATAGATAGCTCCAGTTGCCCAGCCTGCATTAGCACAGGCACAATGGGTCAAGTTACCCCTATGGTACCCCTTCTATGATCATATCGTAATAATTATCTTCTGTGCAAAAACATGACACTTAAACTCGACTAATCTCCATTGTGTAGGTTTCAAATCATGATTAACAAGGGAACAACTTATATTTATATAGCACTTTCAGCATAATGAAAAGTCCCAAGGCACTTCAGAGGAGCATTATAAAGTATGACACGAAGTCTGATATGGAGATATTGGGCAGGTTTTAGTCTGTGTGACAGGGGTCTGGCCGACTGGTTGGAGTACCAGTGGGAACCCTGCATTGCTTCTCTCCATGATGCCCAACGCTATTCAAGTACAATCAGGCACTTTACTTGGACAGCGTGGGCCTTCCACTGGATCAAGGCTCCAATCAGTTGGAAATTCCCAATAGCTGCTGACTAATCAGAGGTCGGCAACTCCCCATTACAGGCTGCCAGTAATGCACTAAGGTCTTCACAGGGATCATAGCTAGGTCTGTGAAGAAAGGCAAGGATGGGATGGAAGTTGCCGGATGAAAGGGAAGGAGGTTGGTTTTCAGCAAACCTCACTCGCCACTTTCTGATACCTAGTCCTTCCATCGGGCATTGAATGCCTACGAACAAAGGACCATCACACCCAACCCTTCACCACAGAAGGCCACAGGCAAATGCAACATTATTGTACGAGCCCCATTAAATCCCAGTGGGCTCAGGAATAATGTGTGCCACATGGATCGTTAAGGAGCCTAATTACCTTACTGCCACCAGCGGACAGGATTCCTGCATCAGATTCTTCCCACCCCTCGCTAACTGCGGAACAATTTCCCACTGCTGGGAGTTGGGTGTACAGCCTCCTGCACGATTCTTCCAGCTCTCCACTCCTCCCTCCCACCATCATGCCTACCCCTGTGGCCTCCATTAAATTCTGCCCATTAGATCAAATAACCAAAATCTTGGTCAAAGTAAGTAAGTTTTAGGAAGGGCTTAAAGGAGGAAAGCCAAGTAGAGGTGTAGAGAGGCTATTCCAGAGCTGAAGGCACCTAGACAACTGAAGTCATGACCACCAATGGTGGAGCAATGAAAATTGGGGATGCACAGGAGACTAGAATTAGAGGAGCGCAGATATCTGAGGGCTGTGGCCTGGAAGAGATTACAAACCAGAATTATATTCAAAATAAGGAAAAGGCAGCTGAGATATTGTTACCTTTCCAGCCATTCCACAGACTCTACTAGCGGGACCATCATTTGAAGAGATGCCATCCACAACACACAAATCAATGCCTACGTTTTTATACTTGAATCCATCTATGCAACATTCAATAAATTCCATGTCGTTCTCTGTCAGGGTTCCAGTTTTATCCGTGAAAACATACTGGATCTGCAAGGAGAGTGGGAATTAAAAGGGAATAAATACACATTTAAAATTTTTGAAGGTCAAGACATAAGATAAAAAGTAAGTTTTGGGCCACCGTGTTCCATAGGAGAAGGCCCAAATGTAAACTGGATAAAGTTCAAACAGTAAAACGTGATTACGGAAATGATTAGCAGTTGAAAACCAATCAAAGCAAAAATCAGCAAATGATAGTAGTACATGGCAAGAAATATCTTTGAAATGTTAAAGTTAATCAGGAAAGTGTGTTTTATACAAGACAAACTCTCACAGGCGATACAATTATTCATTCAAGTTATTATTGGAGTAGACTGAATTATGTGAAAATGTGCCTTATCCTGCTAAAATTACACAGTGGTCTGTAGGAGAATTATTCACTCTCAGAATACGAAACGAGAATTTCACATGAAAGAGGCTCTTACGATGTCACAGAAGATTATGTATTCTGGTACAGACCTGCCCCAGTTCCTCATTGAGATCAGATGTGTTTACCAGTGCTCCTTCACCTAAATGGTCATCATACATGTCCTTATCCCATGTAATGAAGTAAGAACCCAAGAATTTCTGCATCTCCACAGTGACATACATAGAGACTGGAATGATGAAGTTGAAGAGCACCATGTAGGACAGGAAGTCGGTGAACATCTTCACAAGCTGTAAAAAGTACAGTTTATTAGCTAAATGTACAGAAAAGATTGGTCAGCTTCTTATTTTACCCTCTTTCATCTACAGTTTAAAGTTCTATCTTTCTTAATAGCAAACAAAATAAAAACTAAACATACAGTTAATGATTTGTTCAACCAATAGAATGTGATACCACCCCCCCTCCCCTCACTCAGTTACAACTTCAAAACAAACAAGCACAAAGGTTTGATTTCATAGCCAGCAGTGAAGCAATGGCGTTCATTGCTGACCTCGAAGAAAGCTGTCCATACCAATCCAGTCATCTTGTGACATGGATTTCCCCTTTCCCCAACTACATTTTGAATCTACCACCAATACAAGAGAATCAACCAGGCATCCAGCAAAAGTGATATCAGCAAGCAGCAAAAGTAATCAATCACATCAAAATATTTTCAGAGCAAACCAGGAAGTAAAAAAAAAAAATCCCGTCAACTTTTATACATTTTACAGAGTGAAATAAATAATTTGGACAGAAACATAGGATTAATGTGGAAGGTAAAATATCATATGCAAACCATTTTATTTTTAAGTACGTGGTACTTTATCATGGAGAAATTTGACACAAACATAAAACTATTCTTTCAGGTGTCAGTGAAGCCATTCAGCAATAACTATGAATTCTGTACACTTAAAAATTCAGTAAACATCCCATTGAACAAGGTGTAGCCTTTAAGGGTTTTTAAACAGTGAGACAAGCAATGTAACAGTGCAAGTTCTTGTATTCTGTTGGGGGGCTGGGGGTGGGGGTGTGTGGAAATGGTGCAGTTCAGCAGCGTTACGTCTAAAGCATAGAATCAATGACAGCAACTTCTAGATTTTCACTTATAGTGGGGCATGTGTGGATTCCAGAAGTTGTCAGTTTCAGAGAACGCTGACAGTCTGGCCATCACTGCTACGACAAAGTTCAAGCCAGACATTTGGCAGCTCAAACATTCAACCTGAATGTTACAAGTTCAATTCCAGAGCTATTTATCACTGCAATCTACTTGTTTTAGCTGAGTGAGTTGCACAGCTCTCAGGCATCTAGAAGAAAGGGAAAGGGGTCTGTACAACTGGCGTACAGTCATCTACTGCTGCATCATTAGCACATTTTAGATAATTATATAATGGGATGTGTTGTCTTTGAGTGATTAACTGAAAAAATTAAGCACGCTATATCATATATTAGCAACATGGTTTTCTTATGTCTGATGCAAAATGCACAAGTTATTATTGCTTCCAAAATCCTCGTCAATCACATTGTTTAAAATAGGAGAACTGAGAAAAGGCAGTGCAATGTAATTACAATAACTCCATGTTAAATTATTCATGATAGAAATATCTCTCAAGAGTGCAGTTTTCCCTTCCCAACAGCACTTTAGGCCTACCCGCACTGGATGGACTACAGCTGTTCAAGGTAGCTCACCACCACTTCTGAAGGGCAATTAGGGAAGGGAAATAAATTCTGGCCTTGCCAGAGAGGCCCACATACCATATAAAAAAAAAAAATCTATATACTGTTGGTGCACTTCATTATGAAGGTTTCTTCATTGTGTGTTGCACTTATTGTTTTGTTAGTTTATGAAAATTAAACTGGGGACAACATGAGGAAGAAGGTTCTTTTGTTATCTGTCATTCATGTCTGATGAAATCTCTCGCTAGAGGAGCACGCAAGAGGACGACTCTGGGACAGGCAGTCAGCAGCACCGAGAGGTGCGCGCGAAGGGAGCCGAATGGGAGCGCGCGAGGGGAGCCGAAGGGGAGCGCGCGAGGGGAGCCGAAGGGGAGCGCGCGAGGGGAGCCGAAGGGGAGCGCGCGAGGGGAGCCAGGAGCCGAAGGGGAGCATGCGAGGGGAGCCAGGAGCCGAAGGGGGGGCACGCGAGGGGGAGCGCGCGAGGGGAGCTGGGAGCCAAAGGGGGAGGGCGCGCGAGGGGAGCAGAAGGGGAGCGCGCGAGGGGAGCCGGGAGCCGAAGGGGAGCGCGTGAGGGGAGCCGAAGGGGAGCGCGCAAGGGGAGCCGGGAGCCGAAGGGGGGGGCGCGCGAGGGGAGCCATGAGCCAAAGGGGGGGGACGCGCGAGGGGAGCCGAAGGGGAGCGCGCGAGGGGAGCCGGGAGCCGAAGGGGAGCGCGTGAGGGGAGCCAAAGGGGAGCGCGCAAGGGGAGCCGGGAGCCGAAGGGGGGGGCGCGCGAGGGGAGCCGTGAGCCAAAGGGGGGGGCGCGCGAGGGGAGCCGAAGGGGAGCGCGCGAGGGGAGCCGGGAGCCGAAGGGGAGCGCGCGAGAGCAGGGGTGACTGAAGGAATTTGGTGAGGAGGGAACAAGGTGATCCTTTAAGTACCGTGTGTACGGCCGGTTAAGCATTTACTACTTTTACTGCTTTTAGTTTTTGAGGTCTTATTTTGTGGTTCATCATTTGTAGGGGCTATATTCTGTAACAACGAGGAGCAGGGAAGAAGGGCCCCAGAGTAATTAATATTAAGTATCTTCCATAAGGTTTAATTTAATTTAAAGGGGCAAGTCATGGCGGGAGAGCTCAAAGGTGTGCTCCTCCTGCTCTATGTGGGAAGCCGGGAACATTTCCAGTGCCAGGGGCCAGCATGTGTGTAGGAAGTGCCTCCAGCTGCAGCTCCTGGAAGCCCAGGTTTTGGAGCTGGAGCGGCAGCTGGGGACATTGTGGAGCATCCGCGAGGCAGAGAGTATTGTGGATAACACGTATAGAGAGGTGGTCACACCGCAGGCTAAGTGTCCACAGGCAGGAAGGGAATGGGTGACCACCAGGCAAAGCAAGAGGAAAAGGCAGGCAGTGCAGGAATCTCCTGTGGCTATTCCCCTGCAAAACAGAAATACCGCTTTGCATACTGTTGTGGGAAAGGCCTCTCAGCAGAAAGCAGCAACAGCTAAATTCGTTGCACCGCGGTTGGCTCTGCTGCACAGGGGAGGAGTAAAAAGTGTGGGAATGCAATAGTTATAGGGGATTCAATTGTGAGGGGAATAGATAGGCGTTTCTGTGGCCGCAAACGAGACTCCAGGATGGTAAGTTGCCTCCCTGGTGCTAGGGTCAAGGATGTCTCAGAGCGGTTAGAGGACATTCTGAAGGGAGAGGGTGAACAGCCAGTGGTCGTGGTGGAAACAACATAGGTAAAAAGGGATGAGGTCCTAAAAGCAGACTATAGGAAGTAAGTTGAAAAGTAGGACCTCAAAGGCAGTGATCTCAGGATTACTACCAATGTCACGTGCAGTCAGAGGAGAAATAGCAGGATATATCGGATGAATATGTGGCTGAAGAGATGGTGTGAGGGGGAGGGTTTCAGATTCCTGGGGCATTGGGAGCGGTTCTGGGGGAGGTGGGACCAGTACAAACTGGACGGGTTACACCTGGGCAGGACCGGGACTGACGTCCGAGGGGGAACATTTACTAGAGTGGTTGGGGAGGGTTTAAGCTAAAATGGCAGGGGGATGGGAACCTAGGCAAGGAGTCAGAGGAAGGGGAAATCAAAGATAAGATGAAAAGACAGACAGCGGAATAAGAAGAGTGATAGAGAAATCAAGGGCCTCAGTGAAAAATAGTGGGAACGGGACAAGTAATGTTAAAAAGACAAGCCTTAAGGCTTTGTGCCTTAACACGAGGAGCATTCGCAATAAAGTGGATGAATTAACCACGCAATTAGATGTAAACAGGTATGATATAGTCGGGATTACGGAGACATGGCTGCAGGGTGACCTGGGATGGGAACTGAACATCCAGGGGTATTCAGCATTTAGGAAGGACAGAAAAAAAGGAAAAGGCGGTGGAGTTGCATTGCTGGTTAAAGAGGAAATTAACGCAATAGTGAAGAAAGATATTAGCTCCGACGATATGGAATCTGTATGGGTAGAGCTGTGAAACACTAAGGGGCAAAAAACGTTAGTGGGGGTTGTATATAGACCCCCAAACTGTAGTGGTGATGTTGGGAATGGCATTAAACAGGAAAATAGAGACGCATGTAATAAAGGAACATCTGTAATTATGGGTGACTTTAATATGCATATAGATTGGGCAAATCAAGTTAGTAACAATACAGTAGAGAAGGAATTCCTGGAGTGTATACGGGATGTTTTTCTGGACCAATACGTTGAGGAACCAACGAGAGAACAGGCCATCCTCGACTGGGTATTGTGTAATGAGAAAGGAATAACTGGCAATCTAGCTGTGCGAGGCCCCTTGGGGATGAGTGACCATAATGATAGAATTCTTCATCAAGATGGAGAGTGACATAGTTGATTCTGAGACTTGGGTGTTGAATCTTAATAAAGGAAACTATGATGGTATGAGGTGCGAGTTGTCTATGATGAATTGGGAAACGTTGCTTAAAGGAATGACGATGGATAGGCAATGGCAAACATTCAAAGAGCGCATGGGTGAACTGCAACAATTGTTTACTCCTATCTGGCGCAAAAGTATAATAGGAAAGGTGGCCAAACCATGGCTTACAAGGGAAATTAGAGATAGTATTAGATCCAAGGAAGAGACATACAAATTGGCCAGAAAAAACAGATCTGAGGATTGGGAGCAGTTTAGAATTCAGCAAAGAAGGACCAAGGGATTGATTAAGAAGGGGAAAATAGAGTATGAGAGTAGCTTGCAGGGAACATAAAAACTGACTGTAAAAGTTTCTACAGGTATGTGAAGAGAAAAAGATTGAAGACAAATGTAGGTCCCTTACAGTCAGAAACAGGAGAATTTATAATTGGGAAAAAATGGCTGACCAACTAAATACATACTTTGTTTCTGTCTTCACAAAGGAGGACACAAATAACATACCAGAAATGTTGGGGAACACAGGGATTAGTGAGAGGGAGGAACTGAAAGAAATCAGTATTAGTAGGGAAATGGTGTTGGGGAAATTGATGGGATTGAAGGCCGATAAATCCCCGGGGCCTGATAATTGACATCCCAGAGTACTTAAGGAAGTGGCCCTAGAAATAGTGGATGCATTGGTGGTCATCTTCCGAGATTCTATAGACTCTGGAACAGTTCCTACAGATTAGAGGGTAGCTAATGTAATCCCATTATTTAAAAAGGGAGGCAGAGAGAAAACGGAATTATAGACCAGTCAGCCTGACATCGGTAGTGGGGAAAATTCTAGAGTCCATTATAAAAGATTTAAAAGCTGAGCACATGGAAAACAGTGGCAGAATTCGACAGAATCAGCATGGATTTATGAAAGGGAAATCATGCTTGACAAATCTACTGGAATTTTGCGAGGATGTAACTAGTTGAGTTCATGAGGGGGAGCCAGTGGATGTGGTTCATTTGGGCTTTCAGAAGGCTTTTGACAAAGTCCCACATAAGAGATTGGCGTGTAAAATTAAAGCGCATGGGATTGGGGGTAGTGTATTGAGATGGATAGAAAACTGGTTGGCAGACAGGAAACAAAGAGTAGGAATAAATGGGTCTTTTTCCGAGTGGCAGACAGTGACTAGTGGGGTACCGCAGGGATCGGTGCTGGGACCCCAGTTATTCACAATATATATTAATGATTTAAATGAGGGAATTAAATGTAATATCTCCAGATGACAAAAAGCTGGGTGGGAGGGTGAGCTGTGAGGAGGGTGCATAGATGCTTCAGGGTGATTTGGACAAGTTGAGTGGCAAATGCATGGCAGATGCAGTAAGATGTGGATAAACATGAGGTTATCCATTTTGGTAGCAAAAACAGGAAGGCAGATTATTATCTGAATGGCTATAAATTGAGAGAAAGGAATGCGCAATGAGATCTGGGTGTCCTTGTACACCAGTCGCTGAAGGTAAGCATGCAGGTGCAGCAGGCGGTAAAGAAGGCAAGTGGTATGTTGGCCTTCATAGCCAGAGGATTCGAGTGCAGGAACAGGGATGTCTTGCTGCAATTGTACAGGGCCTTGGTGAGACCACACCTAGAATATTGTGTGCAGTTTTGGTCTCCTTATCTGAGGAAGGATGTACTTGCTATAGAGGGAGTGCAGCAAAAGTTTACCCGGCTGATTCCTGAGATGGCGGGATTGACATATGAGGAGAGATTGAGTCGATTAGGATTATAATTCGCTGGAGTTCAGAAGAATGATGGGGGATCTCACAGAAATCTATAAAATTCTAACATGACTAGGCAGGGTAGATGCATGAAGGATGTTCCCGATGGCAGGGGAGTCCAGAACCAGGGGTCACAGTCTGAGGACATGGGGTTGACTATTTGGGACTGAAATGAGGAGAAATTCCTTCACCCATAGAGTGATGAGCCTATGGAATTCGTTACCACAGAAAGTAGTTGAGACCAAAACATTGTATGTTTTCAAGGAGTTAGACACAGCACTTAGGATGAAAGGGATCAAAAGGTATGGGGAGAAAGCAGGAGCAGACTATTGAGTTGGATGATCAGCCATTATCATAATGAATGGCGGAGCAGGCGTGAAGGGCCGAATGGCCTACTTCTGCTCCTAGTTTCTATGTCACTAATTGGAGAAAAATAAGTTATGTTAACACCCAGCAGGAACATGTGGGTTTTAAATAAGAAATTGTTGATAAAGGAATTTTCTTAGGTAGTCATTAATTGCAGAGAGAGAAAAAAAGGCACCCTCAAACCAAAAAATTTACCATCTCCAGATCTTTAATCCCTACTGAACTGAGACCATTACAATGCAGAAAAACAGAATTGCTCCAGAACAGCACCCATTGTGAAGTGCAAAGGTGCTGATTAATTGGATTAGCTACACAGTCACACACCTCTTTCAATTCAAAATATCCCATATTTTATTCTACAATGGCGTCCATTAATAGTTTCAAAATGGCCATTGATACCCTTACAACAAATTGAAAACTCACTCAGGCATCATCAGGTTCTGTTTGTTCTGATGTACGCTTGGAAAACTGTTCCTGAGGGAAGAATATTATGGACCGGGGAGGTGGGTGCAGACAGCTTGCACCCCGCTCCCCAGAAACAAAGTCAGCATGGAGCTGGCCCGTCCTGCAGCCATAAAGTGCTGGGGGCAGCCTAAACAGGAGCTGAGTAGGGCTTATGCCCTTCACTTTGTAAGGAAGCCCGCCCTCGGGAGCTATCGGCCAATCAGATTGGCGGATTGATAGCTCCACCTGGCCTAGCAGCAGCAAGAGGCCACTGCCGGGGCTGCAACGAGAAAGCAAAAGCCCAATGGATCCCCAGAAATAGGTAAGTCTTGGGCAAGAAGGATTTGGGCAGCTTAGGGTGGGAGGGGTGGGTTTAAGGCAGCAGGTGGGTAGAAGTGGGTAGCTCTCTTGGGAGAGCTGTCCCCCAGTCCACAAAGGAAAGCCTCCAAAGTTAGAAATCCCTTCCTTCTCGCCATCTGAAGAATTTTTTTTTTTAATTCAGTCATGGGATGTGGATGTTGTTGGCTTGGCCAGCATTTATTGCCCATCTCTAATTGGGCTTGTTTAGAGGGCATTTACGAGTTAACCACATTGCTGTCGGCCTGGAGTCACACGTAGGCCGGGTAAGAACAGCAGATTTCCTTCCCTAAACGACATTAGTGAACCAGATGGATTTTAACAACAATCGACAATGGTTTCATGGTCATTATTAGACTTTTAATTCTAGATTTTTATTGAATTCAAATTCCACCATCTGCTGTGGTGGGATTTGAACCTGGGTCCCCAGAGCATTACCCTGGATCTCTAGAATACCAGTCCAGTGGCAATACCACCACATAATCAGGTTGCCCACTCCCACCTAACCAAGTACACCAACCATTTTATGGCATGGGCAGTGTATTATCGGGGTGAACTGGCTTGTTAACAAGCCGAATTGACCCTTGATAATTTAAGTATGGTGGGTGGGCTGTTGATTCCAGTGCTTGCCCACTCTCATATTAACGGGGTGAGTTTGAGGGCGAGTGGGCGGGCACCCGTCCTATTTTGTGTGCCCCCCCCAACCCATGCAGCTGAAAACAAGCTCAGCAGGGGCATATAAAATGCAGACCCAAGTCTGACATGGGCATTGAAAGTCTATTTAGAGGCTATTATAAAGGATGTAATAGCACAGCATTCAGAAACACATAATATAATCAAGCAGGGTCAACATGGCTTCATGAAGGGGAAATCATGCCTGACACATTTATCAGAATTCTTTGAGAAAGCAACAAGCAGGATTGATTAAAGGGGAACCAATAGATGTAATATATTTTGTTTTCCAAAAGACATTCAATAACGTACCACACATAAGGCTACTTAATAAGATAAAAGCTCATGGTGTTGGGGGTAGTATATTGACACAAATAGAGGATTGGCTAACTAATAGAAGAGAGTTGGGATAAGGAGAGAGCATTTTCAGGATGGCAACCTGTAACTAGTGGAGTGCCACAGGGATCAGTGCTGGGTACACAATTATTTACAATATATATTAATGGCTTGGATGAGGGAAGTGAACGTACTATTGCCAAGTTGGCAGATGACATAAAAATAGGTGTGAAGGCAAGTGGTGAGGATGACACAAAGAGTCTACAGAGGGATATAAACAGGTTAAGTGGGTGGGCAAAAACTTGGCAGATGGAATATAATGTGGGAAAATGTGAGGTTATGTACTTTGGCAGGAAGAATAGAGGAGCTGAATATTATTTAAAAGGAGAAAGACTGCAGCACAGAGGGATTTGTGGGTCCTTGTGCATGAGTCATAAAAATATAGCATACAAATCCAGCAGGTAATAGGGAAGGCAAGTTTAATGTTGGCCTTTATTTCAAAGGGAATGGAGTATAAAAATAGGGAAGTCTTGCTAAAACTATACAAGGCACTAGTTAGGCCACACCTAGAATACTGTGAACAGTTATGGTCTCCTTATCTAAGGAAAGATATACTGGCATTGGAGGCTGTCCAGAGAAGGTTCACTAAGTTGATCCCAGGTATGGAGGGACTTTCTTATGAGGAGAGGTTGGGTAGATTGGGCCTGTACTCACTGGAGTTCAGAAGAATGAGCGGCGACCTTATTGAAACATATAAGATTCTTAGGGGGCTTGACAGGGTAGATGCTGAGAGGTTGTTTCCCCTTGTAGGGGTGTCTAGGACCAGAGGGCATAATCTCAAGGGGTCGCCCAGTTAAGACAGAGATCAGGAGAAATTTCTACTGAGGGTAGTGAATCTGTGGAATTCTTTACCGCAGAGGGCTGTAGCGGCTGGGTCGTTAAGTATATTCAAGGCTGAGATAGACAGATTTTTAATCAGTAAAGGAATCAAGGGTTAGGGGGAAAAGGCAAGAAAGTGGAGTTGAGTATTATCAGATCAGCCACGATCTCATTGAATGGCAGAGTAAGCTTGATGGGCCGAATGGCCTGCCTCTGTTCCTATGTCTTATGGAAAGCAAGTATTTTAAAGTGATATTTAGAACTAGTAAAAGGTCATCATAGAGTAGACAGAGAGCAAGGCAGAAAGAATGTGGGAAAGATGTAACAGAGGGTGAGAGAATAATAGAGCAGACTGAATCTAAATTTAAACATTTTTAATCAATAAAAGGTGAAGTATTTTGTGGTGATACTTTATGCGTTTAAATGTCCAGTTTCACAGATTAGGGTTAAAACATAAAATTACTTGAGATATTTGAGCAATGGTGTTGGGCATATTTGCACTTGTCATAGTGTCACAATGATTGACTAAAAATAAACTTAACCTAGCTAATACTGAGACTAGGTGTTGCTTCCTGTAACTGCCAGGGGGACAAATCTCGATACAAAATTATTTTCCAGTTGTGATGCAAATCTTCTCTACTAAAGCATAAAAATGTGTTTAATTTACTCCAGTACCTGGTTGGTGTTTTTTTCTTTGCCTGTTTTTGAACTATACCAGGGCTCATCGTTAGCAGGATCACTTTGCCAGACGTACTTCAATGTGGTGCCTACCAAAGATTTAGTGACCAGTATGCACAGATACACTATTAAAAAAACATTAATCGACCTGCAAGGGAATAAAAAAAATTTCAAATTATTTTTGTGGTTATGATATGCAATGCCGAAATTGCAAGAAATTTTCAATTTAAAAAAATTGGCTTCATTGCGACACATGTATTTGAGAATACAATGGAGGAACCATTACCATATCTAATGCTGTCAGTTCTGTCTCAGTAAATTTCTGCTGTCCCTTTCTCAGTTACCCTAATCCATCCTTTTAATTTTCTGCCTTCCCAAGATTCTGGTCCACTTCTCTAGCATCCTTTGGTCTCTACTGTGACAACTCTCCTGCCTTATGTTAATGCATTACCTACGCCCTTTGCTCCACTATTTCTCTGCCCAGAGCCTTTTGCCTCATCCCTTTTTTCCTCTATTTCATTCCATGTAGTTCGCAATCTATGACATCCTGTGGTAGCAAAGAAACTTGTCCAGTAAGTCAGTACCCTAATAGGCCTTCTTAAACTATAAAATAACTGTCTTAAATTAAGTTTGTTTCCTATTATTAGATAAAAACAATTAAAACATTATTTCACAAAAATCTTCCAAACTGACAGCATGATATATATGCTTGCAATATCAAACATACAGGGCTGGATTTTGCCGTCGGCGAACAAGAGGTGGGTCCCCCTCGCTGACGGCAAAATGACGCGGGATGACGTTGGGGGGAACCCCCGACATCATCCCGCCCCACTTAAATATTCAGGACGGCGGGGGCACAGCGAAATCAGCTGTCCGCCCTCCGACCTGTCAATGGCCAATTGAGACCATTGACAGGATAATTAAAACAATTAAAGGACCTGCCCGTCCAACCTTAAGGTTGGTGGGCAGGCCAGGAGCCCCATGAAAAAACATGAATCCTCATCCACCGGCCGGATGAGGTTTCATGTCGGTTTTAAAAATCTTTAATAAAGTTTCTGAGATATTTATTAACATGTCCCATCTCGTGTGACATTGTCACATGAGGGAGACATGTTAAGGATTTTATTATTTTTCTATTTTTAATGTTTATACAGCTGTCAGCGATCTCCCTGAGGCAGCACTTAGCCTCAGGGAGATGAGCGCTCTTTCGTGCGCATGCATGAAAGAGCGCACTCTCGCATTTGGGGAATCCCCCCCCCACCACACAGGAAGCGCATAGCGCTTCCCGGCGGACGTCACACTGGGCAGGCCTTAATTGGCCCGCCCACTCAAAATGGCAGCGGGGCCCGCTTCTCCAGCGGGGATCAGCTCCCCGCCCACCCGGCAGACAGAAAATTCTGCCCACAATATCTGTTGGGAGTTTTATTGCAACACGATGAACTAAGCAAACATTTATTAACCCCAAAAGGCATTTACACTGAACTGTAGTTTGTGGCGTAAAGCAGCTTATTTAGGCGTTTTACACCAAAGCATTACACTGAGTTGTCTATCATTTCTACCCACCCCTACACTGCTGTCAAGTTCAGAATATGACAAAATATTCTTTCAAAAATATTGAGGGGACACAAGAAACAAAATGAAATAATTTTAAAAATCTATGTGCATAAGTTAGAATGCAACGCATAATTTATAAGAATGTAATTACTTCTCCACCACTGAGCGTTTCTGTGTCTTTCCTTGGTAGTTCAAGGCCATTTTGGTTTCCATTCCTGTATACATGGAAACACCTGAAATTCACATTAGTCAAAAATGAATATCTGTTGTTCAGTGCATGCAAATGTACAAACACTGTTCTGATGTTTTCAATTATTTTACTCTATTTTCTGTGAAGCAAATAGTCCTTACCCACAGAGCTTAAAACTGCATCATAATAACAAACACGTCACTGTTTATTATAAATAACAGAGGTGTCTCCACCCTCCCACAGATATAATTACTTCCATAACAACTGGTACAGAAGCTTACCATATATCTTATCAGTGTTCTTTAACGTGGCTCCTCTTAACAGCAGGTTTTCAGGTCCCAAAGACCTAACGTAAGTAAATAAATCTCAGTTTGGAAGAAAAGGAAATAAATCTGATAAAATAATGAACATTCCTTGGTCCAAAATATAAGCAGGAACCCAGTTAAGAACATTTGCATACAATTCAGAAAGTGTAAGCTTTGAGAACCTGGTTACTCAATGGCTGCAGATGAGCTTTCAAAACACTTCTCCAGTACATACAAAAGTGTCATGAAATGAAGCAAAAATCAACATGCTGTGTAAAATTTGAGTACCTGAAGCAGGTGGCGTTTCACTGGATGAAGTTTGTTCACCAGTTATGTATGACACAATATCATTTATCTACACACAAATTCCTCGCAAATTAAGATATTGCACGATCAGAACATTAATCAGGCATTTTAAAAAAAAACACAGCACTGTTATGAAATTTATTGTTTCAATATTAATATTTGGAAAATGGGAGCTACTCAGTGTCACAGGTGGTGGTGAGCTGCCTTCTTGAAGGTTAAAGATTATAATTGTGTATATAATTGGCTCTAATTTCCAGCCCACCCATCCTGACCATTCCCTGAAGGCAATGCAAGCTTGGTTTTAAAAAGCTGGAAGCATTTATAAAATGTACAGTAACAGATTAGACGGTTACATAGAATTCCATTGCATGTTGTAATGCGTACCTTGCAGTTGGTTCTTGTTTATCACTGAAAACATGAATTCGCCCAACGAACCTGCAATCATCAAATTTCATATTAGTGCTGTATGATTTTGTTTCAAAAATCTTCCAACAGTTGCATCAAAAAATGTAAAATACATCTCTAGCCTCACCAGGATAAAAGAAAGCTGCCAAAACAATATGTTGCAGTAAATTGACTGCACGTGAATTTTTATAAAATGTAAAAACAAGAAGTGATCTCATCTCAAATTCCCAGGATTTATATTGGTTTGTTCTACAACACAGCAAGGTAAAGAAAAACCCTGTATCATAATAAAACATATCATTGTTTCATTAATATTATTGTTAAAAAGAACCCTGCCGGGGCAAATGATTAATGTTTAATTTTGTGTTTTTTAAAAATTCATTCATGGGATGTGGGTGTCGCTGGCTAGGCCAGCATTTGTTGCCCATCCCTAGTTGCCCTCGAGAAGGTGGTGGAGAGCTGCCTTCTTGAACCACTGCAGTCCATGGGGTGTAGGTACACCCATAGTGCTGTTAAGGAAGGGAGTTCCAGGATTTTGGCCCAGCGACAGTGAAGGAACGGTAATATGTTTCCAAATCGGGATGGTGAGTGACTTAGAGGGGAACTTCTAAGTGGTGGTATTCCCATCTATCTGCTGCCCTTGTCCTTTTCGATGGTAGTGCTTGTGGATTTGGAGAATGAATTCGAAGAAGCCTTGATGAATTCCTGTAGTGCATCTTGTAGATGATAGATAGCTGTTATGTCCTGGAAGGTATCAAGCTTCTTGAGTGTTGTTGAAGCTGCACTTATCCAGGCAAGTGGGGAGTATTCCATCACATTCTTGATTTGTGCCTTGTAGATGGTGGACAGGCTTTGGGGAGTCAGGAGGCAAGTTACCCGTTGCAGGATTCCTAGCCTCTGACCTGCTCATGTAGCCACAGTATTTATATAGCTAGTCCAGTTCAGTTTCTGGTCACTCCTAGGATGTTGATAGTGGGAGATTCAGTGATAGTAATGCCTCTGAATTGCAAGGGGAGATGGTTAAATAGTAATGCCTCTGAATTGCAAGGGGACATGGTTAGATTCTCTCTTGTTGGAGATGGTCATTGCCTAGCACTTATGTGGTGTGACTGTTACCTGCCACTTGTCAGCCCATTATTAGCCAGCCCCCAATGACCCAGAGAGAGAGAGAGAAAACATGGACATGTAGCAGTATAAATAACTGTTTACAAATGTCAGCATTAAATGAGCAATATCCCAGGGCAGGTCAATTAGGCCACTATCAATCCTGATCTAAGCATATCTCTGTGGCTCTCAAAGTGTGCCTATTCCTTACCAAAATAAATTTTATCTTTCACTTGTGTCTGACTTTCTGGCCTTTTTGTCACTTGTACCTTAGTTTTGCTTTCATTTATCCCAACCTCCAGACAAGGCAGCTATTGATGCCTATGGTTACTTGGCTTAGTTCTTAACATTCTCATCAAGAACAGAATGATCGTAGGTTCAAGCTTTACTCCAGCACTCGAGGGCATAAATTAGACTGGCACTTCAGTGCAGTGTTGGGGAAGTATTACTTGCCTTATTTCAGATGAGACATTGAAATGAGGTGTGTACACAAGATCTCATGGCACAAAAAGGTGCATCTCCCTCAACCAAAAGAAGTGTGTGGGGAGACAGTGGCATGGCTGTAATGTCATTGGACTTGGCAATCCGAAGGCCAATGCTAGTGCTCTGGGGACATGGGTTCCATTCCCACCATGGGAGCTGGTGGAATTTAAATTTAATGAATAAAATCTGGAATTGAAAGCTAGTCTCAATAATTGTGAGCATGAAACTATTGATTATCATAAAAACCTATCGAGTTCAATAATCTACTTTAGGGAAGGAAATCTGCTGTCCTTACCTGGTCTGGGCTACATGTGACTCAGAAACGTGGTTGATTCTCAACTGTCCTCTGAAATGGCCTAGCAAGCCAGTCAGTTCAAGGGCAATTGGAGACTGCCCCCGTTACTTACTTTAAAGCCCGCTCTACTGCCCTAGTTATATGACCAGAATACTGGCCCTAGCATGGCTGAGGAGACACCCGTCCCAACAATACAGCTCTTAATTTCCCCAGTACTGGTACCAGTGCCACATGAAACAAAACCCATTTCTCCAACACAATCTTAGAGCCACGCATTCAACTCAATATTACTTATCCTAACTTACCCTGCCATTCCTAATGGCTCTTAAGGTGATGAGCCACAGTCCTATACTGCTGCAGTCCACATATAGGTACATCAACAATGTTAGGGGAAAGTTCCAAGATTTGACCCAGCGATGAAGAAACAATTATATAGCTCCAACTCAGGATGGTGTATGACTTAGATGTGAACTTGGAGGTGGCGATGTTTGCAGGCGGCAGCATTTACAAGAGTCTGTTGCCCTTGTCTTTCCAGGTGGTAGAGCTGTTTCATGGTTTGGAACGTGTTGTTGAAGGAGCCCAGGCAAGTTGCTGTAGTGCATCTTGTAGATGGTGTACACTTCTGGGATTTGAACTCATGTCTCTGGATTACTAAGCCAATAACACAACCATAATGCTAACATACCTCCTTGCTGATAACAACAGTGCATAAAAATTCAAAAGTAACTTTTTAATGCTAACTATTTTTGAGCATCCCGAGCACGTTCTATGAATAGGCTACTGCGTGTCTCACTTTTCCAGCGTTTATTTTATGATTCCTGCTAACTTTCTATGTCAGCACTGTTCCAATATTTTATACTTAATTTTCCCTACTTCCTCCTCTGGACAAAGAATATGATAAAAATGTATTTTTCCACCCAGGAGATAGAGAACTCACCCTGCAGGCACGTTGGCTCAAATAAGATGGCCAGCAGGCTTACGCAAACATGGGAGGAGCACAAACGTCCAGTTTAATTCTGTCTCACTTTCCAACGCAGCTTAACTTGACAATATTTAGCGAAGGGTTCTTTCTCCCTTGCTTTGGTACACACAGATCAAATGTAGAACCCCTACTCCACAAATGATTGAATCTTGAGCCTTCTATGACTAAATGACTCAGACACATTGCATATTTACTTTAGCAACTTAATCACCAGGATCACAAATGGAATATTATATTACATGGTTTTCAGATGGCTCTGTAGACAGCTAGGCTGCCTGACTATAATTCAATAGAAAATTGCAGGAATTCGAATCACTTACGCTGTTTAACAATTGATAATTATCAGTGAGAAGGAAGTAGTAGTGTTTGTGACTAAATACATCATGAATGGTACCAGTTGTTACCTTCAAATCCTGCAGGTCCAAGCTATTGAGGCAACAAGTGGATTGCACATAAACAACTCGCTCAATCTGGAACCCACTTTAAAAAAGAATCTGTTCCTCCCAGTGTTACCCATTATCAGGATGACAATTATATTTCATTCTGACCAGCCCTGTGATGGTGTTTTTTTTTTAGCTCATTCTTGGGATGTTGGCAAGGCCAGCAATAATCGTCCATCCCTAACTGCCCTTGATGCGACAATTGTAACTATCTTCAAAAAGGGAGATGTGGAAACTATCGAGGTATATCCCTCTTATCCATAGCAGGAAAATCCTGATGCAGTTTCCCGAATCGCCTACTTCCTGTGGAGGAACTTCTCCCAGAGTGTGGTTTTAGATCTTTCAGAGTAACCTCTGATCTCTGTTGCCAGACAAATCCAAGAAAAATGTTGAGAACACCACCAGGAACTCTTCACTGCATTGATCGACCTGGCCAAAACATTTGACTCAGTAAATTGTAAGGCTCTGTGGATTGTGCTCTAGAGATTGGGCGTCCAAGAAACTTCATCACAATCCTGCAACTGCTTCATGATGAAATGACTGCAGCTATCAAGTGAGGGATCTGAACAGTCCCTTTAAAATCCAGGCCAGTGCCAAGCAAGGCTTGAGATATTACTTCCAACTTACTGGAAAGAAATTATTTGCCTTAAAAGGTCATTTGCCCTCTGGTATGAGTATTAACTACAACCAAGATGGAAAACTCTTTAACCTGTCATCTCTGTGCCAAAACTAAACTGGCCACCACAAACATACATGATCTATAGTTTACAGATGTGCTAGGTTTGCAAGCCACTTGAGATCTCTTCAATTCTGCATACAAGAGACTCGGCACATCTTTGAATGCTGCCTAAACAAAACTCAACCATCCAGACCTGGTAAACCAAATATTCCACCCCCATATGTTGAAGGACAGGCTCCAGTTTATGTTGAGCACTTCCCATAATTTGGCAGCCATCTCTTTCAAGAGGCCAGCATTGACAAAGAGATTCAACACCAGATCAGCGGTGCCAGCTCAGCCTCCTACAAACAGCGAGTGTTTGACAACAAAGGCCTCTGCAAGTCAACAGAAGTCCTAGTTTACGGAGCAGTTATCATCACTATCACACTCTTGTGCTGCAGTGAGACCTGGACTGTGCATCAGCTACGAGTGCTAGAGAAATTCCACAAGCAATGCCTCCGCCAAATCCCTCAGATTCATCGGGAGGACTGTCGAACAAACATTAGTGTCCTTCTTGAAGCCAGCTCCACAAACATTCAAGCAAAACTCCTGCAAAAATCAACTACAATTGGACACTATGGATGGCCGAAAAGAGTCTCCTCCGCCAGGTCCTGTTTTCTCAGCTCTCAAATGGCCAGCGTTCCAGGGGAGGACAGGCAAAACATTACAAAGACAGTCAAGTTCTCCTTGAAGCGTGGCAACATTGACATTAATTAATAGGAAGAACTTGCTACCAACTGTTCAAAATGGCAACAACCTGCCCACAAAGCTGCATCATGCTTTGAATCTAAATGCCTTGATGGGGCAGAGGAGCAGCAGGCAAGGAAAGGAAGCAAATCCCGCAATCTGAATCCCACTATTATGTGGGGTGTCCTGGTCCATGTGCTCAAAGATCAGTGGGTCAAGAATCAGCCTGTTCAGTCACGCGAAGACCAATGGCAGAAACTCACGACCCCGAGTAGACGTCATCCTCCTTAAACAGGTGGTGGTTGACTGCCTTGTTGAACCTCTTCAGTACTTGTAGTCAGTGTTTAGTGGAGAATTCTGGGATAGGAAACTTGATGCAGTCCCCATGACACTAATGTTCTTCTTGGTGTTAAAGAGGAAGGTGCTGTTGAAGAAAACTTGATCAATCACTACAGCGCAGCTTGAAGACAGTGCATATGACAGGCAAAGAGCTCCAATGATAGAGGGGGTAGATAGGGTAGACATTGACTTCAATAGATGTGCCAATCAGGCTGTATGATGTATGCTGTCAAGCTGAACTATAATAATAGCTTCAGGCATCCAGTAATTGCCGAATATTTCATCACACTTGCAAACCCTGTAGGTGGTGAAGAGGCTCTCTACCCAACATTCCAGTTAAACTTCTTGTCGGTGGTGACTCCTTCGTTCAAAAATGTTGAGCTTAAGTGTGTAGGTGCATGCTTAACTAGCTAACTAACTGGGAAGGTGGTGGCACAGTAGTATTGTCACTGGATTAGTATTTCAGAGACTCAGGGTAATGTTCTGGGGAACAAAAACAGAAAACGCTGGAAAATCTCAGCAGATCTAACAGCATCTGTGGAGCAAAAAAAAGAGTTAACATTTTGAGTCCTTATGACTCTTCTTTAGAGCTGTTCTGGGGACCCAGGTTCAAATTAAAAGTCTGATGATGACCATGAAACCATTACCAATTGTCCTAAAAACCCATCTGGTTCACTAACACCATTTAGGGAAGGAAATCTGCTGTCCTTACCTGGTCTGGCCCACGTGTGACTCCAAGCCCACGGCAATATGGTTGACTCTTAAGCATCCTCAGAATATGGGCAATAAATGCTGGCCTAGCCAACGACGCCCACATGCCATGAACGAATAAAAAAAATACTAATGCTGTGAGATGCTGTGGAGTAGCAAATTATGGCCCATTACACCAGAGATTCAAGTGAAATCTGTAGTTTTCAGGTTGCCTAATAACCAGAAAGTTCTTTTCGGTTTTGCACAGATGTTAATTTGCTATTATACAGCAAGAGTGTTTTATCATGGCTTAGCAATTGAAGACAGACAAATGTATTTTACTATGTTTTTTGGAGAAATCATTTTAATTCCATCACATGATAAATCAATTAGTGCTAGACTGAAATAGTCTTTTCTTAATTGATATTCCCACAGAAAGTAAAATCTAAAAGCAAGCATCAACTGTATTAATAATGCAGAAAGGTGAACATAGTACAGATTGGAACTTGTTTTTATAAAATGCAATTCTGTATGGTAACTAGCTACCCCACAACACTACAATGGGCAGAACTGCAAATAAGTGTTCAGTGTAAAAGCAAAATTTCTGATTTTAAAAAGAAACCATACATGTGTATTTAAATTGTGTAATAAATATTCAAAGGATCAGATCTTTAATAAAAATATCACTCAAGGCTATTCCCCCAATGAAATCCAACTGAATTACTACTGCTCACAGAATTCTCACTGGTAGCATCACTGTACAGTGGAGTGTTAGCATCTCTTTGCATATCAGTGTAATCAGAACCATCATTCTCAGTTAACTGGGTTCAGCCTACAGTATTGTAAATGGACAATATCATGGAACAGCTGGTGTAATGCAGCCTGTAGGTACTGTCTAAAGGTTCAAACTAAAATTAAGAATCCATGCTCTCCAGCTAACAATGGAAGTTGACCAATTAATGGACCAATCCCCATCTCCTCTGATAAGCACATGACTTCCTTTTACAGCTTGAATGTTCTGCAGCTTTTCATAGACTTAGGAAACATATTGAACAGACTATGGCCCAAGTAACTTGAGATGCCCAAAAAAATTCTTAGTAGTGGACATTGTTTCCAGTTAATACTGATAAATGTAGGTTTTCAAGGCAATGAGAATGAATGGGTTCACATTGGGTAGATAAGAATACCCAAGAGAATACAGAGGAAAACCACACAAGGATTAGTGCCTTTTATACTAAGTTGAAGGCTGGGAGAAAGGAAGTTTAGCATCAAAAAGCAATCTGGGTCTTCATGGACAAATTAAAATTTGATTAAACATAAACATGTCTAAAATTTGTAAAGAGAACACCACTTAAATGTGAGTTCATGTGATAAAATGGTTCATCTTGATTGATTATATATTGAGGGTATTAGAAAAGGAGCCCAATTAGTGTAACTAAATATGTAAATAATTGAGATTTTTAGATATTAGAGATTTTTTCAAAAAAGGTTTGCAAGATTCGGGCAGTTTAGTAAGTCACAACGACTTCTAAGAAAAATTAAGGATGATAAATCAGAGGGTTAAGCATTTAATTTGAGAGCCATATTTGTATGTAGCAGCTTGGCGACAGCTGTAACCTCAAAATATAGCACAGAGAAATAGAGGCATTGTGCATCCAAAATTGGTTACGAAAGAATGAGATGACAAATGGAAGGGGAAAAGAATACAATGACTATGGACAGAGATCAATCTTGCCCCATTCAATAACAGTTTCTCAAAGGTAGGCAGAGCTCCCCAACCATACCATAGTGCACCCCCAAACGATAAGGTTGCTTGCGCCTGTGTTCTCACTATCAAGGGATATAGTCTTGTAAGGATGAGGGTTTCAGAATAAAATGGTAAAGCTGAAAGAGCTAATCAAATGGCAGAGCTAGCTCAAATGGGCCAAAGCGCTTAATGTTTGTTTCTATATTCTTGTACTATATTCTTCTTAGGAACGTAATGGGCATGGAGATAGGAGGTGGCCATTTAGCCTCTTGAACCTGTTCTGTCATTCAAAATGATCATAGATGATCTGTCTCTACTGGCATCCTTCCACCTACGGGAGCTGGACATGCAGCAAACAATCCATTTAGGTGGCTGCGGGTGGCGCCTTCATTTGGTGCTCCTTGCTGATGGCTATGAAGGCCATTCCTCGAGGGGCAGGCTGTGCCACCTATGAAGTTGCCACGTGACTTAAGTTTTTGTTTTCTGCTTTGGTGCCTGTTGCCAAGCTGGTGTAGCCAATTGTCGTTATGATAATGCACACCAACCCTCAGATGTCGCAATTTCCTTCTTTTGCCAGCAAGTAACTCCCAGGTGTGACAGCTGATGTTTAGGGCTTTCATGTCATGCTTATAAGCATCCTTGAAGCAGAGCCTTGGGCATCACAATGGCAGCCTTGCTTTGGCTACCTCACCATACACAAGATTCTTGGGTATGTGACTGCCTTCTATTTTGTGTATGTGGCCGATCCACTGAAGCCTTCTCTTTCTGATTAGTGCCAACAAACCTGGGAGCTCTGCTTCGGAGGGGACTGCCACATTCGTGATGTTGTCTTGCCAGGGTATACCCATAATGCACTGCAGACAGTGAAGCTGGAAGCCTGGTCCTAAGGGTCAGCTTGGTGTTATTCCATGCATGTTTTGAGAGTCAGCCAAAGGTGGTAGCTGCTTTTCCATCATGAGTATTGAGCCAAGGTAGCAGAACCTGCGAACCACTTCCAGTGGAGCGCTATTTAGTGTGATCAGGGCTGAGATGTAATACCTGGTTCCCATGACCACAGCTTTCTTGGGAAGACCAAGTTACAGGCATGGGAGAGACAGTCCGTGAATTTGGATGATCTGTATCTTAAGTACATTTATCTACCTTGGTTCTGCAACCCATAAAACTCATACCTATTAAAAATTTACGATTGCTCTCCTTGGGGGATGTTTTCTCCCAAATTTCTATCAGATGGTTTCAATTTCCCCAGAAAATTATGTACGTCGCAGCACAGCAGAAATATTCACTCATTTTTACTGTCTCTAACTTTATCACCACGGCACCACGCCCCAGTAGCCCCCTCCCCCATACACACCAACATGAAACTTTTGCACACAAATCTAGATGCTCACTCCATAAACTTTGTTCCGACTTGGTTCAATTTTGCAATTATGGCAACAGTCAACTTTTTTGGCAATAAACCTTAGTACCTTTATAAAACTATGGTTAGGCTCCAACTAGAGTACTGCATCCAATTGTGGTCACCACACTTTGGGAAAGATGCGAAGGTCCTTGAAAGGGTGCAGAGGAGGATGGTTCCAAGGATGGGAGGTTTAGCTACAAGGTTAGGTTTGAAAGGCTTGACTTTACTTCAAGTAGAACAAGGAAATTGAGGGGAGATTTGGTAGAGGTGTGCAAGATCATGACAGGCGTAGACAAGGAAAAACTCTATCCATTAGCTGATGGTACACTGACAAGGGGACACAGGCTTAAGATTTTGGGAAAGAGGTGTAGGGGGAACGCGGGGGGAACATTTAAAAAAAAACACAGCGAGTAGAACCTGGAACTCGCTGACCATGAGGATGGTGGAAGTGAAATCAATGATTTCAAGGGGAAACTGGATGTGCATTTGAAGGAAATAAACTTGCTGGGCTACAGGGATCAAGTGGGGGGTGGGGTGGGACTGACAGGACTCAATGGGCTGAATGGCCTCCTTCTATGCCATGAATGACTCTTACTAATAGAAAATTTATTTATTTATTTTTTTAAAAATCCGTTCATGGGAAGTGGGTTTCGCTGGCTGGGCCAGTGTTTATTGCCCATTCCAAGTGGCCCTTGAAAAAGTGGTGAGCTGCCTTCTTGAACCACTGCAGTCCATGTGCTATAGGTACATTATCAGTGACATTTGGAAGGGAGTTCCAGGGTTTTGGCCCAGCGACAGTGAAGGAATGGCGATACATTTCCAAGTCAGGATGGTGAGTGGCTTGGAGAGGAACTTTCAAGTGGTGGTAGTTGCATCTATCTGCTGCCTGTGTCCTTCTAGATGATAGTGGTCGTGGGTTTGGAAGGTGCTCTCCAAGAAGCCTTGGTGAATTCCTGCAATGCATCTTGTAGATGGTATACTCTGCTGCTACTGCGCGACAGTGGAGGAGGGAGTGAATGTTTGTGGATATGGAGCCAATCAAGCGGGCTGCTTTGTCCTGGACGGTGTCAAGCTTCTTGAGTGTTGTGGGTGCTGCACTCATCCAAGCAAGTGGGAAATATTCCATCACACTCCTGACTTGTGCCTTGTAGATGGTGGGGAGGCTTTGGGGAGTCAGGTGGTGAGTTACTTGTCGCACGATTCCTAGCCTGACCTGCTCTTGTTGCCATAGTGTTTATATGGCTAGTCCAGTTCAGTTTCTGGGCAATGGTAATCCCCAGGATGTTGATAGTGAGGGGGATTCAGTGATGGTAATGCAATTGAAAGTCAAGAAGCGATGATTGGATTCTCTCTTGTTGGAGATGGTCATTGCCTGACACTTGTGTGGCGTGAATGTTACTTGCCACTTGTCAGCCCAAGTCTGGATATTGTCCAGGTCTTGCTGCATTTGGACATGGATTGCTTCAGTATCTGAGGAGTCGTGAATGCTGCTGAACATTGTTGAATGCACAATGAACATCTCCACTTCTGACCTTATGATGGAAGGAAGGATATTGATGAATCAGCTGAAGATGGTTGGACCTAGGACACTACCCTGAAGAACTCCTGCAGTGATGTCCTGGAACTGAGATGTCTGACCTCCAACAACCACAACCACCTTCCTTTGTGCTAGGTATGATTCCAACCAGTGGAGAGTTTTCCCTCTGATTCCCATTGACTCCAGTTTTGCTAGGGCTCCTTGATGTCACAATCGGTCAAATGCAGCCTTGATGTCAAGGGCAGTCACTCTCACCTCACCTGTATATCATGTGAAAGAAAAATACTACAACTTCCTCATGAAAACCAACTCAGTAGTTTCACAGGAACTACAATGACTAAGATATCGTATTTCAGGACATCAAAATTTTTTAAAAATCACAAAGCACCAAACCTCTGACAATTAAATGTTGACAGCCCAGAGTTTGGTACAGAAAGCAGACAGCACCATTCACAACATGGGAATTGAAACGTACAAGCCCAAAAGTAACCAGAAATGCAAAACCTAAAAAGGGATGACCAGGTTGAGCCAAATAAATAAACCAAGCCATGATCCACACACAGAATACCAGTAAAAGGAGTGCAGGTTTGGGGGGCAGGGGGAAGAGACACATTGTATTATAGCAGTATACCTGGTGTCTTGGCTAGGATGCACCAACCGACTGCTCTTGCACTATGTAGAAAGCACAATTACTAGGTTCTGCATTCATCAACTTTATGCTGTTTAGGTGATTGAGATGTGTAAATAATTTGGTCAACTGTATTACTGACAATAGGCAATTAGACAAGCTAAATTTCCTTGGACTAAAATTAAAACCCTCATTATTGTTGAAGGCAGCCTCCATTTCCATCGCAGTTAAATGAGATTTAATGGTTTAATTACATTACATCAGTGTCTACAGTTCAAAAATACTTGGTACGGAACTCCTTGAGGTAGTGAAAGGTTTAATTTAATGTAAGCCCCTTTGTTCTCTCTTAATGGCAAATTGTACATTCATGCAATCTTCCACTAAGAAGGAGTCTGCATTACATAAAATATCTGACATAAGCAAAAGATAACATCAAGGTTCAGGGCTCATTAAGATTTTATTTAATGAGACTTTTTTTTAGACAAAGCTTGGCAACCAGTTTTAAACAGCCAAATATGCAAGTATGACTTGACATTTTACAGTTAATTCACAGGAAAGCTAATGTCACCTTCTGGCACACAATCCCTTCAAAGCAATACAACAGGCAGCATCAAGTTACACTGGCTGCCCTCTCAAGGAAAAGCAGATCTTTCAGCTACATAATTTATTGCATGTTACAGTGCAGTATCAGCTATTGCTGATCCTAAAATTTCACGGAGGAAGACACGAGTAACATCCCCAAAATTCAAGAGAGTCGGGGGTGGCAGAGGTGAGTATGGTGGCCTTTACCAAGGAGAAGGTACTAGGAAAACTGAAAGGTCTGAAGGTGGATAAATCACCTGGACCAGATGGATTACACCCCAGAGTTCTGAAAGGAGATAGCTTAAGATAGTGGAGGCATTAGTGGTGATCTTTCAGGAATCACTGGAGTCAGGGAGGGTCCCAGAGGAATGGAAAATCGCTAATGTAACCCCCCTGTTTAAGAAGGGAGTGAGGCAAAAGACGGGAAATTACAGGCAGATTAGCCTGACCTCGGTCGTTGGTAAGATTTTAGAGTCCATTATTAAGGATGAGATTTCAGAATACTTGGAAGTGCATGGTAAAATCGGACAAAGTCAGTATGGTTTCATCAAGGGGAGGTCATGCCTGACAAATCTGTTAGAATTCTTTGAGAAGGTAACGAGCAGGTTAGACAAAGGAGAACCAATGGATGTTATCTACTTGGATTTCCAGAAGGCCTATGACAAGGTGCCGCACAGGAGGCTGCTCAGTAAGATAAGAGCCCACGGTGTTAGAGGCAAGGTACTAGCATGGATAGAAGATTGGCTGTCTGGCAGGAGGCAGAGAGTGGGGATAAGGGGGTCCTTCTCAGGATGGCAGCCAGTGACTAGTGGAGTTCCGCAAGGGTCAGTGTTGGGTCCACAACTTTTCACTTTATACATTAATGATCTAGATGAAGGAACTGAGGGCATTCTGGCTAAGTTTGCAGATGATACAAAGATAGGTGGAGGGACAGGTAGTATTGAGGAGGCGGGGAGGCTACAGAAGGATTTAGACAGGTTAGGAGAACGGGCAAAGAAGTGGCAGATGGAATACAACGTGGGGAAGTGTGAGGTTATGCATTTTGGTAGGAAGAATAGAGGCATAGACCATTTTCCAAATGAGGAGAGAATTCAGAAATCTGGAGTGCAAAGGGACTTGGGAGTCCTAGTCCAGGATTCTCTTAAGGTTAACTTGCAGGTTGAGTCAGTAGTTAGGAAGGCAAATGCAATGTTGGCATTTATTTCGAGAGGGCTAGAATATAAAAGCAGGGATGTGCTGATGAGGCTTTAAAAGGCGCTGATCAGACCACATTTAGAATATTGAGCAATTTTGGGCCCCGTATCTCAGGAAGGATGTGCTGGCCCTGGAGAGGGTCCAGAGGAGGTTCACGAGAATGATCCCAGGAATGAAAGGCTTAACATATGAGGACTCTGGGTCTATACTCGATGGAGTTTAGAAGGATGAGGGGGGATCTGATTGAAACTTACAGAATACTGAAAGGCCTGGATAGAGTGGACGTGGGGAAGATGTTTCCATTAGTAGGAGAGACTAGGACCCAAGGGCACAGCCTCAGAGTAAGGGGAAGACCTTTTAGAACAGAGATGAGGAGAAACTTCTTTAGCCAGAGAGTGGTGAATCTATGGCTGTGGAGGCCAGGTCATTGAGTGTATTTAAGAGCGAGATAGATAGGTTCTTGATTGGTAAGGGGATCAAAGGTTATGGGGAGAAGGCGGGAGAATGGGGTTGAGAAACTTATCAGCCATGATTGAATGGCGGAGCAGACTCAATGGGCCGAATGGCTTAATTTCTGCTCCTATGTCTTATGGTCTATTAAAAGCGGGAATTTGCGAAGTTTGTGTGTCTGTTTGTGCCAGTGTTTTCGGCCGGTCACAAACTTTGCAGCCTTGCCACCAATTCCATCACCCCCCCCAGTCAAACTCGTAATCTTGGCATCCTATGTGAGAGCACTTAGTTGTCAATCCCATCTCTTCTGCATCACAAAAACCATCTACTACCACCTCCATAACATCACCCATCTCTACCCCTGCCAAAACCCTCATTCATGCCTTCAGGCCTGACTACTGTATTACTCTCCTAGCCAAACTCCCATTTTCCAACACCCCAAAATGATAGCTCATTCAAAACTTTGCTGCTCATATTTTAAACTGCACCATGACCCACTCACCCCTCTCATGTGCCACCTAGTCCAAGGCCTCAAATTGTGGGCTTGTCCAAATCCCTCCACGGTCTCATCCCTCCCTATCTCTGTAACCTCCTCCATCTTATAATCCCCTGAGAATCTGTTTTCCTGCAACTCTGGCCTCTTATACACTCCAATTTGATTCACTCCAGGTGATATCAAGAAACAGCGAGAAGGTACTGGATACTGCAAAGGCTATGGGGTCTGACAATATTCCAGCAATAGTACTGAAGACTTGTGCTCCAGAACTTGCCGTGCCCCTAGCCAAGCTGTTCCAGTGCAGCTACAACATTGGCATCTACCTGGCAATGTGGAAAATTGCCCAGCTATGTACTGTACACAAAAAAGGACAAATCCAACCTGGCCATTTTACAGCCCCAGTCAACTCTTGATCATCAGAGAAGTGATGAAGGGGTCAGCAACATTGCTATCAAGTGGCTCTTACTTAGCAATAGCCTACTCACTGACGCTCAGTTTGGGTTCCGCCAAGGTGACTCGGCTCCTGACCTCATTACAGCCTTGGTTCAGACATGGACAAAAGAGCTTTACTCCCGAGGTGAGGTGAGGTGTGAGTGACTGCCCTTGACATCAAGGCAGCATTTGACTGAGTGTGGCATCAAGGACCCTAGCAAAACTGGGGTCAACGGGAGTCAGGGGGCAAACTGGTGAAGTCATACCCAGTCATACCATAGGAAGATGGTTGTGGTTGTTGGAGGTCAATCACCTCCACTCCAGGACATCAATGCAGGGAGTTCCTCAGGGTAGCGTCTAAGTCCAACCATCTTCAGCTGCTTCTCAATGACCTTCCTTTCACCATAAAAGGTCAGAAATGGGGATGCTTGCTGATGATTGCACAATGTTCAGCATCAGTTGTGACTCCTCAGATACTGAAGCAGTCCATGTTTAAATGAAAGACCTGGATAATATCCAGGCTTGGGCTGACAAGTGGTAAGTAACATTTGGACCAAGCAAGTGCCACACAATGACCATCTCAAAAAACAGAGAACCTAACGATTGCTCCATGGCTTTCAATTGGATTACCATCGCTGAATTCCCCATTATCAACATCCTGGGGGTTACCATTGACCAGAAACTGAACTGGACTAGCCATATAAATACTGTGGTTATAGGTGGTCAGAGGCTAGGAATCCTGTGACGAGTAACTCAACTCCTGACTCCCCAAAGCCTGTCCACCATCTACAAGGTACGAGTCAGGAGTGTCTTCAGCTGCTTCATCAATGACCTTCCTTCCATCATAAGGTCAGAAGTGGGGATGTTTGCTGATGATTGCACAATGTTCAGCACCATTTACGATTCCTCAGATACTAAAGCAGTCCATGCCCAAATGCAGCAAGATGTGGACAATATCCAGGCTTGGGCTGACAAGTGACAAGTAACATTTGCACCTCAAGTGCCAGGCAATGACCATCTCCAACAAGAGAGAAACAAACCATCGCCCCTCACAATCAACATCCTGGGGGTTACCACTGACCAGAAACTGAACTGGTCTTGCCATATAAATACTGTGACTACAAGAGCAGGTCAAAGGCTAGGAATCCTGCAGAAAGTAACTCACCTCCTGACTCCCCAAAGCCTGTCCACCATCTGTAAGGCACAAGTCAGGAGTGTAATGGAATATTTTCCACTTGCCTGGATGAGTGCCGCTCCAACAACACCCAAGAAGCTTGACTCCATCCAGGACAAAGCAGCTTGCTTGATTGGCACCCCAGCCACAAACATTCACTCCCTCCACCACCAACACATAGTGGCAGCAGTGTGTACAATCTACAAGATGCACTGCAGGAACTCACTCAGCCTCCTTAGAATGCACCTTCCAAACCCACGACCAGTACCATCTGGAAGGACAAGGGCAGCAGACACATGGGAACACCACCACCTGGAAGGTCCCCCCCATGAGCCACTCACCATCCTGACTTCGAAATATATTGCTGTTCCTTCATTGTCGCTGGGTCAACATCCTGGAACTCCCCTCCTAACAGCACTGGGTGAACCTACATCACATGGACTGCAGCAGTTCAAGGCAGCAGCTCACCACCACCTTCTCAAGGGCAATTAGGGATTGGCAATAAATGTTGGCATGGTATGTGGGCAGCTATACTTTCAGCCATTAGGCCCCAAGGTCCAGAACCTTCCTTCCTGAAACACCTGTCCACTTTTAATAACTTCCTTAAAACCTACATATTTCACCTTTCCAAATATTTCCTTCCTTGAGCCAGTATCAATTTTTGTTTCATTGTGCTCCTGCGAAGTGCCTAGAGGCAATCTTCTATATTAGAGGGGCTACATAAATGCAAGTTGAACTGGCCCAACACTAGACTCAAAGAAAAAAAGACTTGAATTTATATACTGCATTTCATGACTACTCAATGTCTCAAAGTACTTTACAACCAATAAAGTACTCTTGAAGTGTGATCACTGTTGAAATGTAGGAAGTGCTGCAGCCAATTTGCATGTCGCAAATCCCACACGAACAGCAATGTGCTAATAACCTGTTTTTGTGATGTTGGTGGAGGGATAAATATTGGACAGGACACCAGAGATAATTTCTCTGATCTTCTTTGAAATAGTGCCATGGGATCTTTTACATCCATCCGAGCAGGCAGTTGTAGCCTCAATTTAACATCTCATCTAAAAGATGGCATCTCTGCAGTGCAGCACTCCCTCAATCCTGTACTGGAGAGTTGGCCTTGACTTTGTGCTCAGATCCTGGAGCAGGAGTTGAGTCCTGAACCTTGTGACTCAGAGGTGAAAAGGGTACAACAGCCACATGGGGAGGGGAGCAATGAATTGTGGAATGGAGAAGAGCAAACAAAGTTATGCAAAGGTATAAAATTTTAGTGTCAGATTGCATCAAAATACCTAAAGACATTTTGCATTCAGTGAACCTTTTGTAAAGTCCAATAATGGTCATTATGTCTGAAAACAGTAGCCACTCTACCAGCAATATTCAAACATCAGGGAGCTGACGGAGGAGTTAATTTTATATTATTGTGGTGGCGAACACAAATTTTCCCCACCCAGTGTCATGGGATCTTTAGCCTCTACAGCTTTTTACGTTAAAATATTTCCAATTATTTAACAATTTGAATTAATGATCCAGGAAACAAACTGGAGATCTTGTATTAATACAATTTAGCCAAAACAACTAATCTGAAAGTAGACTGTACTTGAAACAAAGTAGGGGTCTCGGTTTAACATTTTATTAAAAGGAAAGCACATCCGAATGGAGTATTGTCTCAGTTCTACATTGAGGCATCAGTTCGCATAATGCTCTCAAAGAACAGAACATTTTAAAATCCTGGGCCATGCCAGACGAGATCAGCCATACTAAATAATACACTTGTTTTACACATGAACTACTACATCATGATTATATGATGTAATGCTCCTATAGAACAACATCCTTTGATTATAATGAAGTGATGCAATGAAGTTTTTTAGTCAGACTTGAACAGAAAACGGGAACAGGAGGCCATTCAAACCCTTGAAACTCTTTCGAGTTACCAACAGTCACAGATTGCAACTTCTTTCGAGTACAATCACAGTTCTTGGTTTTTCCGGGAGTGGGACATGAACCCACAACCCTCTGATTCAAAGGCGAGGGTGCTATGAACTGAGCCACAGCTGACCCTGCACCGCCATTCAATTGGACTACAGCTGATCTGCATGCATCGATCTGCCTCAGCTCCATATCCCTTAGCTTCCCAAACTAAAATCCAACCATCTCAGTCATTAAAACTCCAAATAGCCACAGGTTTTTGAGGAAAAATTGTGCTCTGGATTTCTACTCCCCTTTTGTGGAAAAATTACTTCCTGATTTCACTTCCAAATGGCTTAGATCTAATTTGAATATTACATCCCCCCTTGTCCTCGATTCTCTCACAAGAGGAAATAGTTTTTTTTCTGAATCTCATATCATCCAAACATTTTAACATTAAAAACACCTATATCAGCTTAATCCTCCTACTGAAGGGAATACAAGACAAGATTATTCAACCTGCTCTCATAATTTAACCCCACAAGCCAAGTACCATACTGATTATTCTGTGTTGCACACACATCAGGGCCAGTATCTCTTTACGGAAGTGTGGTGCCCAAAACTGAACCCAGTACTTGATATGGGGTCAAACAAATAAAAGCTTACTTGTAAAGGTCAGGCTGAGGTTGTTCACATTCAATGGAGGCGTTCAAAGAATCTACTTCCATATCTGTACGGAATGCACTGGTGTCCGGCACAGAAAAGTATGTCTTGTCAAGAATTAAAAACACACAAAAATCAGCATTAAAATCAATTACAATGCAATCCACTTAAAAAAAATTAAATTCATGATGACTGAATATAGGCCAAGTTATTCAAATTCTAATTTTTACAGGCAGAAATTAGAAAAAGGTACAAAGGCTACTTTGTAGTACAGGCCAGTCAGTCTAATCTCGATGGTGGGGACGTTACTAGAAAGAATTCTGAGGGGCAGAATATATCTGTACTTGGAGGGACATGGATTAATCAGGGATAGCCAGCATGGATTTGTTAAGGGGTCGTGTTTTGACAAATTTGATCAAATTTTTTTTAAGGAGGTAACCAGGAGGGTTGATGGGGATAATGCATTTGATGTGGTCTACATGGACTTTAGCAAGGCTTTTGATAAGGCCCCTCATGACAGATTGGTCAAGAAAGTAAGAGCCCATGGGACTAGTAATCCAGAGACCCCGGGTAATGCTCTGGTTCGAATCGTGCCACGGCAGATGGTGGAATTTAAATTCGATAAAAAATCTGGAATTAAAAAAAAATTAATATGTCTAATGATGGCCATGAAACCATTGTCGATTGTTGTAAAAACCCATCTGGTTCACTAATGTCCTTTAGGGAAGGAAATCTGCTGTCCTTACCTGGTCTGGCCTACATGCGACTCATGTCACAGCAATGTGGCTGACTCTTAAATGCCTTCTGAACAAGGGCAATTAGAGATGGGCAATAAATGCCAGCCCAGCCAATGACACCCACATTCCATGGACGAATAAAAAAAAAGATCCAAGGCAAAGTGGCACGTTGGATCCAAAACTGACTGAGAGGCAACATGCAGAGGGATGGTTCTGTGGTTAAGTCTGTTTCCAATGGAGTTCGCAGGGCTTGGTGTTGGGGCCCTTGCTGTTTCTGGTTTCATAAATGATTTGGACTTGAATGTAGGGGGTATGATCAAGAAGTTTGCAAATGGCATGAAAATTGATAGGGTGGCAAATAGTGAAGAGGATAGCTTTAAACTGCAGAAGGATATCAATGGGCTGATCAGGTGGGCAGAATGGTGGCAAATGGAATTCAACCTGGAAAAGTGTGAAATAATGCACTTGGGGAGGGTTAACAAGGCAAGGGATTACATTATGATTGGTAGGACCCTGGAAAAGTACTGAAGATCAGAGGGACCTTGGTGTACATATCCTTAGATTCCTGAGGGTAGCAGAGCAGGAAGATAAGGTGATTAAGAAGGCACATGGGATACCTGCCTTTATTAATCAGGGCATAGAATACAAGAGCAGGGAGGTTATGCTGGAACTGAATTAAATGCTGGTTAAGCCACAACTGGAGGAGTTTGTACAGTTCTGGTCACATTATAGGAAGGATGTGATTGCACTGGAGAGGGGGCACAGGAGATTCACCAGGGTGCTATCTGGGCTGGAGGGTCTGAGCTATGATGAAAAATTGGATAGGCTGGGGTTGTTTTCCTTGGAGCAGCGAAGGTTAAGAGGGGACCTAATAGAGGCATATAAGATTATGAGGAACATAGATAGGGTGGAAAGGAAGGCACTATTTCCATTAGTAGAGGGGTCAATAACCAGGGGGCATAGATTTAAGGCAAGAGGTAGAAGGCTAAGAGGGGAGTTAAGGAGAAATCTTTTCACCCAGAGGATGGTGGGAGTCTGGAACTCACTAGCTAAAGAGTGGTTGAGTCAGAAACTCTCATAACTTTTAAGTAGCATTTAGATATTCACTTGTAATGCCATAGCCTCCAGGGGTATGGGCCAAGTGCTGGAAAATGGGATTAGTGTAGCCAGATCTTTGTTGGCTGGCACAGACATGATGGGCCAAATGGCCTCATTCTGTGCTGTAAATGTCCATGAGTCTACTTAATGTTACAAAATTTGGAAGGTAGATATGTGGCAATAAACAAGCTGATAATCAAGTCGGATATATAAGTAATTAAAATTTAAAGACTGAAAGTCAAAACTTGGCAAGGAATCAAGGAAATTCCATTGTAATGTTGAACAGACAAGCAATTAAGAGGTGATGCTTTACAGAAAAAAAGTAGTCAAAGTTACGATTGGATCATGGAAGTTTACAGCCCAGGAGGGGGTGATTTAGCCCATTTTCCCTGACTGGAGTGATAACTCAAGAGCCTATATGCTTAGACTCAACTCATTAATGTAACATTAAAGATCAAAAAGTAGAAATTTCAACTTGCATAGAATGCCTTTAATGCAGTAAAATATCACAGGCGCTTCACTGGAGGGTTATGGATCAGAACAAAGATTTGTTGGGACGGTCTAGTACTCTATTTAGCAGGTATGGGGAGGGGGGAGAACTAAAAACTGATTGAAGGTTTTGATAAAATATGAGGACATAGGTACATTATAATGTAGCTCCTTTAAGTCCTATGCGTGATTGGACTATTGTACACTCATGAGATAAAAACAAAAAAACTGCGGATGCTGGAAATCCAAAACAAAAACAGAATTACCTGGAAAAACTCAGCAGGTCTGGCAGCATCGGCGGAGAAGAATAAACGTCAACTTTATTCTTCTCCGTTGATGCTGCCAGACCTGCTGAGTTTTTCCAGGTAATTCTGTTTTTGTATTGTACACTCATGTTGCTCAAATGGTACTTCTGAGGGAGGGGATATTGGAATGTTTTATCATTACATTAATCAGAACACTCAATACAGATGGAGGCAAAGTGAGACAAAGCAGCAAAGGTTTGGAGTTTATTTATACTTCAACTTATTATTGACAGCAAACAGGAGCAATCTTGATCCAAGTTGAAATTACTTATGTGAAAGCACAAGCTCTCAGAATTATGATATCTCTGAATGAATTACTGGCACTGAGGAAAGGTCATGCCATAATATGAAGTGCCTAACCAAAAGTGTGTGCAAGTATAGAAAATACAAAAGGTCAGTGAAGAATTTAGATAAGAAGTCTTATTAAACCTGACAAGCAAATTTGTTTTTGCTGTTTTGCTTACTTGTTTCTTTACCTGTCCCATTATCTCACCCTTATGCCTTGCGTCATCAACCTTTGTCACTTAATCTCTTGCCTTTCACTTGATCAGACCCCAACTTTTGTTTTTTAATCCCCTCACCATCCCACACCATTTTCCTGCCTCTGCAAGTTGCTTAAAATCTGTTACATCTCTAACTTTACCCAGTTCTGACGAAAGATCATTGACCTGAAACGTTAACTGTCTCTCTCTATAGATGCTTCCAGACTTGCTGAGTATTTCTAGCATTTTCTGTTTTCTTTTTAAATAAGCAGAGCTTATTTATAAGGAGTTCACTGTATTGGGGGTAATGTATTAGTATGGACTGAGAATTGGTTAACATGCAAAACACAGAGTCGGGATTAATGGGTCTTTTTCAGGTTGGAAAGACAAATAGTGAAGTGCCACAATTATTCACTATCTATATTAATGACTTGGAGGAGGAGGCAGAGTGTAATGTATCCAAATATGCTGACGATACAAAAATAGATGGGAGGGCATGTTGCAATGAGGACATAAGGAATCTGCAAGAGGATATAAAGAGGTTGATTGAATGGGCAAAAACTTGGCAGATGGGAGTTTAATGTAGGAAGTGTGAGGTCATGCACTTTGGTAGGAAATATCAAAAGGCAGACTATGATTTAAATGGAGAGACTCCTTCTCGCAGACGGTAGTCAATGTCTGGAATTCTCTACCCCAGAGTGTTGTGGAGGCTAGATCACAGAGTATTTAAAGAGATAGATAGATTTTTGAAATATCGGGGAATTGAGGGTTACGAGGAGCTGGCACGAAAGAGGAGTTGAGGCCTGGGGCAGGTCAGCCATGATCTTATTGAATGGTGAGGCAAACTTGTGGGGTCAAATGGCCTACTCCTGCTCCTATTTCTTATGAAACTAAGCTCAGAATTAAGTATATGCACATTCCATATTTTTAAAAAAATCTTTATTTTCCTTTGAGCTATTGTTTGGTGAAAGGACATGAAACGAACATTTATGCCTGTATTATCTAAACAAACACTAAAATAAAAAAAAAACTTGCAAAGTCAGTAAGTCATAAATTCTTTCGTTGAGCATATTTTGCATGCACTGTACTAAGTACTGCATTGCCACAAATTACTTAATATCCAATAAACATTACATTACAGGTTTGGAGGGTTTACTGGGACTTAGATACGTAGGCCCTATTGTATGCTTTACCTTCTGACTTGATTCCCCATCCAAATTAGCAGTAGTGACAAAGCAGGTGCCATCTTCTCTGCTCGAGGATAGAAGGATGAGATCACATGGAAACGTTTCATCTTCTCTCACACACACAATATCGCCAACCTAAAAACAAAAGCGCAAAAATCAATTTTCCCCAATTTTACTTTGTTCTGTGTGGCCTGTTTGTTGTACTGTGTGGTCCCTTTAAGATTGCTACATGGTCCTACACCTTAAACAGAACATTGGTTGTGAGCAACCTGCTTGTTACTTTTGCATTGCTGCATGGCCAGCTGAGAGGGAACACTGCCAAAGATATATTTTTGCTTCAGGCAACAACTGTTGATTTCATTATTTCCTTAATTTAATTAAAAAATAATGTAATCTTAAAAACTAGCATACATTGAGAGACATCATATTAAGCAGTAAGTTAAGAATTTTAGAAGTCAAACTACACCGGGGAGGAAAAAAAAAATATCACATTTTAATTTAGCCGAATCCAACAATTTTAAATTCATAGCCCTTGACCTCTCACCCAATAGATTTGCACAACCTGAGTGTTAAATAAAATCAGAAGCACACAGGATCAAGTTACCTTGTGACGACAATTCCAAGGTTCTATATTGTGAAAGTCATACCTGGTTCAGTACCTTGACTAAAGTTTACACATCTTCAAAATGTACTCTGCTCTGGTTGAGAGAAACAGAAGGTGCATACAATCCATTTGAGCCACTTTGGCTTCCCATAATGAGATTTCAAACCAGAATTCTATTTTAAATCCCGTTTCTGCCTCCTTTAAACAGAACCAATAAAGGCACTTTGTGTAATTAGCTGAAACCCAGTTGTGCAACACAGCAGGTAAGCAAAACAGGCCAAGGCTGAAATTTAACTAACTCGCAAATGGCAATGATCAGCAAAATATACCATTTAAGCTACAAAGGAATCAAAAATGTTGCAGTTCCACCAAATGAACCTCAACGGCCAAGAACAAACAATACAACAGGATCGAGAAATTCTCATACCCCATATGCTGATGTCTGGGAATTGAACTTGGGTGGGGGTGTGGTGGGGGACAAGAAGGAAATGTCAGGTGACCAAGAACTATTCCATATGCAAATTAAAGTCAACTTATAATGGTGTAATTATTTTTAAGGCCCAATGGAACAACTTGCATTTATATAGCTTCCTTTAACTTCATGGATGAGAAACATACTGAACAGCATATAAAGTACGACTAGGTGATCAAAAAAGCATGGTTGAGAATATTTTTTAAAAGGTAAAGGAGGAAATAAAAATCTAGCAGATGAGAGAGGTTTATGGAGAGAGTTCCAAAGAGTTGGGTGAGAATGGTGAATACTTTGTTACCAATGATGCAGCAGAGAGGCAGTGCACAGAAATCGAGAGACAGAGGTCTGAAGAGCATGGACTGGGAGATGGAGATGACTCATGATGTAAGTGGGGGGGAATTAATATGGGAATTATATATTAGGATGAGAATTTGAATGCGTTATTGACTGAAAAGGAACCAATGGATATTAGGCAAGGTCAAGGGTGATGAGTGAGTGCCATTAATGGTATATGATATGGGCAGAATAGTTACTTTGTGTGTGTTGTAGAATTCGGGAAGCCAGTGAGTAAGGCAATGGGAGAAAAAGTTGATCGTAGAGCTAAACATCGATAAAAGGTTTCAATAACCCTGGGAGAAGGGGTGATGATGGAGATAGAAGCAAGTGTTCACAATGATTCAAACCTTAGCATAAGGTCCAGTATGGCTCAGATTGCTTCAGTTTAGTGAGCAGCTGGGGTCATGGATGAAGTAAGATGCAAGAGCATTAAAGATTTTGGCAAAAGTCAAGCAAAATGATTTCAGTATTCCAAATGCTCAAGTGGAAGGAGGTCTGATTCTTAACCGGGTGTCAAGTCAATTTTGACTCTTCGTGACAGGGAACCCAAAATAATCTAGTGTTTAGCATTGGCGAGTCTTAAAACTGTTTATCGAACATAACTACAAAAGTAAACTGAGTAAAAAGAGAATTCAAGAATTATTATGCTAAGTTTCATTATCTATGCAAGTAACTAAAAGAACCCACAAATAAATACAGAAAGGAAAGATGCAAGAAAAATCAGGAAAGCAAGATTAAATATTTATTATACAAATAACAAGAATATGCCAACATTGAACCAAAATGTGTGTTAAGTCATAATACATTTTTGAATTAGTCCAAATAGATTTTGTGGACAACACAGGTGTTGACAAGACTTTTTCCAAAACTGATATTCACATACATGACTGCACAGGCTTTGCCACCAGCTATACATATACATACATTTGCAAACATAAATTATGAATGAAGGTATTTCAATGTTGGCTTCCTGATGAGATATAAACAGCGAGTCAGTAGCAGACTACGGATGAATGTGAAGAAAGCTGGTCTTTGGCTAACAACTAAATGGAAATAACAGTGACGTCAATTTGGAAAATACACCCAGCGTTCATCAGTCTGTTGAGATCAACCTTAAGGTCGATCCTTTGTGTCTTTGGAAAATAACATCAACGACAATCATTGAAAGACAAGTTAAATGGAAACTAAAGTTGGAGCTGGAAAATTTCTCTCATAAAAAATGCACAGCATTATCTTAATATACAAAGTTCTGTTTCAAGGTGTTAGTTTGGCCAAAGGCAGATGAGCCAATGGGAATAACAAATCTCATTAAAAAGCAATGGAATCATTAATAGCAACATTAAGAGCATAGAAAAGGGAAGATTTTAAAATGGAAATAATTATGATGAAGAATGAAAAACAAAGTGACAATCTATCAGAAGCATCAATATCTCACCTATGTTGCGAATTGTGACATGAAATAAAAATGGTCATTAAAACCAGACTACAAAAAAAAAATCAAGTGGTTACAAACATGAAGATAATAGGACTAAAAGCTAAAAGAGAATTGGATAACTACTTTAAGGAGAAAGAATTGCAAGGATATGAGGAAAGAGCAGGGGTATTGGGACTAACTAGATGTCTCTTCAAAAGAGTCGGTGCAGACTCAATGGGCCCCTTTTGTGTGGAATTATTCTATGATTCCTTACTAAGGCAAAAAGTCAGCCAGCACCTCTGCCCATCTTGCCAAGGTAACTGCATAGGAGATTGAAGAACCTGTTAAATGAGTTTCAATATTAGTGCTATACTCAGCAAGTCTGTAATTGGTTAAATGCAAAGTATATGGATTGAGGAATAACTCACTCAGATAGTTATTTGTCAATTTAAAGTCTTAAAAAAAATTGCTTTAAAATTGATTTTTTTTTCTTGGGATTATGTAACTGAAGACCTTAAAAAAATTATTTAACTTATCCAAGTTGAATGTTTTCTGCAAAGATGTTCTAAGTACCAGATACACTAACTGCCTGATCAGTTACCATCTTAGCTCCCCCCAATAAGGTAGTACTTGCCCTCACTAACATCTTTGTACCATATAAAATATTTGGTGAATTTTCACTATCATTTGGTATTGCTGGCAAGGATGGCAATACCCAAAACACAAAAATCATTTGAAACCCAAGGGTATCAAACATGTAGTGTTAGCAGTTTTAAAAAAATCTTGTATTTATATAGGTCTTTTCATGACCTCAGGATGACCAAAAACAGTTTACAGCTAATGAAGTACTCTTGAAGTATAATCATTGTTGTAATGGGATCTTTTACATCCACCTGAGGGGGCATGATCACATACCACATGGATGTCAAAATGACTTGTGGAGGACAATGAAGGTGTCCTCACCTTAAAGGCGGATGGAAAAATGAGGGAAATCAGCTTCCTCAGATCCTGTCATAGATTTCTGCTCCATCAGGCTGCATTTAAACTGTGCACAATAAACCAAGAGCAAGTTGTTCAAGTACACTGTAGCTAAAATAGTTGGTGGGAGGCAACACGCTTATATAAGTCAATCTCAGTGCCAGCGCGAATCATCAATCAATTTTAGAACTGCAGTGCACTTTGATATTCTTTTAAAAGAACGCACAACTTGAGTGATTAGGGAGAAAGATGGTTTTAAAAGTTATGGCTGAATTTTTAAACAGATCCTTTTCTCACTCTTTGCATTTGGGATTTGATTGCTAGCATGATTTAATCAAGTACACCTGTTAATTTACTCAGAGCTAGCACTATGTCGGAATCCAACAGAAGCAATATTTTATAAGAAACACTTTGGTACATACGATTACTTATTAAATTATTTGATTTTCAACATAGTAAAGCATCAAGAGAATTGGGGCATTTCATGCAAAGTAAGTTTTAAAGTGCCAAAAATGTTACCTGAATTTTTTCACTCTGTTTTTCTACTATTCTTCCTCCATCAACAACATAGACAGGACTTTTATTGACAGAATTATCTGCTTTGTGTCTGAGCCAATCTTCATAGCCCTGTGAAGTGTAAAAAGCGATAAAACATGAACAGTGAGCTTAGCAATGTTCAATTAATTTGTGAATTATTTGGATGCAAGGATTGTTTGTATACTAATACATTTTTCTATTTGAGTATCTGCGTATTATTCAAATGCACAAGAAAATAAATGCTGCCTTGCTGGCATTATTACAGTACCAAGAAAAAAGGAAGCCTGTCTTGTAAAGAATAAACAAATTGTTCACGTTAAGTCGGTTCTTAATAAGTAAAGTTGCTTTAGATTAAATCAGAGGTTTTATGTAGAATTCTGTACTACACGGTAAGATTACGCAACATCTTACTTGTTTGATTGCAGTTACAATAATCACAAAAAAGAGAGGCAGTCCACTTGTTACTGGGCTAGTTGGAGTATCAACAATAACCTGAGGGGGAAAAATTGATAATTACAGTAAATACTGTTTTTAAGCACAGGAATGTTAAGAGAATGTGCAATCTAGGCAATGGCAAAGTGCTTAAACATCAGCATAGCAACATTTACATTAATTAAAAAGTATAATCTGCTTAAGAACAACAATTGCTACAATAACCAGGAAAAACATGCATTTTAATAAAGGACTGCAGATTCAAAGCAGCATCAAATTATTTGTTTCATATATTACTAATAAAATGTCAGTTTTCCCCCAAGTATTTCAGCTTACCTGTACAAGGAATATGATAAGAAAGTAAAAATTTGCAATTCTTCTGAACTGTTCAAACAGATTTTTTGGAATAAAGTTCCAGTATGTGTACTGCAAGTGAAGAAAGGAAAGAGGAGGTAAGTGTAACTACCATCTCAAAAGTTTTCATTCTTATTGCTTTCGAACAGCAACATAAGAATAAACAGAAACAGGAGTAGGCCATTTAGCCCCTTGTGCCTGTTTTACTACAAGTTTGGCCGATTTGTATTGCTTCATTTACCCACATTCTCTATTTCCCTCGATACCTTAACCTAACAAAAAAAATCTATCGATTTCAGCTCTGAATTTTTCAGTTAGCTCAACATCCAATCTTTTCCAGAGTAAGGTGTTCTAGATTTCCATGACCTTTTAAGAAACAATACCGTGAATTTGTTGCTAACTGCTCAGCTTAAATTAAGGCTTGCTGAGAAAAATGTTTCTCTGCATATACCATATTGAATCCCTTTGTCATTTTAAACACCTATGTTATACTCCTATAGTCTACACACATTCTCCTCAAATACACTATTAAAGCTAATAGGTCATTTTATTGGCATGTTAATCTTTCTGCTCTGATTGTAGATATTTATGTTTACACACATTTTTAGCGAATGAGTGTTTGCAGTCAAGGCATTACATAATGAACGTCAGTTGGATTAAGTGTTTTTTTTTTTAAATGTTACTCAAAGTCTTTAGTGAATGCAGATTTTAGAAATTTGTCTATTAATTTGGTTTCTTATTGCATCAGATCGTTCCCAAACCAGGTACAATATGGCCAAATGCTGGACTACAATTCTCTATTATTACTTAACAGCCATAACTTCATTAATTCAACTGACTTAATATGGAATACTACAAAAAAAAGGTGTGCAACCCTTATGTTGAAGCTGTAGGCATCCTCTCTGCATTGGTCCATTTTTAATATATATGCTGCTGAAACAAGCACCAAAAATCGCTTTTCTAGGGATTTTATCAAAATAGATGAAAAACCACAACTGAGCATTGTTTGTTGATTAACCCAAGATGCGAACCTTTCTTGCCTTAGCACAATGAATTACTTTTGCTCTAACCAGCTCAACACAAAACACAGAATTATATCAGTTCTGATTTAGAAATAGCTGTAAAGATTCAATGGCAGGAATGAACAATAACTTGCATTTATATAAAGAGCCTTTAACATATGAAAAAGTCCCAATATACATCATGTATGGAAGAACTCCCTTTGAAGAATGAAAATTATTGGTAAGGGATCCAATCGTCCCATGTGCCATCTCCACATAAATCTTAAGAACCTGAACACAGCACTGCAAGCAAAGGAGTTGAGCCAACTTTACAATAAGAGGTCCATTTTCTTCGGAATCAGACATGGACTTAACTTCTTCCAAAATTAATTTTGGTTTGGGAGAGATAAATACAGTAAAATGGAGGAGTGCTACAGCTCTACATACTCCAGTAAGTGGGGCAGATCTATTATTAGCCTATAAAGCTGCCGCTCTGGTAGAATAAGTGTTAACCTTCCCTGGAGATGCTTTAAGCAAAGCAATAAAAAAACCCACAATGTTAAGTCAGCCAGCCAGCACAGAAACAAAGGTATAAAGTCAATTTTAACTTTTGGATATTGTCTAGATACAAATAGCAAACTTAAGGTTTTAACTCTCCATTTCTCAGAATATAGATGTAATGAGCACTTACATGTTCACATGAAACAGACATTCAACATCACTTCTGGAATCGGAAAAATAATAACCAGTTCCATCATCACTGCTAGTGTGTAAAATTTCTTATATTTCAAAATGATTGGAAGTGAAAACAATACTAGGAAGTATTATGAAGGGCAATAGAAAATCCCAGAAGAGACCCGAAGTATAATTTTAAAAATAACATTATTAAGCTGGTTTAAAAGGTTTCTCCGCAGAGCCTTGCATATACTCCAACTTAGCAGGCACATTAGACTGAAGAAATTTACATTTAAGCAAGAAGTCAATTTCCAAACGTATGCCAAACATATCTAGCTTTAGGTTTTCTCATTAACATTCAATTTTACTGTTGTTGCCACACTCCACCACTGCCTGGCTGACAGACTGGTGCAGCCATAACTTCACCCAGTTTAATATTATTAAAATAAAAGCTATCCTCTTCAGCTCTTGCCAACACCCAAGTGCTACTGCCTTGGACATCATTAACCTCCCTTGTTACCTCAATCTCCATAGCACAAGAAACCATTTCTTCCTAAATAAGAGCAATATATTGCACATGCTGAAGTTCTGAAATAAAAATAAAGTGCTGGAAAAACTCAGCAGGTCTGGCAGCATTTGTGGAGACAGAAACAGTTAATGTTTCGAGTCCAATATGGCACCTCTTCAGAACTGAAAAGAGGTAGAGATGTGATGGGTTTTACAATATGGGGCGGGGGGAGGGTGCTGGGTCAGATGGAGCAAAAGGCAAGGTCAGGGACAGGTGAGAAGGTGGGGAGATTAAATGACAAAGATGTCATGGAACAAAAGGCAAAGAGTGGGAATGGTAAGAGTAAAAGGAATAGAGTAGGTGTTAACAGTAGAAAAAAGCACTGTCTGAAAGCAAAACATGAGAACAAGATACAGACAGGCACTTGTGGGGTTGGGGAAATACAAAATGAAAGGCAGAATTCACAGTCTGAAGTTATTGAATTCAATGCTGAGTCCAGCAGGCTGTAAAGTGCTTAATTGGAAGATGAGGTGCTGTTTCTCAACCTTGCGTTGGGTTTTACTGGAACAGTGCAGCAGACCAATGATAGAAATGTGAGCAATTACTACCATTACCACTCTCCTTACCTTTTGTTCCATGACATCTTGGTCATTTAATCTCCCTGCCCTCTAACCCTACCTATCCCTTACCTTCCCCACTTTTTCACTAGCATAAAACCCACCACATTTCTACCTCTCTTCAGTTCCGACATTGGACTCAAAACATTAGCTCTTGTTTCTCTCTCCACAGATGCTGCGGGAACTGCTGAGTTTTTCCAGCACTTTGTTTTTACTTGGTTACCATTTCTTCCTACATTCCTTCATGTCAATTCTGAAATAAACACGTAGATTAAGGAATGAATTTTTTAAAAAAAAAATCAAAACTAAATAATGCATTTCCAATGATTAACAACTTGGGAGAACAGGTAAACTTTATACTGCATAGGAATATTTTGAGGCAAGTTAGGAACAGGCTTACCTTTGAAGAAATTATTCTGTTGTCACAAAAACTCTGAGAAAGAAATGTTTCTATCCCAGGAGTTAGATGATGGCCAACATAAATCGTGCGGCTGTCAACTCGTTTTTCCTCCCCAGCACACTTTTTTAAAAAAAAGAGAGTTTGTTGATTAAGTTGCAATAATAGATTCACAGGTTTATCTTTTCATTTTGTCCCGTTCCACTGGTGCAAGAAAACCAAGATACTCGACCTAATAACGAAGCTCGAAACTAAATTCATTTCGTACACACACAGACGACATTTTCTTTCCAGCAACTTTCATGAAAAACATTAATACATCGCTTCTCCATGTAACCAATCTTATCAGATGATGCAAAGGATGGTTACTTTGACTAAGTATTTACGAGCTTGCATTGCAGGTTAATATCTAGTGACTTCTATCTTTTTGAAACTTAAATACTGTGAAATATTTACACCAAGGCTAATTGAATATATACATATGTCTCATTACTGCAGCTATGACAAGTGAAGTTTTGCCATTGTTTAATGTGGCAATAAATGGTCAGAGCACCTGCATTTAATACAACTATGCTAGAGAACACTCGAAAGCAAACAGCTTGCATTATATGCAAGCTTGAATATGAAGCATGACCCCTAGGGTTAATCTTTTTTTAAGAGACACCAAGGGATGGTGGGAGAGTTAGTAGGTTTGTCCAAAAAGGTGGGTCCAAGAAGGCTGCTAAAGACATGGAGAGGAGTAGACACACAATATTAGCTTTGTGTCTTACATCTTTGGCAGTGTCTTCTTGGCCTCCACCTATCACTGGCCCCCTATCGAGCTCTACCTGTCCCACCCCCCTCTACCAGCTTATATTTCATCTCATTTCTATATTTTTTTTAGTTCTGTTGAAGAGTCATACGGACTCGAAACGTCAACTGTATCCCTCTCCGCAGATGCTGTCAGACCTGCTGAGTTTTTCCAGGTATTTTTGTTTTTGTTTTAGCTTTGTGTAATTGGTCTTTCCAACTTATTTAAAGAAATGCTGTTTCTTTTCTAGAGGCATGTTCCAAATCTTCTGGTCTCTGACAAGTGCCCATGAGTAACACCGCGATAGAGTATATGAGACAAAGCTCAGTAAAGCCATTATGTAGTATTACCAAACCCTTGTAAGTTCTCTTTCATTTACAACATAAACACTGCATGTTTACATTACTGAACCAAACAGAGAAGAAAACAAATAGTACAGCTTCAAAAGAAAATCCAACACCCTCAATACACTTCAGGCTGCCAAGTTTTGACTCTTCCCAAGTAATGAACAATTACATTTGAGCAATGCAAATTCCTTAAATTTATTTCAAGAAAATCTTTGTCTTGCAAAACTGCAAGCTTTATTCTTTCTGTAAAGGTTCCACACATGAAAAACAAATACCAGTAGAATGCCCCCTCTCCCAATTCATTGTCTTGAATCATTTCCCCCAGGTGTTCTGATGCTACCTGAATTCTCTCTCAGTCATTGCTATCTACCGCAAAATAATACTCTGGGTGTTCTGAAAATACCTTTCACCTTCTGACCACACCATCAAGGGATTATCCATCAAGGTTTGCAGTGTTAAACAAAAGTAAATTAACCTTTTACCTGGATGGGCAGGATGAGAATTACATCCCCATTCTGTACGATCACTGGGAAAACTAGTTCCTGAGATGGCATTTCCATACATGGGGAAGGATCAAGAAGTTTGCAGATGACATAAATTGGCCGTGTGATTGATAGCGAGGAGGATAGCTGGAGACTACAGAAAGATATCAATGGAGTGGTCAGGTGGGCAGAAAAGTGACAAATGGAATTCAACCCAGGCAAGTGTGAGATGATGCATTTGGGGAAGTCAAACAAGGCAAAGGAATTCACAATGAATAGGAGGATACTGAAGAGGTGTAGAGGGAGTGAGGGACCTTGGAGTGAATGTCCACAGATCCCTGAAGGTTGATAAGGTGGTTAAGGCAGCAAATGGAATTCTCTCATTTACTAGCTGAAGCATAGAATATAAGAGCAGGGAGGTTATGTTGGAACCATATAAAACATTAGTTGGGCCACAACTTGAGTAGTGTGTGCAGTTCTGGTCACCTCGTTACAGAAAGGATGTAATTGCACTACAGAGCAGATTTATGAGGCTGTTGCCAGGGCTGGAAAATTGCAGCTATGAGGAAAGATTGGATAGACTGGGGTTGTTCTCCTTGGAACAGAGGAGGCTGAGGGGAGATTTGATTGAGATGTACAAAATTGTGAGGGGCCTGGATATAGTGGATGGGAAGGACCTATTTACTTTAGCAGTGAGGTCAGTGACTGGGATTAAAAGTAACATAGGTTTAAAGTAATTGGTAGAAAGATTAGAGGGGAGTTGAGGAAACATCTGTTTCACCCAGGGATTTGTGGGGTCTGGAACTCACTGCCTAAAAAGGTAGTGGAGGCAGAAAACCTCACTCATTACGCTGGGTAACTCGTTTTTCAGCCGGCACAGAGATGATGGGCAAAGTGGCCTCTTTCTGTACCGTAAACTTTCTACGATTCCATTTCATGCTTGTGAAAACAATGCTGTAGTGCAGCTCAGACAGTGGAAACATTTAATAAAGGGTCTTAAGCTTGTAAGGATGTAAGGTAAACATCTTCAGAAGCACAATTCTGGGACAATTTTGAGAATTTAGCAACAGGTATAATGAGTGCAAGAAAGGGATGGCAAAAGATAGGAAAAAAATAACGGTGCGCTACTCACAGCTAATCTTCATTGTTAATCTAGTTTTTTTAAAATTGCAGAAGTGAAAAGTTATTCTAAATGAGCACAGCAAATTTTTTAACATTTCAGGTCAACTTAAAACTCTGTCTCTACCTTCCTCTGACCACAAACATCGCCTGATCTGCGGAGTTTTTCCTAGCATTTTTTTGATTTTATTTCTATTAATAATATAATTTTCCTACATGTAAATACATTCACAATATCTCTAAGCTATTTCCATAATACCGGATGTCCCATGGAAAGACAGGCCAGAATGTTTTTTCCCCCCTCAGACTGCATTAGTAATGCTATGGGTATAGGATTGGGAATATGAAACTTCCAGAATTAATCTAGTACAAATGCGAAACTGTCGTAGTACAAATAAGGGGTACAACATGTACAGCAAATTTATTACAGATTGCATTTTCAAATTTAAAAAAGTTATTGCAAGTTACACTGTTACAGTTAGTGTTCAGATTCAGGATTTTTTAAAAATACATTACTGGACCTGCCAACTGTACTGGTTACAAGGGTGGCAAGAGGTGTGAAAAATGACCTAATTTTCAGTTGCCTCTTTTTGAAACAGAGAACACAAATTGAGAACAACAACATTGTACCAGCAGGATAAAAGCTGTCTAAAATACTGATGAAAAGACTGAAATCTGAATTATCAAAATAAAATTATTAATGCAGCTTCACTGATTTGTCTATCAACAAGCTCATGCCAGCTGGTGCAAAGTCCCATCCAGCTGCTTTGCCAAGTTAGCTTTTCAAACCACTGTCAAGCACTCATAGCATGAAAAACAGCATCTATGTCTCAATTAAGTGAGAGCACAATTACGACAACAATGCGTGACAAAATTCAATACTGTAACCAAAAGCAAAAATGTACTTTTAAAAAAAAATCCATTCATGGGGTGTGGGCCAGCATTTATTCCCTATCCCTAATTGCCCTTGAGAACTAAGTGGTTTGCTAGGCCATTTCAGGGGGCATTCAAGAGTCAACCACATTGCTGTGGGTCTGGAGTCACCAGATAAGGACGGCAGATTTCCTTCCCTAAAAGAACATTAATGAACCAGATGGGTTTTTACAATAATCGACAATGGTTTCATTAGACTTAATTCCAGATTTTTTATCCAATTCAAATTTCACTATTCGCCATGGTGGGATTCGAACCCGGGTCCGCAGAGCATTACCCTGGGTATCTGGAATATTAGTCTGATGACAATATCACTATGCCACTGCCTCCCCAAAAATGCTATTATTAAACAGCAGTTAATTACTGCTACTTTATGGCCAAAACAGGATGAGTCTAAAAGCATTTGGGAAACAGACAATTATCTGAAAATAAAGCCTAGTCATAATTGGTTCACGGACAACATTGGTATCACAGGAATGTTTTCTCAACCATCGATTTTTTTGTTCTACATTCTTGGTTAAAGAGGCTATGTAGCTTCATTGGTTGTGGTGTCAGAAGAACAGATTGCAATTTGGTATGAGCAATTAAGTATATTGTATTCTTGCTTTCCTTCTCAAATTCACCTTGCACTAAGAAATGCAACTAAGCCTGTCCACTGTCTGATTCCATCTCTTTCCTGGCCAGTTTGAGGCTGAGTAAGGAAGGTAACCTTGGCGTTTTACTAGACCCACAGTTAAGCTACTGGCCCTTATATCCTCCTTCACTGCTTCCACCTTTGTACTATCACTGGTGTCTGTCCCAGTCTCATCCCAACTGCTACTGAAACCCTCATACATGCTTTTGTTACCTCCAGATTCAACTACTCCAATATGCTCCTGGCCAACCTCCCATATTGGACTTTCCATAAATTTCACCTCATCCAAAACTCTGCTGTTCATATCCTAATTTGCACTAAGCCTCTTGACCCATCAGCCCTGCATTCACTGACCTACACTGAATCCCAGTTCAGCAATGTCAAGTTTGGAATTCCCACCCTCATATTCAAATTCCCCCATGGCATTGTCCCTCCCTATTTCTATGACAACCTCCAGTGTCACAACATATTTCTCCAATTCTGACTTATTTGACCAAGCTTTTGGTCACCTGTCCAATGTGGTTCAGTGGAAACATTTATTTGATAATGTTCCTGTGAAGTGCCTTGGGATATTTTACTACTTTAAAGTCACTATATAAATGCAAGTTGAATTTAGTGAAAATAAAAACTGTATACACAATTTGCCTTTAAATACCATGTTTATCAGAGCAAAAAGGTCCCATGGTGCTTCAGAGGCATGACCAAAGAATGCATACTAAGCCAAGGTGGAGAATATTAGAAGGGGTAACCAAAAGAAAAGAATGGAGTTTGTAGCAAAGCCGAAACATGGTGGCATGACTCTGCCCAATGCTTAACTGGGGGAAATTCAAAGGCTGGAAATTAGATAATGAATAAAGAGATTGAAAGGGGTGGTTATAAATGAAGCTGAATTTCTAAAAAATATTTGCTCATGGGATGTGGGCATCGTTGGCAAGACCAGTATTTGCCCATCCCTAACTGTACTTGAGAGCAGTTAAAAGTCAACCACATTGCTGTAGATCTGGAGGCACATGCAAGCCAAACCAGGTGAGGATGGCAAATCTCCTTCCTGTAGGATGTTAGTGAGCCAGATGGGTTTTTTACAACAATCAATCGATGATAGTTTCATGGTCACCATTACTGAGAATAGCTTTTAAATTCCAGATTTCTTAATCAATTGAATTTATTAACTGAATTTAAATTCCACTGTCATGGCATGGCTAATGGTAAATGCCGAGCTGCCCAAATCCCAGAGGAAAACTTGAAACAGCTGTCAGAATGATTTTTGCAATTTGCAAAGTATGAGGAGAGGTTCTGAAATCAGGAAATGATGTCCCCGATTACTTGTGATGATTTTATAGTAAACGTCTATTAAAAGACTAAAGCAAAAAAAAAAATTAAGACACAATTACACTTAAATACAAGAATGGCTTCACACAGTAAACAGTACTTTAAAACGGTTCCACAAGATCTTAACTACCTTCAGAGCTAAACTTCCCCTTTTCTGTTCAGCAACTATCCTTATAGATTTCAAAATCTATAGAATTTCAGTAATTTTTACCACTAAGAAACATATCTTTTTATTTTCTGTTGGACTTTTGATTTAAAGTTAGAATGGCTGCGTTTGAAATACATATCCACTGGAACAGGGCGAGAGATATATACAATATTGCAGTCCTGGAACAAAGTGTGCCACGAAAGACAGGATGGTGCCAGAATGGACTCCTGGACCAAGGGAGCTGCCTGGCAACAACATTTTAATTGGCCCCTGATCAGGTGACCACATTTTGAGAGAGCGCAGTGCAGCAGAATAGTTCCTATCCTGAAAGGAACAAGACTTAAAACCTCTTTCTCCTGGGTGTGGAAGATTCCAGTAATTCTACATTAATAGCTAGCTGGCTTTTTCTCCTCATATCTCTATAACCTGCTCTCTCTCTCTGAAAACCCTTGTCAAGAGGCAAAAGGGAAAATCACTGTTAGAGATATCGAAAGGCAAGTTCTCAACCAGTAAACTAAATACGAAAGTGCTAGGAGACCACCGCATGTCATCAACAAGAATTGAAAGGAATTTGGAAGACTTCGATCTAAATCAACCCATCGAATCCCGGGAATTGGTGCTATTGATCTGCTTTATCCCACTCTTAGGGCTGGATTTTGCCGTCAGCGAGCGGGGACAGGGCCCGCTCACCGACGCATAAAATAATGCGTGGTGACATCGGGCAGCACTCCCGACGTCACCACACCCCATTTAAATTTTCAGGAAGGTAGGGGCGCAGCAAAATCAGCTGCGAGCCTGCCGACCTGTTAATGGCCAATTGAAGCCATTGACAGAGCAATTAAAGTAATTAGTGGACCTGCTCATCCAAACTTCAGGTTGGCGGGCAGGCCAGGAGACCCAGTGCAAACTACAAAAAGCATGAAACCTCATCCACGGGCGGGATGAGGTTTCATGTAGGGTTTTAAAAATTTTAATGAAGTTTTTTTTGGAAATTATGAACATGTCACATGAGAGGACATGTTAGGGAAATTTTATTTTCTATTTTGAGCTTTTTCACATTTAGAGCCAATCTCCAAGGCTGCACTTAGCCTCAGGGAGATGAGTGCGCTCTTTTGTGCGCATACATGAAGGAGCGCACTCTCGATTTTAGGAATCCCCCCCTGCCTGCACAGGGAGTGCATAGAGCTTCCCTGCAGACGTCACGCTGGCCAAGCCTTAATTGGCCCGCCCACGTAAAATGGCAACGTGCCTCCGATCATAGGTGCCCGCCCATCAGCTTTCCCCCCAACGGGGGGAAATTCAGCCCTTGAAATCCATGTTTTTGTGTCTTACGTGTCTTGAATGTGCGTGTATAGGGGTTTATGAAGGGGTAGAGCTTAGATTATAGAGCTAGAAATTAGCAGTTCATATTTCTTTCTTTGGACATATGCTTCACTATTTCCTTAAAAGCGTTCCTTTCCTTTGATCTCTTTCACTGTCTCAATCAGTCTCTTTAGAAATGCTTTCTTCCCAGATTTGACTGAACTCTTTACTTTTGCTCTTAGGCTTTCAAAAAAACTTACCCTATCCTTACCTTATTTACTTACTCCTTTTTATAACCTGCACATCCCATGTTGAACTAAAACAACTCAATTCAAATCTACTCCAGTTACTGTTTTATGTAAAACTCTGATTGAAATTCCTCCTGGTTTATTAACATATCAAAACCACTTCTTCCTGTTGGCTTTAGACTCTTGCAGAACCTCTGGCTTTTACTCCAAATACCATATTTATAAACCCCCAACAGCCTGTCTTCCAGTACATAAGAAATATGACAGGGTCATTAACAGAAGGAAAATTACAATTTCTTGTTTTCTTGACACAACCAGCTGCCATGATGGGATTTGAACACCCTTCCCTAGAGCATTAACCTGAGGCTCTGAATTACTAGCCCAGTGACATTACCACAAACTCACTATCTCTCAAACATGTCAGTGTTATGATCCAGTTAGGGATCTGTAACCTCTTGCTTAAATTAGACAAAGTTTGAAACCCCAGTTACCCACTAGGAGAATAAAGCCACAAGATTCCATAGGTTTTAAACAAACAAAATAAATTTTACTATACAAAGTCAGAAAACTAAAACAATCTACAATACCTATCTTACATTCGGATATCCAGAATTAACATGAGGTAAATATGAATTAACAGGGAAACTGGTCAAATACACCACACCGCACATTAAATGGCAGATGTGACCAAGGCAGATCCCATGGATTTTTCAGCAACCCACACCCTCGGGTGACCACTGAGTCACAAAACCATTTCCCTCATGAGGGATTTCAACTCTTCACTTTCGAAGTTCGAGCCTCTGAATTCCCTCAAAAGCCGTTCCAACTCAGACTGCCTCAACAACTGCTCGATTTCTCCTGAGGCTGTGCTCCATGATGCACAAAGCCATACTCCCGCCTCTAATTACTGGCACCAGTTCCAACTCTTTCACAGACCACTAGCTTCACTAAGCTGACGCTGGCACTGCCCTTTGGTGTTGCTGAACTCTATCTCCTAACCGCACCTAGCAAGAAATGGCTTCCAGGGTTTCTCCTAAGCCTTAACTGCACCCAACAATTCCCAGGGCTTCTATGGGAGCTGTAAACCACGCAAGATCCAAACTGCAACTCTATTCCAGCAAACAGATAAACTGAAGCTGGAAAACGTTCTTAAACTCTGCCAATCTCCATGATGATGGAGCCTTTCAGGGTTCACTGAATGCTTTGAAACTAATTTAGCTCCAATGCCCAAACAAAACAACTCTCTGGACTGCAGTTCTTTGCAAGCAATGTAGACATCATGTCTCCAGTTAAGTGTAATAGACTCCAAGCTGTTTTAGTTGACTCTTGATCAAGTATTCAGGTACTGATTCTCACTTACGTATTAGGTTTATTTTATTTACTGAAAATTGGTGTAAATACAATAGATCTTATTCTAACATGCCAGTATTTCTAAACACATTGCCACAGAAATCTGTGTAATCCAAATGGTTCTAAACAAAAGCATCAAAAAGAGAATGAATGGGCTACTGCAAACCGTGGAGAATTTTTGATGGCATTTTGGAGTTAGAACACCCAGCTCGAGAACTGAAAGTCAATCACAGGCAATGAGGGAGATTTATAACAGGTTGGTACAATAAAACAGATCTTGTTACACCAGGCTATGTTCCATGTATCAGACATCTCAAAATCTTTTCAACAAAAACAAAGATTAAAAGTGAGAGAGGATACAAAGCATGAGTAAATCAGCTGCATATTAAGAGTACAAAAAGGAGGAAAGAGCAAATCACCTTCCTTGCAATAAAAATGTTTATAAATTGCATTATATTGTTAGGTCCTTCCTTTGCTTCATGCATCAAGGAATCATAAGTGGTAAAAAAAAAACTACTGCGGATGCTGGAAATCCAAAACAAAAACAGAATTACCTGGAAAAACTCAGCAGGTCTGGCAGCATCGGTGGAGAAGAAAAGAGTCGACATTTCGGGTCCACATGACCCTTCAACAGAATTGAAGTATAGTTAGGAGAGGGGTGAAATATAAGCTGGTTTAAGGTGGGAGGCGGGGGGAGAGAAGTTGAGGGTGGGGTGGTTATAGGGACAAGCAAGCAGTGATAGGAGCAGATAATCAAAAGATGTCACAGACAAAAGAATCAAAGAGGTGTTGAAGGTGGTGATATTATCTAAGAAAAGTACTAATTAAGAATGGATGGCAGGACACTCAAGGTACAGCTCTAGTGGGGGTGGGGTGGAAAGACTGACAAGGTATTAGTTGTAGATTTAAAAATAATGGAAATAGGTGGGAAAAGAAAAATCTATATAAATTATGGAAAAAAAAACAAAAAAACAAAAGGGAGGGGGAGGAAACGGGGTGGGGATGGGGGGAGGGGGAGTTTAAGATCTAAAGTTGTTGAATTCAATACTCAGCCCGGAAGGCTGTAAAGTGCCTAGTCGGAAGATGAGGTGCTGTTCCTCCAGTTTGCATTGGGCTTCACTGGAACAATGCAGCAAGCCAAGGACAGACATGTGGGCAAGAGAACAGGGTGGAGTGTTAAAATGGCAAGCTACAGGGAGGTTTGGGTCTTTCTTGCGACAGACCGCAGGTGTTCTGCAAAGCGGTCGCCCAGTTTGCGTTTGATCTCTCCAATGTAGAGGAGACTGCATTGGGAGCAACGAATGCAGTAGACTAAGTTAGGGGAAATGCAAGTGAAATGCTGCTTCACTTGAAAGGAGTGTTTGGGCCCTTGGACGGTGAGGAGAGAGGAAGTGAAGGGACAGGTGTTGCATCTTCTGCGTGGGCATGGGGAGGTGCCATAGGTGGGGGTTGAGGAGTATGGGGTGATGGAGGAGTGGACCAGGGTATCCCGGAGGGAACGATCCCTACGGAATGCCGCCAGGGGGGGTGAAAGGAAGATGTGTTTGGTGGTGGCATCATGCTGGAGTTGGTGGAAATGGCGGAGGATGATCCTTTGAATGTGGAGGCTGGTGGGGTGATAAGTGAGGACAAGGGGGACCCTATCATGTTTCTGGGAGGGAGGAGAAGGCGTGAGGGTGGATGCGCGGGAGATGGGCCAGACACGGTTGAGGGCCCTGTCAACGACCGTGGGTGGAAAACCTCGGTTAAGGAAGAAGGAGGACATGTCAGAGGAACTGTTTTTGAAGGTAGCGTCATCAGAACAGATGCGACGGAGGCGAAGGAACTGAGAGAACAGGATGGAGTCCTTACAGGAAGCGGGGTGTGAGGAGCTGTAGTCGAGGTAGCTGTGGGCGTCGGTAGGCTTGTAATGGATATTGGTGGACAGTGTATCATCAGAAATTGAGACAGAGAGGTCAAGGAAGGGAAGAGAAGTGTCAGAGACGGACCATGTGAAAATGATGGAGCAGTGGAGATTGGAAGCAAAATTAATAAATTTTTCCAGGTCCCGACGAGAGCATGAAGCAGCACCGAAGTAATCATCGATGTACCGGAGAAAGAGTTGTGGGAGGGGGCCGGAGTAGGACTGGAACAAGGGATGTTCCACATACCCTATAAAGAGACAGGCATAGCTGGGGCCCATGCGGGTACCCATAGCCACACCTTTTATTTGGAGGAAGTGAGAGGAGTTAAAGGAGAAATTGTTCAGTGTGAGAACAAGTTCAGCCAGATGGAGGAGAGTAGTGGTGGATGGGGATCGTTCGGGCCTCTGTTCAAGGAAGAAGCTAAGGGCCCTCAGACCATCCTGGGGGGGATGGAGGTGTAGAGGGATTGGACATCCATGGTGAAGAGGAAGCGGTTGGGGCCAGGGAACTGGAAATTGTTGATGTGAGGTAAGGTGTCAGAGGAATCACGGATGTAGGTGGGAAGGGACTGGACAAGGGGAGAGAGAAGGGAGTCAAGATAGCGAGAAATGAGTTCTGTGGGGCAGGAACAGGCTGACACGATCGGTCTGCCAGGACAGTTCTGTTTGTGGATTTTGGGTAGGAGGTAGAAGCGGGCCGTCCGAGGTTGGGCGACTATCAGGTTGGAAGCTGTGGGAGGAAGATCTCCAGAGGAGATGAGGTCAGTGACAGTCCTGGAAACAATGGCTTGATGTTCCGTGGTGGGGTCATGGTCCAGGGAGAGGTAGGAGGAAGTGTCTGCGAGTTGACGCTCAGCCTCCGCAAGGTAGAGGTCAGTGCGCCAGACAACAACAGCACCACCCTTGTCAGCGGGTTTGATGACAATGTTGGGGTTGGACTTGAGAGAACGGAGTGCAGTAAGTTCAGAGAGAGACAGATTAGAACGGGTGAGAGGAGCAGAGAAATTGAGATGGCTAATGTCACGCTGACAGTTCTCAATGAAAAGATCAAGAGAAGGTAAGAATCCAGAGGGAGGGTTCCAGGTGGAGGGAGAATATTGGAAGTGGGTAAAAGGATCCGTTGAACGGGGAGAGGACTCCTGCTAGTTTATCTTTTACCATTATTTTAATTAAAATACATTTCTTTAAAGATGTGTGACAAGTTCAAAGACATACATTACAGTAACTACGTTCTCTAAAAGGCTCAAGAAATATTTAATAATTAAGGTGACATGGAAAAGCTATCCAGTTCAAACAACCCCTTTTCATCACTTTTCAGCTGTGTATTTTTCATCTGTCCACATGACAAAGAACAAACAATTTAACAGAACAAGTCAACAATTTGGGAGCAAAGTCTATTGCTGTGACTTGGCTGTAGTTAACATGACCAAAGCAATTTATATAAGTCAGATTATCCAGTATTGTAATGGATTTCTAACAGAAGCACATTATAAACAAAGGCTCTGTCAGCCAAAATGGTGTAACAGTTTGAAACAACTAAATATAGTAAAAAAATGTAATGTTAATGAGCAACATGGGGTTCAAAATCAATTTGTTCAGGTTTATCTAGGGTCCTAGAATCCTGGATTAGCCTAGAGAGCCAGACCTATCATTTTAACTGGAAAACTTGGCTTTAACTTATTTTCACAACACATCTAACCGTTCACCTCTCCAATTAGCAAGGAAGGCCCAACATTAACAAAGACACAACAATACACACAACTTAAAAGTTGGGCTAACACACAATTATGCGAGGATCAGAATGCTGTGCATCTCCATACACTTAATCTTTACATATTATTAAATTTTAGAAATTGGGCTTAACATTACAATATTCAGCCATTATTTCACATCAATCAATTATGGGCTAACTGATGCCATAGTGATGAAATTGATTCAATTCAATCCACATCAGTAGAGAATTGGAGGATTTTTAATGCTGGCAAGGCTGCATTTATTGCCCATTCCTAGATGCTCCTAGCTGGTACTGGGGCCTCTAACTTTTGTGCTCCACAGGCATCAAGAAAAAAAGACAATTTTTAATCTACAAGAGATGTTATTTTCAAGTATTCACTCAAAGGATATGTTAAGTGGCAGATCAAATGCAGTTAACATCCTTCTAGAACATTCCAAGCTGTACTAAGTAAACCCCTAAAAAGTATCTTATTTAAATTGTGCAAAACTGATAAGCTTCCTTGATGAAGGTACAATATGGAATCCATGTTGCTTTAAAAATTATATATTTGCAACCATGCAAATCAAAGGTCTTAAGTTATGGCTATGTTGGGAACTTGGAGTGAACAGACATGAAGGTTGGACACTGTTTGCATGGGAGGCTAGGATTCTTTGGGGCGGAGAAACAGTGGTGTGCACTGACAGCAACTAAGCCCAAATCTCCTGGCCCTCCTCACATCACTCAGACACCACTTCCTACTCTACCCCAAAGGGCTGAGTATATAGTTCCATCATTAAAAGCTCAAACTCATTGACATTTTCCAAAGTACAGAAACTCTGAAATGAGGGGGCTGCCTTGAGACAAGCAGTCAGGAAAGGCATGGTAAAAGCAGCGAACAGAAGAGAAATGATCAGATGGGAGAAAAGGGAGCCAGCAGGAAGGGTGGGGGGGAAAAATCAGCCAACCTTGGGCCAATGCTATTCATCCATTATTTAAGGCTCCTCTGTATGGTATTTGGATTACTTTTACCTGGCTTAGGTAACTTAAATACTGCATAGCCCAAACACTCTCTGCAAACAGTTACATTTTCAAATCAGAAAAAAAAATAAAATTTTTGTGAAAAAAACGGACTATACCGACTCACAATGGAATTCCAATATATCACTAAGACCAGAGGTTCTGGTGGGAGTGATCAAGACCACAGTTAATGAGAATAGAACTTAGAGTTATCACTGTAGTCTATCCCAGGAAGTTCACAGAAATCTTTTGAATTGCTTTGCAATACACACTACAATCATTGCAGTAACACTTTTTAATAGCTGACAAGATAAAAGTTATACTTTTTAGAAATTATATCCAGATGGTAAACGTTAGTTTGTACTTCTAAGGTCCTCATTTTTCACACGCAATTTGCGTTTACACCACTTACCATTCTATTCCAAAATCTATTCTCAACTCTGCCAATATCCTCAAGTTCTGCTGTAAAGAGTGCTCAGTTTTCACTGGCAGAGCCGATTATGAAACACTAGTTCATGTCTGCAATTTTTTGCACTTTAACAAAAACACTGATCAATATTTGAACAGGTTTAGCTGAACAAAGTTCAAGGTCTTGTTTTAGAGTAGACACATTGGCTCCTTTAGGTAGTGTCAAGGGGATTTGGCAATGGTTTCCACCACTGCAGTTAACAAAAAATGCCCATATGCAATTCGCAAGCTGTACCAGTTCCAATTAAACTTACCCACCTGAGCCCCAAAGGCAGTAACGAACTGACCATTATTCACGGTCAAATAAAACTGGAGTATTGACTCTAATGGAATACAAACTGGACATTATGGTTTATAATTTAGTACAAGCTTAGTGTCATTCAAACCAGTCACCACTATTTACGTCTTTTTAACAAGTGAAATTACATATGGGGGTTCGTATGCAACCCCAGGATCTAAGTTCTCATAATGTCAACAATCAACTATGGGATAGAGCCTATAAAATTTGGTACAGTATCAGGATAGTCAGAGAACTCATGTGGTGGAAAAGTTGCATTTAAAAGACAACTTTAATTCAAAGAATGATAACCGTTACACCTGCAGAGTGTTTTATTCTCCGGGTATAGACATACTGCTAAAATAAGTCTTTTGGAGGAAGAGACTTCTAACTATATTTGACAATAAGTCAAAGTTGGGCCACAATATTACATATATACTTTCACAGGTTCAAACAGATGTGAATTCATAATAGCACTCAAATTATTCCATATTACTACTTCACAAGACACTCTCTAAAATAGACTCCTACAAATAAGTTTATATAGAGGCTACTAAATAGTTAGACTGGTCTGTATACTTTCCTGGAGGCTCTCAACTCACTAACTTCTACCAACAGTTCCTATATAATGTCAATCATCTGCCATTTGTTTACAAAGCCTAACCTCGAAACTTCAGCACAATACTAGATTGAAAAGGCATTGAGTTTTCTGAAACCCAAAAGTAAGCAGGTTATTACTCAAGACAGATAGGCTAAGAGCTACACATATAATGGTCTCTTAAAACCTTTAAACCAACCACATCCTGCTTGCTATTTGAAGGCATTTGCAGAGGAACCTTTGAAAAAAGATTGAGCCAAATTTATCAGAATTATTAGACGATGTAACAAACTGGGTGAAAAAAGGGAACCAATAGTTGTAGCATATTTGGAATCGATAGGGTGCCACATAAAAGGTTACTTTTATTACACGAAAAATATACGGTGTTAGGGGTGATGTATTAGCATGGATAGAGGACTGGCTGACTGACAGGAAACATAAATTTAGGATAAATGAATCATTTTCAGGTTCACAAACTGCAACTAGTGGAGTGCTGCAGGGATCTGTAATGCCTCAGCTATTTACAATCTATATTAATGACTTGGATGAAGGGACCAATTAGTGTAGCCAAATTTGCTTACTATGCGAAGATAGTAAGAAAGCAAGTTGCGAGGAGCGTACAAAGAGCCTGCAAAGGGATATAGATAGGTTAAGTGAGTGGGCAAAAATTTGGGAAAATGTGAGGTTGCTCAGTATGGCAGGAAGAATAGAAAAGCAGAGTATTATTTAAATGGAGAGAGAATGAAGAATGCTGTGGTACAGAGGGTTCTGAGTGAGCTTGTACATTAAGCACAAAAAAGTTATCCTGCAGAGACAGCAAGTAATTAGCAAAGCAAATGGAATGTTGGTCTTTATTGCAAGGAGATCAGAGTATAAAATTAGGGAAGTCTTGCTACAACTGTACAGGGCATTGGTGAGACTGCATCTGGAGTACATGTACAGTTTTGGTCACCTTACCTATTGTATTGGAGTCAGTTCAGTAATGTTTCTCAGGCTGATTCCTGGGGTGCAGGGCTAGTCTTATGAGAATAGACTGAGCAGGATGGGCTGATAAGTCATTGGAGTTTAGAAGAATTATAAGTGATCTTATTGAATCTTATAAGATTCTGAGGGGGTTTGGTGGGCAGAAGCTGAGAGGATGTTCTCCCTCCTAAGAGAAATCAAGAACTAAGGGACAGTTTCAAAATAAGGGATCACCTATTTAAATGAGGAGGAATTTATTCTCTCAGAGGATGGAATTCTCATCCCCACTGAGCAGTGGAGGCTGGGTCACTGAATATATTCAAGGCCAAGTTACACAGGCTGTTGATTGACAAGGGAGTCAAGAGTTAATGGGTACAGGCAGGAAAGTGGAGTTCAGGCCAGTCAGATTAGCCATGATCTTATTGATTGGCAGAGCAGACTCGAGGGACTGAATGGCCTGCTCCTGCTCCTAATTGTGTTATGCTCCATAATGCTCACAATGACATGCCAATAAAAAAACTTAATGCTTGTCATGACTTAAAAGCCTGTAATTTCATTTTAAAACTACTTCCATTGAAGTGAATGGCAAATAGTTTTATCACAATGTCAAAACAAGGAGTGAAAAATCAAAGGCCAATTTAAATACAGCAACGATTTGTAAACTCATGATTGCCTCTAGGTCTACTCAGGTTGGGAGCACAGATTTTTTTCACCCATCCAGAAAAGTGGTACAATAAAAAACTGTTCTAGCAATTCCTTTTAAGATTCTTGCTAGATGGGAAATGCTTCCAAGGTCAGCCAACCATTTCATTGGTATTATGTCCCACTATTTAAGTGGAAAGGGAATAGTGTCAATAGTTGAATAGTGTAATCATTTAAGTGCAATCTCTTCTCAGAGTACAGAACAGAATTAGGAGATTGTGGAACAGGGGTGCAAACTTGTTAAACTCTGTACTCATTCCTCAAAATATAATGAAGGTGACAAGGCTTTGTCACTAGAGAAAATGTACATTTTTTTTTAAAATGCAGGATTACTTTCAGTGGAGTACAGTTTTTCTCCATGTACATTTAATACTGTGTACACCCCAAATGTTTGTAGGCAGCTTTCTGAAATAATTAGGTATATATTTTCAAATCAGCTGCAACCTGCAAACATTCTTGTTCCAATTGAAATCAAGTTTTTTCACAATGCAAGTGGTCTATTAAAGATCAAACTGTCAAGAACTCTTTAATTATTGTGCAGGCACATTTTTGTATCTTCTTACCATTTTGTATCAATCCAGACTCCATATGGAATATCAACAGCTGGAAAATTAATTAAGTTACAGGAAATTTGCTTGTCAGTATTCCCAGAACAAACTTCTTCAAGTCCTTTTAGGGTTGCAGCAACCAGCGAAGTCAAATTCATGGAATGCATTCAGAAAAAAGACAGGAGTTAATGCACACATTCGAGTTGGACAACTTCTGGTAGCTACTTCAGGTTATAGAATGATATAATGCAGACGGCCATTGTGATGTGCTGGCTCTTTGAAAGAGCTTTCCAATTTTGCCACATTCCTGCTGCTTCCCCAGAGCACCAAATGTTTCCGACAAACTGTTCCCTTTCAACTATTTACCCAATTTCCTTCTAAAAGTTACCATTGGCTCTGCTTTCGCCACCCTTTCAGGTAGTGCATTCCAGGTCATAACTTGTTGCATAAAACAATTCTTATCTCACCTCTGATCCTTTTGCTAATTACTTTAAATCTGTGTCCTCTGGTTACTGACCTGCCTACCACCCGGAAAGAGTTTCTCCTTATTTACTCTTATCAAAAATCCTCATGATTCTGAATGCCTTTATCAAATCTCCCCTTAAAATTCTTTGTTAACCCCAGATTCTCCAGTCTCTCCATGAACTTCAACTCATTCATCCCCGATGCTATTCTAGTAAATCTCCTCCACACCCTCTATGGCTTGACATCCTTCCTAAAGTGTGGTATCCTGAATGAATGACACAATGCTCCAGCTGGGGCCTAACCAGGTGATTTATAAAGATCATGCTGGATAAGCTAAAAGTACTGTGATATTGTTGGTATGTTTGTTATGCATTTAGCATAACTTCCTTGCTTTTGTACTCATGTGTCTACTAAAGCCAAGGATCCTACATGCTTTAGCAGCCTTCTCAATTTGTGCTACATTCAAAGATTTGTACGCGCACAAATTACGTTAGATGATGTTAAGCTTATAAATTATTGGAAAAATTTACAGTGAAGCAAGACAGAATTGAGGTCTCAGACCATTCTGCACAGTCATTAATAAACGGCTGATTACAATTCTGATGCAAAACAAATTGCAAGTATCTACAAGAAAAGGCCAAGTGTAATTTGCACTGGCAGTTTGAATGTATGATAACTTACATTTTTTGGTGGCAGCTATGAACATTCTCAAGAAGTTTATAGATGGCTAGATTTGGAACATGCTGAAAAAAGTGCTCAGAAAGATTTTGACAAACTTCAAAGACCTGCCCATCTACTTAGGCAAAAATATGCCAGAAACATTTTAAAAAGTTCTTGTTTGTACTGCTGGTAATCATTTACTGAACTGCAGAAACTCACCAAGGCTCCTTAGGCAGCACCTTCAAAACCCACGACCACTACCACCTAGAAGGGCAAGGGCAGAGGATACATGGGAACACCATCACCTGGAAATTCCCCTCCAAGCCACTCACCATCCTAACTTGGAAAGGTATCGCCGTTCCTTCACCTTCACTGGGTCAAAATCCTAGAACTCCCTCCCTAATAGCACTGTGGGTGTACCTACACCACAGACTGCAGCAGTTCAAGAAGGCAGCTCACCACCACCTTCTCAAAGGCAATTAGGGATAGGCAACAAATGCTGGCCTAGCCAGCGACACCCTCATCCTGTAAGTGAATAAGAAACTAGATATAGTTTAAGTTATATTTGTATTTGTGGGTGTTAGGAATGAGTTTTAGCTTTAAGTTTATTTTACATTTCTGTATTAGTGTGTTAACAAAAGGAGGAACTTGAGTTTTAGTTCCACTTTAAAAGATGCCTGCATTTTAATGAGGTTTTATAACTCTTGAAGCGGAGTTAAAACAAAGGTAGAAAAACTGTGCTGTTGCCTAGTAATAAGAGGCCCACACAGAAAAACAGAAAAGCAGTTTTTTTGGTTTAGTTGAAGCCAGGAGAGGCTGAACACAGCAGAGGGAACGGATTTCCCCATAAGAACCAAAAAAGGTCCCAAAGCCAAGGGGTGAGACAGAAAGGACGGGTCCCAGAAAGACCTTCTAGTTAAAGGAAGGACGGGAGTCTGGAAAAAGTCCTGTTCAGTGGAAGTGAAAGTAAAGAGCAGAGAGAAGGCTCCAAACTTAAAAAGAAGAAAGCTGCAGCATGCAGACTTAAAGCAAAATAGGCTTATGAGAAACCAGAAGATCTGAGGCGACAGTTCACTCCTTACTATGGGCATGTGAAGCAGTGGTGTTCTGTTGGCACAGCTGAGTCTCTGTGTGCGTGCGTGTGTGGTTGGGGGGGGGAAAGAGAGGCAAAGCTTGAACGCACGTGGTGATCCAGGGGAGAGGAACATTGGAAGGAGAGTTCGAAACCCTGGAGGTGGACTCTTTTGGAAGGCGTCCGAGAGAAAGCGTCATTTGAGAGAAGATTATTAAGCAGGTGCTTTGAGAGTGGAGATTGTAAACCCTCGTGTGAAAGACAGTTCAGTGAGACCAGTTGGCTCACGGTGTGACAAGCATCTGGGAGGAGTTGAGGAGAGATCCATAACATCTGTGTGGGGTGGTATCTGTCACTTGGTTTGAGAGTGTGGTGTGCCTGACCACAGGTTGCCTATTGGTTTACATGGACTGTGTACTTACGGTGAACATGAGAAGTAGAAGATAGCTTTTGTAACTTGCATTTCCCTTATGAATCTGTATATATCTGTAAAGGTATAGTTGTGGGTGAAGGAGTATTGTAATATAGTTAATCTTTTCTTCTTTAATAATTATTTTATTCTTTGTTAGAAGCTCATCAGCTGACTCCTGTGACTCTATTCAGTAGCCACTGTAAACAAAAAAATAAAAGTTAGAATCTATCAAGCCGGGTTCCACTCTGGAATCTGGTTTGTCCGGTAGTAACATCTGCTGGGATCATCACACAGGCATTTAACACAGAAGACTTGCAATTAAAGGAGACAAAAGATCATCTTGACTGATTCAAAGGCAGAATCTAATTAAATTCTTCTGAGGCTTCTCATTTTAGGAGTTCCTAAAATACCGCAGTAGTGTCAGTGGCAATTCAGTTGGTAGCACTCTCGCTTCTGAATCATAAGATTGAGGGTCAAAGCCTCACTCCAGGACTTGTGCACAAAATTCAAGGCTGACATTCCAGCACTGTACTGAGGGAGCACCGTACTGTTCAAGATGTTATTCTTTCAGATAAAACGTTAAATCGAGGTCCTACTTGTCCTCTCAGGAAGGGCAATTATACATGGACAACAGATGCTGGCCTGATCAGCAGTGCTCACATCTGGTCAAGAGTATAAAAAAATCCCAGGACACTATTACAAATTGGTAATGTGGCCAATATTCATCCCTCAATCAAATTCACAAAATCAGATTATGTGGTCATGATCAGATTGCTTGTTGTGAGAGTTTCCTCTGTGCAAATTGGTTGCCATGTTTCCGACATTAAAACTGTGACTGCACTTCAAGAGCACTTAATTGGCTAGAAAAGGGCTTTTTACAGTTGTGAAAGGTACTATAAAAAAAATGCAGGTCTTTCTTTTAGTTGTTAGACCATTATTGCTGGAGTCCCCCAATAATCTAAGTGTAACCCCCGCATTTTCATATGCCTGGTGCTCCTTGCAAACTCCAGGCATAGGATCAGTTTCCAAATGTACACTGATAAGACATGACTCTATCACACTACCACCGTGTCTTTAAACCCCTTCACTGCCTGTATTATCTGACCCCTTTCCAATATGCAGTCTTAGATGAGGCACAATACCCCCAACATTGGGAAAACTAAAGCCACTGTTTTCAGCCCCTGCAAAATTCCATCCTCCAGCCTTACCAAATTGGATCATGTTGAATCAGGCTATTACTAACCTCAGTGTCCTACCTGGCATCAAGCTGAGCTTTCAAATCCATATCCTCTCCATTACAAAAAGCGCCTACTTCCATGTCCAAAATATTCCCCACTCTGCTCTTGCCTTAGAGCAGCTGCTGAGCTCCTCTTCGATAAGCTTGCTTATGTTCACTGATCCTAGAATTTTCCCCATTGTTCTTGAACTCTTCCCCCAAGTGTTCTCAAACCCTGGAAACTCCACCCGGCTCCCAACACTGTTGACTCAGTCTTTATGGTATTATATAGCATAACAGCAACTTGCATTTATAAATTGCCTTCAGCATAGGCTCTTCATAGAGGCACAATATCTCCTCCTTTGCAGCTTTTAAGTGGAATATCCAAAAGCTTAGTCAAAGAACTGCACTTTAAGGGAGTTGGAGAGTTTAAGCCCCAGAGGACAATGTTACCATCACAATCCTAATGAAAAAACACCAAGTTGTCTGAATCTTGAATCACAGAAAATTTACAAGAGGAGGCCATTCAGCCCATCATGTCCATTCCAATTGACGAAAAGCTACCCAGCCTAACCCCACCTTCTTCCTTCAGTGCGGGTCATAGTCCTTCAAGTATTCTTTAAACTGTGGTGAGAGTTACTGTCTCTACCACCCTTTCAACCAGGATGTTCCAGGTCCCTACCGCCTATCTGAGTGAAAAAAATGTTTCTTTATTTCCCCTCTAATCCTCCTGTCAATGATGTTAAATCTATGCCCTTAATTTTTGACCCCTCTGCTAAGGTAAATAGGTCATTCCTATTACTATATCTAACTTCCTCAAATAAGACACCCCTTAGGCTGGAACAGAGGAGGTTATCTAATCTTCCAGCATAGCTGAAATTCACTATTCCTGGCAACATCCTCATAAATCTGCACTGTACCTTCTCTAGGGCAATCACGTCTTTCCTGTATTGTAGCGATCAGAACTGTACACAATACTCAAGCTGTGGTCCAACTCCAGTTGTATTAAAGGACACAAGACTCCCCGTAAAGGGCTTGCCCAAACCAAACTGGGCCATTTTCATTGCCTGCTCTCATGCCCACATGTCCGTCCTTGGCCTGCTGCAATGTTCCAGTGAAGCCCAACGCAAACTGGAGGAACAGCACCTCATCTTCCGATTAGGCACTTTACAGCCTTCCGGACATAACACTGAGTTCAACAACTTCAGACCACAAACTCTCTCCTCCGTCCTCACTCCCTTTATCAATGTTCATCTTCATTTTTTAATTTTTTCTTATTTTTTATCCACTTACTTTTATTCATTATTTTATCCCCACCTTTTGTCCTATTTTCAATCTTTTTCCCACCATCCCGCCCCCACAAGGGCCATCTATCACTTGTTCGAGTTGTTCTTTCCAGAGTGCTATTATCACATTCTGTTTTCTGACCTGAATGCCACCATCAGCACCACTATCATTAAAACCCCTTTGTCCTTTTGTCCATGACATCACTGGCAATCTCTCCTTTGCCTCCATCAATCGCTGGCCTTCTATCCAGCTTCATCTACTCCACCCCACTTAAACAGTATAAATTTAATCAGATTTTACTTCTCTTTAGCTCTGAAGAGTCATACGGACTTGAAATGTTAACTCTGGGTTTTTTTCTCTCCACAGATGCTGTCCACCAGCTGAGTTTTTCCAGCATTTTCGGTTTTTGTTTCAGATTTCCAGCATCCGCAGTATTTTGCTTTTATCCATTTTCATTATTACTAATCAACTAATCTTGGCTCCGAAGGAAAATCTTGGGTTCTCCACTGAAGTAAGTCTTCAGTGATGTAAAATGAGCATTCTTAACAGTGTATTACCTCAGCGTGCCAATTGTGTTTTATTTCAGTTTCCAAAACATATTTCCCAATTCAGCATATTTCTCTTGTGTAGTGGAGGCAAATTTCTTGGATTATACAACATGAACTGTACCATGCTGATGCATCTCCAGAATGATGAATTGCCTCTATTGACACCAAATTTTATGGATTTGAATGCAATTACTGCAGAACAATTAAAATCGTAAAGTTGATTAGGCAGCACTTCAATGAACCCAGGACATCCAAAAATAACTTTGGCAGACAGCTTAGCTTTACTAGATAAAAAAGAATGCTTAAGAAGATCTGACTAAGGGAAAACGTAAAGCAGAGAATGCTTCATGCAAATTTTGGTTCTCAAGAAGAGGGATGTTGGTGCTTGGGAATGGAACACCATTTTAGACTAAATATATTTTAGACATATTTTCCAAAATCATAGATTTGCCAAACAGGAGCACTCAAGTGAAGATGTCGTACATGAATCCTGCATTATTAAAAAATATATTTATTTAGCAGCATGGCAGCTCTGTTGCTGCATAGTATGTTTGGTACAGTAATAACAATTTGCTTTTTGGTAGCTGACAATTTCCATCAGTCTCTGGAACAATGGAGATCAATATTTGCAGGAATTCCACTGTCAGCATCAAGCACTCCAAGATTAGAAAAAGCAGTTAGATGTGCCTTGGCCCCAAACTCTAGTAGAGGATCCCTATGTTGCACCATGACATTTCCCCATTTCTTATCATAGAATTTCTGTGCTCTCTAAATGAAACAACCTTCAATTTGGCATTTAGCAGTTTTGTGCTATGGTTCGAAGAAATATATTTGAACTGCCGGCACTCATTTCATATTAGATTTCAAAAATGTTCTCTCCATCCATGCCTTTCTTACTTCTAGACTGGACAACTTCAACACAATCCTGGTTGTTCTTGCACATTTTACCTTTGTAAACTTCATCAGCCAAAACTCAAATGCCCGTGTCTTAACTCACATCAAATCCCATTCACCTACTGCCCCTGTACTGAGTGACTTACACTGGCTCCCGGTTAAGCAGCATCTGATTTTAACATTTTCATTCTGGTTTCAAATCCTCCCTTATCTTTGTAATCTCCTCCAGTCACACACCCTCAGGTATCTGTGCTTATCCAACAGAGGGCGCTGGTGAGAAGTGACTGAAGCATTCTGGGAAAAATCACCGCAGACACCGCGACTCAGGAGGGAACTGAGGAGGACCCACTGTCAAAGAACGGAATAGCCCCAAACATTACATTGATGTAGTGTTTCCACCCTCCCTCCTCCTCAAACCTAAAAAAAGAGGAAGAGGCACTGCCTTCAGAAGTGCACCAGACCTGCGAGGGACACTCTTCTGAAAGTGGATTTTAAAGAAAAAGCAGCTGATTAGTGAGTAAATCCTGGGAGCAGACTCGGAGGGAGGAGCACCGGAGTGGTGTGTATAAATCTAGCTTACCTTGGGGATTCACGGCCTTGTCTCCAGGGAGCAGACTCGGAGGGAGGAGCACCAGAGCGGTGACCTCGGGGCACAGAGTAACTGAAGCCAAAACTGAAAAAGTGACATCATAGGAAAGCTGTGACCTGATTGGTTGGTAGGAAATCTGCACCAAATTTGAAAAAAAAACACTGCAAAGCTAATTAATAAATTAATTATCTAAGTCGAGATGGCTGGGCAGGTGATGTGCTGTAGCTGTATGATGTGGGAGCTGGCAGATCCCATTGCGAGCCGCAGTGGCTACATCTGCAGCAAGTGTTGGTTGCTGGAGGAACTCCGGCTCAGAATTGATGAGCTGGAGTCCGAGCTCCGGACGCTGCGGCACATCCGGGAGGGGGAAGAGTTACCTGGACGCTTTGTTTCAGGAGGCGGTCACACCCGGTAGATTAAGTACCTCAAGTTCGGTCAGTGGTCAGGGTCAGCAGGGTGTGACTGCAAGTGAGGCAGGTAGAGGGATCCTGTGTTCAGGAACAGAGCAGCCTCAGCTCTTGACCTTGTCCAACAGGTACGATGTACTTGCTCCCTGTGTGGATGAGGAACAGGGCTGTAGGGAGGATGAGCCAGCTAACCACGGCACCGTGGCACAGGAGGCCATTCAAGAGTAGGGAGCAAAAAGACAAGTGGTAGTTGTAGGGGATTCTATAATTAGGGGAATTGATAGCATCCTTTGTAAGCAGGATCGAGAGTCCCACATGGTATGTTTCCTGCCCGGTGCCAGGGTGAGGGATATCTCTGACCGGCTTGAAAGGATATTGGAGAGGGAGGGGGGGTGATCCAATTGTTGTGGTCCACGTCGGGACAAATAACATAGGTAAGACTAGGAAAGAGGACCTGTTTGGGGATTATCAGGAACTAGGAACTAAATTAAAGAACAGGTCCTCAAGGGTTATTATCTCCGGATTACTACCCGAGCCACGTGCAAATTGGCATAGGGACGCGAGAATAAGGGGAGTAAATACGTGGCTAAAGGAGTGGTGCGGGAAAGAGGGGTTCCATTTCGTGGGGCACTGGCATCAGTATTGGAACAGGAGGGATCTATCCCGTTGGGGCAGCCTCCACCTGAACCAATTTGGGACCAATGTTCTTCTTAAACCGTACCTCCAACCAAGCTTTTGGTCATCTGATCTACTAGTTCCTTTGGGACTCGATGTCAAATTTTGCTTTATAACGCTCCTGTGAAGCTCCACAGGATGTTTTACTACGTTAAAGGCACTGAATAAATACAAATAGTTGTTGTATAAATAAGAGAATTACAACTTTGTCTTATATTTACTTCAACACTGCAATGCCTTTCAAATGAACACAGCTGGAGGCCATTTAGCCCCTCAAACCTTTTCTGCCATTCAATGCAATTAAGACCGATCTTTGACTCAATTTCACATTCCCACCTTTGCCGCATATCTCTCAATATCCTTGATTTGCAAATATCTATTGCTATCACATTTAAAATTTGCAACTGATCCCTATGCACAGCAATGTCCAACAACCCTGACTGCCCAACTCACACAAGAATAGATGAAAGCTGATGTCCTGTACACGAAATCAGGACAGAATTTTGGACATTCTGTGCACCAAAATTTAGGTGTAGCTCCTAATTTGTATGTACCGTCTTTCCGAGAGGAGGAAAACAATGATATGTAAAGTGGACAGGGGCCCAGAGGATGAAATCTACATCCGCTTTTTTGATGAAGCTTGCACGATTTACACCAAAACAGGGAGTGGATTAATTGGAAAGTCTCTATTACTTTGACATTTCAACTATAAATTACTGTTTGCTTAAGAGAGCGAGCACTTGAGAGAGAGAGAGAGAGAGAGAGAGAGATTTCACAGCATAGCTGAACAAGAATCACTTTAAAGGAGAAAGATGGGGTGCAGGTGGGGAAAGAGAGAGAGTGTGCGCAAGTGAGTAAGAGACAGCAATAACAAGAAAAAGAGCACACACATCTCTCTCTGATATATAAGGTAGTACTGTCCAAAGAAATGGGGAGTCAGTTCCACTGGTATATCAATCACAGTTGTCACTCCACATCTACTATTTAGGGTGTGTAAGGTTTGCCTTAGAAAAACCACAGATGGGTGAATGGAAGAGAAAAACCACAGATGGGTGGATGGAAGAGAAAAACACATGGACTGTTACAACAGCCCAAAATGTTTGAGGTTGCACATGAGGCCCTACATCAGAATAACAGTTTAAAACACCAGTGAGAGCTTAAATGTGGTTTATTGAGGAAGAAATGCTGAATACAGCATTAAATATCAGTTTAAAATCCAGCGCAGACAAGATGGGCAAAATACAATTTGCTAGAGATCATCTGTCAAACTTTACACATGATATCAGCAAATCATGGGTGAACAATCTTCAAAAAATATAGCACACAAAAAGAAAGTGAATCACCTGGTTTTTCTTGTGACCTTGCAATAACTTGCATTTCTCCCAAGGAAATTAATGCAGCAGCTGCTAACTAAGTGAGGCTGACAAGAATAATTAGCTTTCAGGAGACCTCTGGACCTATTTAGACACTTCGCTGCACAGGGTACCTGAACAAGACAGTGACCTTAATGGGACATGTCAGGTCAGCATCTAAAGATCGTAAGTATGCACCCTACTGCCTGGAAGCTAAACAGAGGACTTTGTGGCATTGCCCACAAATTTAGTGGTGTGTTATTTTTGTACTCCTCAGAGACGCTGCACAAAATCACTCCCAATTTGTGAAAACGAACAGCGGGCTGCTCCAACAGCAACATAGGCTGTCACTGTTTGATTCAAGTGTTATTTCAACTCCATATTTTCTTTCAGTACAAAACTATATCACTCAATTGAGTGACACAAACCAGGAATGCTTACACTTTAATTTACAACTTGGCCGACTATATAATTGCAAGGATTCTCTTCCTGGGTTCACATCAAATCTATATCTCCTCTTTGAGTATTTACAACAGCAGGTGAATTCTTGAGGACTTAGAAAATCAAAATGAGAAAAATAACTTGCAATTTAAATTAATTTTGTTCGGTTTATGAGCGTTAGTCCCAAATGGAAAGGGGATAAACAGCAGAATAAATCTATTCTACAGCCAAATCTGGGATATGATGAAAATGAAACAAGTCAGATATTTGCCCTAGTAGAGCTGTAACTTTTCTTGTACCAGACCAGCTCCTGCACAAAGCTGCCAAACTACCTGTCTAATAAGTTGTAATCACACGGTTACCTGCTCACCAATTTGCATGGAATGTCCATCTCGCCACCAATAAAAACAGCCACAAGAGATGTGCTTTTTTAAAGAAAAAAGTTGCAAGTCTCATTAAACATAATGCACCTCTTCGCTTTATCTATAATAGCAAAATCTAAATTTGTAGACTGAAAACAGAGTGCATTTTCAATGAATTGAAGAATGGAAAGCCAGGATAATTATTTTCTTTTTCTGCATGGTATTGGGTATTCTGCCAAGAAAGAGAAGCGCTCAGATACCAGTATCAACACACGGCAAAGGTACAGGCTCAGCTGTGAAAACGGGAGCTCAATTTAATAACACGTCAAAAAAAGGCTCCAAGGAGAACCATGGTCACAGAATAAACTGGCTTCAAGAGTAAAGGTTGCTGGGACAAAATTAGGTAGAATGGGAAGAAAGGTAAAAACCCTGCAACGTTACCTCAGAATATATTAGGGAGCAAGAGGGCAGATAAAAATAGGTTTGTCTGAATGTTAAAGAAAGGAAACTGAACATATGGTCATTGGGGCTGATAGAAATGAAATATAGGTCAGCCACAATTCATTCGTGCTTTTTTTAAATCTCTCAATTGTCCTCCAAACCTCTCCTGGAAATGATTCATCATGCTGCCCATGTGGTCATGCTTCACTTGTAACCCCAAACAGCAAGTATTAGTCCGTTAGTCAACTGCAGGCAGTATGACAGCCACAGCTAAACCTTACCCGCCTAGACTTCCACACATGCTAAGTCTGCAAGACATTACTCAACAACATCAAGAGCAAGAACAATTGCTAACCAAGGACACTTTTACTGATGTGCTGAGAATAATCAGCTAACTCAGCACAGATCAGGAATGAAATCTGCTCTATACTTATGATTGTATATGCACGTCACTTATGCAGGTCACATACCCGATAATGCTATTTATCAACTGAGCTATCAGATGATTCAAGAATGTGTTTAAATGTTATGAATATTGGGAGTAGGATTGATATATTGCTGCAAAAGATAACTTGTCACTTGCTTCATTGGCTACCATTGTGATTTTTAATGTGCCAGTACTGTTCTTCCAGTACTGACACTGCTGCTTGGAGGAGTGCATCTCCAACAATACTGAAGGAGTCTGACACTACCCAGGGCAAAGCAGCCTGCTTGATCGGCACCCCATCCACCACCATTCTCATGTTCATTCCCTCCATCATTGGCAAACAGTAGTAGTGTGCAATCTTCAAGATGCACTGCTACAACTCACCAAGGCTTATTCAACAGCACCTTCCATAACCAGACATCTACTGATTAGAAGAACAAGGGCAGCACCACTTGCAAGTTCCCCAAGTCAGGCACCATCTTGACTTGGAGGTGTTTCTTCAATGTTGCTCGGTCAAAATCCTGAAACTCCCTTAACAGCACTATCAGCATACATATCTTAGAGCACACAGACTGCACCAGCTCAAGGCGGCAGCTCACTACCGCTTAGGGATAGCCAATAAACGCTGACCTTTCCAGTGACACAGACATATATGAATGAATAACGACTACACACCTCTCCCAGTTTTTACCTGCAACTATGACCCCAAACATTGTAGGGGTTAATCTGGTCAATCAAAACACAGCATTTGATCTGCCAACTTTAATGAAATTCTGCAATGATTTAATAAATTGTTCTGTTCCACTAGCGTAGTCCAAACATATTCTATATACGAATAGTTAATTACAAGGAAGGTTTCATGTAACTGCTCTGTGCTGACCTGCTCTGTACAGTTTAACTGTAAACTGCTCCTTCCTTTTGAAGTTTTAATATTAAATCCTGTTTTTTTTTTAAAATCAGTCATTATATATGTATATATATTGTTGTAAAATTCAAATGATTCACTGAACACTCATTAGGAGCTCAAACTCTTGAATAAATATTATGCATCACTATGAAAAGGAATAAGTCGATTCAAAGTACAGTCAAGTTGTGCAGAATCTATACTCCCCTTTTACTACTAGGCTCAATAAAGAAATGCCCAGACAAACCACTGCTGCTGTCCATTAAAACTACCAAATAAATTTAATTTTAATATCTTTGATTTGGGAAAAAAAATTTCCCTCAGCATATCTGACTGTTCACACTGAAGGTCAATGTACAGTGTAGCTTCATTTAGTTGAAAATCACAGGCTTACAAAGGAGTTCTAATTGCAGGCTCAAGAAAACAAGTCAGAGTATCTTAATGCAAATGAAAAAATAACTGCAATCAAAAGTTCAAATAAAAATACAGCATGGCAATTGCAGGCTACTTCAATGGCATGTGACCATATGGTATCTACCTTTCTTCATTATTATTAGGAAGACACTTCAAAATAATTCTGTATGCATGTATATGTTCATTACTTCTATACAAATATATTACTAATATAAACCAAGCACTAAAAGTTAACAGTTCAAAAAAGTTACATTACAACAGGTTTTCTCAAACATTATTGATGAGCTTTGGTATATGCTAAATTGCAGCAGAGCCAACTTAGAAAAGTAAACTGCAAATTTACTCGATCAATCTTCCATCACCAAACAAGCAGAAATTACTGCAAACTAATTTAGTTAATCCCAGAATTACTTCCAAAATAAATTTAAATCTTTGGGAAATATCCTACTGGCACTTTTTATTGTTTGTCACATTTTGATCAAGTTAGATGGTCAATCGGTAATTTGTTATTTAAGCAATGCCTGGAATTAAAATACTTGCAATCTTTTTGGTTTTGGAGAGTGTTTAATTGTGGTTTAGTGATTAGTACATGTTGTGACTTGCTCTGTCAAATGAGTATAATTAGTACAAAATGGGCAGATGTACTTGCTACATGTTCCATTCTCTCTTCTGTATCTTCTTCCTTCCTATTTTTCTGCAGATTGCTTCAAAGTTATTAAATTTAACACTTCTCTGATCAATTCAGTTGCTACATTTGATCAAGAGATGAAACCAACTGGTGCAGCAACCTTACTGAAGACATGAAATTCCATCAACTGAGCGGAGATGTCGTTTGAATACTTCTCAATCATTGCGCACCATACAAAAAATTAATATAATGCATGTGAATAGACTGCACCTTTAAAATCCATAAATATTAGACTCCTGCTAGCCACTGAGATGTTACTGTGGAGATTAATGTACAGACACCCATGATGGTAATATAAAAATTGACATCAGCATCAACACCTAATGTTGGCATCAAATCATCCCATAATGTCTACTGTGTATTGCAAGGCTCTGCTACTTATTTACAAGGCTCTAATTAAGGAATTGTTAGTACTTTGAAATTAGCCCAAGATACTCAGTTAAATTACACATTCAGTTAAAATTCCAAAGTTCGTTCATCATTCAACCTCAGTGCTATCTTGAAGGACATAATTGTTAATAGCTTTATATCATGCTACATTTGCTTGAAAATATTTGACCAGTGGTTATAAAGAAATTTTATATACTGTAGGACAGTGTCGTGTGGAATTTCCCACAGAATCTCAAATAGAAACTGTATCCAGTTAGGTTTGCTCTGTCAAGCTCTGTTAGCTCCTGATCACTGTTATCCAGCGATCCTTAGCAGAAAGTTTGTGCAGATGTTGGTAAGGACAGGCTCGGGTATGAAATGTCAACACACTTGTTCGTGCTGAGGGACGTACTAAAGCTTGGGGCAGCCGCCGCAAAGGCGCAATGGGGAAGAGTCGTTGCCTAAGACCTTTCTGCCACAGTGCACCGAGGGACTGGGAACTGTTTAAATCCCCTCGGGCTGTACAGCTCAAAATGAATGTCTGCAAATGATTGTAATATTCATTTATTGTATTGATGCATTTCGTGATACACGTTGTAAAAGTAGAACCTGATTGTATTTTTGTGATGGCGATTTTGAAATGGTTTGAAATGTTGTTGAAGATATTTTGTGAATAAAGTATATTTTTGCAAAAAAAAAGTCAACACACTTGTTCACATGGAAAATGGCTAGCTGACCAAATAATGAAGGGTGACTGGCAAACATGCAACCATCCTGCAGCACCAAGTGACTAAGAGAAAACAAAACCTTAGATTAAAATCTTTACACTGATAACTGCTCCAAGGTGATAGGCAGTAAGATAAGCTGCCACATCCATTGAGTGTCCTAGCACATGATTCACAACACTTGGCACAGGACTGTGGCTATCTAACCTTCCTTACTTAATATAGATTATGAATGAAATACTTCTAAAGTTCAACCTGCAGTGTGATTCCTTTTTTTTTCCAAAGATGGTACTGCTTATGAAAAAACTGGTGGCTCTATCACTATTTCCATCACACTCAATTATGGTTTAAAAAACTGTTCTACCATAAATTGACCAAAGAACCGGAAACATGTTAATTTCAGAGAAGACATGCAAATTAATTGATGGCTGGCGTGAACACCCGCAAAAACACCTTCTGTATATAGTTTACTGAAGGAGTCTCTGCTCTAATTATAGATAATAAACACGGCTAAGAATATTGCAGCCCATTTTTACACAGTACACTGTTAAAAAAACATTTTTAAGACTTGAGAAAGCGCGGTCAAAAGGTCCAAAATGCAGACCACCAAGGGTACGGGGGGGCGGGGGGGGGGGGAGCAAACTTGTGTAGATTCGGAATCCAGCGGCAACTTGCACCGATGTCGCCTGTGAACATCTGACATCCCAAAGGAACTTATGCAAATAATTTCTCACTGGGGATTGCCGCATTTAACAGTCAATGCAGGGTGGGTACATATTTCAACTCCACACTTCTGACTTAAGAAATAAATTGCAAGAAGTTCGCCGCCAAGGCTGGGGCGTGAATGCAGTACATTTGTGTGTGTGTGTGTGTGGTTAAAAAGTGATTTAATAAAGAAAGCGTGTGCATGATATGCCAATTCTGTTATGGTTAAAAGCTGGCGCGGAAAGGGAAACAACTTGGTGATAAAATGCTGGGGGAACTCACTCAAACAGGGCAGGCAGGCAGCCAGCCTCTGTGGACCGAACCCTTCAGAGAGGGTCGGTCGATGACTTTTCATCAAGGCAACTTTGCAAGCTGGATCAAGATCCACACCCCCCGCCCCCCCCCCCCCCCCCCCCCACACACACAACAAAAAATAACGAGTGGGGGGGTCTAGTTTGCAGGAGCTGCTGCTGCTGCTGTTTGCAAGATGAGTTGCAGCAGCGCGTGTGGAGCGAGCCCCGGGGCTGCTGCACGCGGCGGCTCCTGGGTCAAGGTTCCGAGCTCGAGCCCATCACCGGTCACTGGTCACAGAGCCCGGGCTCGGTGCGATCTCCCACGGCCAAGGTAAGGGAGGGAGAGTCAGTTCTAGACCCCATTTTGGGGGGGGGGGGATATTTATTTATTCACTCACTCACTCACCCATCGGTTAATTCCACAGCGGAACATGTCGCGCCGTCTCCCCTCCTCTCGCCCTCAGCCGCTTAATTCCGGCTGCGCCGCGGCCTCCCGGCGCCCAAGCATCTCAGCGGCCGTTGCTCGGTCTCCCCTCACCAACGACCCTCCTCCTCCTCCTCCTCCCTCCTCTCGGGGCGGCCGGTTTTAGTCAGTCAGTCAGTCAGTGAGAGTAGGACCGATCTCCCTTTTTAACAATTCCCAGTCCTCCCTCCCCACCCGCCCCCCACCCCCCGGACCCGCTCTCGGGCGCCGCCTTCACTTCATATCGCTCCTCCTTTACTGCTCCGGGAGGCGGGGAGAGCGCGATCAAAACAACTGAGCTACGACCAAGTCTCCTTCTGAGCCCCCGACAACGGCCGATATCCTGACACGCCCTTTTCCCCCCTCCCCTCCTTCCCCTCCTTCCCCTCCTCCCTCCTTCCTTCCATCTACTGCGCATGCTCGTTTGCTTTTCCCCCGCGCTGCACCGTGGGATTTGTAGTCCCGAACAGAAACTTGCACATTTTTGGGTTTGCCATGTGTCTGCAGCTTTGGCTCCACTTGATTCATTGGTTGGTTCTGCCACTACGCTTCCAAATTCACAATTGGCAGATACAGAGAAACTGTTCCCATTGGTGGAGAACTACAGGGTACCTATTTACAGCGACTGGCAAAAGAACAAAAGCGACAGGAGGAAAATCTTCTTGAATTGGAAAAAAAGCTTGGGAATAACTGTTCCTTGGCGCATATTTCCATGGCAATGCCTCAACCAATCAGAGCCCACTTGCCAACACCCCTTTCTCATGTGCCATAATTTGTTGCTCCCTTTGAAATTTGTTATTCTTGCATCTGTCCTGATGAGTGCAATAGCATGTCTCTTAGATTCAATTGTGTTTTCAAAAGGGAATTGGACAATTATCTGAAGGGAATGAAACTATTGCAGGGCCATAGGGAAAGAGCAGGGTAGTGATAGGTAAGTTGTTCTTGTAGACAACCAGCATGGCTTGACAGGCCAAATGGTCTCCTTTTGTGCTACAATTAATCTATGAGGCTATGATTCTATTCTATCCACATATGAATTTCTCAACCAAGTCATTGTTTCTGTTATCGCTTTCCTTGCTGGTCTTCACCACTCTGCGACCACCCATTCCTGAGTTGGCCAAAAAGACTACTGCTATTCCAAAGTACCACTTTTTTTAACCTTACCTTCACTGATGCCCACCAGTTCCCCCACCTGCACTGATGTCAAATTGATATCCTTCTTCTGATTAATGTACTCTCACTTCCTCCATCCTTGAAATCTCTGACTCTATGTTGTTACCCTATGCGGGAGATGGTGGTGTAGCACTAATGTCATGGAACTAATAATGCAGAGGCCCAAGCTAGTAACCCGGAGACATGGGTTCAAATCCTATTATAGCAGTTGCTGGAATTTACATTCAATTAATAAAATCTGAAATATAAAGCTAATCTCATTAATAGCGACCATGAAACGATTACTGATTGTTGTAAAAACCCATCTGGTTCACTAATGTCCTTTAGGGAAGGAAACCTGCCGTCCTTACCTGGTTTGGGCTACATGTGACTTCAGACCCACTGCAATGTGGTTGACTCTTAACTGCCCCTCTGAAATGGCCAAGCAAGCCACTCAGTGCAAGAGCAATTAGGGATGGGGAACTTGTGGCCTTGTCGGTAATGCCTACATCTCATGAAAGATTAAAGAAAAAAATGTTGCAGGCCACACCCTCTTTTCTGTTTGCTAAATTCCATAATGAGTAGCTAAAAATTTCATCTTTCATGCCCCTTCTGTCTGAAATTCCCCTTCCCTGAATTCTGCACCTACATCGTTCCTCCCCATAGTGAACACAGGTGAAAAGTAATCATTTAAAACCTCACCAACATCCTCCGGCTTCACACGCAGATTGCCACTTTGGCCCCTAATGGGGATAATGCTTATCCTCTTGCTCTTAATATATTTATAAAATGCCTTGGGATTTTCCTTTATCTTGCCCACCAGTGTTTTTTCATGCCCCCTCTTCATTCTCCTAATTACTTTTTTAAGTACCCTCTTATTTCCTATACTTAAAGCTATAATTTTTATAAAATTACATGGTGTGAGGTCTTAACTTCATCAGCACCCTTGCTTCTGATCTTTGCTGCTGAAAAAGACAGAAGCAAAACTTCCACCCCATCAGACTGATCTGAACATACATTGGGTTTCTGTCATCATTGCTGCATCCAAATCCTACCTCACACTGTGGAAGCATTGTCACTACAAGGACTACAGCAGCTACAAGGGAAAGGCCCATCAGCACCTTTTCAGAGCAACTAGGAATGGACAGGGATTTTTTTTTTATTCATTCACAGGATGTGGGCTTCACTGGCTCGGCCAGCATTTATTGCCCATCTTCAGAGGGCATTTAAAAGTCAACCACATTACTGTGGGCCTGGAGTCCAGACCAGCAGATGTCTTTATTCCTCTAAAGGACATTAGTGAATCAGATGGGTTTTAACAACAATCGATTCATGGTGATCAATAGACTTTTTAATTCCAGATTTATTGAATTCAAATTCCACCATCTGCTGTGGCAGGATTCGAACCTAGGTCCTTAAAGTGCCACCCTTGGTCTCTGGATTACTAGTCCAGCGACAATACCCCTACAGCATCACCTCCCCATTTGGTTTTAATTACTGGGATTTTGTGAATCAAACAATGCTTAAGAAACAACTGTTGACAGTTTCAACAAGGAGGTGAAATGTTATTTTTTTTAATTTTAATTAAGAATCATATTACAGGAAATCAGCAAAAGAGCAAAATTATTGGATCTAATGCTCAAATTACATATATATGGCACCAAATTTCTTGAACAATATTATGTCTAACAATTCAATAAAAAGGCTTTTGGCACAGCCTTAAATACAAAAGTGTGCTTTGTGGAATTGCATGTTATCACAAAGGTTAGCAACAAGCACAATATTAGTAACATGCATTTCAACTAAAAAGAAACAAAGAACTTGAATTTATATATCAACTTAAACCACCCTCAGTAAATCCTAAAACATAGGAACATAGTGACAGTGGTTGGCCACATAGCCCTTCTTGCCCAATTTACCAAATCTACTGTGTTCGGAAGAACAGTCATATTGGACTCAAAATGATAACTGTTTCTCTTTCCACAGATACTACCAGACCTATTGAGTGTTTCAAGCGCTTTCTGTTTTTATTTCAGATCTTCAGCATCCTCAGTATTTTGCTTTAATTTTAATACCATAAAATTTCATCTCATTCTTGAAAGTGCCAACCGTTGTTTCTGAAGCATTGTTTGAATTGAACTAGCACAGCAGGGAAAAGTGAGTCTGTTGGAAAGCTCGGAGTAACATGGGACTTGTTCTTGTAATGCTACACATCTCCCAGATGTGCAGGGTACAGGAAAAGGGGTTGTAAGATTTATTTCAGTTGTGTTAATTACTTACATACAAACATACGAATTCAGAGCAGGAGTAGGGCACTTGGCCCTTCGAGCCAGCTCTGCCATTCAATAAGATTATGGCTGATCTAATTGTAACCTCAACTCCACATTTCCACCTCAATAGCCTTTCACCCCTTTATCAAGAATCTATCTACCTCTGTCTTAAAAATATTCAAAGACTCTGCTTCCACCACCTTTTGAGGAAGCGAGTTTCAAAGACTCACAGCCCTCTGAGAGAAAAAAATTCTCCTCATCTCTATCCTAAGTGGGTGACCCCTTATTTTTAAACAGTGGTCCCTAGTACTAGATTCTCCCAGAAGAGGAAACATCCACATCGACCCTGTCATGACCTCTCAGGATCTTATCTGTTTTAATCAAGTGCCGCTTACTCTTCTAAACTCGGGTGGATACAAGCCTAGCCTGTCCAACCTTTCCTCACAAGGCACCCCACCCATTCCTGGTATTAATTCAGTAAACCTTCTCTGAACTGCTTCCAACTCACTTACATCCTTCCTTAAATAAGGAGACCCATACTGTACATAGTCCTCCAGATGTAGTCTCACCAGTGCCCTGTATAACTGAACCATAACATCCCTAATTTTGTATTCAATTCCCCTTGCAATAAATGATAACATTCAATTCACTTTCCTTATTGCTTGCTGCACCGACATCCTTGCTGTACCTGCATGCATTTATGCCTACCCTCTTGTTTTCTGTTAGCGAGCTAATCTTCAACCATGCCAAAATGTTACCCCCTACATGAGCTTTTATTTTGCACAGTAACCTTTGGTGTGACACCTAATCAGATGCTTTCCGGAAATCTAAGTATAATACATCCATCAGTTCCCCGTTATCCATAGCATATGTAACTCCTTCAAAGAACTCCAATAAATTGGTTAAACATGATTTTCCTTTCACAAAACCATGTTGACTCTGCCTGATTACCCTGATTTTTTCCAAGTGCCCTGCTATAACATCTTTAGTAATAGCTTCTAACATTTTCCCTATGACAGATGTTAAGCTAACTAGCCTGTAGTTTCCTGTTTTCTGTCTCAATCCCTTTTTGGATAAAGGAGTTACATTTGCTATTTTCCAGTTGAATGGAACAGTCCCCGAATCTAGGGAATTTTGGAAAATTAAAACCAATGCATCAACGCTCTCATTAGCCACTTATTTTAAGAATCTAGGATGATGTCCATCAGGACCTGGGGACTTGTCAGCCCGCAGCTCCGACAATTTTCTCAGTATCAATTCCCTGGTGATTGTAATTTTCCTGAGTTCCTCCCTCCTTTGCATTTCCTGATTAATAGCTATTTCTGGGGTGTTACTCCTATCCTCTATAGTGAATACCAGTGCAAAATATTGGTTCAATTCATCTGCCATCTCCTTATCGTCCGTTATTAATTTCCCGGACTCACTTTCTCTAGAACCAATGCTCACTTTGTTAACATGTTTCTTTTTCAAATACCTATAGAAACTCTTACAATCTGTCTTTCTGTTTCTTTCTACATCATTTTTACAGGGTGTGGGCATCACTGGCTAGGCCAGCATTTATTGCCCATCCCTAATTACTCTTGAGAAGGTAGTGGTGGGCTGCCTTCTTGAACTGCTGCAGTCCATGTAACTTAGGTACACTCATTGTGCTGTTAGAAAAGGAGTTCCAGCAATTTGACCCAGCAACATTGAAAGAATGGCAATACATTTCCAAGTCAGGATGCTGTGTGGCTTGGAGGGCAACTTCCAGGTGATGGTGTTCCCATGCATCTGCTGCCCTTGTCCTTCTAGATAGTAGCAGTCGTAGGTTTGAAAGGTGCTGCCTAAGGAGCCTTGGTGAGGTTCTGAAGTGCACCTTGTAAATGGTACACACTGCTGCCACTGTTCGTCTATGGTGGATGGAATGAACGTTTGTGGAAGGGGTGCCAATCAAGTGGACTGCTTTGTTCTGGATGGTGTTGTGCTTCTTGAGTGTTATTGGAACTGCACTCATCCAGGCAAGTCGAGAGTATTTCAACACATTCCTGATTTGTGCCTTGTAGATGGTGGGTAGGCTTTGGGGTGTCAGGAGGTGAGTTATTCGCCACAGGATTCCTAGCCTCTGACCTGCTCTTGTAGCCACAGTATTTATATGGCTAGTCCAATTCAGTTTCTGGCCAATAGTAACCCCAAGATGATGATTGTGGGGTATTCAGCGATAGTAATGCCATTGAATTACAAGAGGAGATGGTTGGATTCTCTCTATTTGGAGATGGTCATTGCCTGGCACTTGTGTGGCTTGAATGTTACTTGCCACCTGTCAGCCCAAGCCTGGATTTGTCCAGGTCATGCTACATTTGGACATGGACTGCTTCAGTATCTGAGGAGCTGTGAATGGTGCTGAACAATGTGCAATCATCAGCGAACGTCCCCAATTCTGACCTTATGGTGGAAGGAAGGTCATTGATGAAGCAGCTGAAGATGGTTGGGCCTAGGACACTACCCTGAGGAACTCCTGCAGAGATGTCCTGGAACTGAGATGATTGACCTCCCGCAACCACAACCATCTCTCTTCTAGCCAGCTTTCCCTCGTACTCTTAATTTTCCTTCCTTATCAATCTTTTCACCATTCTTTGCTGTTTTTTTTAAATTCAGACCAATCTTTTGACCTTCCGCCCATCTTTGTGCAATTATTTGTTTTTTCTTTAAGTTTGATACTATCTTTAACTCTTTCTGTTAACCATGGATGGTGAGTCCTCCCCTTCGATTTTTTTCTCTCACTGGAATGTATCTATTCTGTGTATTCTGAAATATCCCCTTAAATGTCCACCACTGCATCTCTATTGACCTATCCCTTAACCTGATTTGCCAGTTCACTTTAACTAGCTGTGCTTTCATGCCCTCATAGTTGCCCTTATTTAAGTTTAAAATACAAGTCCTGGACCCACTCTTCTCTCCCTCAAACTGAATGTAACATTCAATCATATTATGAGTAATGTTTAGTCTACGTTGATTGCAGTTTGTTACAGTAAAAGTCTTAAAATGTGAAATCTTGTCCATTGGTTCTTCCAGAAGGTCACTGGGAAATTTATTTCTTTTTTAAAAGTTACTGGTCTGTAGAGGGATCGTAACACTGACCAATCAATCTTCTAAATTCAAAGGAATACAATCAAGTTTATGCAATTATCCCATAATTTAACTTTTCAATCCACATACTATTCTGTTAAATCTGCACCATATCCAAAACTAATATATTGGTCCTGAGATAAAGAGCCCAAAGCTGAATTTAATCTGAATGGAATCTGGTCAAACTCTGTACAATCGAAGCATCTGTTCCAGCCCTTTGTATTGCAGCATAGAGATAAAGGCCAACATTCGAATAGGCTTTTTGATTACTTTTTGTACCGCTGCATTAGCTTTTAGTGTTTTGTGTACATCGACACCTAAATCTCTTTTCTCCTCTATAGTGCCTAGTTTCACATCGTTAAGAAAATATTCAAATTTGACTTTCTTGGAACTTCTGACTCAGCAATGAAAGTTCTTCTATTGAGGCAAGTCAACATTTAATTTGATATTTAGAAGCAAAATGTACAATCCTTAAAACAAAAGCTCAGGAAACATGATTACAATTTTCGAAGATAAGGAAAGCCTAATTGAGTATTCTGTTTTGAAATATCACTCAATTCAATGTTGTCCTGCTGTAAGAAGATTGAAACGATTGCAGACATCATAAAGCTTATGTTGCAAACACTATACTTATGATTCAGGTACAGTGCTACTAAACCTGTGAATGGTCATTCATTTGGAACAAAATTCATTCATTCTGGTTTAAAATATATGTTGATTTATGTAACTCCTCAATATAAACATTTAACTGGGCTCACAATCTGTCTCAGTTCTAGCATTTATTGCATATCATGGGCAACTGCATTTCAGAGATAGCTGTACCATACAGTGTTAGTAACTGTATCCTTAGAGAATGTAAGGTTTACTGAGTGTTTGCTCTGCTTGTTTGACTGTGATGTATGTTGTATAGCAGGAGGTTCCTTAGTTTATTGACACTTTGAGCGCCCTTGCCACGCATAATAGCAGTGACACTGATGCAGAATGTAGTGAAAATTGAATTGTAGCAATTGAATGCTTTATGTTGTTGATTAAGTGAACAAAAATGGGAAATAAACTTAAATCTTCTAAAGGAGCATCAAAGGCTGCTGGTTACATCTGTTTCCAGGTTCCTAGTTCCATTGTAAAGAAATGTAACACCGAGCTACACACCACGTAAACACCCATTGTTTCCTGTGTGAACATTATCTCTGGAGTGAGACCAAGATATCATGAGGATTCATCAGCAAAGACAGTGTGGTCTGACTCTGGGACAGTGTCAGAATACGTGCAACACCGTGTCTGCTTCTTTGTAGTATTCAAACCTAAATCAACATTGGAGATTGTAATCTGATGTTGTTTGTTTTAAGGTGTAGTATATCCAGTGAAAAAATTTTCATCATGTTAGTTGCACTGGATGAACTGTTACGTATGTTAAGACCACTCGTTGTCATATAAGCAATCCATGCCGTATTTTGATTAAAAATACATTTTAATTAACTTTTAACTTAAACTCTGGTGCACAGTTCATTCAGCCTCTCCAACCCATGGTTGTGGCAGATCCATCAAGCTATCTTGCTATCGCTACAGAACTCTTCCCAAAACCCCACTGTCTTTCTCTCCTGACATTAAAACATCCGTATCTCTATAATGCACCTTTAATCCCATGACACTGTTTCGAAGAAGAGCTGGGGAATTATCCAGGTGTCCTGGCCAATATTTATGCCTCAATCAACATAAAAAAAACAGATTACCTGATGATTATTACATTATTGTTTATGGGAGTTTGTTATGTTCAAATTGGCTGCTGTGTTTCCTATGTTACAACAATAACTACACTTCAGAAGTACTTAATTGGCTGTAAAGCACATTGGGACGGCCATTGATTGTGAAAAGCACTGTATAAATCCAAATCTTTCTCACGTTCTCCATTTCATACCCAGGCCTGGATCTTCAAAAGCCTGTGGGGAGAAGGGTGGGTGGGGGCGCTCTTTGAAAATTGCACTCCCAGTTAGCATGTCAGCCTTCCAATGCTTCCGGAACACGCTACAGTTTCAATGCAAGGGCGGGGCAAGGAGGCGAGAGTCAGCAACCCGCATGCCTCCAATTAACTGACCGTTAAGATTGCTGAAAAGCTTGTTAATGGCCTGGAGAGAGCCAGAAGGAGATTTTCAAAGCAGCGAATGGGAAGAGCGAATGGTCTGAGGCATATTAGTTCATAGCTGTTGGGAGCAATGCGGGGAGCCATAATGTGATGTTGCTGCTGAATTAAAGTGTTGAAAAAAAAGTGTTATTGAAACTGAGGTGCTTGAGAGTGGCACAAAGTTACCATCACTCGAGCAGAGCGGGTGAAGGACCATGTGATTAACCGTTTGACTACATGTATGCACCATGATGCTGCTGGGCCTCTGAGCTTTTGCTTGCCCCAATCTGCAAGGTAATGGCAAGCCCAATCATGGATGCTTTCTGCCTTTGACCATTGCACTCTACGCACTGCCTGGCACCACTAATTGAGGATATAACGAACAGGGTGGATAATGAGGAACCAATAGATTTAGTGTATTTGGATTTCCAAAAGGCATTTGATAAGGTGCCACATAAAGGTTACTACACAAGATCAGAGGATTGGCTATCGAACATGAAACAGAGATTTGGGATAAATGGGTAATTTCCTGATTGGCAAACTAACTAGTAGAGTGCCACAGGGATTAGTGCTGGACCTCAACTATTTACAATCTGTATTAAAGACTTGAATAAAGGCACCGACTGTATTGTAGCCAAATTTGCTAACAATACAAATACAGGTAAAGAAAGCAAGTTCTGAGGAGGATGCTAAGGGTGGAATCGTTCCAGAATTGCACTAAGTGCGTTAGTGGGCATGTAAAAAGGAGTTTTACCCACCAGCTACAATGGCAGATTTTTACACCATATCGTCTCCTTCCCACCTCAATTTATGCAGCCATGGGAAACACACCGGATTGTGGCCGGCCTCTGATTGGCCCGCCTCGCCATTACCTTGCCGCTTCCTCACGCCAGGTGCCATATTTAAAATGCAGCCGCAAATTCTCAATGCTTGTCCAGGACTGCTCCGGTAAAGGCATGGCCCTGACAGCCAACAAGAGTACAGCCCATTGAATCAGTGTCATATCCCTAGGATGCCTTCTGGACGCCTCGAAGGCCCACCATGATGTCCTCTAACTCTCTCTCTGGCCACAGGAGACCCATCAGTCTCACCGCTCTGAAGAAGGTACTCCCTCCAATCCAGCAACTACCACATAGGCCAGTTGAAGAGGAGAAAGTACAATCCCCGATCACACAGCGACCACAGAGACTCAGGCTTGCTTTATTCAAGCATATGCAAAGGAGCCGTGATCATTCCTAAGAATGAAGACCCAGCTCCCAGATTGATTACATTTCATTACTTCTGTACTTTTTCTTATCATAATACATTTGAGTACATTTGAATACATCCGATCGGTAACCGACACACAGGTCCCATGTTAACTTATCCTATTGAGTACATAAACATGTGATTTTGCTAACCAATTATTCTAAAGGAGGTGTACATAATTACATTAGCCAATCAAAATTAAAACACGTACGCAAAGACCTTGGTTCTCACAACTCAAGACTGTTTGTGTTTCACCAAAGCCCCCTCTTTGTCCATTGTATGTCCTCCCATATCTAAGCTAAAACCATCTGCCCCTTCCCTATGTGAGAGGGGAGTACACTTAATCTGATTTATGTCCTGCTTGTGTCTTCCAGTCTGACTCTCAAGGCTGTGCAATGTTCATCTGGTAATCTTCACCTCTTAATATGTTTAACAGCCATGTCTGCCTTGAGATTTTAAGGGTTTTTCAGTAAATTCTTACTGTATTCTCTTTTAGCATTTTTAATTTTCCCCTAACAACTCCATTGAACACAGAACAGTAGACCCAGAGTAGCATTGAGAGAGGGATCATGTGGTGCAGGATCCTCACGTGGGTGTTCGCTGCTGACCTCACCATCACCGCAGGGACGGTCCACATCCTCTCTGGCCAGCTCCAACATGCGACTCTCGAACGGAGTGAGAACCTTGATGTCCGGCACTCCACCCCCGAACTGGAACCTCCCCCATTGATTATGCAGGACAAGATTGCACACAAAGACAGATGCAGAGACTGTGAGTAATATAATCCCAGCTGATGTTACTACTATACAAGTCAGATCCCAGGGTGGGAACCTGCCTTAATAGATTCTAACTTTTAATTTTTGTTTAGAAATGTGGAGGACGGCTATTGAACAGAGTAACATGAGTCAGCTGATGAATGTTTAACAAAAGAATAAAACATTTATTAAACACGAAAAGATGAACTACATTACAACATTTCTTCACCCACACATATACCAATACAGATATGTACAGATTCGTAAGGATAACACAAGTTCCAAAAGCTATCTTATACTCAAAGGTTCATAGTAAGTACACAGCCTATGTAAACCAATAAGTGACCTGTGGTCAGGCAAGCACACTCTGAAGCCAAGTGACGGACGTCATCCCAAACAGATGCTATGGATCCCTCATCAGCTTCCCCAGATGCTTATCACACTGTGAGCCAACCGGTCTTACTGAACTCCATCTTTCACATGGGGGTTTTCAATTCCCATTCTTGAAGCACCCACTTTGGAATCTTCTCCCAAACAACACTTTCTCTCAGATGCCTTCACAAGGGCCTACCTCCAGGGTTTAGAACTCTCCTTCTGATGTTCCTCTCCCCTGGATTCAAGCTTTGCCTTCCATGCACTCTCTCACAAATACTCAGCCATGCCAACAAAACACCACCACTTCACACGTCCAACCTTTGGCTGTCTCTTTGGATATTGTGGCTTCTCGCAAGCCTATTTTGCTTTAAGTCCATGCACTGCAGCCTTATCTCTTTAAACGTGGGGCCTCCCTCTGCTTCTCACTCTTAACTTCACTTAACAGGACCTTTTCCAGATTCTTGTAATAAAACATATAACTTGCATAAACTTAAAGCTAAAACTAAAACTTAAAGCTATAGCTAATTCCTAATACCCACAAGTACAAACACAACTTACTTAAACTATATCTTGTTCCTAACAGTGAGCAAGGTGCATGCCAGACCAAATGAGAAGGATGCCAGGCGTGTGTGTGTGTGCTGATTGGAGCCATGGATGGGATGAGGAGGTGATCTCCAGAGGAAATGAGGCCAGATGGAGATGTGAGGGTGCATGTGAGAGTGAGTGGTGATGTCCCTTGAGCTGGCAGTGAGTGAGATGCCAGTGATGGGCTTGTGAATGGGTGAGTTGAGATTGATGAGATGATTGACTTACCCTGGTGCCACAGATGAGATCATTCATCTGTTTTCTGCACTGGATGGCTGACCTCTTATGTGCAGCGTTGGCACTGACCACCTCAGCCACCGCCTCATGATGTTGGGGATGATATATTAGGATGTAAAGAGGATTGGCTAATGAACAGGTAACAGAGAGTTGGGATAAATGGGTCATATCCTGATTGTCAAACTATTAGAGTGCCACAGGAATCATTACTGGGGCCTCAATGCAGCTACCAAGCACGAATAATCTCCACTTTCTGTCTTAGGCACATCTGACACATCACCCTCAGGCAGCTTTAACCCCAAACCTAGCACCGAGAGCACATCAACCAGCGCAGCAACACACACCTCAGTAGGACCTAAATGTAGAGTAGCCTTGGGATCACAATCTGGTGAGCACAGCACACAATCTGTTCCACAGCAGGTGGAGGCAGAGTGCTTCATCGCCAGCACTCTGAGGACTGCTGCAGGCAAAGAATATGCTGAGTCCGAGTTGGATTATCAGCCTCTGGACTCCATCCTCAATCAGTCGTTGGAGCTGCAAAGTCAATCAGGGGAACATCAGCAACAGATGTCTGGTGCAATACTTAGATTGCAAGGGACAACGGAGGAGTCCGTCTGCTTTCAGTCCGTGGTGATAGCGCGAGTATGCTGACACACCAAGGTCAACACTGGCAGGATGGTGATTGCCATGGAGACCTTGGTCTAGGACATTAGTCCTGTACTGCTTAGTGGGCTGCACTCCATCGCTGGTGCCATAGTTGGTCTCTAACAATGTCAACACAAGAGGGGTGTGGAACAGCTCAATCTCATTCCAGCTTCCCCTTCTCCTCAAGGAGACAGCCAGGGGCTATCCATAGGGAGGAGGATCGGAAGCTCGACACCCTGGGGCCACCACCCAGGTGACTCTGGGAATGTCCGGCTGATCCAAATCCCCTCTTTCCGTGACTCCAGCTCCAGCTCCAGCTCCATAGGGAGGGTGCAGCTGGCCCACAGTAGGACACCAAAGTAGGCCAGGGCCCTGCAGGTGTTGGCCCTCCAGAAGAAGCACGCTGAAGTCATCACAGACAGGGTGTTGTGGTCAGCAGGCTGCTTTCGCCTCCGCTGTGGGTGTCGGGGGAGCACCGAGACAGAGCAGCAGGGCTAGGAAGTCCCAAGAATGTCTCCTTGCCTATGGCTCCTTGTTATGAGCAGTGTTTGTGTCACTCACCTTGGTTCCTGCACAAGATAAAGGCAGGTGTCTCAGTCCAGGGCCTCTTCCCTGTGCAGTGCGTAACTTCACTGCAAAGTGACAGTCCGGCTTCACACTCACTGGACACATCAGTGATGCCTGCACCTCCATGGTGCTTGTCATTGCTGCCAGAGTGCTGTGGGCAGGCATCACAGAGTTCCGTATTCTCTGAGCGCTCTCAGCACCTTTGACGTCGGGCTGGTCCCCATCTCTTCAGCATCTGTGACCGTTGACAGTGTGCTCCTGAAGGGGCCAGGTGCTGAAGGCGGACAAAGGATCAGATGCATTTAAAGTTACTGCTATGTCTCCATTCACATAGGCATTGCCCTGGTTCTCTGGATTACTAGTCCAGCGACAATGCCACTAGGCCATTGCCTCTCTCCTGAAGTGGTCAGGTGCTGAGGGCTGATAAAGCATCAGGTGCATTTAAAGTTTCACAGCTGTGTTTCCATGATATGACCCTGATCACAGAGTGCAAGTGCGCTGCCCTGAGCCAGACAGGAGTCAGACATTCACAGAGGCTATGTGAAGATCTATGGAGCGTCCTCGCTGCAGGTCATCATCATCCTCCTGGAATCTAGCGACTATTAGGGCCTCCGCTGTGTCTCCATGACATGAGCCTGAGCACTGAGGGTATGTGCACTTCCATCAGTCACACAGTCACAAACGTTCACAGATGCAAGATGAGGATGTCAGGACTGTCCTCACTGCATCTTGTCATCATGCTCCACATATTTTGTGGCTATGAGGGCCTCCCGAGCACGCCTGCCTCACCTGTCCAGTGCGATGGCCCCATCGTCGGCATCCTCGCCTTCGAGGACCTCATCACCTTCATCCCCTTCGACATCCTCCTCATTGGAGGAGATGTGCAGTTCTTCCATCTCCTCCTCAGCCAGGTCCTCCCCCCATTGCAGCACCAGGTTGTGCAGCACGCAGTAAGCGATGATGATGCGTGACACCATTTGGGGACTGTATTGCAGTGCTCCACTGGACCTGTCGAGGCACCAGAATCTCATTTTCAAGATGTCTATCATTTGCTCCACCAAAGTTTGGGTTGCGGCATGAGCTTTGTTATACCATTGCTCTGCTGCCGTTGTCTGAGGCTGCCGCACGGACATCATTAGCCACGTTCTCTGTGGGTAGCCCTTGTTCCCAAGTGGCCAACCCTGCAACCTCTGTGGACCCTGGAAGATGTCAGAGACCTGAGACCTGCTAAGGATGTAGGAGTTGTAGATGCTCCCTGGGAATCGTGCGCAGACCTGTAGGATGCGTTTGTGGTGGTCGCAGACCAACTAAGCATTCAGTGAGTGGAAGCCCTTGCGTTTGACGTGGTTGACTGCTTGTTGCAAAGGAGATCTAAGTGCCACATAAGTGCAGTCGCTGGCATACAAAAACATAGTAAATAGGATCAGGAGTAAGTCATTCGGCCCTTCGAGCCTGCTCCGCCATTCAATATGATCATTACCGATCCTCTATCTCAACGACATACTCCCGCTCTCTCCCCATAATCTTTGACACCTTTAAAGTCTAGAAATCTATTTCCTTCTTAAATATATTCAGTGACTTGGCCTCCGCAGCCTTCTGTGGTAGAGAATTCCACTCACCACCCTCCGAGTGAAGAAGTTTTTCCTCATATCTGTCCTGAATGGCCTACCTCATATCCTGAGACTATGTCCCCTTGTTCTAGACCCCCAGCCAGAGGAAACATCATCCCTGCATCCAGTCTGTCCAGCCCTGTCAGAATTTTATACGTTTCCATGAGATCTCCTCTCATTCTCCTAAACACTAGTGAATACAGGTCTAATCGACCCAATCTCTGCTCATCTGATAATCCTCTCACCGCAGGAATCAGACTGGTGAACCTTTGCTGCACTCCCTCTATGGCAAGTGCATCCTTTCTTAGGTAAGGAGACCAAAACTGCACACAATACTCCAGGTGTGGTCTCATCAAGCCCCGTACAGCTGCAGTAAGACATCCTTTCTCTTGCACTAAAGTCCTCTCCCAATGAAGGCCAACATATCATTTGCCTTCTTAACTGCTTGCTGCACCTGCATGCTTGCTTTCAGTGATTGGTATACAAGGACACCCAGGTCCCTTTGTATATCAACATTTCCCAATCTATAATCATTTAAATAATACTCTGCCATTCACTTTTTCCTACCTAAATGGATTACAACACTTATCCACATTATACTGCATCTGACTTGTATTTTCCCAGTCACTCAACTTGTCTAGATCACCTTGAAGCCTTTTAACATCCTTCTCAGCACTCCCATTCCCACCAAGTTTCATGTTGTCAGCAAACTTGGAAATATTACATTTGGTTCCCTCATCCAAATCATTGATATGTATTGTGAATAGCTGGGACCCAAGCACTGATCCCTGCGATACCCCACTAGTCACCACCTGCCACTGCGTCATGGCCACCTTTTGCAAGGGGATTCTACAACTTGCCCAGTTGGCCAATTGTTCTGCTGCCCCCTAAAACACACACTAATTTGCAGTCTGCTCCCGAAGAAAACCTTGTTGCAACTATACAGGGCATTGATGTGATCACACCAAGAGAACTGCATACAGCATCTCACCCTGTCAAGCCCCCTCAGAATCTAACATGTTTCAATAAGATCACCTCTCATTCTTCTAAACTCCAGTGAGTATAGGCCCAAACTCCTAAACCTTTCCTCATAAGACCACCCCTTCATCCCAGAAATCAACCTAGCAAACATTTTCTGAATTGCCTTCAATGCAATACTCTTGGTGTGGCTGCACCAATGCCCTGTATTGTTGCAACAGGGTTTTCTTACTTCTTTAATCCATCCCCCTTGAGGCCAACATTCCATTTCCGTTCCAATTACTTGCTGTAAATGCATGCTAACCTTTTGCAATTCATGTATGAGGACATCCAGATCTCTCTGTATCACAGAATTTTGCAGTCTCTCTTCAGTTAAACAATAATCTGCTTTTCTATTCTTCCTGCCAAAGTGGACAAGTTCATCATATTTCCCACATTTCCTCACGGTGGAATCTAGAACAAGGGGAAACAGTTTCAAAATAAGGTTACATCTCCCACTGAAGACAGAGATGAGGAAGAATTTCTTCTCCCAAAGGGTCATTAATTTTTAGAATTACTTCAGGGAGCATTAGGGGCTGGGTCATTGAATATATTCAAGGCTGAGTTAGACAGATTTTTGATCGACAAGGGAGCTGAAGGTTGTGGGGGCAGGCAGGAAAGTGGAGTTAAGGCCATAATCAGATCAGCCGTGATCTTCTTGAATGATGGAGCTGGCTCGATGGGCCGAGCAGCCTACTCCTGCTCCAATTTCTGATGTTCTTGTGTCTCTGGCCCAATTGGGGCTTTGCATATTAAAATATTGTTCGGTGAACTATGCAGACACGGCACAGGTTCAGGACTCAAAATGACCCAGGCATCAGGTTCCCGATCCTGGATTGCCCTAGGTGTGTATTTCTCTCCATGCAAAGTGCTTTGGGATGTTTTGTTTCCTTAAAAGTGTTATATAAATACAAGGTATTGCTGCTGAAACTATGTTTGTTTATTCTGTTTCAACGAGAGGAACCTAACATTTGGTTTAAAAGGGGGATTAAAAATCTCTATTCTTAAACCGATTAATAGCCTGGAACTGCCTGTTGAATTACTTCTGTTTTATTTGGGCAATGTTCCCTAAAGTACAGAAAGAACTTACAGTTAAAGGCACTGGAGCTGGGTTCTTCTGATTAGCTGCTGTACCTTCAGCACATCAATGGAAATCCTAAATACATGCACAAATGGGGATTTGGTTGATCTGCCGAAATTATGGTGGCCTATGGACAACCACTAAGGAAATGTCTAGCGTTTGTGTGCCTAAGCCTCCATCAATGCCACTGTAAACCATTGCAAAGAAGCATACTTGCAAGAAATGCCTAGAAATAATCTGTTCCCATTGCTCATTTGCAGTAGATATCTCTTGCCTTGGAGCCAAAACACATTTTTGGCTTTATCTTGTATCTACACAGCCAAACCCAATGTTTATCTTCCCAGCACCTATCGTTCATTTATTTTATCTGCTAGAATATAGGTTGGTTACCTGTAAATAACAGGCAAATTATGTCAAGAGTCAGATTGTGTCTCCTTCAAACTTTGCATGACCTGCCATCCAGGGAAAACCCTTTGCTTACAATCTGGAAAGTATGTTTTGTCCATGGTGTTTCTTCATTATTTTCCTGAGGTACAGAACAGAGCCCCCCAAAAAAGCAATGAATCCTTAACCATGTCTACAATAAAAATATTGAATACAGAATTCAACATTTATATTACTGCCTGTCTGCCTTCTTTATAGGCCCATTTGAATATTTTTTGATTAACTCAATGATATAACTTCTCTTGCATTTTTATAACTGGCATTCTCTCTTATCCCTCTTTCTTTTCTTTCTTTTTTTCTTTTCCATCTAATTCCATTTAATTTCTCTCCTCTCTCTCCTCTGCCCAGAAATTCCTGACCCTGATGCAATCTGCAATGTGTATTGCCAGAAATTGCATGAAATACATCAGACATGATGATACCCCTGTCAACCATGCTGGGGGGATTCCTCAGTTCAGGGAAAAAGACATATCAGAAGAGCTAGAGTGGTAAAGGTTGCATCATGTGAATAGATGCAATGAAAACAGAGAAACTGGGAGAATGGAAAAGAGTCATCACAAGAATTAGGGTGTCAGGATATGTCATCAAGGTAACTGTGGGAGTCTGTGAGCTTGTAGTGAATATTCGTTGTCAGCCTATCCTCAGAAATGGAAACGGAGCAGTCAAGGAAGGGAAGGGAGAAGTCAGAGATGGACCAGGTGAAGGTGAGAGAAGGGTGGAAAACTGGAAACAAAGGACAGATCTGCACTAAGTGCGGTAACTGGCTTGACAAAAGACATTTTACCCGCCGGCAGCAATAGTGGGTTTTCGCACCGTAACATCCCCTTCCCGGTGAGTCCCGCCTCATCAATAATGCATTCACGGGAAACACGCCGGATCACTGGTGGGCGGCCTCCGATTTGCTCGCCATGCCATTATTTTGCAGCTTCCTCACGCCAAGCCACATGTTTAAACTGCAGCCGTGCACACTATTCTCAATGCTTGCAGCCCACGACTGCTTCAGTGAAGACACGGCCCCAAAAGCCAAGAAGAGTGCGGACCCCAATTCAGTGATGCGCCTTTGAGATGTCTTCTGGATGCTGTGGAGGCCTGCCACAATGTCTTCCCCCCTTCACTGGCCACAGGAGGCCCATCAGTCTCACCACTCTGACTTGAGAGGTGGTGGCAGAGGTGGTCAGTGCCAATACTGCACACAAGAGGTCAGCCATCCAGTGTGAAAAATAGATGAATGATCTCACCCGTGCCGCCAGGGTAAGTCAACCATCTCATCAATCTTAACTCACCCACTCACAAGCCCATCACACATTCACTGGCATCTCACTCACTGCCACCACTCACTCTTTCACATACGCCCTCACATCCCCATCTGGCCTCATCTCACCTGGAGATAGCCTCCTCATCCCATCCATGACTCCATTCAGCACACATGATGCCTAGCATCCTTCTCATTTGACCTGGCATGCGCCTTGCTCACACTCTCCATCTGTTTTTATGCAGGGACAAGATTGTGCATAATCAACAGGAGAGGTCCCATACCAAGGATGGAATGCTGGACATTAAGGTTCTCACTCTGTTTGAGAGTCATGCATTGGATCTGGCCAGAGAGTACGTGAACCGTTCAATGACAATGAGGTCGGCGGCGAACACCCATGTGAGGATCCTGCACCACCTCATCCCTCTCTCAACGTTATTCTGAGTTTAATGTTCTGTGTTGAACATGGCTGCCAAGCACTAGTAATCTTCACTTTCTCTCCTAGGCACATTTGCCACATCACCCTCAGGCAACCTTGACCCCGACCCCAGCACCGAGAACATCCTAGATGAGGACCCTGAGGGCAGCACCACTGAAGTCCCGCAACGGTGCTCACCCACATCCTCTACCAGCACAGCGACACATGCCTCGGTGGGACCTAGATCTAGAGCAGGCTTGAGTTCACAATCTGGTGGTCACTGCATGGATGCGTGTTTGCAGCAGGAGGAGTAGGCAGGTTCAACTGAGCTTCCTGGCATTCAGAGGACTGCTGGGGAAGAAGCGTCTATGACATCAAAGTCTGATGACGAACCTCTGGTTTCAGCCTTCCAACTCATCGTGGAGTCAGCAGAAGGTGAAGGAACATCACGCAGAGCTGTTGGAAGCCCTCAACAGAGTTGCAGAGTGAGTCGGAGTAATGCGTCCGCCAGCTCTCTGATGAAGTCTTGCCTGCAAGTGCACATATGGAGGTTTCCATGGGAAGGATGGCAGACGCCATGGCGACCCTGGTCCAGATGAACATGGAGATGGGCGCAGACCTGCACTCCATCATGGTAGCTATGGGTGAGTTTCTGCAGTCGCAACACAAGGGGGAAATGGGGCACCTCAATGTCCCTCCAGGTGCTCCTTCCGCTCGAAGACTCAGGCCCTTGGGCACCCGAAGGGAGGAGGAGCAGCAGCTGGACACCCCTGGGTCATCCACTCAGGAATCTCAGAGGCTTTCCTCTGAGTAGCCTTTGCCTGTGACCCCCTCAACCTCATCCTTTGTCACTGCAGAGGGAGCAGCTGGCCCACAGGAGGACAGCCAAAGCAAGCCAGGGCCCTCAAGGCCTCGGCTATCCAGAGGACACACACCAAAGTCATCAGAGGCAATAGACCCAACCATTGCATAAGCTGTCTCTATTGCTGCGGATGTCAGGGCAGCACCTAGTACAGGTGGTAGGCCTAGAAAACTTAAGAAACTCTGATTGCAAGTGGTTGCATGGGTGAACACATCTTGTTGATTTATAATCTGAAAATATATTCAGTTTCACTGAATAATGTGTAATGTTGTCTTTCAGCTTCATTGACAGGCTTTGCAAGTCCTCCCCCTGCATCTCCCCATCCCCACTAGCAGTTCAGCTGCACGCAGCTGAACCACAAGTGATTCTGGAGGGAGAAGTGTGTGTGTGTGGGAGGTCCTTCTGAAGCCTCATGCAAGCACTCTCCCATGCGTGCAGAGCCTTCATCCATCACACTCATCTCACTGACCTGAGCATTTTCAATGCTGCCTGCTGGCGTTCTCTTTTAGTTTTCCATCTGAGCTGACCTGCACCTCTGCCCACCCACTGATTGCACACCCATATGTGAAGATGGATGTGAATTTCTAAAATATTTTTAGGAATATGCTGGTATTCTGTAAAGTATGTGTGTGTAATTAAAACCTGGTGTAAGGTTAGTAAAAACAGCTTGTCTGTGGGAGCAGAGAGATGAAAGGTAAGGGTGCAAGATTCATGCATTTGTAATGAGAGGCTCTGGTGAATTTGAATGTACAAATAAATAGTTTGGGTTTTAAAATTTGCAGTAAGAGAAAGGGAAGGTCTTGACTTTCTAACTGTTAACTTCTAAAGGGAGTTTGGAAGTGACAAGGGACTTTTACAACTTTTAAAGGTTTCATGAGTAAACAAGGGAAGGTTATTAAATTTGATTCGACCTGAAAGTGGAGGCAATAGGAAAACATTTAAAAAATTTATATTTTGGAAAAATTGAGTCCAAGGAGGTGCTTAGAACATTGAATTCTAAGATCAAAGAGGAAAAGGATATTGAAGTAAAGATATTTAGTTGAGTTGTATTGGTTGTGTGGGTCAGAAGTCCTGAGACCAGCTCTGTGCTGAGAAAAGTTGTGGACTTGAAGCAGCCATCCAGTTTCAAGCCAGAAAAGACTTTGTTTCCAGGAAGCAGCCTGTTTCTGAACTTCCTTCAGATCCACAGCAGAATGAAGAGAGTGAGAATTTGTGTGGTATACTTGCTATTAAAGTGACAGCAGTTTTGTCTTGAATGATATTATTGCATTTTAATGTTTATAAATCTATAAGGGAGTTATTGCCAAGTAGTCTACTTGTGTTTTGACCAAGTGGGTTTTTTAGGGAAATGTTTTGAAAGACAGTTTAACTGTAATTTTAATATTGTGTGTTTAAATTTTTTTTCTTCTTGTTAATAAATCTTCTAATTTTAAAATTCTAAAAGTGTTACAAGGATTCTATGCTTCTGGGATCAGTAGTTTTTCCCTCTTTTTCAAAATACAAAAAAGTAGTCGTAACACCATGCAGCACCTGTGCCCATCCAACACGAGGCTCTGCTCACTTTTGATTTGAAAAACATGGTTGTAGTCACGTTTCTCATAAGCTCCCCTATCCTGTCCTCACTTCCTTCCCCTTTCCCCATCATTGTGGACCTCCCTGGCATCATCTTCCACCTCCCCACCATCACCTACCAACCCAAACCCTTGTCATTCCATGATATCCTGGTGAACGTGCATGTCCTTACCTCTCAGAAAACCCCACCCATGTCCACATTGACTTCCCCGACCTCCTCCTTCCCACTCACAGGGCCTGTGTCTGCCTCCATGTCCTAACCAACCACTCTCGCTACCCCTTCTACCGTTATCAATGCACACTTACCCTCCTACCCTACTGGCTCCATCTACCCCCTCTCATACTCATCATTCCCTTCTACCATGCCCACACTCTGTTCACTCCCCAGGAAGCAGACATTGACTCCACAGACCCCTCCCTTGCACGTTCACCTAGATGTCGCCCCCATGTACTCCCTCCTCCACCCAGCCACCTTCCCCTCTCCAAACTCCCTCCTCCACCCAGACATCTTCACCCCTCCGAATTCCCTCCCTTACACCTTCCTCACCCTTGCAGCATTCTCCCCTGTTACACCCTCCTCCCCCGGACAACATCAGCCTCCCACCACAACACCTTTGTCACCCACCGGATACTTGCATCACTGCACTCCCAATCTCACTTTGTCCCCCTAGGCACCTTCATCCCGCTTTCCAACCTCACCCTCTTTGACACCTTTGTCCCCCACCCTCCCAACCTTACCCCCGCCACCTGGATACTTTCGTTCCCCCCATCAACCCCACTTTTTCCCCCCAGACACATTTGTTCCATCCCTCCCAACCTCAACACCCCACCGACAACTTTGTGGCCCCCCTCTCAACTTCTGAGTCCTTCGGCTCCTCCCCCCTACTCTGGATACCTTCACCCCCCCCCACCCAGGCATCTTTGCCCTCACCCCAACCCGACACCTCCTTCACCTCCCACCCCCCACTCCCCCTGACACATTTGTTCTTCCCCTGACACCTTCGGACCCCCCGACACCTTCGTCCACCTCCCTGACACCTTAATTTCCCCTTGGCCCCCCGCTGACACTTTCATTCCCCCCAGACACCTTTGCATCCCCCTCCCAAACTTACCCCCTCCGACACCTTCGGTTGCCCCCCAACCTCACCCCCTGACACCTTTGTTCCCCACCCCCCCAGCCTCACCACAACCCCCGATACCTTCGTCACTCACTCCGCACCTCACCTGATCCCCCACCCCGACACCTTCATTCCCCCTGCCACTATGAACCTCATCTCCCCAACACCTTTGCTCCCCCCCCACAACCTCGCTGCCCCCGGGACACCTTCCTCCCTCACTCACACCTAGACCTTCCTCTCCCCACCTCCCCCCACCCCAGCAATCTGAAGCTGTCCATGGCCAAGACTGATATTCTGCAGCAGGCCCGAAGGATCAACTGAGATTTCCCACTTTCCAAGGGCTGCTTTGCGGCAGAGTCAGGTACATGAGGATCCACCCAGCATGCGACACACATGTTCCTCCAGGGCTCCAGCATCTTCTTCTTCTTGGATGTCTGTAATCTGAGCTAGACCCTAAAGGTGAGTCCCAACTTCTGCATGTCACACTTGTCTGGACATGTTCTGGGACAGCGTGTTTTCCTGCCAGTGTAATGGCAAATCAGGTTTGGGAGGACGCTTCCGGTCAGGTCTTACTTTGCATCCCATTAGTGGGATGCAAATCGTGTTCACGCTGGCTTCCAGTGGGATTCAAATTCTGCCATGGTGGACACCATCAGATGATCCTGCTGTGATTTCACGCCGGTGTGAAACCAATTTCTGCCCCTCACACCGAATTCTCCCCCTTGCCTGCCATGACACCCGTCGCCAATGGAACCGGATGATCTGCCCAAAGTCAATGAGATTGAAGAGATAATTTTCTGATAAGACTCCAGAGATGGAGTCACCAGTCCATATTGGAGAATGGCAGGTGCACAGCTAGCAGTTCTCAACAAACAGAAAGTCACAGGTAGCAACCCCAAGCTTTTCAGATATGCATTGGCAATGGTTGAATTTCCTTGCACAATGGGTACTCTCAAAATTGTTTTATTCTATTTTCTCTGATAACCTTAGGAACAGTATAATAAACTGGAAGGGGAAAAATCCATTCAACTAATTTCCTCTGAAGTACCATTCACAATTCCTGACAAAGTCCATTTATCTGGGTAAACAAAGCCAAAGGCAAAACCTCAAACTTGCTGCAGATATCATTGCCATGCACTGACTGACATTCGAAGAGCAGCCTTTGTCTGACATACAATGTAACGGAAACTTTATGAGGGATTTGAAGGCTTTAGAAAAGGTGTAGAGAAGATTTACTAAAATGTTTCCAGGGACTCTTCAATTATGTGGATTGACTAGACCAGAATGGTTTGAAAGCTCTCCGCCTCTTCCTTGAGTGGAAGCCCATCCATTCACCATCCACCCTCCTTTGCTTGGCCGATCTTGGTTCTCACATTGAACAGCTTCTCCTTCAACTCCACTTGCTCAAAATAAGAAGTGTTGCTATAGGTACCCAAATAGCATGTGCCCTTGCTATGCCTGCCTTTTCGTGGGATATGTGGAACATTCCTTGTTCTAATTCTACTCAGGACTTTTAAAAAATAAAATCATTGATGGGACGTTGGAGTCGCTGTCTAGGCCAGCATTTATTGCCCATTCCTAGTTGTCCTTGAGAAGGTGGTGCTGAGCTGCCTTCTTGAACCGCTGCAGTCCATGTGGTGTAGATACGCCCATAATGCTGTTAGGGAGGGAGTTCCAGGATTTTACCTAGTGACAGTGAAGGAACAGCGATATATTTCCAAGTCAGGATGGTGAGTGGCTTGGAGGAGAACTTCCAGGTGGTGATGTTCCCATGTGTATGCTGTCCTTGTCCTACTAGATGGGAGCAGTCATGTGTTTGGAAGGTGCTGTCTAAGGAACCTTGGTGAGTTCCTGCAATTCATCTTGTAGATGGTGCACACTGCTGCACTGTGCATTGGTGATGAAGGGAGTGAATGTTTGCGGATGGGGTGCCAAACAAGCGGGCTGCTTTGCCCTGAATGGTGTCAAGCTTCTTGAGTGTTGTTGGAGCTGCACTCATCCAGGCAAGTGAAGAGTATTCCATCACACTCTTGACTTGTGCCTTGTAGACGGTGGAGAGGCTTTGGTGGGGGGGTGGTCAAGCAGTGAGTTACTCGCCACACAATTCCTAGTCTAGCCTCTGACCTGCTCCTGTAGCCACAGTATTTATACTGGCTAGCCTAGTTTAGTTTCTGGTCAATGGTAACCCCCAGGATGTTGATAGTGGGGGATTCAGCACTGGTATTGCCAAGGGGCGATGATCAGCTTCTCTCTTGAAGATGGTTATTGCCTGGTACTTATGTGGCACAAATGTTACTTGCCACTTGTCAGCCCAAGCCTGGATATTGTCCAAATGCAGCAAGACCTGGACATGGACTGCTTCAGTATCTGAGGAGTTGTGAATGGTGCTGAACATTGTGCAATCTCAGTGAACATCCCAACCTCTGACCTTATGATTGAAGGAAGGTCATTGATGAAGCAGTTGAAGATATTTGGGCCTAGCACACTAACTGAGGAACTCCTGCAATGATGTCCTAGAACTGAGTTGATTGAGCTCCAAAAACCACAACAATCTTCTTTTGTGCTAGGTATGACTCCAACCATAAGAGAGTTTTCCCCCCCGATTCCCATTGACTCCAGTTTTACTAGGGTTCCTTGATGCCACACTTTGTCAAATGCTGCCTTGATGTCAAGAGCAGTCACTCTCACCTCACCTCTGGAATTCAGCTCTTTCGGCCATGCTTGAACCAAGGTTGTAATGATGAGAGGAGCTGAGTGACCATGGCGGAATCCATTTTATAGCACTGTTGATGACCCCTTCCAACACTTTACTGATGATCGAGAGTAGATTGATGGGGCAATAATTGACTGGGTTGGATTTGTCCTGCTTCTTGTGTACAGGATATACCTGGGCAATTTTCCACATTGCCAGGTAGATGGCAGAGCTGTAGACATACTGGAACAGCTTGGTTGGGGCGTGGCAAGTTCTGGAGCACAAGTCTTCAGTAATATGGCCGGAACATTGTCAGGAGCCATGTGACAGAATCATTCGTGCCTGCTGGTGTCGGGCGTGTTTAGTGGCGTGAGTGGACAATATGGTGAGAAAGTCAAAAATTGGCTTCATGACATCGAGAAACCAGTTTGTGATCGTCCGCTCAGCCCATCGATGACAAGTTGCATTTCCCATTAGACGTCGGGAATCTCATTGCAATACATCAGCATATCATTATAAGGTTAGCCCACAGGAATCATCACCCCCCACTGGATTGTCTGTCCGCTTGCTGCTTATGCTGTTTGGCATGCAAGTAGCCCTGTGTTGTAGATGCACCAGGTTGTCACCTCATTTTTAGGTATGCTGGCTGCTGTTCCTGGCATGCCCACTGCACTCTTCATTGAACCAGTGTTGACCCCTGGCTTGGCGGTAATGCTAGAGTGGGGGATATGCTGAGCCATGAGGTTACAGATTGTGGTTGAGTATAATTCTGTGGCTGTGCCTCATGGTTGCCCAGTCTTCGTTGCTAGATCTGTTTGAAATCTATTCTGTGTATCATGGCGGTAGTGCCACACAACATGATGGAGGGTATCCTCAACGTGAAGACACTGACTTTGTCTCCACAAGGACTGTGCGATGGTCACATCTCTAATGCCGGTATATGGATGACTGTATCGATGGCACTTCCTGCTCTGGCGATGAACTAGAAAATTTCATTGACTTTGTTTCCAGTTTTCTACCCTTCTTTCACCTTCACCTGGTCCATCTTTGAGTCTTGCTTTCCCTTCCTTGACTTCTCTGTTTCCATTTCTGAGGATAGACTAACAACAAATATTCACTACAAGCCCACTGACTCCCACAGTTACCTTAACTACATGTCCTGACACCCCTCTTCCTGTAATGATTCTTCCATTTTCCAAGTTTCTCTGTCTCCATCGCATCTATTTGGATGATGCAATCTTTTCCATTCTAGTGCATCTGATATGTCTTTTTTCCTCAACCAAGGAATCCCCCCAGCATGGTTGACAGGGCATACCAAGATGTCTGATATATTTCACACACTCTTGCTCTCACACCTTACCCTCTCTCCCAGAATCATGATAAGGTTCCCCTTATCCTCATCTTCCACCCCACCAGCCTCCAAGTTCAGTGAATCATCCTCCTCCACTTCCACCACCTCCAGCATGATGCTACCAAACACATCTTCCCCGGCCCTCCCATTTCAGCATTCTGAATGGATAGTTCCCTCTGACACCCTGGTCCTCTCCTGCTATCACCCCCTCCTTTGCCTATGATATCTTTCCACGCAAGGACAGGAGATGCAACACCTGTTCTTTCACCTCCTCCCCTTTCACCATCCATGGCCCCACTTCTTCCAAGTAAAACAACAATTTACTTGTACTTCCTTCAACTTAGAATACTTCACTTGCTGCTCATGATGTGGTCTCCTCTACACTGGGGAGACCAAGTGTATAATAGGTGACCACTTTTTGAAACACCTCCATGCAGTCTGCAAGCATGACTCCGAGCTTCCTGTTGCTTGTCATTTCAGGTCCCCATTTTGGTCCCACTCTGACCTTTCTGTCCTTGACCTACTACAGTGTTCCAATGAAGCTCAATGCAAGCTCAAGGCACAGCGCCTCATCTTTCAACTCAACACTCTGTACCCTTTTGGACTCAGCATTGAGTTCAACCATTTGAGATCATAACCCCTGCCTCCATTTTTGGTTCAGTTTTATCTTGTGTTAGGAACTAGAGATGGTTTAAGTAAGTTATATTTGTATTCATGGGTGTTAGGAATGAAGCTTAATTTATATTTCTGTATTTTGTGTGTTAAAAGGATGAAACCTGAGTTTTTGTTTCACTTTAAAAGATAGAAACATATAAACATGGAAAATTGGAGCAGGAGTAGGTCATTTCTTTGAGCCTGCTCCACCATTCAATATGATCATGGATGATCCTCTATCTCAACGCCATACTCCCACTCTCTCCCCATACCCCTTTTCACCTTTAGAGTCCAGAAATCTATCTATTTCCTTCTTAAATACATGTTCTTTCTCATCCTCCCCTTTTCACTTGTTCAATACCTATTACATTTCTATCTTTTCTTTGATCTGATGAAAGGTCATTGACCTGAAATGTTAACTCTGTTTCTCACTCCACAAATGCTGCCACAACCTAATGAGTATTCACAACATTTTCTGTTTTTATTACTGAAGAAGTTGGTATTGTTCTCCTTAGAGAAGAGGAATGAGAGAAGATATTTGATGGAGGTGTTCAAAACCACGAGGGGACTGGACAGAGTAGCTAGAGGAAAACTGTTCCCATTGGAAGAACAGTCGAGAACCAGAAGACACTGAGTTAAGGTGATTGGCAAAAGAACCAGAGTTGACATGAGGAAAAACATTTTTATGCAATGAGCGGTTAGGATCTGTAATATACTGCCGGACAGTGTGGGGTGGAGGCAGTTTAATCATGGCTTTTAAAAGGGAATTGGATAAGCACCTGAAGGGAAAAAAAAATTCAGGACTACGGGGAAAGGACCAGGGCGTGGGACTAGTTAAATTGCTCTTGTAGAGAGCTGGCATGGGCATGATGGACCAAATGGTGGTCTTCTGCGCTGTAACCATTCTATGATTCCACAAAAGGTTCCAGGTACTTCATTATTAGGCCTAAGGAAATTGTCTGATCCAGAAGAAAACAATTATGCTTGGTTTAAGAGATTAGCTTTGAGGTTTTCAAATCTGGGGAAAGAGATAGAAACACTGCAAATATAGGAAAGAAGTCCATGAGATTATGAGCAAGGCCACTGAAGACCATTTGTTAGTTATAAAGGAGATGTTTGATGTGGAGAAGGCTACAGTTAGAGGTAGCAATGCATTCATGTAGAGATTATAAGGTTGGAGGAGATTGTAGAGCAAGACAATTTTGCAGGGTAGGGAACTGTGTTTTGCAAGCAAGGATGTTGGTGGATAGGAACCAAAGCAGGGCAATGAAAATATAGATGATATTCAGGCAAGATCAGGTAGGTGCAGCAGAGTCTTGGGCACAATGGAGTTCATGGAGATTAGAGGATGAGAGATCAGGAAGGTAGCATTTCACAAAGTACTGCTCTATGATTAACAGCCTCTGTGCATGCATGCTTATGCTGTGTTTCATGTTTCCTCTTGCTGGCTTATTTCTTTGGCAATTTTTAAATTGGCAAAAAGTGAAGAGAACAGATTTGGAAAAAAAATCACTTCAGTACACATTCAATACAGGAATTTCTGTGTAAATGGGATAACTAAACAGGCAACAGCAACAATGTTGATTTTCACTTAAATAGTACCTTTAACATGATAAAACATCTCAAGGCATGTCACAGGAATGATTATCAAACGAAGTTTGGCAATCAGAATAAATAGATATAAAACTATGTTTTATATCCCACAACTCTTTCTCCGGTACATCAATGGCTGCTTTGGTGCTGCATCATGCTCTTGTCTGCATCTGGAAAAATTTATTAATTTTGCTTCCAATTTCCACCCCTCCATCATTTTCACATGGTCCATCACTGACACTTCCCTTCCCTTCCTTGACCTCTCAGTCTCAATTTCTGGTGATAGACTGTTCACCAATATTCATTACAAGCCTACCGACTCCCACAGCTATCTCGACTACAGCTCCTCACACCCCGCTTCCTGTAAGGACTCCATCCCATTCTCTCAGTTCCTTCGCCTCTGTTGCATCCGTTCTGATGATGCCACTTTCCAAAACAGTCCCTCTGACATGTCCTCCTTCTTCCTTAACCGAAGTTTTCCACCCATGGTGGTTGACAGGGCCCTCAACCGTGTCTGGCCCATCTACCGCGCATCTGCCCTCACACCTTCCTCTCCCTCCCAGAACCATGATAGTGTCCCCCTTGTCCTCACTTATCACCCCACCAGCCTCCGCGTTCAAAGGATCATCCTCCGCCATTTCTGCCAACTCCAGCATGATGCCACCACCAAACACATTTTCCCTTCACCCCCACTGGCAGCTTTCCACAGGGATCGTTCCCTCCAGGACACCCTGGTCCACTCCTCCATCACCCCCTACACCTCAACCCCCTCCCACAGCACCTTCCCATGCAACCGCAGAAGGTGCAACACCTGCCCGTTTACTTCCCCCCTCCTCACCATCCAACAGCCCAAACACTCCTTTCAAGTGAAGCAGCACTTCACTTGCACTTCCCTCAATTTAGTCTATTGCATTCGCTGCTCTCCTCATTGGAGAGACCAAATGCAGACTGGGTGACTGCTTTGCGGAACACCTTCGGTCTGTCCGCAAGCATGACCCAGACTTCCCTGTTGCTTGCCATTTCAACATACCACCCTGCTCTCATGCCCATATGTCCGTCCTTGGCCTGCTGCAATGTTCTAGTGAAGCTCAACGCAAACTGGAGGAACAGCACCTCATCTTCTGACTAGGCACTTACAGTCTTCCGGACTTAATATTGAGTTCAACAATTTCAGATCATGAACTCTCTTCTCCATCCCCACCCCCTTTCCGATCCTCCTTTTTCCAATAATTTATAATTTTTTTACAACTATATTTTTTTCTTTTCCCTCCTATTTTTAAATTTATTTCGATCTATTGTTTCATCTCCACCTTTTAGCCCATTTCGATCCCTTTCCCCCACCCCACCAGCACTAGGGCCATCGGCCACTAGCTTGCTTTCCTTAATGTCCCCATTAGCACATCTTTTAGATAATATCACCACCATCAACACCCCTTTGTTCTTTTGTCTATGACATCTTTCGCAGTCTTTTCTTGGCCTCCACCTATCACTGGCCCCCTATCGAGCTCTCCTGTCCCACCCCCTTCTACCAGCTTATATTTCATCTCATTTCTATATGTCTTAGTTCTGATGAAGGATCATATGGACTCGAAACGTCAACTGTATTCCTCTCTGCAGATGCTATCAGACCTGCTGAGTTTTTCCAGGTATTTTTGTTCTTGTTTCAGATATAAAAAGCCCTGGGCAGTTATTCTACTACTACGAGGAAGGATACAAGTAACTAAGTAGCCAAAGTATATCAGTCATCACCACGGCCAATCATATACTCATTATCTTAAAGCATTTGACTAAAATTCAAAGTTATTTCAACCTTGCAACAAGTGGTGATGTGCCCACATTTGCAGGTACAATTTTGGTCATCATAAGGGGTATCAAGGGATATTGGGGAAAGGCAGGTAAATGGTGTTGAGGAAGAAATCAGCCATGATCTAACTGAATGAGGAAAAGGTTTGAGAGGCTCAATGGCTTATGTTCCTATTTGCTGCATGAGAAAAACATTGGATGGAATCATCCCAGATTTGTTTAAAGTGCGATAGCGGGCGGTAAAAAGAACATTTTACCCACATGCCCGAATGGCAGCTTTTCTCGCTGTATCGTCCCAATCCAACCTCATTATCATGCCTTCCTGGGAAACACACCATTTCGATGGCGGGCCGGCTCATTCGCCTGCCATGCCGCCACATCGTCATTTCCTCACGCTGGGCACCACATGTAAAGCGCAGCCACACGCACACCTCTCAGTGCTTTCAGCCCAGGACTGCTGCACAGAAGACATGAAAAGCTAGAAGACTGCAACCCCCACCCCGAATTAGTGACATATCCCTGGGACACCTTCTGGACACCGTTGGAGCCTGCTGCAATGTCCTCTATCCCTGCTCTGGCCACAGGAGGCCCTTCAGTGTCACCACTCCAGCTTGGGAGGCAGTGGCAGAGGTGGTCAGTGCCAACGCTGCACAGAAGTGGTCAGCCATCCAGTGCAGACAATGGACGAATGATCTCACCTGTGCCACCAGGGTAAGGCTAACACCTCATCACTCTAAACTCACACGCTCACAAGTCCGTCACACATTCACTGGCATCTCACTCACTGCCAACTTAAGGGACATCACCACTCACTCTCTCAAACAAACCATCACATCTCCATCTGGTGTCATCTCCTTTGAGCTGCATCCTCAGCCCTCACCCTCTTGAGGCCACTTGTACAGATCAACATGTGTCCCCACACAAATTCTGGGATACCCCCCTTCCCTAGTAATGCCCTAACCCTGCAGCCTCTTCCCTTGCCTGAGGCCAATTCTCCCCCTTCCTCAAGCCAGCCATAGCCGTGCAGGTGTTGATAAGCCATCTCTGCCTGAAAGCTGGTCTCGTAAGTAGAGACCTGCCCGTGAGCCCTCCTAAAAGTGCTGTGGTGCTGCCTGCGAAGCCTGGTGCTGATGACAGTGAGCGCTGCCCGAAGCAAGGTAGGCAAACAAACTTCGAGGTCCTGAGCAAAGTGCAGCTCGCCAAGTGCACGCCGCTTATGTTCAGTTGTGAAACACGTCAGCGTGATGTGCTCAGATGATCCAGCTTGGGTGGATTATTCTGGCGAGCTGGGCTTATAATGAGATGCAGATGTATTAAAATGAAGTTCTCTATGTGTAGCGGCAGGAAACGTGGACTACCATTGACAGATGAAGCAGACGGTTGTAAATGTATTTCACAATAGCGTGAAACCAATTTTTGGCCTTCCCGCCATATTGTCTGATCACATCACCAAGCATGCCCGCCGCCAGCGGGCACGGAAAATTCCGCCCATTGTCTCCTTTTTTTGATCAAAACGTTAGAAAATTACAATAGGATGAATGGCTTCTGAACTCACAAGTACATTCCTGGTCAACTTGTCCCAGGCAGAAAGCAGAAAATGGTGGCTCATGCTTTACACTATGGTAGAAGTACCGTAATGTAACATTTGATATCTGAGAAAAAAATCTGCAACAATACTATTTATGCCAAGATTTTGTTAATGCACAGAAAATAAACACATTAGGCTCAATCTGTTTTAAAAATAATTAACTTTTCTTACTTTGAGTATTGACTTATTCTTTTCTCCCATTGAAAATTGCCGGAGATCTCAATACAAACAGGAAACTTTACGTTGAGTAAGATCCTGTTTCCTGCTGGACATTATTCCCGGACAACAGGATACAGTACTTTAATAGATTCTGGGCATAGAGCTGAGAATTCAGTGCCAGTTCTCTAGTCCATGAAGCAGCCTGACACAGGAATAGCGACAATGTTGTCACCCTGTATTTCATCATTTCATTATTTCTCTCATCTCTCTCTGCGTCATGCAATACAGATTATTGTGCTGTTAGTACGCAGTAGAAGCTGAAAGCCACACGAAAGTATTGAAAAATATTTACAGGATAAAATTGGAAAGGAACATTTTGAAAATAAGTGTTTTAAAAATTTAACATCTAAATATTTTGGATTTACTATTATTAAAATAATCAGTAAACAGCAGATTTAATTCAGATCAGTATCATATCCTTCCCATGGAATGAAGCACAAGCAGATAGGTTTGTGTGTCTGGCCTGCCACCATGTGGCATAAAAAAAACTAGATTTATTTTAGAAAATAACCTTTTGGAATACAGTATTCAATTAATTTGAGACATGACTTATGGTGAAGGCACTGTGCTTAGGCGTAGAGGTGAATTCGTACCTATGGGGCGGTATTTAATGGAGGCAACGTAGTCTTGCCTGATGGCTGGAGAGCAGCTGAGAGCCCTGCAAATACTCTTTTCAGGAAGGCCTGCGCATTGGGTTCCTCCAGGGCCACTCAGCCCTTAATCTCATTACAGCCTTAGTCCAAACATGGACAAAAGAGCTGAACCCCAGAGGTGAGGTTAGAGTGACTGCCCTTGGCATCAAGGCAACCTTTGACCAGGTGTGGCATCAAGGAGCCCCAGCAAAATTGGAGTCAGTGAGAACCCGGGGGAACTCTTCACTAATTGGAGTCATACCTAACACCAAGGAAGATGGTTGTGATTGTTGGAGGTCAATCATTTCAGTTCCAGGACATCACCACAGGAGTTCTTCAGGGTAGTGTCCTAGGCCCAACCATCTACAGCTGCTTCAATGACCTTCCCTCCATCATAAGGTCAGAAGTGGAGATGTTCGCTGATGATTGTACAATGTTCAGCACCATTCGTAACTCCTTGGATACTGAAGCAGTCTGTGCCCATATGCAGCCAGACCTGGACAACATTCAGGTTGATGAGTGGTAAGTAACATTCACGATACACAAGTGCCAGGCAATGACCATCAACAATAAGAGAGAATCCAACCATCTCTCCTTGACATTCAATGGCATTACTATCGCTGAATTTCCCATTATCTACATCCTGGGGGTTATCATTGACCAGAAACTGAAATGAACCACTGATGTACAGAAGTGTGTACCATCTACAAGATGCACTGCAGCAACTCATTAAGGCTCCTTCGACAGCACGTTCCAAACCTGCGACCTCTACCACCTAGAAGAAGGGCTGCAGATGCATGGGAACACTACCACCTGCAAGTTTTCCTCCAAGCCACACATCATCCTGACTTGGAAAGATATCACTGCTCCTTCACCGTGCAGCGGTGAAAATTCTGGGTCAAAATTTTGGAACTCCTTCCCTAACAGCACTGTGCGCGTACCTACACCACATGGACTGCAGCAGTTGAAGAAGACAGCTCACCATCACCTTTTCAAGGGCTATTAGGAATGAGCAACAAAAATGCTGGCCTAGCCAGCGATATCCATGTCCTGTAAAAGAATTTTAAAAATTAAGTACAAAGCATTGATGGGGCAGAGGCAGGGAGTTGGCAGGGTCCTCCCCTACCACCCTACTGCCCAGTTAAATGTCCCCACCACCAAAATCGCCACAGGAGAGGCCATTAAATTACTCCCATGGTTTCCAAAGCTCTCCGCCACTTGGTTTTCCTCACTTCACACCTGTCAGTTGTAGACTATTTGATAGCGATTGCTTGATAGCTATGATTAGTTAGCAACTTGTTGCATCATGTGATTTACCAGGGCCGTGTAAGTTGAACTAGATGGCCTTGGTCATTTTTCATTTAGCAATACTAGCATTAACTTTGTGATTGTGCCATAAACTGCATAACAGATCAGATCGAAACATAGAACAGTTTCAGCATAGGAGGTGGCCATTCAGTCCAACTGGTCTATCTGGCATTTGCCCTCTCCCACCCTATTTCACATATCCTTCTACTTCTTTCTCCCTCATGTGTTTAATCATCTCTTAAATGCAGAAGAATACAAGAAATAGGAATGGGAGTAGGCCTTACAGCCTCTTGAGCCTTCTCTGTCATTTAGTAAGATCATGGCTGATCCTCAAACTCAACTTCCCTTTCTCACCCAATCTCTATAACCCTCAATTTCCTTAGTGAGTACAAAAATTATCAATCTCATCCCTGAATATGTTTACCAACTGTGCATCCACAACCTTCTGGGGTAGTATGAGAATGGATGTTATTTTTTAATATTTTGGGGAATATTGTGTTATTCTGTAAAGAAGGCTGGGTGTGTGTGTGTGTGTGTGTGTGTGTGTGCGTGTGATTTAATTAAGCTGGGCAAGAGATTGATAGGAGTCAGGTTGTCTGGGGGTTTTGGAAACATGGGGCAGAATATTGCGCTCGTCGGGAGGCGCATGCCCAACCCAAAACATTTCTACAAATTACTACAATCTTAACTTTTAACAAATTCCCAAACTAATCTCCATTAAGGCAACAGCAACCTATAGACTTAACCAGACACCAGGCAAAGCATTTTCACCTTACGAATTCAAAATGAGGTTCTTTTCACTTTGTTTCCTTGCAGACACAGTGGTAGGCTTACAGCTGCTTTTGATCTTACATTGCCTCTGCTCTGCATACACAACACTGCTGAAGTTATACCTGGCACAGCTCATTGAATATAAATTCTCATTGTATCACCAGCCTCTTCTAACAATAAAACCCCTTTCATATACCAATTTTATTAGTAATATAAACATATTGCTTGGTATCTGCTAGATAGGTATCAGTTTTCACTTCTTGAATGCTCTATTCAAAAAATGCAAATGCACTCTATCTCTCCCACATATCAAATTTAGTACACATCAAAGCATCCAGACTAGCTGTCTTTAATCCAATTAAGACACACCCACAGACTAAACCTCTATTTTATAAGAAAAATACTTTCCAACAATATTATATACATTGGTATCTTCATGACACTGAGCAAGCATAAAATGATGCGGGGTGACTTTGGGCGAGCATCCCGACGTCATTGCGCACTTGTACAATATTTTGGTCGGTGGGTGTGCGTGGGAGTCGGCAGCAATTGGCGGGCAGGCGAAAGGCCAAGCGGCCTTTGGATTTTTTGCGAAACCTCATCTACGGGCGGGATGAGGTTTTAGTCAGTGATTAAGAAAAGAATAAAAACTTTTCAAACTAATTTCTAACATTTCCTGCTCATGTGACACAGTCACATGAGGGGACGTATCATTAACATTTTTAAATTCTTTATTTTTTATTCAAAATTCTTCAGCTCCCTGAGTCAGCTCTGTGCCTAAGGGAGCTTTTAATGCGCACACCCCTATGCATGCGCACACTTCCGCACTCGCGCTCCTCCTGCCCCCACCCCGGCAGCGCTGAGCGCTGCCGCATGCATTTCATGCTGGCTGGCCAATTAGCGGCCAGCCATCGTGAATTCCATGTCGGGGCTTGATCGGGAGCGGCACTCAGCTTCGCGACTGCTCCCGACTGCCCGCCACATCCGCTCAACAAGGGCAAAATTCTGCTCATGGAAAGGATAGAGGTGTTAAGTTTGAGGTACAAGTAAATAGGTTAGATATAACATTTGCATTTTTAGATAAGTTGAGTGTTTGTTTGAATATCAAAGGGGAGTCAGAGGTGAAAAAACATGTTTGCATCTTGCAGGACTTTCATAGGTAAATAGTAGTGGGGATATTATATTTTATTGATCCAAAAGCAAAGACAAAATGGAAACATGAAAGATCTTATATTTGAAAGGGTCTGAGTTTCAAAGAGGTGTGGGAAAGTGGTGAAGGGGAGATAAAGGGAAAAAAGAGTACATTAGAGTTACTGTGGATAGCTGGAGATAGTTTTTGGGTTGGATATGGCTGGAGATAGCTGGAGCTGTTGAGATAGCTGGAGTTCTGGGCTGGAAGCGGGTGCAGTTTGAATCACTCACCTAGACAAGCCAGAAAAGTTTTGGGCTGCAGCAAGCAGTTTTATTCTGAAGTGGATTCCACCGCAGAGTGGAAGAGGGTAAAGGTCATGTGGTACACCTTTGTTGAAGCTACAGCAGTTTACCTTGTGTAACATTACTGGATTTCATTGTAGATATCTATAAAGGAGTAATGCCTGAAAGGCATTTACTTGTGGATTTGACCAAGTAGCGAGTTTTGGGGGAATATTTTATAAGACCAAAATTAATTGTGTAACTGTAATCTTGTGTGCTTAAGTGCTTAAGTTTTCTTTTATTTTTGTTAATAAAACTTTTACTTTTAATTTTTAAAATCTCAGAAGTGTTACTGGACCCCTTACCGCTGAGATTCTTCTCGGTTTCAGAATACAAAAAACGGTTTAGCCATGTTTCCCTCTGGGATTTGGTTTGTGCAGCAATTAACACTGGCTGTGGTCATAACAGGTAGAGAATTCCAAATATTCCCAACCTTTGTTAAGTGAGAAAATTCCTGAAAGCGTTGAGATGAGCAAGCACACAGAATGAACTCTGTGCAGGAGATTTCAATGCTTATCAACAAGAGTGACTTAGTAGCACCATACTGAGTGAGTTGGCCAAGGACTGAACAAATCTGCCAGACTGGGCCTGAGTCAGGTGGTGAGAGGACCGACATAAGGGGAAAATGTGCTTGACCTCATCCTCACCAACCTACCTGTTGCAGTTGCATCTGTCAATGACAGTATTCGTAGGAGTGACCAAAGTGTGGAGCTAAAGTTCCATCTTCACACTGAGGATTGTGTAGCGCTACCACCATGTCAAATGGGACAGATTCAGAACAGATCTGGCAGCTCAAAACTTGACATCCATGAGGCACCGTGAGCCATTAGCGTTAGTCTGAAGCTAGCCCGTACCTTAAGACAGATTCATTTCCAAACAGCAAAGTAAAGTCACAAACTCTCCCAGTTCCCCCCAGATGCACAGAGTGAACTGGTTTATATACTCTTGTAATGATTCCCTAATCCTTCCCCAAAACGGGACAGCTATGCTTAATTACCAACTTAAAGCATGTATTCCATTGCAGCACAATTTCAACGTTAACAATCAGCAACAGCAGAATTGTATTCAACCACAATTTATAACCTCATGGGCCAGCACATCCCCCACTCTTCCAGTGCTATCAAGCCAAGGAATCAACCCTGGTTCACTGTCTGTAGAAGAGAATTCCAGGGCAGAGCCAGGCATGCCCAAAAACGAGGTGCCAACCAGGTGCAGCAACAACAAAGGACTGATGGGTTCCCCAGTTGCTTTGATAAATGAGTGTTCAGCACAGAGACCAGTTGTTCACCGTTTATGTTGGTGTTTTCTCATATGTGATGTTAAACCAGACCTTGATTTTTCAGGTCTGATTGCAAATATTAAATATGAAGTCATTGTTAGAGGGGTGGGTGAAGGCACTAGCTTTGCGACATGCATGCTTGTCCTGTGGAGACCTGACTCTGTCCTCAAATGTTGAGATTGCTTGATGACCAAGACTTCTCCGGTTAGATCTGTTGAGGGTTCTTTCTTCTCCACGTGGTAGGGCCCAAATAACAGGCTCTGGGATTGACCTTCAGAAAGTCTTTGAATTTGAGTTTGAGGTGTCCTGTGATCTGCATTCCTGTGCTCAGCTGGCTGTAGAATATCACCCTTGATATGTGGGAATCCTCCATGTGGAACACATGGCCAACCCAGTAAAGCTGAGCTCTGATGAGAATGCTCTCAGTACTGACTATGCAGCAGCCTGCAAGAATTTCAGTGTTGGCGATTTTGTCCTGCCACTTGATATTACAGATAGAGCTTAAGCAGCAAAGGTGGAATGCATCAAGTTACGTTATGTGGCGCCATTAATTTGCCTCACAGTCATAGAGAAGTGATATAACAACTACTGCCTGATTCTGGCTTGGTAAACAACGTGCATGTTATAGGTGGAGCTAAATCGTCCCACAACCAATGGATCAGATCAAAGTTCTACAGTCCCATCACATCCAGTTATGAATGGTGGTGGACAATTTAACAAATAAAGGGAGGAGAAGGCTCCAATACGAACATCCCCATCCTTAATGCCCAGAACATCAATACAAAAGGCAAAGCTGAAGCGTTTGTAACAATCTTCAGCCAGAACTGCTGAGTGGCTGATTGATTCTGAGATTGCCAACATCATAGATGCCCATCATCAGCCAGTTTGATTCACTTCACGTGATATCAAGAAACAGCTGAGCACACTGGATGTAGCAAAGACTATGGGCCCTGACAACGTCTCGGCTGTAGTGCTGAAGACGTGTGTTCAGAAATATCCATGCTCCTAGCTAAGCTGTTCCAGGACTCTACCAACAAAGTGGAAAATTGCCCAGGTATGCCCTGGACAAAAAGCAGAATGATCCAGTTCGGCCAATTACCACTTGGTCAGTCTACTCTCAATCAACAGCAAAGTGACAAAAGATGGCATTGACAATGTTAAGCAGCACCTACTCATCAATAATCAGTTAACTGATGTGTGGGTTCCACCAGGGCCTCTAAGCTCCTGACCTCATTACAGCTTCATATGGACTTACGAATTAGGAGCAGGAGAAGACCATTTGGCTCCTCGGCCCTGCTCTGCCATTCAATAAGATCATGGTTGATCTGAAAGTGGCCTTAACGCCACATTCAGCCTACCACTGATAACATTTGACTTGACTGTTAGTCAAGAAACTATCTATCTCTTCAGTAAAAATATTCATTGACCCTACCTTCAACGCTCTCTGGTGAAGAGTTCCAAAGATTTACGGCCCTCTGAAAGAAAAAAAATCTTCTCATCTCCATCTTAAGTGGAGACCACTTATTTTTAAACTGTGTCCCCCAATTCTAGTCTTTCCCATAAGGGGAAACATCCTTTCAGCATCTACCCTGTCAAGTCCTGCCAGGGTCTTATTTTTTTATTCGTTCATGAGATGTGGACGTCGCTGGTTAGCCCAGCATTTATTGGTCATCCCTAATTGCCCTTGAGAAGGTGGAGGTGAGCTGCCTTCTTGAAAGGCTGCAGTCCCTGTGGTGTAGGTACACCCACAGTGCTGTTAGGAAGGGAGTTCCAGGATTTTGACCCAGCAACAGTGAAGGAGCAGTGATATATTTCCAAGTCAGGATGGTGAGTGGCTTGGAGGGGAACTTCCAGGTGGTGGTGTTCCCATCTATCTGCTGCCCCTGTCCTTCTAGATGGTAATGGTCGTGGGTTTGGAAGATGCTGTTGAAGGAGCCTTGGTGAATTCCTGTAATGCATCTTGTAGATGGTACACACTGCTGCTGCTGTGCGTCAGTGGTGGAGGAAGTGAATGTTTGCGGATTGGGTGCCAATCAAGTGGGCTGCTTTGTCCTGGATGGTGTCAAGCTCCTTGAGTGTTATTGAATCTGCATTCATCCAGATAAGTGGAGAGTATTCCATCACACTCCTGGCTTGTGCCTTGTAGATGGTGGACAGGATTTGGGGAGTCAAGAGGTGAGTTACTCACCACAGGATTTCTAGCCTCTGGCCTGCTGTAGTAGCCACAATTCAGTTGGTCCAGTTCAGTTTCTGGTCAATGGCAACACCCAGGATGTTGATAGTGGGGGATGCGGCAATGGCAATGCCATCGAATATCAAGGGGTGATAGGTAGATTCTCTCTTGTTGGAGATGGTCATTGCCTGGCACTTGTGTGGCAGGAATATTTCTTGCCACTAGTCAGCCCAAGTCTGGATATTATGTAGGCCTTGCTACATTTGGACATCGACTGCTTCAGTATTTGAGGAGTCAAGAATGGTGCTGAACATTGTGCAATCATCAGTAAACATCCCCACTTCTGACCTTATGATGGAAGGAAGGTCATTGATGAAGCAGTTGAAGATGATTGGGCCGAGGAAACTACCCTGAGGAACTCTGCAGTGATGTCCTGGAGCTGAAATGATTGACCTCCAACAACCACAACCATCTTCCTTTGTGCTAGGTATGACTCCAACCAGTGGAAAGTTTTCCCCCTGATTCCCATTGACTCCAGTTTTGTTAGGGCTCTTTGATGCTACACTTGGTCAAATGCTGCCTTGATGTCAAGGGCAGTCACTCTCACCCTCGCCTAAGCTCTGCAGTCCAGCCACATCCAGTCGTGAATGGTGGTGGACAATTAAACAACTCACTGGAGGTGAAGGCTCCACAAATATCCCCTACATCAATGATGGGGGAGCCCAGCTCATCAGTGCAAAAGATAAGGCATTTTAAAATTAATTTAAAAAAAAGATCTGATCCATTGGTTGTGGAATCGCTTGCTGCTAATGCTGTTTGGCATGCAAGCAGTCTTGTGTTGTAGTTTCAACTGGTTGACACCTCATTTTTAGACATGACCTCCTGCACTCTTCATTGAATCAGTGTTGACCCCCTGGCTTGGTGGTAATGGCAGAGGGGGGCATATGCTGGCCATGAGGTTACAGATTGTGTTTGAGTACTGCTGCTGCTGATGGCCTACAGCACCTGATGGATGGCCAGTCTTGAGTTGCTAGATCTGTCCGAAATATATCCCATTTAGCATGGTGGTAGTGCCACAAAACACAATGGAGGGTATTCTCAATGTGAAGATGGGACTCATCGCCACAAGGACTGTGCGATTGTTACTCCTACTGATACTGGCGTGGACAGATGCATCTGCGACAAGTAGATTGGAGAGAACGGGTGCAAGAATGTTTTTCCCTCTTGTTGGTTCCTCACAACCTGCCACAGGCCCAGTTGAGCAACTATATCCTTTAGGACTCGGACAGCTCGGTCTGTACTGGTGCTACCGAGACATTCTTGGTGATGGACATTGAAGTCCCCCCACCCAGAGTATATTCTGTACCCTTGCCACCCTCAGTGCTTCCTCCAAGTGGTGTTCAACATGGACAAGTGCTGATTCATCAGCTGAGGGGGTGCGATATGTGGTAATCAGCAGGAAGTTTCCTTGCCCACGTTTGACCTGATGCCATGAGACTTCATTTATGTTTCAGTAAGATCACCTCTCAATCTTCTAAACTCCAATGGATTCAGGCCTCGCCTGTCCAACCTTTCCTTGTAAGATAGTACCCCCATCCCAGGTATCAGTCAAGTGAAGCTTCCCTGAACTTCTAACACATTTATATCCTTTCTTAAATAAGTAGACCAAAACTGTAAACAGTACTCCAGATATGGTCTCAGCCATACCCTGTAAAACTGTAGCAAAACATCCTTCCTTTTATATTCCCTTCCCTTTGCAATAAACGACAATATTCCATTTGGCTTCCTAATCACTTGCTATACCTGCATACTAACGTTTCCTGATTCATGTTCCAAGACACTGAGATCCCTCTATATCTTAGAGTTCTGTAATCTCTCTCCATTTAACTAAAATGCTGCTTTTCTATTCTTCCTGCCAAAGTGGACAAGTTCCATCTGCCAAATTTTTGCCCATTCACTTAACCTATCTATGTTCCTTTTCAGACTTCTCTTCACAACTTACTTTATCATCTATCTTTGTGCCATCAGCAAATTTAGCAGCCATACATTTGGTCCTTTCACCCAAGTCATTGATATAAATTATAAGTGGTTGAGGCCCCAGCACTGATCCCTGTAGCATTCCACTCTTTACATCATGCCAATCTGAGAATGACCCATTATGCTTACTCTCTGATCCTGTTAGCTAATAAATCCACTATCCATGCTGATATTGTTACGACCAGTCCTTGGGTACGGTCCCCCAATTTGTTATGATCCCAGGTGAGGAAGAATGAGCTGGCTCACCTTCTTTATTCAACAGCTTTGATTGGCTACAACAAGGTTAATGTAAAAGGGATCCCTTCCCTCATGGATACCTTTTCCAAGTCCAAATGTATTTATGTTTTAGAATGTGCCAATTTAACCAGGCTTCCTTGAGTCAAAAGCAGAGTAAGTTTATTAGTTACTAAAAATCTGAGGAAAAATAATAAAAATGTAACACACCTACACACAGATCTGAAATGACAAGTTGAATCCAAATAAAAGTTAAAAATGATATACGAATCAATCTTTGGCTTGTCTGTGGGATGTAGATGGCAAAACGTTGCAGCCATTAAATTGGGTGATTCCGGTAGAGCTGATTTTGGCAGTTTAGCAGTTAGTCTGGAGACACTTGGTTCTGCAGGTTAGCTGAAGAAGTGGTCCTATTTCATTTTTTTGATTGTGGCTTTGCTGACTTGCTTCCAGCAAAGACAGATCAGAGAGAACCTTTGTCTACAAGCTGTAAAGGGGTGCCTAGCTGATCTTTTTCAGCTGTGACTCTCACAGGTTCCCTTTATCCACATTGCTTGTTACTTCCTTAAAGAACTCCAATAAATTGGTTAAACTTGATTTCCCTTTTACAAAACCATGTTGGCTCTGCTTGATTGCATTGAGATTTTCTAAGTCCCCTGCCATAACCTCCTTAGTAATAGATTCCAGCAATTTCCCTACAACAGATGTTAAGCTAACTGGCCTGTTGCTTCCTCAGTCTAAATATGGACCAGAAGAGCTGAACTCAAGAAGTGAATGAGAGTGACTGCCTTTGACATTAAGACAGCATTTGACCAAGTATGGCATCAAAGAGCCCTAGCAAAATTGAAGTCAATAGGAGTCAGGGGGAACATTCTCCACCAGTTGGAATCATGCCAGCACAAAGGAAGTAGGTTGTGGTTGTGGTTAGTCCCTGGACATTGCAACAGAAGTTCCTCAGGGCAGTGTCCTAGGCCCAACCATCTTTAGCTTTTTGTGGGGGCTGGCAAATGAACTGTCATATTTCTTGAATTACAATAATGATAATGCTTCTAAAGTACTCAGTTAGCTGTAGAGTGCTTTGGGATGTCCTGATGTTGTGAAAGGCACTATAGAAATGCATGTCTTCCTGTTTCTTTTTAATAAGTTATCATTTTTAATATAGTAATAGATTAGCTGTCCTCTTCTTCATAGCCAGAGAAGTTAGCGGAGTAAGCAAAGTGAAAGATAAATTTGGAGGCTAAACAATGGGGACGGTGAAAGGCTAAAAAAAATAAATAAGTGGAGCACAATTTTGATGAAAATATTGGAGTTGGGCATTTCCAATAGACAGTGCCCCAAAATAATTGGCAAGCAAGAGAGTGGATACTGTGGTGTAATAGTTATGGCAGTGGACTAGCAATCAGGTGGTAGTTTAAACACTCATTTTCTTTTATGCTTTCACAGGTGTGGATATTGCTGACTCGGCCAGCATTTAGTGCCCATTCCTAATTGCCCTTGAGAAGCTGGTGGTGAGCCACCTTCTTGAACCGCTGCAGTCCATGTGGTGTAGGTACACCCACAGTGCTGTTAGGAAGGGAGTTCCAGGATTTTGACCCAGCGACAGTGAAGGAACGGCGATATATTTCCAAGTCAAGATGTAATGTGGCTTTGGAGGGGAACCTACGGGTGGTGGTGTTCCCATCTGATGCTAACTCCTTCGAGGTGGTAGAGATCACGGGTTTGGAAGGTGCTTTACCAGGAGGCTTGGTGAGTTGCTGCAGTGCTTCTTGTACATAGTACACACTGCTGACAATGTGCATCGGTGGGGGAGGGTGTGAATGTTTAAGGTGGTGGATGGGGTGCCAGTCAAGCAGCCAATCAAGTCCTGGATGGTGTCAAGCTTTTTGAGTATTGTTGGAGCTGCACTCATCCAGGCAAGTGGAGCGTATTCAATCTAGTTCTGTTGAAGGGTCATGAGGACTCGAAACGTCAATTTTGCTCTTCTCCGCCGATGCTGCCAGACCTGCTGAGTTTTTCCAGGTATTTCTGTTTTTGTTTTGGATTTCCAGCATCCACAGTTTTTTGTTTTTATATTTATATATGTATTCATTCACAGTCTTGACTTGTACCTTCTAGTCGGTGGACAGACTTTGTGGAGTGCTAGGGGGTGAGTTGCTTGCAGCAGACTTCCCAGCCTCTGGCTGCTCTTATAGTTACAGTATTTATATGGCTGGACCAGTTCAGTTTCTGGTCAATGGTAACCTGCAGGATGTTGATAGTAGGAGATTCAGTGATGGTAATGCCACTGAATGTCAAGGTGAGATGGTTAGATTCTCTTGTTGGAGATGATCATTGCTTGGCACTTGGGTGGTGCGAATGTGACTTGCCAATTATCAGCTCAAGCCTGAATATCGTTCAGGTCCTGCTGCATATGGACACAGACTGTTTCAGTATCTGAGGAGTTGTGAATGGTACTGAACATTTTGCAATCATCAGTGAACACCTCAAAAATATCCATTTCTGACCTTATGATGGAGGGAAGGTCATTAATGAAGCAGCTGAAGATGGTTGGGTCTAGGACACTCCACTGATGAACTCCTGCAGCAATGTCCCTGGTTCAATTCCCATACCAGCTGTAGTAGTTCATGGAGGTCTACCTCCTCATCTTGCCCCGTGCTTGTGAAGTCATGTCCCTCAAGCTATTTTTAACCAATTTTCTCTCTCCAATGGAGAGAGATGCCTAGGGCCCTTTGTGGACCATGGCTAATCACCATTCCCATTACTGGTACCAACAGATTACCAAAAGGGAATGCCTCTATTTGCAGTGTTTGGAGCAAGAGGAAAATCAATAAAATGATACTAGCGAGGTCAGATTGCATGAAAGATGTTCTGTACTCATCTATGAACCCTTGCCTGTAGTCATTTACTTAGTGTGTAGCTGTAACATGTACGCAAGATGTGGGCTTTGCTCTCTTTAAACTGTCTGCATTGAGTTGCATCCATCAAACAATTAAACATTTCTGCCAGCTGTGGATTAGCAGTAGCAATCTTATTTTTTAAGGTAAAATGTTATGGGCATTACAGACCACCCCCCCCCCCCCCTTTTCCCTCGACTTTGTATCTGGGAATTGAGCATTCACTAGGCACAGGTGTTAGTTGTGACTCAGTGATAGCACTCTCGCCTCTAGGTCAAACAGGTCATGAGTTCAAGTCCAACTTCAGAGACTTGAGCGCATAATCTAGGCTGACAGTGCAGTGCAGACTGGAGGACATGTTGCACTGATTAAGCTGAGACATAGAGCAGAAAGGGTATCAGTTTCTCGGGTGAATGTGAAAGATCCCATGACACTATTCAGAGAAAAGCAATGGAGTTCTCCTCAGTGTTCTGACCAATATTTATCTCTCAACCAACATCATTCAATCTGGTCATCTATTCATTTCTGTTTGTGGAACCATCCTGTGCACAAATTGGTTGTTGTTTTTCCCTTACAGAATTATGGCAGTGATTACACGTCAAAAGTACTTCATTGGCTGTAAAGCGTTTTGGGATGTCCTAAGATCATGCATATTGCTATGTAAATGCAAGTTCTTTCTTCCTTTTAAACCAAACTTGAGTGACTTCCTATTTCTAACACCATTCTGCTCAATTACAAGGATCATCCAGTGTCGCTAGGGGTTGTCATTGGAAACCAGCAGAGGGCAGCAACACATCATACAAATAAGTTTCAGAAGTAATTATTTCTATTTTACTCCAGAAGAAATTATTACATGAGCTTGTACTCCCAGAAGGGAGCAGTGTTTGCAGGGTAGGGGTGTTGGTAAGTCAGAGATGCAATGTTGTAGTGCTATGTCTGCCCAAAATTCCCTGAAACTATGGCTTTCCTACTAGGATTAGGAATTGCACAAATACTTTCAATATCTTCAACTTTATTACTTCGAGCAATTGCAGAAAGAAGCGCATGTACATGCTTAAGGAAAAAAAGGCCGTGATTCAGTAGAACTGATATATCACAGCTTCTACAATGGTACTTGTTGTATTATTACTTATGTGCACAGCAGACAGGTACTATACCTTTAAGAATGCATGGTGCTTACTCCATCATGACAACAGAGCACGCGATGTAAGAACCTTGGGCACCATCTTATACATCCAGTGCCAGTGAATGTCAGCCAGTCAGTGTCAATGTCAGTCAGTCAGTCAGTTTAGCATGTGCAGTCTGTCTGTATACTAAATAACTACTAGTAGCCCAGACACCACATGTGCCTGTGAGATATATATTAGTGTAAATAGTTAGCTTTGTTCAATAAACCTTTGACAAGATCTCTGCTATCTCGAACCCATTCCCGACTCTTATGTTGCTTAAGGTAGCATAAGAACAATATCACATCAGTACTGCTCTCATATCCTTTACATTAGCTTAATAATTCCAGCAGCTTTGGAAGGAATGGGATGTCGATGTATATTAAATGCACTATTTGAATACATGATGATGATGGCTTGAATCTACAGAGGTCCAAAAAACTTTAACAGAATGACATAAATAACAAAGTTCAAACAAGGGTGATCTCCTTATTTGCAGAGTTTGCAGGGGAGAGCATCTTAGGAAATCACTGGGGATGAGTTAGGATGCAGGAGGAAACCATTAAATGTTGGGGGAAAGTGGGGGGTAGACTGCCCATTGTCTTTCCAATACCATACCATCTTACCAGTGGCAAGGAAGGCAGTGGACAAACCTCCCACCCAGAGCCCAATTGAGCCACTTAAGTGGCCAATTAAGGACCTCTTTAGCATTTAATGGGGTTGTGGGGGAGACCATCAGGTAAACCCAAGCAGTCTCCTGTCAGGTTCCAGGGATTAGAGGTCCACCTTTTCAGACACTCTTTCTGCCACAGAAGGCCCTTCAGTGAAAATGTCCAGCACTGTCTGCTCTCACCAACTAACACCCCCACCTCGCTAGGGTCTGCCTGACTGACCCTGGCACCACTAGACCTGGCTTACCTAGTTATGAGGGCACACGTTCATTGATGTGCAGTTTCCACCACTCCCAATTAATTAGCTGACACTAACAAAATGCGACCCTATGTCCTGTGGATTTCCAAATCGGGTTCGTCCTCCATGTGCTGGTCTGGCAGTGGGACCACTACAATAAAATCCAGTCTAATGTTACATGGCCAATGGTTTTCTAAACATTGCCATTGTGGATCGACAACTTTGAGGTATATTCTTTGCAAGCACATGCTACCTACCTGCAAGAACACATGGGTCTCATAATAGCCAAGAATTGAGAAATGCTTTTTAAAAAATTAATTCACGGGATGCAGGCTTTGTTGGCTGGGCCAGCATTTATTGCCCATCTCTAGTTTCCCTTGAGAAGGTGGCGGTGAGCTGATTCTTGAACCGCTGCAGTCCATGTGTTGTAGGGAGGGAGTTCCAGGATTTTGACCCAGTGACAGCGAAGGAATGGTGATATATTTTCAAGTCAGGATGGTGAGTGAGTTGAGGGGAACTTCCAGGTGGTGGTGTTCCCATCTATCTGTTACCCTTGTCCTTCTAGATGTTAGTGGTCGTGGGTTTGTAAGGTGCTGTCAAAAGAGTCTGGTGAATTCCTGCAGTGCATCTTGTATATGGTACATGCTGCTGCTACTGTGCATCGGTGGTGGAGGCAGTGAGTATTTGTGGATGTGGTGCCAACCAAGCGGGCGGCTTTGTCCTGGACAGTGTCAAGCTTCTTGAGTGTTGTGGGAGCTGCACTCATCCAGGCAAGTGGGGAGTATTCCAAAACACTCCTGACTTGTGCCTTGTAGATGGTGGACAGACTTTGGGGAGTCAGGAGGTGAGTTACTCATCGCACGATTCCTAGCCTCTGACCTGCTCTTGTAGCCACAGTATTTATATGGCTTGTTCAGTTCAGCTTCTGACCAATGGCAACTCCCAGGATGTTGACCGTGGGGGACTCAGCGATGGCAATGCCATTGAACATCAAGGGGCGAAGGCTGGATTCTCTCTTGTTGGAGATGGTCATTGCCTGGCACTTGTAAGGCGCAAATGTTACTTGCCACTTGTCAGCCCAAGCCTGGATATTGTCCAGGTCTTGCTGCATTTGGACATGGACTGCTTCAGTATCTGAGGAGTCATGAGTGCTGAACATTGTGCAATCATCAGCGAACATCCCCAATTCTGACCTTATGATGGAAGGAAAATCATTGATGAAGTAGCAGAAGATGGTTGGGCTGAGGACACTACCCTGAGAAATTCCTGCTGTCATGTCCTGGAGCTGAGATGACTGACCTCCAACAGCCACAATCATCTTCTTTTGTGCTAAAGGAAGCCAGCGGAGAGTTTTCCCCCTGATTCCCATTGACTCCAGTCTTGCTAGGGCTTCTTGATGCCACGCTCTGTCAAATGCTGCTTTGATGTCAAGGGCCGTCACTCTCACCTCACCTCAGGAGTCCAGCTCTTTTGTCCATGTTTCAGCCAAGGCTGTAATGAGGTCAGAAACTGAGTGGCTCTGGTGGAACCCAAAGTGGGCGTCAGTGAGCAGGTTATTGCGAAGCAAGTGCCGCTTGATAGCACTGTTGATGACCCATTCCATTACTTTACTGATGATTGAGAGTAGAATGATGGGGTGGTAATTGGCCAGGTTGGATTTGTCCTGATTTTTGTGTACAGGACATACCTGGGCAATTTTCCACATAGTTGGGTAGATGCCAGTGTTGTAGCTGTACTGGAACAGCTTGGCTAGGGGCATGGCAAGTTCTGGAGCACAAGTCTTCAGTACTATTGCCGGAATGTTGTCAGGGCCCATAGCCTTTGCAGTATCCAATGTCTTCAGCCGTTTCCTGAAATCACGTGGAGTGAATTGAATTAGCTGAAGATTGGCATCTGTGATGCTGGGGACCTCCGGAGGAAGCTGACACGGGTCATCCATTTGGCACTTCTGGCTGAAGATTATAGCAAATGCTTCAGCCTTATCTTTTGCAGTGATGTGCTGGGCATCCCCATCATTGAGGATGGGGATATTTTTGGAGCCTCCTCCTCCAGTGAGTTGTTTAATTGTCCACCACCATTCACGACTGGATGTTACAGGACTGCAGAGCTTAGATCTGATCTATTGATTGTGGGATCACTTAACCCCATCTAGCACTTGCTGTTTATGCTGTTTGGCACACAAGTAGCCCTCCTGCACTCTTCATTGAACCAGGGCTGATCCCCTGGCTTGATGGTAATTGTAGATTTGGGGATATGCCATTCCATGAGGTTACAGATTGTGTTCAAGTACAATTCTGCTGCTGCTGATAACCCACAGCGCTTCATGGATGCCCAGTCTTGAGTTGCTAAATCTGTTTGGAATCTATCCCATTTAGCGCGGCGGTAGTGCCACACAACACGATGGAGGGCATCCTCAATGTGAAGGCAGGACTTCGTCTCCACAAAGACTGTGTGGTGGTCACTGCTACCGATACTATCATGGACAGATTTATCTGCGGCAGGCAGGTTGGTGAGGATGAGGTCAAGTAGGTTTCCCCTCTTGTTGGTTCCCTCACTACCTGTCGCAGACCCAGTGTAGCAGCTATGTCATTTAAGACTTGACCAGCTTGGTCAGTAGTGGTGCTATCAAGCAACTCTTGGTGATGGGCATTGAAGTCCTCCACCCAGAGTACATTCTGCGCCCTTGCCACCCTCAGTATTTCCTCTAAGTGCAGCACTGATTCATCAGTTGAGGGAGAGTGGTATGTGGTAATCAACAGGAGGTTTCCTTGCCCATGTTTGGGCAGAGGCCATGAGACTTCATGGGGTCCAGAGTTGATGCTGAGGACTCCCTCCTGACTCTATAGCACTGTGCCGTCACCTCTGCTGTGTCTGTCTTGCCAGTGGGATGATGATGGTGGTGTCTGGGACATTATCTGTAAGGTATGATTCTGTGAGGATGACTATATCAGCTCTCCCAATTTCATTCACCCCCTGATAAGGATGACCTTGCAGGGTCCACAAGGCTGAGATTGTTGTTTCCAGTACCTAGGCTGATACCAGGTGGCTCATCCGGTTCCATTCCTTTTTCATGATTTTGTAGCAGTTTGAGTGGCTTGCTAGACAGCATTTCAGAGTCAATCAAATTGCTTTGGGCCTGGAATCATATGTAGGCCAGATAATGGTTTCATGGTCATCGTTAGACTTTTAATTCCAGAATTTTATTGGATTCAAATTCCACCATCTGCAGGATTTGAAACCGGGTTCCCAGAACATCCTGGACCCAGGATTCCTAGTCCAGTGACAAAGCCACTACGCCATCACCACCCCTTCCCAGATTTTGACTCTTCAAAAGCATTCCATATTTTGGATGCACAAAATTGTAATACAATGCACACTTGCATATGAAGAACTATTTACCTTACCACTTTTAGTAGTACTTTAGTTTGGTTAGAAAAATCACCTCGATTCAGTGAGAACACTGGCCCAGTTCTCCAACATCGTTCTTATGCCCACTAACCATCACTCCATCAAACGCCTATGTCTCATATGCCATTCCCCCACCCTCATGTATCCTAAATAGCCATTCACCCAATATTCAATTTTGATAGACATCAGGAGCCAAGATTTTGAAATGGACATGAAAAAATTAAACCTCTGACAATCTAATAGAACTGTCACTCAAACACACTTCACATTGGAAGAAAAAGCTCCAGAGCCATTTTAAAAACAAATTACTTCCATAAAGTGGTCGAACACCTCTTAAAAACAAACTAACATCTATTCAGTAACCACAAAAACAGCTAACCCTTGTTATGATCCAGATGGGAGGAGTGCACTGTCTGTCTCGAGTCCCACTACTCCACAGGCCACTACATATATTTAAATGGCATTTCCAGCTAGCTGTGTGCCAAATATGTGCTTTACCTATTAATCTCAGAATGACCACTCATTGACCAGGTTTCTTCAATAAACACCAAAATTATTAGTTTACTATAAAACCAGTCTTGTCAAATAGAAAGGCCAAAACTTATTAACTTAGAGTATGAAATATAAAGTATAATAATAACTCTTTCTAAATACACACACTCACACACACACGTGTTACATACACACAATAAAATAAAATAAAAATAGAGGAATTCTGCCGAATGTTTAAAAGTCAATAGTTCAAGGGAAAAGGATTGATGCTGAAGTCCTTGAAATGGTGTCCAGGTTATATGGTTGGTCTCTCAGCACTGGCCTGCAAAACAATCGATGACTCTTGCACTGCTTTTCAGGTGGACTTGAGGAACACTTGCAGATACTCAATTCCAGCACATAGAGCAACCTAGGAGCAGCTTATATTCACTTCCGGCTTTCGACTGACTGATTGTGGACTGCAAAGAACTGTGGTCTTCTTTACACAAGCAGTTGATCCTTCTTTTTCTCCCAAAGCAAAACCAAAACCAGCTTTTAAACACAGTTTTCCAGGTATGTTTTTTTTCAAAGCCATAAACCACCATGTGACCTCTTTTTGTAAACATTCCACCAGGGTTAAGAGGTATCCAACACTTTAAAACTGCTTAATTACCTTTTCTTGTAAAATGATGTCTTTTCCAGGAATAACAATCAGAGTCCTTGCATTAACCTTTAAAAGATACAAACTCCTCCAGAATGTTCTTAGTCCTTGAAGATGAACTATTTTCAGTGATCAAAGCATTCATGACGCCCTTTAATAACCTCTTAAAACAGTCATTCAAACAATGGAAACAACCCCCTGCTGAAATAAGTGGTTATGTTGCCTTTGAAACTGAACAACACATTCATAATGGGCTCAGATGTCCCTTGTAATTGCAAGCAATGGAACTCATTGGAACTGAAGGTGGCAAGGCTTTTTCTAAGCCATGCCAGATACCCTATCAATCATAGCAATCCAGGAGCAGATGGCTGTTTTTCCTTTCTAAGTGAAAGCTGGAGAAGTTTTTCCCCCAAATTTAAAGCACAATGGACATTTAAATCACTTTAGATCATGTCACTAGGGTTTGCAAGCATTGTTTTCTTTTGTCTTGAATGCATAATAACACTCTTCCTAATGGGGAAGGTACTCCAATACATCTCAAAACTTAAAAAATTCTGGTCATCACCTTTGCAAGTCAGAGCCTTGTGATAAATCACTGCTGTAAAAACACATCTAACTTTTAAGGTGCACTTAATAATGACATTTGAAGTTGTCAAAACATTTAAGACTCACCTGTCAAAATATTCCTGACTCCTCAGCAGGCTGTCCCCAAGGAAAATGAACTCTCTTACCTGGTGGTATTCAGAAGATGAAAATACATGTGGACAGGAAATAAAATTTTCCCCTAGGGCTGTCATTGGTGACCCTGATGTCAGAGGATGGGGGTTGCGACCTGAACCTAACCCAAACCTCTTACAGCCTTTGGGAAGTTTGTGTGGGCCCATTTTTTATACAGTAAATTTAAAATTGTAATGAAAAAAGCAAAGTTTTGGTGATTTCTGAACTGATTCTCAACTCCAGCACGACATGGAAATCTGGCCCTCTGTTTCTCTTTCCACAAATGTCGCCTGACCTGCTGAGCATTTCCAGTTTTATTTTATGTCCTATTTTCAGCATCTGCAGTATTTTGCTTTTGACTTGGATATTGGTTTTCCAACTGAAGTCCTTTAGACCCGCTGTGGCTGACATTTATTTTGTCGTTTGTGAACTGAAGTAAACTTCAAATTAAATTAACAGAAATGAGGATATAAGAAGGAACATTTTTCCAGCAGCTTTTTGTGATCTGCTTGACTGAACGCATTTGTCAAGGTGTTCATTTAGAAATCAGTTTGTGTTTGCTTTTCCATGATAAAGCATGAGGCAAACATGAGGCATGATTGGTAACTTTTTGCAATCTGTGGTCTCTTGTCCTTTAATGATAACATTTGCATGCATTGCATGGAACCTGATCTACAGACCATTGGCCTAAAAGGAACTACGTGCTACCCAAGTGCTTTTTATTTGATCTGTGATCCGTATTATAAGAACATAAGAGCATAAGAACTAGGAGCAGGAGAAGGCAATTCAGCCCCTCGAGCCTGCCCCGCCATTCAACACGATCATGGCTGATCTCATTTCGGCCTCAACTCCAATTTCCTGCTCTCTCCCCATAACCTTTCAACCCGTTACTAATTAAAACTCTGTCTATTTCCTCCTTAAATTTATTCAGTGTCCCGGCATCCACTGCACTCTGAGGTAGTGAATTCCACAGAATCACGATCCTTTGAGAAAAGTAATTCCTCCTCATCTCTGATTTAAATCTACCACCCCTTAGCCTAAAACTATGGCCTTTCATTCTAGAATGCCCCACAAGGCGAAACATCTGCTCCAGTCTACTTTGTCTAACCCCTTTAGCATCTTATATACCTCAATTAGATCTCCTCTCATCCTTCTAAACTCTAGCAAGTATAGGCCTAAACTGCTCAATCTCTCCTCATAAAACAAGCTCCACATCTCTGGAATCTATCTAGTGAACCTAGAGTCACTCTTCTAGAGAAGATATTTCACTGGCAGCTTTCTGGCCGATACTTATGCCAGTTGGGATTCACACACACTAGCGGGAGTGCGTTTCACATTTCTTGAAATATAAGGACTGGCCCCTTACCTGTGGCCTTACTTAAACAATTAGGGACAAGATGTGTGAGTGCAATACTGCCAGTCAGTTTATTTAGAAAGCAAAAATCATTGTCACTTAAACAACTGAAAATAGGGAACTGAATGAAACAGAATCTGCCAACCTCAAAGAAAAATAGCTTGTATCTATATGGATCTTTTCATGATCTCAGGACTTCCCGAATTACTTTACACCTGATTAAGTACTTTTAAAGTATAACACTGGTGTAATATAGAAAACTTGGCAGCCAATTTGCACACAGCAATATGATAATGACTAGATAATTTGCTTAAATGATGTTAGTTGAGAGATAATGCCTAGTCATAACTGAGATATTGAGCAGCATATTTTTAAAGTATTACGTTCAGCTTTATAATGAATCATTGATTACTTCGCTAAAGGTAATGTTTCTTATGCATCACAACTTTCCAAATTGTCTAGAAGTGAATGCTTGACCATCACCAGTGACTGACCTGTGAATTTACTTTCGTAATGGGTGTGTGAGAGAAGTTTCTTCACCCACTCTGTTGGACAATCTTCCAACTCAGACGTTGTGGGTTGGATTTTTGTGGAAGATGTGGGAAGGTCCCATCGGGAAACTTCTCGACTCAGTGGACCTGCCTCCTTTCAAAAGGCCCGCCATATTTTCATTCTGCGGTGGAGGGAGGGCATGGAAAAGGTGGAGTCAGGCCTACTGCCTCCAGAGGTAGGCCTGAGGCAGCACCGGAATTGGGCAGGTAGCAAGGCTGGAAGTTGGAATGCCTGCCTCCATTTACTGAGACATTGGCCGAGTTGTAACTTGAATGTCAGGCCCTCATACCCTCACCCTTCCATACCCCCAACCGCCCTCAGACTTTTCCACACTCCCTTATATCCCCATGCCCCTCCAAGACCACCCATACCCCCATCCCCCCTTATACTGCCTCTATGCACCCTCATACCCACCATTCCCCTCACACCCACCATTCCCCTCACACACCCCCAATGCTCCTTCTATTCTCCCCAAGCATCCACCATTGCCACTCATCCAGTATCCACACTGTCAAACCCAAGGATATCTTTGCAATTGACATTATAAAAATAAACTCCTAACAATCTAATCTCATTCAAATACACCATATTGAAAAAGAACCCTCCCATAAAAAAAGCCATTCTAAAAACCTTAAGTCCCCTCAAGTAGCTAATCTATAATAAAAACAAATATCTATTTCACCAACCACATCAAAGACAACTAATACTTTAATAACCAATTAAAACTGTCAAGCAAAAGTCTATATAGCCCCCTGCTGAGATGAGTGATTCTGGAGATTTTGAAACTCAGCCAAGCATTCATAATGAACTCAGCTGTCATAACAAACCATTACAGCTCACAAACAATGAAGCCTGTTGAAATTGCAAAAACAGATGGCTTGGTTTTTTTTGAAACTACACAAGATAGCCTGTCAATCAATGCACTCAAGCTGTATCTGTTTTTTTCTCTAACTGACAGCTACTGAAGGTTTTTTTTCACTTTTTTCAAGGTCTTGGCATTTAAATCACTTCAGACTTTTACACTAGAGTTCCCAAGCAGTGTATTCTTCAGTTTTTAATGCATAAGAGCATTTATCTCAATGAAAAATGACTTTGAAGCACCTCAACATTTACACAATGTTGGTGTATATAATGGCCAACTTACCTTTGTAGGACAGAACCTTATCTAATCAATTAATGCAGTGAAAACACATCTGTCTTATAACTGTTATGATCCTGGACAGGCCCCCACATTTATGTTACGATCTGGTTAGGGGCCAGTAATGTTCAGTTCAAAGTAGACACAGCTTGAGATCCCAGGTACTTACTAAGAGATTAAAGTTACAAGATTCCATGGTTTTGAACAAAAAGGATAAACTTTACTATACAAAGACAGAAAATCACAGAATCAGAATCAGAATCACAGAATCACACAGTGCAGAAGAGGCCCTCCAGCCCATCGAGTCTGCATCGACACGTGAGAAACACCTGACCTACCTACCTAATCCCATTTACCAGCACATAGGTAACCAACATCATGAATGTTATAATGTGCCAAGTGCTCATCTAGGTACTTTTTAAAGGATGTGAGGCAACCCGCCTCCACCACCCTCCCAGGCAGCGCATTCCAGTCTGTCACCACCCTCTGGGTAAAAAAGTTTTTCCTCGCATCCCCCCAAGCCTCCTGCCCCTCACCTTGAACTTATGTCCCTTCGTGACTGACCCTTCAACTAAGAGGAACAGCTGCTCCCTATCCACCCTGTCCATAACCATCATAATCTTGTACACCTCGATCAGGTCGCCTCTCAGTCTTCTCTGCTCCAATGAAAACAACTCAAGTCTATCCAACCTCTCTTCAGAACTTAAGTGTTTCATCCCAGGCAACATCCTGGTGAATCTCCTCTGCACCCCCTCCAGTGCAATCACATCCTTCCTATAATGTGGTGACCAGAACTGCATACAGTACTCTAGCTGTGGCCTCAACAAGGTTCTATACAACTCCAACATGACCTCCCTACTTCTGTAATCTATGCCTCGATTGATAAAGGCAAGTGTTCCATATGCCTTTTTCACCACCCCACTAACATGCCCCTTTGCTTACAGAGATCTATGGACACACACGCCAAGGTCCCTTTGTTCCTCAGAACTTCCTAGTGCCATGCCGTTCATTGAATACTTCCTTGTCAAATTACTCCTTCCAAAGTGTATCACCTCACACTTTTCAGGATTAAATTCCATCTGCCACTTATCTGCCCATTCGACCATCCCGTCTATATCTTCCTGTAACCCAAGACACTCAACCTCACTGTTAACCACCCGGCCAATCTTTGTGTCATCCGCAAACTTACTAACCCTACCCCCCACATAGTCATCTATGTCATTTATATAAATGACAAATAATAGGGGACCCAGCACAGATCCCTGTGGTACGCCACTGGACATGGGCTTCCAGTCACTAAGGTAGCCTTCTGTCATTACCCTCTGTCTCCTACAACTAAGCCAATTTTGAATCCACCTTATCAAATTACCCTGTATCCCATGTGCATTTGCCTTCTTTATAAGTCTCCCATGTGGGACCTTGTCAAAGGCTTTGCTGAAATCCATATAAACTACATCAACTGCACTACCCTCATCTACACACCTGGTCACCTCCTCAAAAAATTCAATCAAATTTGTTAGGCATGACCTCCCTCTGAAAAGCAAAACAATTTACAATACCTATCTTATACTCTAACATTTAGAATTAACACGAGGTAGACGTGAATTAACAGGCAAACTGTGGTCGAACACACTACACTGCACAATAAATGGTAGATGTGACTAAGACAGAACCTATGGATTTCTCAGCAACCCACCCAGACGTCAGTATTCACAGTGAGTCAGGCAACCTTGTTAAAATTCTGTGTCCTACAAGAAGGATTCCAAACATTGTAATTTCGAAGATCTCTGAGTTTGCTCAAAGCCACTCCAAATCAGACTGCCTCAACAACTGACCACATCCTGGGATTTCAGTCTCGTCCCCTGAGAATACGTTCTCCTAGATTCCTGAGTCTGCACTCCAGCATCAAATCACAGGGACAACTCCAGCTCTTCGATCATCTTGAGCAGAATACCAGCTCCAAAGGGTTACCTTCACCCCAATGGTCTGCAGCACATAATCACTAACCTTCCACTGCCTTTTCACATCTCCAAGTCTTCTTCTGAGCCCTCACTACTCGGAGTCTGCCAACAGCAGCATTTTTATTGCTTGGAATCTCCTTCTTTGCCCCTCTCCCCAGTGGTTTCTCTCTTCGGTGGTTGCTACCAGTGATTTAATAAGAACATAAGAAATAAGAACAGTAGACCATTCGGCCCCTTGAGCCTGCTCCGCCATTCAATAAAATCATGACTGATGATCTTGTGTTTCGATTTCCACATTCCCATCGAACCCCGATAACCTTTGATTCCCTTGCCTAACAAGGATCTATCTATCTCTGACTCAAAAATATCCAATGACCCCACCTCAACCAGCTTGTCAGGCAGAGAGTTCCAAAGTTGCACAACCCTCTGAGAGAAAAAAATTCTCCCCATCTCTTTCCTGAAAGGGCGACCCCTAATTTTAAAGCAGTGCCCCAGTAGTCAATGGTTTCCCCCGGCCCCAGTGGTCTCTTTCCAGTGGCTCCCACTCTTTCTCTCTGGGACCCCTCCCTGGCCCTTCTCCTTGGGTTCTCTGTGTGGGTTCCCATTACCTGTTTGGGACCTCTCCATGTCTCCTCTCCCTGTCCCATGGCTCATCTCGTTATGGCGCCTAACTCCTGGGTCCCAGGATTGGGTTTTAGCGCCGTTATTTTTCCCTCGCAGTGCCCTGGGCACTTGTCCCTGGCTGTGGATCTCACAATGCTGAACTGCACATGCGCAACCTTCACCAAATCTGTGCATGCGCGGAAACTCCTGGAGTATGTTGCGACTTGTAGTTCCTGACATTTGCTCAGAAATCAGGTAAGTTCCTAACTCTTGACACAATACAAAATCTAACTATTGAAACTAAAAGAACAGAAGTTCTCGAATATTTCAAAGCCTGTTGATGAAGGCTTATGGCAGACAGTAATGGAGAACCCATTAGGGGATTTCTCAACTAGCACATTGAGGAAAGAGAATGAGAGAGACTGCTCAATTGCAAACGTGAACTTTAGCCTGGGATGGAGTGTATTAACCGCAGAATCACAAAATTTTAATGACACAGAAGGAGGCCATTTGGCCCATCGTGTCTGCACCGGCTCTCCAAATGAGCATTATGACCTACTGCTATTGCCCTACCTTTTCCCCACACCCTTGCACATTGTTTCTATTCAAATTATCATCTGATGCCCTCTTGAATGCCTCAATGGAACCTGCCTCCACCATATTTCCAGGCAGTGCATTCCAGACCCAAAGCACTCGTGTGAAAAGGTTTTTTCTCACGTCACATTTGCTTCTTTTGCAAATCACTTTTAATCTGTGCCCTCTCGTTCTTGATACTTTTATGAGTGGGAATAGCTTTTCCCTATCTATTCTGTCCAGCTCCCTCATGATTTTGAACATATCTATCAAATCTCCTCTTAGCCTTCTTCTTTCCGAGGAGGACAATCCCAACCTCTCCAACCTATCTTCGTAACTGAAGTTTCTCATCCCTGGAACCATTCTTGTAAACCCCTTCTGCACTCTCTCCATTGTGTTCACATCCTTCCTATAGTGTGGTGCCCAGAACTGTACACAATACCCCAGCTGTAAGTATTTCAATTCTTAAGGGAAGAAAGGAAAGCATACTCACAAGTCATACCACTCTTTAGCAGAATTGACCCGTACGACTCATCCATCGAGGATTGGAGTCAGTTCACGGAGCGCCTAGGTTTCTACTTTGTGGAAAATGAAATAACGGTGGACAAGAAACAGAAGGCAACTTTTCTAAGCATCTGTGAGAGCAAAATGTACAACTTAATCTGCAGCCTGACGCCCCGAACGCACCAAATTCCAGATCCTTCAATGAGCTAGTAGACCCCCTAAAGGCACATTTTCACCCTATACTATTGGTGATCATGCAAAGATTCAAGTTCAACTCTAGAGTAAGGGCTCCTGGTGAGTTGATCGCAACATACATCGCAAAGTTAAAACAGTTAATGGAACACTGTGACTTTGGTGATACTTTAACTGACATGTTGCGAGATCATTTGGTTTGCGGTGTACATGATGATGCCATTCAACACTGTTTACTTGCAGAAGTTAATGTAGACCTGAAGTGTACCATGGAGATAGCGCTAGCAACGGAGAGTGCTGAGAGAGTCTCGCAGGCTTTGCAGAGTGTGCAACATGGTGCCATTCTTCAGTTGGGAAGGGAACCTACCACCAGGTGTGGTGGGAAAACCAGGGAGACAACTGTGAAGTGGGACACGGTCCCTACAACTCAAAAGATAAAAAGAAATGCTGGAAGCGGCTCACCAGTAACCCAGAAATTAAAGTGTTACTAATTTTGGGGCCATCATGTACCGGAAACTTTCAGATTTAAAGAGGCAAAATGCCACTACTGTCACAAAAAAAGGCATGCTGTAAAACAGTGCCGGTCGAGATCGAGACAGCCATTCAGACAGCAGGACAAGTTGAATGAAGTGCACAATGTAAATGAATCAGAAGCTGCTAATATTGATATCTATTCCCTATACAATCTTAAGGCAAGGAAAACTGAACCAATCACCTTCAAGTAAATGGGAAGCCTCTAGTTCAGGAGGTTGACACAGGAGCATCGACCACAGTGGTGGGAGAAAACATCTTTAAATACCTCAGCAAAGGTACCCAGCCATGAAGTTTGGAGCAAACCACGGTTCAGCTGAAAACGTACACTGTAGAGGCAAAACAGGTGAAAGGCATCGCCTCTGTACCTGTATCCTGCAGGCAACAGACACCCCGGCTGCCAGTAATTGTGATAACAGGTGAAGGACCTAACCTTCTGGGCTGTGATCGGTTGAAAGAAATAAAACTCAATTGGAGAAAAATTTTCAAGTCTCAACAGGAGGAATTCCTGAGTTGTTAATGTGGATTCTGGAGCAATACCGCAGTTTTTTAAGGCAAGATGTGTGCCTTATGCCCTAAAGGAGAAGGTGGATGCAGAATTGTGCCACTTGGAGGAGTTAGAAATAGTCCAGCCAGTCCAATTTTCAGAATGGGCAACTCCCATAGCCCCTGTGATGAAACCAGATCAAACCATTCATATATGCAGAGATTACAAATTAACTGCGAACAAGGCTGCTAAATTAGACAAATACCCAATTTCAAGCATTGAAGATCCAGACACTAAACTTGCAGGAGGAAAATCCTATACTAAACTGAACATGAGCCATGCATACCAACAGCTAGAGTTAGACAACACATCTGGAGGGTATGTCACCACAAACACGTATAAGGGCCTGTACCAATATCCAATACCTGTACCTGTACCAATATACATGCCTACCCTTTGGCGTGTCATCGGCCTGTGTGATTTTCCAAAGAACTATGGAAAGCCTACTACAAGGACTTCCCTGAATTATCATGTACCTGGGATGACATCCTGATCACAGCATCAACGGGAGCAGAACATTTGGCCAACCTGGAAGAGGTTCTGAAGAGATTTTTGGAGGCTGGCGCACATTTGAAAAAAGAGAAGTGCACCTTCCAGCGACTGAATTAATGTATTTGGGTCATCGAGTGGATGGCCAAGGTTTCATTTAGTAGAGGAGAAAGTCAGGGCAATCAAGGGAGCACCCTCTCCTACCAACATCATTGAGCTCAAGTCTTTTTTGGGCATGGTAAATTATTACGGTTGCTTCTTGCCTAATCTCTCTACAGTGTTAGCCCCTTTACACTTATTGTTGAAGAACAACAGATGGTCCTGGATGGCACAGCAAGAGGAAGCCTTCATAAAGTCAAGAAGCTTTTACACTCATCATGTCTGCTAGTACACTATGACCCATCAAAGGTATCAATACTAAGTTGTGAAGCATCTCCCTAGAGAATAGGAACGGTATTGTCACACAATATGGAGGATGGATATGACAGGCCAAGAGGATATGTATCCAGAATCCTCTCTGCAGCCAAGAAAGGTTACTCACAAAAAGAAAAAGAAGGCTTATCTGTCATATTTTGAGTAAAAGAAGTTCCATCAATATTTGCATGGTCAACGCTTCACCATAGTGTCAGATCATAGTGACCACCGCACAGTCGTTGTGAAGACGAAGTCCCGCCTTCACAATGAGGATATCCTCCATCGTGTTGTGTGACACTACCACAGTTCTAAATGGGATAGATTACAAACCAATCTAGCAATTCAAGACTGGGCATCAGCAGCAGCAGAATTGTACTCAAACACAACCTGTAATCTCATGGAACAGCATATCCCCCACTCTACCATTACCATCAAACCAAGGGATCAACATTAGTTCAATGAAGAGTGCAGGAGGGCATGCCACGACAGCACCAGGGATATCTAAAAATGAGGTGTCAGCCTGGTGAAGCTATAACACAGGACGACTTGCATGCCAAACAGCATAAGCAACAAGTGATAGACTGAGCTAAGCAACCCCACAACCAACAGGTCAGATCTAAGCTCTGCAGTCCTGCCGCATCCAGTCGTGAATGGTGGTGGACAATTAAACAACTCACTGGAGAAGGAGGCTCCACAAATATCCCCATCCTTATTGATGGGGGAGCCTAGAACATTAGTGCAAAAGATAAGGCTGAAGCATTTGCTACAATCTTCAGCCAGAAGTGCCAAGTGGATGATCTCCTCTGGAGGTCCCCAGCATCACAGATGCCAATCTTCAGCCAATTCGATTAACTCCACGTGATATCAAGAAATGGCTGATGGCACTGGTTAGTACAAAGGCTATGGACCCAATATTCCAGCAATAGTACTGAAGACTTGTGCTCCAGATCTTGCCGTGCCCTTAGCCAAGCTGTTCCAGTACACCTACAACACTGGCATCTACCTGGCTATGTGGAAAATTGCCCAATTATGTCTTGTACACAAAAAACAGGACAAATACAACCCAACCAATTACCGTCCCATAAATCTACTCTCGGTCATCAGTAAAGTAATGGAAGAGGTCATCAACAGGTCTATCAAGCGGCACTTGCTTAGCAATAACCTGCTCACTGATGCCCAGTTTGGGTCCTGCCAGGGCCACTCAGTTCCTGTCCTCATTATAGCCTTTGTTCAAACATGAACAAAAGAGCTAAACTCCCGAGGTGAGGTGAGAGTGACTGCCCTTGATACCAAGGCTGCATTTGATCGAGTGTGGCATCAAGGATCCCTAGCAATACTGGAGTCAATGGGAATCAGGGGGAAAACTCTCCACTGGTTGGAGTCATACTTAGCACAAAGGAAAATGGTTGGGGTTGTTGGAGGTCAGTCATCTCAACTCCATGGCATCACTGCAAGAGTTCCTCAGAGTAGTGTCCTCGGCCCAATCATCTTCAGCTGATTCATCAATGACCTTCCTTCCATCATAAGGTCAGAAGTGGGGATGTTTGCTGATGATTGCACAACGTTCAGCACCATTCGCAACTCCTCAGATACTGAAGCAGTCCATGTCCAAATGCAACAAGACCTGGACAATATCCAGGCTGACAAGTGGCAAGTAACATTCACACCACACAAGTGCCAGGCAATGACCATCTTCAACAAGAGAGGATCTAACCATCGCCCCTTGATGTTCAATTCAATAGCATTACCATCACTGAATCCCCCACTATCAACATTCTGGGGATTATCATTGTCCAGAAACTGAACTGGGCTAGCCATACAAATACTGTGGCCACAAGAGCAGAAGCAGGTCAGAGGCTAGGAATCTTGCGACAAGTAATTCACCTCCTGACTCCCCAAAGCCTGTTCACCATCTACAAGGCTAAGGTCAGGAGTGTGATTTTTTAAAAATATATTCATTCATGGGATGTGGGCATCACTGGCTAGGCCAGCATTTATTGCCCATCCCTTGTCCAGAGGGCATTTAAGAATCAACCACATTGCTGTGGATCTGGAGTCACATGTAGGCCAGACCAGGTAAGGATGACAGATTTCCTTCCCTAAAGGGCATTAGTGAACCAGATGGATTTTTACAACAATCGGCAATGGTTTCATGGTCATCATCCAACCTTTAATTCCAGATTTTTATTGAATTCAAATTTCACCATGTGCCATGGTTGGATTCGATCCCAGGTGCCCAGAGCATTACCGTGGGTATCTGGGATACTAGTGAGTGAAAATACCACTATGCCACTGCCTCCCCTCATGGAATACTCCCCACTTGCCTGGATGAGTGCAGCTCCCACAACATTCAAGAAGCTTGACACCATCCAGGACAAAGCAGCCCGCTTGATTGGCATCACATCCACAAACATTCATTCCCTCCACCACTGAAGCACAGTAGCAGCAGTGTGCACTGCAGGAACTCACCAAGGCTTCTTTGACAGCACCTTCCAAACCCATGACACTGCCCTCTAGAAGGATAAGGGCAGCAAATAGATGGGAACACCACCACCTGGAAGTTCCGCTCCATGTCACTCACCATCCTGACTTGGAAATATATCGCTGTTCCTTCACTGTCACTGGGTCAAAAACCTGGAACTCCCTTCCTAACAGTCCTGTGGGTGTACCTACACCACATGGATTGCAGAGGTTCAAGAACGCAGTTCACCACCACCTTCTCAAGGGCTACTGGGATGGGCAACAAATGCTGGCCCAGCCAGCAAAGCCCATATCCCGTGAATAAATTTTAAAAAACCACAATCCACTGTTGGGTTTATTATTGAAGATAAGGCAATCCCACCGATAGCCTCTGATGGAATTCAAAGGTGGGCTTTAATTTTGTTGGCATATGAGTACGTCTGGGTGTGCATATAGCAAATGCAGATGTCCTCAGTCATCTTCCTTTGCCAGAGAGCATTACGCATGCTCCAGTGCCACAAGAAGTTGTACTTGTGTTGAATTTCCTGGACTCCTCACCAGTCTGTGTGAAGCAGATAAAGAATTGGACAAACCAGGATCCAATTTTATCAGAGAACAAGGTATTGCAAGGATGGTCAAATGCACAAGTCTCTGAAGAATTAAAACCATTCTATGCCGATAAATCTGAACTGAGCTGACAAGATGGTATTTTATTTTGAGGAGCAAGAATTGTCGTCCCTTCACAGGAAGAGAGCCATTATTGACAGAGCTTCACAGTGCGCATCCAGGTATTTCGAAAATGAAGATGCTTGCTCAAAGTTAAATCTGGTGGCCAGGTAGAGACAGTGATATAGCAACAATGGTTAAACACTATCTCCAGTGTCAACAACAGCAGAAGTTGCCTGTTTCAGCCCTACTGCATCCGTGGGAGTGGCCTGGTTGACCCTGGGTTAGACTACATATAGACTACGTTGGTCCATTTTTAGGTTCCATGTTTTTAGTGGTCATCAACGCACATTCAAAGTGGATGGATGTGTATGAAATGAGATCACCTACATTGTGTACAACTATTGAAAATCTGCACCAATGCTTTAGTGTACATAGCCTACCAGAAATCATTTTTTCAGACAATGGTACTGCTTTCACTAGCCTGGAATTCCAGAGTTCCATGAACCTAAATGGCATTAAACATGTCAAAACAGCACTGTACCATCCCTCTTCCAATGGGTTAGCAGAAAGAGCAGTACAAACTTTTAAAGAAGACATGAAGAAACTACTTGAAGGAACATTAGAAATACGAATTTCAAGATTTCTTTTCAACTATTGCACAACTCTGCGTGCAGCTATGGGTTCAACACCTTCTGAATTGCTAATGGAATGCCACCTTCATACAAGATTGAGTTTACTGTTCCCTAAGTTAGAGGAGAAGGTGGAGAAGAAGCAGAGTAGTCAGAAAGTGAACCATGATGTTCAGAGTAAAGATTGGAAATTTACTGTGGGAGGAGAGTTTTTGAGCAAAACTTTACAACTGGACCAAAACGGTACAATCGTCTCTGAAACAGGACCTTTGTCATATCAAGTGGAAGTGGATAACAGGATTGTTAGGAAACAAGTGGATCATTTCAGAAGTAGAGAGACACTCCAACAAACAGCTGTGCCACCTGAAATTGAAGTCGAACCCTTGATCCCTGAGGTGCCAGATCGACAAAGAATGGGCATACCTGATGTCTCTGTTGAAGTATTATAATAATAGTGAACACCAGGACCCAGAGGAGATCCCATGGCTGCACCATCTATCTGGGCATACATAGTGTCATTAAAATATTACTCAACTGCACAAGTTGCTAAGTTCATAAACTCAATGAATACCGATTTGGAAAACGGCGGCGTGTCTATGTTGCCATGATATAGTGCCAAGGTGCAAATATCGATGACTTCCTTCAGCAGCACATTCATATATCAGCTCACAATATTGAATGAGGTCATGGATAGCATCACTGCTATCACTATGTAGAACTGTGGTAATCTGATGTGTAATACAACTTTAAGAAGAATGTTATAATGGTAGATCACATGATATTAGTATCCAAAAGCAGAGTAGCACGAGCTACCTCTGTAGTTGGTAGTCTGTAGTTAGTAGCAGCAGTAATTTAGAGATGGAGTTTGAAGTGCTAGTGCATGTTTATTTGCTGCTGAGTACCTTTGTAAATAAACACAGTGTTTCTATCTATGAAGTGTCTGCTACTCAACTCTATCATTAGTACCAAACTGGCCACCCCTTACAACAAGTGTGCGAACAGGATCCAACAAACTGGTTACTAGGATCCAACATGAATGCATCTAGTCTTTTCAAAGGTGAAAGAATCCTTCATCGTGTATGTGGAAAGCTCACTAACAACTGGCTGTAGTAATTCACTCAACCATTTGGCAATTCATGCTGTGCAGAACTGGTCATTGATAAAACAGTGTGTAATGGGACATCACTTTTGTTTTTCTTTGGCAGCCCATCATGTGTGGATGTGGTGAGCCATGAGGATGAATCCTAAAATACATCGCTAGGCAGCTCGTCACTCTTACTTTTGAGCTTGCTTTTGAGCAAGGCTGTGCGGTTATGTTTGGTGGCAGATCCAATAGATACAAAATTTGAACTGTCATTAAGAACAGCATGCTTTTTGTCAACATAATCACACTTGTTTAGAATGACTACTTCATTTGATGCTGGTTTGTGGCAGGATAGCTGAGAATAGAGGAGTTCAAACTCAGCAAATACCACAAACAAAAACAAAAATTGCTGGAAAAACTCAGCAGGTCTGACAGCATCTGTGGAGAGAAAGAGTTAAAGTTTCGAGTCCAGATGACTCTTCTTAGCAATATAGTGACACAAATGGATCAAATCAAAAAATGAAAGAAATTTACCTACTTCAGACCTCAGACTAAGAGCACCATAGGGCAAGGCATAGATTAACTATTCTGCAACTAATCTACTCAATCTCATCCTACATGAACGTTCACTCTATTGTTTATGGGTGGAATCATCCCAGATTTGCACAAAGTGCAGTAGCGGGCAGGAAAAAGGATGTTTTACCCGCTGGCCGCAATGGCGGGTTTTTGCGCCATATTGCCCCATTCCTGGCGTGTTCCATTTCATTAATAATGCATTCCCGGGAAACACACCGGATTGCTGGTGGAGCGGGCTCTGATCCGCCCACCCTGTCATCAGGCCTTCAGTATTCCAGGCGCTACATTTAATGGCCACCCCTGCACAGAGCTAGCACTAAGGCAATGGAAGTTGTTGCCAAGTTATGGCTGCCAAAGGGAGGAAACATGCTGCCCTCAAATTTAGTGACGCCTTCCTCGGGCGCCTACTGGACACTGTGGAGGCCCACCATGAAGTCCTCTATCCCCGCTCTGAGTGAAGACCAGCAAGCAAGGTCACCAATCCAGCATGGGAGGTGGTGGTGAGCAGCAACGCCCTGCAAAGAAGGATAGCCACCCAGTGCTGAAAGAAGATGAATGATCTTCTCCATACCACCAGGGTAAGTCACTCTTCTCATCACTCTCAACTCACACACTCACAATCTCATCACACATCCACTGGGATTTCACCCACTGCCATTTCAAGGGACATCACCATTCACTCCCTCAGACACATCTTCATCTATCCTGTGGATCGTATCCTCATCCTGCCCAAGGCACCAGCCACCCAAATATATCAGGCATCCTTCTCACCTGACTTTGAAGACACCCTGCTTACACTGTCTCCATCTCTATTCATGCAGGACAGCTGGCACACAACTAAAGGGAGAGGTCACAGACTGGTGGAGGAATGCCTAATATCAAGGTCCTCACAGACTTTGAAAGTAGAGTCATCCAGCTGGCCAGCAATGATCCAGACCATTCCGGTGCTGACGGTGGGGTTGACAGTGCTCACCCAAGTGAGGATCCAGCAGTGCAACATCCATCAGACGTCCATGCTGTGAGTCAGTTCCGCTGTTTTGCAGTACCCTGCCATGCACTAATTATCTCTCCTTGCTACCTTCAAAAACAGTTCCTCTGACATGTCCTCCTTCTTCCTTAACCGAGGTTTTCCATCCACGGTCGTTGACAGGGCCCTCAACCGTGTCCGGCCCATCTCCCGCGCATCTGCCCTCACGCCTTCTCCTCCCTCCCAGAAACATGATAGGGTCCCCCTTGTCCTCATTTATCACCCCACCAGCCTCTGCATTCAAAGGATCATCCTCCGCCATTTCCGCCAACTCCAGCATGATGCCACCACCAAACACATCTTCCCTTCACCCTCCTTGGCGGAATTCCGTAGGGATCGTTCGCTCCGGGACACCCTGGTCCACTCCTCCATCACCCCCTACTCCTCAACCCCCACCTATGGCACCTCTCCATGCCCACACAAAAGATGCAACACCTGCCCCTTCACTTCCTCTCTCCTCACCGTCCAAGGGCCCAAACACTCCTTTCAAGTGAAGCAGCATTTCGCTTACATTTCCCCTAATTTAGTCTACTGCATTCGTTGCTCCCAATGCAGTCTCCTCTACATTGGAGAGACCAAACGTAAACTGGGTGACCGCTTTGCAGAACACCTGCGGTCTGTCCGCAAGAAAGACCCAAACCTCCCTGTCGCTTGCCATTTTAACACTCCACCCTGCTCTCTTGCCCACATGTCTGTCCTTGGCTTGCTGCATTGTTCCAGTGAAGCCCAATGCAAACTGGAGGAACAGCACCTCATCTTCCGACTAGGCACTTTACAGCCTTCCGGACTGAATATTGAATTCAACAACTTTAGATCTTGAACTCCCTCCTCCATCCCCACCCCCTTTCCCTTTCTTCCCCCTTCCTTTTGTTTTTTCCAATAACTTATATAGATTTTTCTTTTCCCACCTATTTCCATTATTTTTAAATCTATACCTTTTATGCCCTGTTAGTCTTTCCACCCCACCCCCACTAGAGCTGTACCTTGAGTGTCCTGCCATCCATTCTTAATTAGCACATTTGTTTAGATAATATCATCACCTTCAACACCTCTTTATTCTTTTGTCCGTGAGATCTTTTGATTATCTGCTCCTATCACTGCTTGCTTGTCCCTACAACCACAACCCCCCCCCAACTTCTCTCCCCCCACCACAACTTAAACCAGCTTATATTTCACCCCTCTCCTAATATTACTCAGTTCTGTTGAAGGGTCTTGAGGACTCGAAACGTCAACTCTTTTCTTCTCCGCCTATGCTGCCAGACCTGCTGAGTTTTTCCAGGTAATTCTGTTTTTGTTTTGGATTTCCAGCATCCGCAGTTTTTTATTTTTATCACAATCTGGTGAGCACATCGCACTGTCTGACCTACAGCAGGCAGCGGCAGGGACTTCCCAGGTTTCTGGCGCTCGGAGGGCTGCTTGAGGCCAGGAAACTGCTGAGTCCGAGTCAGACGAGGAGCCTCTGGACTCGGTCATATCTCAGTTGCTGGAGTTGCAAAGGCAAGTTCTGGGAGTCAGCGCGGACCTGTGGGAGACAATCGGAAACTGAAGAGCACCTATAAATAAAGACCAGGGGATTGCAGAGTGGCCTACCTTTCTGGGAGTTGGTGTGGACCTGTAGGACACAGTCGGGAGCTGAGGAACGCACTGTTTCACCATTTCAGCTGCTGTGAGGCAGGAGTGGGGGAAAGAAAGCAACTGTGACGTCACAGGAATCTAGTAAGTTGATTGGCTGGTAAGTGCTCGGTCTAAGGGACAATGTATAAGAAACCAGCTTAGGACACCTGAGTTAAGGTAGATCTATAAATAAAAAGAGCTAAAATTTTATCAGGATGTTGCCTGGGCTGGAGAGTTTTAGTTATGAGGAGAGATTGGATAGACTGGGGTTATTTTCCCTGGAGCAGAGGAGATTGAGAGGGGACATGATTGAGGCGTATAAAATGATGAGGGGCATAGATGGGGTAAGCAGGAAGGAACTTTTCCCCTTGGTGGAGGGATCAATAACCAGGGGGCATAGATTTAAGGTAAGGGGCAGGAGGTTTAGAGGGGGCGTGAGGAAGAATCTTTTCACTCAGAGGGTAGTGGGAATCTGGACCTCACTGCCTGAAAGGGTGGTAGAGGCAGAAACCCTCATAACATTTAAGAAGTATTTGGATGTGCACTTGCGATGCCATGGCATACGAGGCTATGGACCTAGTGCTGGAAAATGGGATTAGAATAGTTAGGTACTTGTTTGACTGGCAGAGACTCGATGGGCCGAAGGACCTTTTCCTGTGCTGTAGACCTCTATGACTCTAATATAAAAAATAAAAACCTGAAAACTTAAAAACTAAAATAAAACAATAAAAATAAAAATAAAATAATTAAAACAAACATCTAAACACATACCTGTGTAGTTAAGTAGCGTATAACCTTTAGTTGCCAAAGGTACTAGCATTCAATACACGCAGTAAATTGTAGCATACATAGGAAGGAAATAATTAAAGTAAATTAACTAATTTATTTTAATTAACTAATAACTATGTTAGAATGGCGGGACAGATGTTATGTTGCAGCTGTGGCATGTGGGAGCCTTTGGACGCCAAGGTGATCCATGACAAACACGTCTACAGGTGGCGTAAGCAGCTAGAGGAATTCCGGATTAAGGTTATCGACCTGGAAGCTGAACTGCAGACACTGCACAACATAAGGGAGGGGGAGAAATACCTGGACACTTTGTTCCAGAAGATGGTCGTACCTCTTAGAATAGCGTCATCTGTTTTGGTCAGCAGTGAGGGACAGGAGGTTGTGACTGTCAGTGAGGCAGGTAATGGGACCGAGCAGGCAGTGGTAGAGGAGCCTCAGACTTTGCAATTGTCAAACAGATTTGAGGTGCTTGCAACCTGTGTGGACAAAAGCGAGGTCTGCAAGGTGGATGAGCAGGCTGGTCATGGCACTGTGGTACAGGAGGTCATTCATGTGGGGGGAGCAAAAAGGAATGTAGTGATAGTAGGGGATGGTATAGTGAGGAGGATTGATACTGTTCTCTGCAGCGAAGAGCGAGAATCCAGGCGGCTGTGTTGCCTGCCTGGTGCCAGGGTTCAGGACACCTGCTCAGGCTGGACAGGAACTTGTAGTGGGAGGGGGAGGATCCAGTTGTTGTGGTCCATGTAGGTACCAACGACATAGGCAGGACAAGGAAAGAGGTTCTGCAAAGTCAGTATGAGGAGCCAGGTATTGAATTAAGAAGCAGAATCTCAAAGGTAATAATCTCTGGATTATTAGCTGAGCCACGTGAAAATTGGCATAGGGCAAATAAGATTAGAGAGACAAATGCGTGGCTCAAAGACTGATGTGGGAGAAGTGGGTTCCAGTTTGTGGGGCACTGGCATCAGTACTGGGGAAAGTGGGGATTGTACCACTGGGACGGTTTACACCTGAACCATGCTGGGACAAGTGTTCTTGCAAAGTGGCATAGCTCGGGAAGCAGAGAGGACTTTAAATTGAAAAAGAGGGGATGAAGGATCAAGCTTGGGTAGAGGTAGCAATTCAAGGTGTAGGGTCAAGACAGAAGAGAAACATAGTAACATGAGAAATGAAGGTCAGAGAATGGCGGGAAGGGATGGAGAGAAAAAAATCTAAGAATACATCAAGAGCCAAGACTAGATGTTACAAACGTAACAAAAAGACAAAGGGCGGAATCGTCCCAAGTTTGCACTAAGTGCGGTAGCTGTAATGGTGGCTTTTCACGCTGTATTGTCCCAAACCCACCGTATTAATTATGCATTCCCAGAAAATATGCCTTTTCCATGGTGGGCGGGCTCTCATTTGTCTGCCATGCCATCACCTCGCCCCACCAGCACGCTGGGCGCCATGTTTAAATTCCAGCCACTTGCACACATCTCAGTGCTTCCAACCCACAACTGATGTAAAGAAGACATGGCCCCAAAAGGCAAAAAGATTGCAGCCCCTTGGTTCAAACCCCTTGAGCACCTTTTGGACACAATGGAGGCTCCCCGTGATGTCCTCTACCCCAGTTCTGGCTGTAGGATGAGCAGCAACATCATCAATCCAGCATGGGAGGTGGCAGCAGCGGTGGTCAGCACCAATGCCCTTCAAAAGAGGACAGGCACCCAGTACCACAAGAGGACGAATGATCTCCTCCGTTCTGCCTGGGTAAGTCACTCTTCTCATCACTCTCAACTCACACACTCACGAGCCAATCACACATCCACAGGGCCCTCACTCACTGCCGGTTCAAGGGATATCACCATTCACTCTCTCACACTCACCTTCATTGTCCTCAGCCCATCCATGGGACCACTCACCACCCACACTGCCAGGCATACTTCTCATCTGGCCTGGCAGGCATCCTGCTTATACTCTCTCCATCTCTATTCATGCAGGACAAGCTGGCACAGAACAAGGGGAAGATATCGCAGACTGGTGGAGGAATAGCTGAATTAAAGGTCCTCACGGACTTTGGAAACAGAACCATCCAGCTGGCTGGTGAGGATTGGGATCATTCCTGTGCTGATGGTGAGGTCGGTGGCGCGCTACCAAGTGAAGGTCCAGCAGTGCAACCTCCATCAGACAACCATACTGTGACTGATGGGTTCTGTTTCACAGGCCACTGCCATGCACTAATTTTCTCCCCTAGCTTCCACAGGCACATCTGGGAAACAGCTGACGGAGTCCACGACCCAGGGCCTCCAATCAAGCCCCGAAGAAACCTCTGAAGAGGAATCTGGAGGCACCCTCCCTGAAGACCCGTCACAACGCTCACCCACACCCTCCACCAGCACAGAGACACACACATCTCAGTGGGACCAAGCTTTAGAGTAGCCTCAGGATCACAATCTGGTGGGCACATTGCACTGTCTGATCCACAGCAGGCAGCGGCAGGGACTTCCCAAGTCCCCGGCACTCAGAGGACTGCTGCAGGCCAGAAATTTGCTGAGTCTGAGTCAGGTGATGACCTCTGAATTTGGTCATGTCACAGTTGCTGCAGCTGCAAAGGCAAGCTAAGGAACATCAGGAAGGGATGTCAGCTGCACTCCTCAGATTGCAAGGCACAATGGAGGAGTCCGGTCCAAACCAGAATGATGACATTGCAATGGGTTGTGGGCGTCTCTACCAGTGACTGCTCCACGGCCAACTTTAAGAAGGAGATTGTACAACATGTCTCGTCACCCAACTGTTCTGCAGGCCACTAAAATGCTTGTTACTTTTCAGTCTGTGCCTGAGGGGTGAAAAGCTCTGAAGCACTTGGTTACACTTTTATGCCTCTGCATTGCTCGAGTGGGCAGAGAAGCTAGAGGCCTAACTCCAAGCATGTCAATGTGGCTGTGCCTGAACTGTCTCAGCAGCTGCAGAGGAATGGTCACTTTATACAAGGTTTCCCTAAGGCGTGGCCGCTTCCCTCACCCACAACCCCCCATGCCCCACGTGCTTGTGCACTACCTTCAACTGCAAGGCAGCCCTTGCACCCCCCTACCCCCAACAAAGTACCTCAACTGCAGAGCAGTCCTTGACCCCCCCTCCACGTGCCTCAACCACAGGGCAGCCCTCGCGCACCCCCCGCAACATGCCTCAGCCTTGAAGTCCAACAGGTGACCCGGGTGAGAGCTCCACAACGTTACTGTGTACTCACCTTTGAATTCCCCTCAAACTGCAACCTGCCAGCCTGCCTTTTATATGCTGTTGTGAAACACGTCGGTATCGATCCAATGGGGCGGGGCGGGGGGTGGGGGGATGATTCCAGTGGGCTGGGTTTATAGTGATATGCAGACGTATTACAATGAGGTTCCCTGCATCCAATGGTGGCAAACGCCTCACGCCATCAGCAGGTGGAGCAGACGATTGCAAACTGGTTTCATGACGTCATGAAGCCGATTTTTGGTGTAGCATCCATAACAAAGTAAATGAATTGATGGCCCACATTGAAATAAATAAATATTATCTGATAGCAATTACGGAGACGTGGCTGTAGGACGGCAAAGATTGGGACCTGAATATTGAAGGGTACATGACATTCAAGAAGAATAGGAAGCTAGGCAAAGGTGGAGGGGTAACACTGTTAATCAAAGAGGGCATTGGTGTAATAGTTAGCGATGACTTTGGTTCAGGAGATCAGGATGTAGAATTGGTTTGGGTGGAAATGAGGAATAGTAGGGGAAAGAAGTCACTAGTGGGAGTCGTCTACTGGCCACAGTAGCCACAGTGTAGGACAAAGTATTCAAGAGGAAATATAGGGTGCTTGTGATAAAGGGATGGCAGTAATCATGGCTGATTTTAATCTATATATAAACTGGAAAAATAAGATAGTTTCTTCGAGCAACATGTTCTGGAGCCAACCAGGTTATATTAGATTTGGTATTGTGTAATGTGACAGGATTAATTAATGACCTCAGAGTAAAGGTACCCCTAGGTAGCAGCGACTACAATATCATTGACTTTTACATCCAGTTTGAAAAGGAGAAGAGTGGGTCTAAGACTAGTACCTTAAACTTAAATAAGGGCAACTGTGTGGCATGAAAGCTGAGCTAGCTGAAGTGAACTGGGAAACTAAGCTAGAGGATAGATAAGTGGCAGTGGCAGACATTTAAGGGGATATTTCAGAATATTCAGAACAGGTATATTCCTATTACAAAGAAAAATTCTAAGGGGAGGGCTCACCATCCATGGTTAACTAAGAAGTTAAAGAACACATCAAACTTAAGAAAAAAGCATATAACTGCGCAAAGATGAGTGGCAGGACAGCCGATTTGTCAGAATATAAAGAACAATAGAGAATGATTAAAAGGTTAATCAGAAGAAATAATAAAGAGTATGAGAGGAAGGTAAGAGAAATGTAAAAACAAATAGCAAGAGCTTCTACAGGTATTTAAACAAGAAAAGAGTAGGTAAAGTTGGTCCTCTAGAGGGTGGCATTGGGGAGTTAATAGTAGGTAATAAGGAAATGACAGAAGAAATTAACAAATATTTTGCTTCTGTGTTCACTATAGAGGATACAAAAACAATCCAGTAATAACTGTAAACCAAAAGGTGAAAGGGAGAGAGGAACTTGGTGAAATTGCAATCACTAAGAAAATGGTATTGGGCAAACTGATGGAGCTGTGAGCTGACAAGTCTCCGGGTCCTGATGGACATCATCCCAGGGTTTTAAAAGAGGTGGCTAGTGAGGTAATAAATGCGCTGGTGTTAATTTTCCAAAATTCGCTAGATTCTGGAAAGGTTCCATCAGACTGGAAAGTTGCAAAAATAGCCCCCCTATTCAAGAAGGGAGGGAGGCAGAAAACAGGAAACTATAGGCCAGTTATCTTGACGTCTGTTGTGGGGAAGGTGCTAGAATTGATCATTAAGGAGGTTGTAGCTGGGCACTTAGAAAAGCTCAAGTTAATCAGGAAGAGTCAGCATGGTTTTGTGGAAGAGAACTCATGTTTAACCAATTTATTGCAGATTTTTAAAGGAGTAACATACTTGGATTTCCAGAAGACATTTTATATGGAGACACATCAAAGGTTCTTGTGGAAAATAAAAGCTTGGGGGGTAGCACGGATAGAAGATTGGCTGACTGAGACAAGTGGAGTCCTGCAGGGGTCTTTTTAAAACATATTCATGGGATGTGGGTGTTTTGGGCCAGCATTTATTGCCCTAAGAGTCAGCCACATTGCTGTGGGTCTGGAATCACATGTAAGCCGGACCAGGCATGGCAGATTTCCTTCCCTAAAGGTCATTATGGAGCCAGATGGGTTTTTACAATTGGCAATGGTTTCATGGTCATCATTAGACTTTTTATTCCAGATTTTTATTGAATTCAAATTCCACCATCTGCTGTGGCCGGATACAAACCTGAGTCCCCAGAGCATTACCCTGGGTCTCTGGATTACTAGTCCAATGACAATGCCACTAGGCCATTGCCTCTCCCCTGAAGTGGTCAGGTGCTGAGGGCTGATAAAACATCAGGTGCATTTAAAGTTTCACAGCTGTGTTTCCATGATATGACCCTGATCACAGAGTGCAAGTGAGCTGCCCTCAGCCAGACAGGAGTCAGACATTCACAGAGACAATGTGAAGTTCTATGGATTGTCCTCGCGTGTGGTCATCATCCTCCACGAATCTTGCAGCTATGAGGTCCTCTTGAGCATGCCTGCCTCGTCTGGCCAGTACGATGGCCTCATTGCTGGCATCCTCGCTTTCAAGGACCTTATCATCGTCACCCAATTCGACGGCCTCCTCTTCAGAGGATATGTGCAGCTCCTCCATCTTCAGCTGTGTGTGCCACAGGCCCTGCCGCCCCTTCATATTGTGGGAGGTGCTCCTCCCTTTGCTGAGAGAGGCGCCTCTGCCACTCCCTTCTTTTTCTCTGGTCTCTCTAAGCCATGAGGCATATCGCTAAATCACCAGGCTCCATGATCCTGACGTTCTCCTCCTGCAGGATCAAAGAGAGAGATGCGTGGGTTAGCAAGGGTGTACTAAGAACCTCTCTTGGTTAAGTCTGAAGGGCTGCTCATGCATGCCGGAGAGTGCTGGCCACCACTTGGGTGGCCAATATGTAGTTTGCTCATTGGCTGTCAGAAACCCACCCAACTCCGCCTCACTCCACTTGACCAATTGGCGGCAGCTTCGGTCACTGGACTGCATACTGTGCTCTCAGCTCCGGCGCAGGCATTCTCCTAACCCACACTGCATGACTGCGTTGTTACCTTGAAGCATAATGGTATCGGTCCACACCTTAATAAAGACATTGCATGGGGCTGTGAGCACCTCTGCCAGTGACTGCACCATGGCCACCTTTTGCAAGGGAGTTATACAACTTGCCCAGTCTGCCAATTGCTCTGGTGCCCCCAAAAACGCACATTAATTTGCAGTCTGCACCTGAGGGTGAAAGGTTCTGGGGCAGTTGGTGGCACTTTCATGCTCTTGTGTTGCTTGAATGGGCAGAAAAGCTTCAGAGGCCGGACTCCAAGCATGTCAATGGAGCTGCTGCTGAACGGTCTCAGCTGTGGAAGAATGCTCACTTTTGCCAAGCTTTTCCAAGTTCGTGGCTGCTTCCCTCACCATCGCACCCCCAACCCCAACACCTCCCCCCCAGCATGTCCTTGAGCACTTCCTTCAGTCTGTCTGTGCTGCCTTGCCCCCCCACCCCCACGCACCCCCCGCTGCAGTCTGACCTGCACTGGAACCCTTGCCCCGGCACCGCACTGAAAGCCAGCTGGGAAAAAATAACTTGCCTGTGCCCCCCGCGAATATGCAGTGGATCTTCCTTACGTCCTATGGGCGATGCTCGCGAGCACTACGCAAGGTTGTGTGCACCCACCTCTGAGTTTCGCTTGAAGTTCAGGTCGCCAGGTGCATGCCTTTTAAAGGCAGTGGTGAAGCGCGCCGTTCTGAAATCATGCCGAGGTGGGCAGTAAATTTGAATGAGGGGATGATTCCGGCGAGCAGGGCTTATAATTAGATACAAATGTACTAAAATAACGTTCCCGATGTGCGGTGGCAGGAAATGGGGCTCGCCATTGATGGGTAGAACGAATGATTGCAAACTGGTGTCACAACAGCGTAAAACTGATTTTTGGCCTTCTTGCCATATTGTCCACCCCCGCCTGCCATGACACCCGATGCCAACGGGGCTGGAAAATTCTGGCCTATGTCTCACTTTAACATTGTTAACGTGCTTGGAAATAAATGTGGCCACAAACATGGGTCGAGTACACTCTTGGAGAAATTCAATTGAAAACGTACCTGTTCTTAACTTACCTGGGAGTCCTCTGTACCCCTGCCTCAGGTATACAAACATTCGCTTGGCAGGACAGAACTTTAATATTGTTGAAAAGAGAGATATGTTGCTGAAGCTTTTTGTCCTGCACTCATCAGGATAAACGCTGATCGAAAACAATCACAACATTTATGTTATGGAGAAGAGTCTGTTGATTAGTTGTCAATTCTGGTCAAGGTGTTGCCCTTCTTAATTATGGTTACAGATTCTTTTCTGTTGGCTTTGCCACCAAACATGACTGCACAGCCTTGCTCAAAATCAAGCTTTAAATACATGTCCCAGAGGGAAAAAACAGTTCGGACCAGTGCTCTTATTTCCCAGTTTTTAATGATGTTTTTCATTCTAGTTTTTTAGTCTTTCAGTTTAGCTTATTAAATTTGCTGCTCATGATGTACTTTCCTCTATATTGGGGATAACAAATGCAGGATATCTCTGTTCAGTCTGCATGTATGAGCCTGAGCTTCCAGTCACCTGCCACTTTCTCTGCTCCACTCTCCGACCTCTCCGTCCTCGACCTCCAACATGTTCCAATGAAGCTCAACTTAAGCTCAAGGAACAACACCTCCATGTTTCATTGAGGCACTTCACAAATTTCCGGACCTAACATTAAATTCAGCAATTTCAGATCATAACCGCTGCCCCCATTTTGTTCACTTATGTATGTATATGAATATTTATGTATTCTTTTTGATTTTGGACTGCCACTGTTGGTGACGATTCTGCTTTTACAATTTACACCTAGATACATCTTCTGTTTCTTTTGTCTTGTACCATTATCTCATTTGTCATTCTCTCCTGCCTTCCAACCTGTCACACACCTTCCCTTTTGTTTTCTTCAACACTGTACTTGCTTAAAACCAGTTCCATCTTTAACTTTTCCAATTCCAACAAAAGGTCAACAAAATGTCAGGCAGAATTTTCCATACCTGTTGGTGGCAGGTGTATTTGGCAGCGTGAGCTGACAATATGGCAAGAAGGCCAAAAATTGTTTTTACACTGTCGTGAAACCAGATTGCGATCGTCCGCTCCACCCGTCAATGGCAGGACGTGTTTCCCGCTACCGCACATCCGAAACTTAATTTCAATGTTTTTGCATCTCATTATAAGCCCTACTCGCTGGAATCATTCCCCCCACACTGGATTATCCAGGCACGATGCTGTGCAGATGTTTCACAACTGTACATCGTCAATGCGCATCTGGAGAACTTCACTTCACTCAGAACTTCGAGGTTTGTTTGCCTACCTTGCTTCCGGCAGTACTCGCGGTCATCGGCGCCAGGCTTCACAGGTAGCACCATATCACTTTTAGGGGGTCTCATGGGCAGATCGCTATCTGCCAGAACAGCCATAAGGCGCGGGTGGCTTTTCAATGGCTGCAGGGCTAGGGCTTTCTTTGGAAAGCAGAAGAAGTGGCCTCACGCAAGGGAAGAGGCTGCAGGGTGAGGGCTGTACCGGGGAAGGGCCGTATCCCAGGGTGTGTGTGGGGGGGAACATGTTGATCTGTGCAAGTGGCCTCAAGATAGGGAAGGCTGAGGAGGCAGTATCCAGAGGAGATGAGGCCAGATGGAGATGTGGGGGTATGTGTGAGAAAGTAAGTAGTGATGTCCCTTGATTTGGCAGTGAGTGAGATGCCAGTGAATGTGTGATGGGTTGTGAATGTATGAGTTTAGAGTGATGAGATGGTTGCCTTACCCTGGCGGCACAGATCAGATCACTCACCCTCTTTCTGCACTGGATAGCCAACCTCTTCTGTGCAGCATTGGCACTGACCACCACTGCCACCATCTCCCAATCCGGAGTGCTGAGATTACTGGACCTCCTGCAGCCAGCGCTGGGGTGGAGGACATCACGGGCGGCCTCCAAAATGCATTCCAGTGACGGGTCACTGAACTCTCCTTGGCTCTCAGGGCCATGTCTTCACTGGAACAGTCCTGGGCTGCAAGCATTGAGAACTGTGTACACGGCTGCAGTTTAGGTATGGCACCTGGAGTGAGGAAATGGTGAGGTAATGGTGTGGCAGATGACTCAGAGGCCGCCCACCAGCGAGATGGCGTGTTTCCTGTGGCTGCATAATTAATGAGGCGGGAAGCGGATGATACGGCCTGAAAACCCACCATTGTAGTTGCCGGGTAAAATGTCAATTTTCCACGCCCGCTACCGCACTTAGTGCAAATCTGGGATGATTCTGTCTGTCAAATCTGTTTCTCTTCCTACATATTGTCAGACCTTGCTGAGTATTTCCAGCTTTTTTTAAATTTATGATTTACAGTGTCTGCAGTATTTTGCTTTGCATTAGGCTAGGAATAGATCCTTGGGGGCAATTCCTGATGTAGCAGTGCAGAGGTATGAAGAGATGCCATTGCTGGAAATGGTCCAGTTAATATTGGATAGGTAAGAGTGGAACCAAGTAAGGACATTCCAGCTATTTGAGAAGTGGAGGTGAAGCAGTGAAGAAGAATGGTAATAAAGACTGCATCACAGCCAGTAAAATGAGATTGATGAAGATGAAGAGGAAAAATACACTACAGTCATAATCATAGAAAACATGATTTGTGACTTTGATTGGGGCTGTCTCAGCTCCTTGGCCAGGATGGCAAATTGAGATTCAAGCATGGCGTTGCAGCAAAGATAGACAAACAATCGGGAGGTGACAATGCTGTTAAGAGGAAAAGAAGATTAGAGATGGGACACTACTTTGGAAGGACAGAGAAGTTAAGGGTGGATTTTTGATGAGGGGGTAATGATGGAATTTTTTAATGGGAGGTAGACAACCCCTGAGGAGAGGGAACCATTAACAATACCAGCTAGCATGAGGCCAGGAAGGAAGGTTGGAAGTCAGTGGTTTTGTGGGATAAGTGTCAGGACTTATGTCTCATGGACAAGATGAGCTGGAAACAGGAGGAAGATAGGAGGACAGAGCCATGGCAGAGAGTGCAGTTTGGGTTGGTGAGCAAGGGAAAAGGGTAAACTGAAGCAGATTCAGTTGAATGGATAGTCTCCATCTTGTCAACAAAGAAACCCATGCAGTTCTCACACTTAGGTGAGGGTGGGTGAGGATGGGCGTTGCACCAGAAAGGGGTTTAGTGAAATGGTTGGTGGTGAAGTGCTTTCCAGGATAACTCTGGACTAACTGACAACTTAGTGGAGGAGCATGAGGCTCAACAGTACTTAATGTTGTTCAGTGAGATCTAATGATCAAGGGATAAACCAGTTATGTGACAAATACATTCATATCTGCACCATTTGAACTTGTGAGAGCAAAGATGGCAGCAAACTAGGATGAGAGAGAGTAAAAGTTGCATTGGGGACAAGGGCAGTAAAGGTGAAGGAGAGGGAGTGGATGAGCTAATCGACAGCTAGAGTATTGCTGCCAAAGGTTAGGCAGTTGGGAGTTTGAAAGAGCAGTTGTAAGTGACTTGAGAAGAGTTTATTCACAGAGGAAGTAACGTTACAAGGGTAATGTGGGTGGTGAGGAATATAAAGAAATGGTTACAAATGGCCTTTACTGATTGATACTATGGGAGTGGAGAGGCCATGTGACAGGATGAGGTCAAGGGATGGACATTAATATAGGTTGAAGAGCTTGTCTCCCTCCATATATTTAATGAGGACAAGTGGACAGTAAAGTCAAAGGAGAGAGGGCCAGGTGAACTAAAAGGATGACTGAAATCATTGAGGATTGAGTCACTCAGTGCTCAGACTGAAAGATGAAAAGAGGGAAGATATCTTGAGGAGAAACTCAATAGAGCTTGCCAAGTTGATGGAGAAGAAGGATTTTAAAGATGAGGAGAGAAAGGTGGAGTAACCTGAGGTGCTTGAAGGAGACAGATGGGAACAGCCAGGTATGATTTGGAGGTTTGAAAGGTCGCTGGGTTAGAAACATCAGTGAGGGGCCATATTTTAGCCAAAGCCATGACATCAATGCAATCATTTCATGTTTCTTCAGTGGCAATACTGTGAAAAGTATGGGTGAGAGAAAAACTGGCTACAGGTGAATTCAGGCCTAAGACTGCACAGAGGCAGAATATGGGCTTAAGACCTGGGAAGTTGTGACAGAAGAAGTGAGACACAAAGGATGTGGTCAGAAGCAGAGGCTAGGAGGGTAATAGGTATCTGGAAAAGGGACAGGCAGTTAAGTTTAAAAAGATAGCACTGCCCTGGTTAGCAAAATGCTGCAACAAGCTTATAGAATCATAGAGCACTGAAGAAGGTTATTTGGCCCAGTGTGAAAGAGCTACCAATTATGTCCACTCTCAACATTTGTCACAGAGCCTGCAATTTTTTTCCCCTTTAAGGAAAGATCTAATTCCTTTTTGAAAGGTATTATTGAATCTTTCACCTCTCTTTCAGGCAAAGTGTTCTAGATGATAATTTCATTTTTTGGTCAATTATTTTAAATCTATATCCACTGGTCATGATTGTTTTGTCTATGGAAACAATTTCCCCTATTTATTTTATCAAAAGCCCTTATAATTTTAAATGCTTTTATTCAATCTCCTCTTTTAGCTTCTCTACTCTAAGAAAAATAAAACATGTTGAGCCAAAATATTCTCAATTATGAGAGAAGTCTTTTGTTTAATGAAATCATAGGTGTTCTTTTAAAAAATGGATTTATGATTTGTTGTAAAACTCAGAGGAAATCTTTCTTTGTGGCACTGATACAGTGGCCTGCAGGATCAAAAGAGGGCCAGGGCTGGGATACTAGGCCACAGGCACACCAATTTGCAACAAGAGTCCAAGTCATTGAACTAGAAGCTAGGTGACAAGTACTCTATGCCGCATCTGATCCCCTGGCAAGCACTTAATTCAGGACACAGTGAATCACAGGTGAGATATACCAGGTTGTACAGATATATTGTACCAATCATATATTCAGTTCAAATGACCAGTTTACTGAATGAGACAAGTCTAGAATTGAACATACTAATAAATGATCATGAACAAATAATGAACAATAGCTCAAGGATCAGAGAAAAATATTAATGATTATAGGATTATAAGCCTTTATTTGTGACATTTTGACCAATCACTGATTTATATGCATTCTAGTCATCTAACAGATGTGCACCAAATCATTGTTAAGTGATCTGCTACTAACTAATAATGTTGCACTATGTACTGAATTATTTATTACATTATATATTTTAAAATCATAATTTCAAGTAAAATTTATTTTCCTGTTTTTCGATGAGGAGTCAGTTTTCAATCACTGTTCGTGTGATCACTCGAATCATTAAAGAAACTTCTAGCTGTATAGTAGTGTGAAGCATATGGTGAATTCATGTCACTGCCAAGTTCATTGATAGAATAGTCACTGTATGGGCCAGTTTGTTTATCTTTGATTGAAGCTGAAGGAGGCCCATGGTACGCACTCTCTGAAGAAGTTAGAAAGCTGTCTTCAATACTTCTCTGATGTGTTCCCTCTGTAGATTCAGTATTGATGCTGCTTGGTGAAGCAATGGCGGTGTGAAATACATCAGGATCTATGTTAACTGACAGTGTTCTTGAGTCTCTAGGTGTTGATACAAAATGTTGAGAACTATCTGGATATGTGAACACGTCATCATCGTCAAAAGAAAGTTCATTTGGCCTGAAAACGAATGGCTGAGAAACAAATGGCTGAGAAACAGGGCTTCTGGGTGTCAACGGTGCATCAGAGTAATCTCTGTGAATGAATGACTGAGAAATAGGTGACATCTTCAAAAATGCACTGTCCTCAAAATCGCTGCTCCGGAATGAACCCTGCAGCCTTGGACTCAGGCTGCCAGGAGGAAAAGTTGATATTTTTTGTGATTGAAGAAACGGTAGTGATAAAGGAGATAGTGGCTGGTAAGACGGGAAAGAAAGCGATTGCTCCATGGACTGAGAATAATGAGATGGTGAGAGAGGTGGTGGTGGCACTTTAGGTAATGGACTTCTGCTTTGTAATGTATCTTGGGTTGCTAGATATTCAGCTTCAGATGGTATAGACATCGATTCCTGAGGGGAACCAGGTGCTACGCTTTGGTAAGAAGGGAAAAATGATCGTTGTCTGGCTGGTGAATGAACTGGTGAAAAAGCCATTGATGGATCAAAGGAATGCACTCTTGATTGGAGATTGTCAGGTGAAATACTTGCAAAGTCATCACGGCTTGGAATATTGCTTATATTCACCTCTCTCACTGAAGGGCTATCAGTGGAAATCCAGCCTTGTAACGATGGTGAGTGTGAGATATCAATCGGAGGATATGGTGTATCCTTCCTCTTCAGTGAAGAATCCCCTTTGGATATGTCCTGAATAGATAATGGTGATAAGCCTCCATATGATAGAGAGGGTGCTTGCTGTTGTACAAATGAATGGCCAGCTAATGGCAAATTTGGAGATGAAGCAGTTTGTCGCTGGGGATAGAATTGCAGAGGGCTTTGTGGTGAGTGTGTGATGCTTCCATAGCGCCTTTCACCTGAAGATATCTGTTGACCTGGGGGTATATAGGCCAATTCAGATTCTTCATGAAGATTTGGTGGAGCTAAGTTTGAAAGCTGTTGATGTGATAAGGTGGGCGACTGGTATTGGGATTGTGACTGAAGCCGTGACTGGGCAACAGATTGTTGGTTAATACCTTGCGAAAGCGAAGTTAATGGGTGCACTGAGGATTGGTCAATCTCTGGGGCATGAATTCTCATGTCACTTGCCGTGGGAATATAGTACGCCCTAGCACCCAAATCTCCTGATGAAACACTACCATGGTATGCATACTGATCTGGATTAAAGGGTTCTAAAGGAGCCACTGGTATATTAACTGATTTTGATCTGGGTCTTTGTGTTGGAGAAGATAGGTATTTTACTGGTGGGTGAGTAAATGATACTGTTACGGGTGCTGGTGATAAGGAGGGTGCCATGTGCCTAGATTGAGGACTGATTGGTGACAAAGGGGTTTCAGGAACAACATGTTGTGAACTTGTGATTAGCCTGGAGGTAGAGGATGTTGGGTCAGCATATGATTCAACACTTACGATGTCACCATCATCTGAAATATATGCTGACCTGCTGCTCCTCTCTAGACTATCTAATTTCACTGAATCATAAGATTTTTGATGCACATCAGGCTCAGGCATTAAATTAACTGATTGTGTACTTGCCCTCAGAATTGATGAAGGATAATGAGAACGATCATCTTGAAATGTTGTATTACTTCTTTCGAATTGGTTTGTGAAGGGAATGGGTGTTTGTTGTTTCATTAACGAGCGAGTGGGGAGAAGGGGAGCTGATTGGGATAATAATTCTGCTGGCACTGTGGCTCGGCGAATACCCCTGACAAGATCTTTGTCATAAACAGAGCCTGGATGTATGTTCCTTGCTGCAATGGGTGGTGCTACATCACATGATGGTGCCACTTGGGGGGTTGAGGGAATTTGTGAAGCTTCATAATCTGAAAATTTTGTATCCCTTTCTGAAATGGGCAGTGCTACATCATACGGTGATACCATTTTGGGGCTTGTGAGAAGGCGTGAAGCTTGATGATCTGGAAATGTGTTGCTTTCTGAAATTGGTGATCCTACACCATATGATGATATCATTCTTGGGGTCGGTATGTGGCGTGAAGCTTGATGATCTGGCAATGTGTCGCTTTCTGAAATTGGTGATCCTACATCATATGATGATATCATTCTTGGGGTCGGTAGAAGGCGTGAAGCTTTATGATCTGTTAATGTGTCGCTTTCTGAAAATGCTGATCCTACATCATATGATGATACCATTCCTGGGACTGAGCGAAGACGTGGATCTTGATAAACTGGCAATTTTTTGTCTCTTCTTTCTGGTTTAGTAGTTGCTTTGTGTGGAAATTGTTGGTTTGATGAAGGAATAAGTGCTCGGGGTTTTGGTGGTAAGTGAGGAGATCGTGAGCAAGGGCATGCTAGATGAGGAGATAGTGGACGAGGGGAAAATGCATGGGAGATATGTGAGCGGAGAGGTCGTGGACAAGTAGTTTTTATCTTAGGTGGTGGAAGAGTAATTGTTTCCATGGTTCTGCAGCTACTTTCACTTGAAATATTGGGTGATATGTTTTTCTGATGTTTTTGCCGCGTTTGGCGTTGTCGTGATAGCCTGAATTTTTTAGTATGGCAAATAGGTATATTTTGCTTTTTCGAGGGGCAAACAGTGTATTTCCTCGTTCCATCTGGAGATCCACTTTCTATAATGGTTATTGTAGGAGACCTGAAATAAATTTGGACTTTCAGTAAGTGTTTACGAGAAAAACTATCTGTAAAGACATCTTCTAGGAAAATAACTCAACTATAAACAAATGGAACTGTCCCACATAAATTTGTTAAAGTCATACATAAACAATACATTATAAGTACACTTTTCTGTCAGTTTCTCACACAGCCAATGGGGTGGTCCATACACATTGGATTGTATGTTCCCTCATTGGTGAGCCTGAAAGTGGGCGGGGGGAGCATGTTAAATTCAGCGGGCGCGTGCCTGCCATAAACCCACCTGCCCTTGCGCCCATTGTGGTTAAATAGGATTGGGAGCACCGTCAGGCCTGCCCTACTGAAACTCTTAAGTTGCCAATTAATGGCCACTCATGGAGCCCCATGTCAGTCGGAAAACTTGAAACTTTAGATATGTGGGCTGGTGTCAGGCAAGGCAGGAGGGGACCTCCTTTGCGAGCCTCCTAGGCGCATTGGAGGCACCCGTTCCCCGCCCCCGGTTATTCCCCCCGTTTAATCCTTCTCCCTGCCCTCTCAAACCTGGACCCCCTCCCCCTTGCCAGCCTGGCCCTGACTTATCTGTCAGTCCAGGCTCCTTGGCGTGGTGGACAGCCTAATGTCGCAGCAGTGGCCACTGCTCCCAGTAACACTGCTGGGATTACAGAACTGCCAGCCATTTGACTGGCCGACAGCTTTCTAAGGCAGCACTTTCTCCTGAGAGAAGCGCGGAAGTCCAACCTCCAACCACTTAATAATGCTCACAGCATTAAATAACTGCAGGCCAGCCAGTGGGATTTTGGGCAGGTCCACCAACATTTTAGCTGAGAGGGTGGGAACTATGTTGCTGCATTAAATCCAACCCATAGAGTAAATCCACTTTTCTCTACAAGATTCACAGACTATGGGAACCTCCTTCTTGCTATGCGCCCTGTCCCTGTGTCAATCGGAGAGATAGGTGTTTGGGGTGGGGTTGGTGGGTGATCAAATGGAGGAGGCACTATTGGGGGAGGGGTAATAAAAAGGAAACAATCTCAGGTAGGTCAAACAGAGGGGAAGGTAATCCTGGAGCCGGGCAGAGGCCTCATGGTAGTGGGTGTCAGAAGCCTGGGGGAGCCACAGTGGATGGCAGAGACCGGGGCCTGATTATGGTGGGGACATTGATGCCTGGTGGTGAACTGTGGCCTGGTTGGGGTGGGAGTGTGGGAAGGGAGGTTAGAAGGTTTTGGGAGTAAGACCCATTTGGTGGGGACTGGTTTGGACGGGTACTAATGGAGGTTCTTCAGACAGGCACTTGAATCCAGGATATATATGTGAAGGTATTTACCTCCTGAATCTGCCAAGTCCTTGCCTTGAGGAAGCTGTGGTATTTGGGAAACCTGGGCAACAGCTGCTTAAGTTCCAAAGTAGAATGCCAATGAGGCTTCCAGCCTCATTATCACGTTCACGGTTCTAACTCACCTCCTTGGATGGACTTGCTTGCCTGCCAGCTTCTGGGCTCAGTTAATACTGGAAAGGTTGGAGATGGGTTTGAGTCAGAAGACAGATTTCTGACACTTACCCCCAACCAACTCAAACCACCTGTTTTTTTTTCAGTTGAAATTCAGCCCAAAAATTCAGTTTATCTCTCCAAGGATGTTGCCTAACCTGCTGAGAATTTTCTAGCATTTTGTGTTTTAATTTTAGATTTCCAGAGGATTTAGCTTTCATCTCTGTCAGCTTGTTCTTCAGCCATCAATGTATTTACTGAGCTGGTTCTTCCCCAAGAGTAACAGATTGCTCGATGAAAAAGTTCCAATTTACAATGCACAGAATCATAGAATAATACAGCATGGATTAAGGCCATCGACCATCATGTCTGTGCCTGATCTTTGATAGAGCTATCCAATAATCCCATTCCCCAGCACCTTCCCCATAACCTTGTAATTTTTTTTTTGCCTTTATATATTTATCCAATTCTCTTTTGAATGTTTCCATTGAATCTGCTTCCACCAACCTTTAATCAGAGCATCAAGGCAGGCCTTCTAACCAGCTCGCCTCTACATCCACACTTTTCCTGCACTGCCTGGCTCGCAAAACCTGACCCCTCCCTGCCCACATCTTTCCGAGACAAAAATATAGTGGGAATGGGGTTCAGAGGTGGACTCGGATTTCAGAAGTCAGGAAGCGGGCCAGACTGGCGTTTCCCAGCCCAAGATGAAAATCTAGACCTATATTTCATGGACGCGGCTGAGCCTCTGGCTACTTTGTTAGCTTCACCCTTAAAACCATGGGCACACCAGTCCTGGGTAGCCAAGATTGTGTGTTACGGCTTCTTAAATGAAGTTTGTTATTGCTAGGCAGTTTTTCAAGTTCCCAATATTTCCACTGGAGCTTGTTGCAGCTTTTTCATTGAATGTTTTTGCAACTTTTTTGCACAATCCTTTATTTGACTGTAAATACAGTTGATTTAATGTGCCAAATTCCCACAGCAGTATAATAGTACCAAAGAAAGTTGTGGAATTGGAGTTTGGAATGTCTGCCTTGGATCTCCCAGATTCTTCCCATGGTTGTGTTGAAGCTTTATAAATCACCAGTTAGGTTACAGTTGGAGTACTATGTCCAACACTGGGTACTGTATTTCAGGGAGAAGGTATGGAGGAAATTTACAAGAATGGTCCAAGGATGAGGGACATCAGTTATATGGAAAAGCTGGAATTGTTCTCCTTAGAGCAAAAAGGTTAAGGGTAGATTTAATAGAAGTGTTCCCAAATAGGAGGGAGTAAATAAGGAGAAACTATTTTCATTAGCGGGAGGGTCGGCAACAAGATGACCGATTCAAAAGGAAATTAGATATATACAAGAAGAGGAAAAAATTGCAGGGCTCTATATAAAGAGCAGGAGAGTGCACAGGCACGATGGGTCAAATGGCCTTCTTCAGTGCTCTATGATTACATAATTCAATAACTTTGGTGGAATCCCTGGAGAAACAATATAAATAGCTGAACATAGCTATGTAACCTGTTCTTCAAGCTGTTCTATTGATCTAGTGCCAAAGTTATGGTGGGAGATTGGGAGAACCTTGTAGAATATCAAGCCCAGGCCACCTATACTGTTACTTGTTTTGATGGAGAATCATTTTACTATGGGGCATCACCTGCAAGTGCAAAGATAAAGATAGATGCACCCCTGCCAATACCTCTGGACTCATGTTTACAGTCCACACCACTCTTACTTGGATCTAATCACAGTGTCTTGACTATATCGCCTCTTTCTTATTATATGTACATTAATTGAGCTATGCCACCAGCGACTGCCTGACAGATCACCTCAGCAATTGGGACCACTCTTCTTATTGCTGTTAAGGCCAAAACAACATGAAGCTTTTAAGCAACTTGATCATTGCAAAGAAGTGGCTGGAGGGGTGAGGGAAGGGCATTGGTAGGGGGGCGGGGGCGGAGTAGTGTAGTTATGGAAGGAAACGTCCTGCAGATTTTAATTGCAGATTTTAAATGTATTTCTTTTGATGGCTCCAGTCTACTTGATAATTCAAAGCTGTTTTACACACTAAAAAAAAACCATAATTATTCGATGATTCAGTGCAAATAACTTTAAGTACAGTCGAATAAAAGATTCTGCAAAAATGTTCAGTGCCTAAGTTTGAAAAAGCTCCCAAACAAAATACAGTACTAGGAACATGAAAAACAGCCGAGCAATAACAAACCAAATCTGCTGCCCAGGACTGGTGCTTTCTTGGTCTTAAGTATGAGACTAACAAAGCAGTTGGAGACTTGGCCAAAAAATGTGGGACCTTGAATAGTTTGGCTATTCTATGAAGCCTGAGAGCAAAGTGAGAATTTAGTATTAAAATAAAGAGTGCACCTATAGGAAATGTTGTGCCCTCTAATGTATAACAGACAATGCAGGGAAGTGTGAGTTGTAATTGGGCACCATTCACTTAGCATTTGCCTGAAGTGTGGTAGTTGGGAGTAGGCTGTGTGTAGGCAATAGACCCACAGGCAGGCCATAGAGCCTTCCCACTGTCGACATATCCGCTCTGAGCTCACAGCTCATAAACCCTGGGAGGAAGTCACATCATCAGACTATTTGACCTGGAAGTGGTGTCATCAGAGCCAATATGCAGTATCCCAGAATCCAAAGATTGTATGTCCAGAGAAATGCTACTATGGTATGGATGCATTTCTGTAGGAAAAGATGCTGGGGGTGCCACTGGTATATTAACTGTCTTTGATTTGACTCTGGCTCTTTGTGTTGGAAGTTGAGGAGCAATAGTTAGCAAATTATACCAATGGTACTGGTGGTATGGAAGGTGTTATATGCCAAAATCTGAGTAGTGAATGATGAGAAAGGAATTTCTAGCGCAATATGTTGTGCACTTATGATTAAAGATAGTGGATGTTGGGTTAGCATATGATTCAATGCTTATAATATCACCGCTGTCTGAAATATAGGTTGATTTGCTGCTCCTCTCTGGACTATCTACTATCAATGAATTGTAAAGTATTTGAAATATATCGATACAAGAAATGATTCAATCTGAGAGCCCAGAAACTGGATGTGGCTGCACTGTGTCATTAATTAATCCCTTTAAAAAATAGAATTATCAAACAAAGCAAATTAGAACAGTACAGCACAGGAGGAGGTCATTCGGGCCTGTTATACCTGGTGGATATGAAGACCTCCATGTAAAGACCGTGCCAAGTTTTTGAATTAAGCAATTGGAATTGCAGGTAGACTGAAATTTCTTTGTGGAAGCCATGCAACCTTGTACAAGAAATCATTTGTGCTCTCCTTTTCTGTTACAAATTTAATTCAATATTAAATATACTTACTTTTCTTTTTCTTTGGCTCTGACAAAGGAAACAGTGTAGAACATTGCAATTAAAGCTAAAATGACAAAGACAGCTATCAGGCTGGCAGCGATTAGATCCTCTACCATGTCTCTCAGGGACTGTGTGGATTGACTCTGATAGGATGTGGGAGCATTTTCCTCTATGAATTCTATGAAAGCCAGGAAAGAGAAAATTATCATATTAGTTATTCCAAGGGCTATATAAAAGGGGACACAATGTGTGGAATTTAATGTCCCCCTGGTGGCAAGTTTGGAGGTGAGGGGGACATTTAATCAGGCATGAGGGTGCGGTATGGGGACCCTGCCGTCTTCCCACTTCTGTTTGATAAAGTCCGGGCTGGGAAGGCTTGATGACAGCCTTCCTGTCTGGATGCTAATTGAAGCCAAGTGAGGGCCAGTCACCCACCGGGAGCCCACAAAGCAAACCCTGTCAGGTTTGTTTGAGGGCTTGCTGGGATGGGGGTGGGGAGGGGGTGGGTCCCTCATTCAAAGGCACTCAGTGACCGATCGAGGGTCCCGGAATCAGGAAGGCAGGGCCCCACTGAGAGCCACTCCCCTTCCCTTTCTTCCAAACCTTCCTCCTTCCCAGCCATAGATCTCCCCTGCCTCGAGAGCCCCATCTTGCCCTCACTCGCCTGTGTGGCCTGGGTCCCTCGTCAATCCTGGGTAGGTGGGGCATTAAAGGCAACACCTGGTGGCATTGATAAGCAGCAGAGAGCCTTCAACTTCTGATTAGCTGACAGTTCTTGGGGGACAGGATTTCTGCCCTCAGGATCCTAAATCCTGGGCAAGACCTGAGGCTGGCCAATTCTAGTGGGCCTTCCCCAATGGAGGTGACATGGAGCTCCCACCAGTTCTCTAGCAGGCGGGCGAGACTCCTTCGCCAACATTAAATTCTGTTCAATGTTTCAATAGAAAACCCACTTCACTTCTATTCCCCCTTTTCAATTAAAAGGGGTAATAAGAAGCTTTTTAAAGATATTTGAGTTACAAATATGCAATTGAATTTATTTGTGTGTTTGTAGAGCGGATTGTACCTCATGTAAAATCACTGGATGGCAGGGGGGATCACTGCTGCTCACAAGGCTGGGCCCACAAGGAATCATTATGAGTTGAGGGTTGTAACACTTACTTCAATCCTCTTTGGTCAGGATCCTGGATGGGGATTTGAAGGACCATATGGTCTGCTGTCAGGCCCACCGTTAAAATGGAGTTTGGCAATGACCCTCAGGAAAGTCCTTGGGGGTTCGGTGGGGAGATTGTGAGACCTGTAGAGTTGGAGGAGCCCTCCTGCTCCTCCAGCTCAACAAAAATGTTTTTCCTTAAATAAAATATGACCTGTCCTTCAGTTGATGGCCAGGGAGGGGGCCAGGTAATGACACGTACTTTGTCCATCGTCAATTATTTCTAAGCGGAGTGTTAGGTTGTTAACATACATTTTAAGAGGCTTAATGCCTGTTTCAGCTGTCCTCCCAAGAAAAAGGTCTCACATAGATTAGGTGAAAACTGTCCCACTGCTAACTTGGTATGATTTGCATCTGGTTTATGCCTGAAAACCAGGCTAAGCTGAGAAGTGCAAACACTGATCTGTACGAGATGGGAACAGTGCTGCACCTGACTGGAGACTCACGGCACTATCAGGATTCTTACTTGGAGCCTCACAACAAAATCTTTAATATGTGGAAGAAATTCCAAATTAGAGAATTATTATTTTCTATTAACTTTTATCTTACAATTTATTGCCATGATGAGATACTCCTGTTTTTATTTTTGGTGAAATGGTGACCATATCACTTCATTATTTCCTGCAAATAAAATCAAAAAACAATGTCTTGTAATGTGCAGTCAATGGTGAAGCAATGGCTCTTGCTGATCTTGAGTAAAACTGCCTGGAAAAATCTAACGATCTGTGATGGGGACTCCTCCTTTCCAGATGACAAGTTAAATCTGGGATGTCTTGGCATTCGGCAGCAGTGATGTCAGCAAGCAATCGAATTGAAATATTTAAACACGGTAGAGCAGGCAGTTAACAATATGTAAAATCCTCCACTTTTAATTTAAATTTTCAGACATTTGAAACTATTTTTCTTGGAGAAGAGAAGGTTGAGAGGAAATTTGATGGAGGTATTCAAAATCAAGAGGGGAGTGGACAGAGTAGATAGGGAGAAACTGTTCCTATTAGTAGAAGGATTGAGAAGCAGAGGTCACAGATTCAAGATAATTGGCAAAAGAGGCAATGGCAACATGAGGAAAAACTTTTTCATGCAGCCAATGGTTAGGGTCTGGAATGCACTGCTTGAGAGTGTGGTGGAGGCAGGTTCAATTGAGGCTTTCAAAAGAGAATCGGATCATTAATTGAAAGGGAAACATTTGCAGGGCTACGGAGAAAAGGCAATGGAGTGAACACTAGGTGAACTGCTTCTTCAGAGAGCCAGCAGACATGACTGGACGAATGGTGGCCTCCTGTGCTATAACCATTCTATTATTCTATTCTATTACTGTATTAAGATGGAAGCTAAATAAAGGTAAACAGGCTTTTAAAAAATGTTATTCAAAGTTATGTGGGTTTTTTTAAATCTTTGTGGAGAAGTTAGATATTCCATAAATTTTGCCATCCAAGGTTTTCTCTTGTATTTATTTAAAAACAAACCTTTCCCTACCAATTTTTGTATTTCCTAATCTTAAATCTTCCAACTAATATACTAGGTAATTTGCCATGATTTAGATCTTATTTTTAATAAAGCTATCTTGTTTCCTTAATATCTAAATGGAGATATATTCTTACATAGATGTCTAGTGTTCTAACCTATTTCTGGCTCTGTTCTGTCTTCACTGTTCTCGTTAATCACTTCAGCAACATCTGGCATGGCATGAGATATCCTTCTACCTGTTAGTGTAAAAAAAAGCTTTAAAATGTTATTATAGAGTAGCGTTTTTTTCTTCTTCTGTGTTAGTTTTACAACATTTAGTTTTGCCTGGGAAGAAGTAATGGCAGTTTCTTCTTTGAGTCAGAAGACCATGAGTTTGAACGTCACTCGAGGTTTAAACCTAGAATTCAGGCCAACACTCCCAGTGCAATATTGGGCAAGTGCTGCACTGTTAGAGGTGCCTTCTTTGGATGGAATGTCGAAAGAGGCCTCATCTGCCCTCTCAGGTAGGCATAAAATATCTCATGGCGCTACTTGAAGAACAGCAGGGGAGTTACTCCTCAACCAACATCTAAACAAAATAGCTGGGTCAAAATCGTGGAACTTCCTTCCTAACAGCACTGTGGGGGTACCTATCCCACATGGACTGCAGCGGTTCAACAAGAACATAAGAACATACGAAATAGGTGCAGTGTTATGATATAGCTGGTGGTATTTGCCAGGCTGACCAAATTCCAAAGAGAAACTTGGCCACGCTATCACAACCATTTTGCAAGTTGTATTTATTATGAGAAGGTTTGTGTACTGAAGTCAGAAGTAATGAGTCCACTACCACCTTTAGAGATTTTAAAGATTAAATTAAAACATTTATTAACGAAAGAAAAGAAAACTTAAACACACAAGATTCCAGTTACAGTTACATTTAATTTTATAACAGTTCTCACAAGATTCCTACTTAACTAAACTCCCAACTACACACCCCTTTCAGGCAACACTCCAAATAGATTCTTAATCTATAAAACATCCAGCAATATTATCACAAACACCCACTGTTGCTTTAAGGGAGGTATTTCACAACTTCTTTCTCCCTCTCACGCGACAATGGGACTCCAAAGGCTTTTAACAAAGCTTGATTACTGGAACAACAAACTTCTCCAGGATGGATAGAGGCTTTTCCACATGTCTGTTTCACCCAGTGCACTTTCCAAGATCTCACACGGTCACTCACCAGACAGCTTTCCATCTTTCTTTCAATTTATTTCTCCTTTTTGATCTGTAAATCCCATTATTTCAATCTTTCTTTGGAAGTGACTTCCCCAGAATATAAAATTCTTTCATGTTGTCATTAGGGTCAGCACTTTCGGGAAAAATAAACATAATAACTTTGCCTTATTTATCTTGCCAGTTGTAAACATCTTATCATGTCCCTTTGAAAATCAAACAACCTCTCAACTTCTCTAAAAATGCAAATTCCATTCACACTGCATCTGCTAAGACTTCATCCTAGCTTACCCATCTCCATTTCAAATGCTTGTTTACAACTAATCCCTTTTGATGATTCAAACCTTGCAGTTTGGCTGTCTGCAATTTGATCAAACTACACACACACACACACACACACAAACCTACACACACAACACAGCCCCACAAGCCTGCTTTGAAGTGTAACCACAGTAATATTAGGAAAAAAATGATCTTTCCTTTACAGCAGGAGTAGGCCATTCAGCCCTCCAAGCCGGTTCCACCATTCAATGAGATCATGGCTGATCTACTTCAAAACCATTTTCCTGCAGTATCTCCATATCCTTAATATGTAGAAATCTATCGATCTAAGTCTTGAACATACTCAAGGACTGAGCCTCCACATCTCCCTTGAGCAGAGAATTCCAAAAGATTTACCACCACTTTCTCAAGGACAATTAGGGATGGGCAATAAATATGCTGGCCTAGCCAGCAATGCCTACATCCTATAAGAGAGTATTATAAAGAACTGATCATGGGCAGGATTTTTCGGGTCGTCAGGCGGGTGCGACGACCAGGCAAAGGCCCCACCCCCAGCAATCGGCCCCTGACTGCGATTTCATGCTGATTGGCCAATTCACAGCCAGCCAGCATGAAAGGCGCGCTGAGAAAGTCAGCGCTGTCAGGGTGGGGGTGGGAGGAGGGTGAGTGCAAAAGTCTGTGCATGCGTTGGGGGAGTGCACACTGAAAGCTCCCTCAAGACAGAGAGCTGCCTCAGGGAGCTGAAGAATTTTAAAATCAAAATTAAAGATTTTGAAAATCGGAAAAAAAGTCCTCACATAGGACTAACTCTCATGAACAGAAACATAATAAAAATTATGTGAAAACATTTTTAAAAAATTAATGCCGGAAACATCATCCCGCCTGTGGATGAGGTTTCCTAAAAATTCCAAAGGCCGCCTGGCCGATTCGCCTGCCCGCCAACTCTAAGGTTGGACCGGCAGTGAAAAACAGTGCTTAATTAATTGATTATTGGCCTTATTAGGCCTCTTAATTGTCAGCGGGTGTGCTGTCGACTCTTGCGCGTGTCCGCCAACTGAAAAATCGTGCGGGATGATGTCGGGACGCTCGCCCGACGTCATCACGCACTATTTCACGCTCAGGAGTGTCGGGCGCACGCCCACACGCTGAGCGGAACATCTTGCCTCATGTGTTTTACTGCCACTTGTGGAACCTTGCTGTGTGTAAATTGGCTGCCATGTTTCCTACATACAGCAGTAACATCAAAAGTACTTCATTGCCTATAAAGTGCTTTGGGACATTCTGAGACAATTGACACTTGATGAATTGTAAATTTCAAATCTGAGATTGATAGATTTTTGTTATCCAAAGGTATTAAGGGATATGGGGTAAAGTCTATGGAGTTGGGTTGGAGATCAGCCATGAACTCGTTGAACTGTGGAACAGGTTTGTGGGACTAAATGGCTTCCTCCTGTTTCTACGGGCAGAATCTTCCAGTCTTGCTAGCAGCGAGAAGCTTGGTGTGCAGGGGAACCTAATTTGGCATGAGGCTGAAAATCAGTTTCCTGCATTGGGATGAACTGTTGGAATTTTGTTCTTGGAACTTAAACAATGTCAGGAAGTCCTTGTGCTTGCATTAGCATGTCATGCATTCTCATTAAAAGGCCACCTTGCCAGAATTAAGCTCCCCCACCAAAGTCAGTTCCCCACCAGCGGGAAATTAGCCTTTCACTTTTATGACTGTATATAAGTGGTGTGCACCTGGCAAGCTTCACTTCTTCCACGACTTTGAGGCTGCTTTCTCCTTCTTGGGAAATGCCCATAACTTCACTCATATCGGGTGTCGGTAGCACAAGCTGCACAAGATCGGAAGGTAGGGGTAGGGTGGAAGAGTGGAGCCGACGCTGGACTTGGAAGCAGGCTAAAGGGGGGAAAGGAGGGAGGCCTGTCCGGGTGGCCTTTAAATATGGACCTTTGAGACCACAAAGTAACGATGGGGAGGATGACTTCCTATATGTCCCTGCCACAAGATTCGCCGTGCTCCAAATGGACGTATAAACAATCAGGTGAACAATGCAAGGTTGCGCATGTTCAGCCATCCCATCCCCCAATGGGAATTACTAGCACTTTGTGCCCACCACTGAACCTAGACTTCAGAGTGGAAGATTCCGCCCTATGTTTCTGAGATTTTGGAAGATGCTATATGAATGCAATTTTATTTTGTAAATTTTAATCTCCTCAATGCATATTTAAAAATGTCTGAACCAGTGTTCTTTTACTTCAAAGATGTGTCTTTTCCTATTTGCTTTTGGCTGGCAGCACAGAGACATTGGGACAGATTGTGCCCCTAAACTGTATTGAGGTGTTTGTTGGGCAGTGTGGCTGTTTTCAGGGCAGGCATTATTTGCACAGCATTGGCTGGCTGGCTAGGCATTGGAAGAGACACTTTGGGAATATGTGTGGATGCTCTGAGGATCATTTTCCAATCCTCACTGGGTACAGATGAGGTACCAGAGGATTGGAAGTCTGCAAATCTTGTAGCATTATTTAAAAAGGATGTAAGGGATAGGCCAGAAAATTATAGACCGGTCAGTCTGACTTCAGTAGTGGACAAATTATTGGAATCAATTCTGAGAGACAGAATAAACTGTCACTTATAAAGGCACAGGTTGATCAGGGATTGTCATCATGGTTTTGTAAGGGGAAGATCATGTCTTACTAACATAATAGAATTTTTTGAGGAAGTAACAAGGAGCATTGATGAGGGTAGTGTAGTGCATGTTGTCTACATGGATTTTAATAAGGCATTTGACAAAGTTCCACATGGCAGACTGGTCAGAAAAGTGAGATCCCAGGGGATACAGGGGAAGGTGGCAAGTTGGATCCAAAATTGGCTCAACGATAGGAAACAAAGGGTGATGGTTGGTGGATGTTTTTGCGAATGGAAAGTGGTTTCCAGGAGTGCTCCACAGGGCTCATTGTTGGAGCCCTTGTTATTTGTTGTATATGTTAATGATTTGGAGATAAATATGGGAGGTATGATTGGGAAATTTTCAGATGACACAAAAGTTGGCTGTGCAGTTGATAGCGAAGAGGATAGCTGTTGCCGCTAGAATGGTATCAATGGTTTGGTTGAGTGAGCAGAAAAGTAGCAAATGGAATTTAATCCAGAAAAGTGTGAGGTAATGCATATGGGGAGGGCAAACAAAGCAAGGGAATACTCAGTAAACGGGACGATGTTGAGAGAAGCTGAGGAAGTGAGAGATCTTGGAGTGCATGTCCACAGGTCCCTGAAGGTGGCAGGACAGGTGGACAAGGTGGTAAAGAAAGCATATGGAATGTCTTCCTTTATTGGACAAGGTATAGAATACAAAAATAGGGATGTAATGATGGTACTGTATAAAATGCTGGTTAGGCCACAGCTGGAATTTTGTGTACAGTTTTTGTCACCACATTACATGAAGGACTTAATTGCTCTGGAGAGAGTGCAGAGGAGATTTACAAGAATGCTGCCAGGGCTTGAAAATTGCAGCTATGAGGAAAGATTGGATAGGCTGGGGTTGTTTTCCTTAGAACAGAGGAGACTGAGGGATGACCTAGTTGAGGTGTACAAAATTATGAGGCGCCTAGATAGGGTAGACAGTAAAGACGTGTTTCCTCTAGCTGAGGGGTCAATTACCAGGGGGCATAGATTTAAGGTGATTAGTAGAAGGATTAGAGGGGACATGCGGAAAAACTTTTTCATGCAGAGGGTGGTCGGCGTCTGGAATTCACTGCCTAAGTTGGTGGTTGAGGCTGAAACACTCAACTCATTTCAAAGGCACTTGGATCTCCATCTGAAGTGCTGTAACCTGTAAGGCTACAGACCAGGTGCTGGAAAGTGGGATTAAAATGAGCGGCTAGTTCCTTTTTCATCTTTTTCTGGCAGGCACAAACATGATGGGCTAAATGGTCTCTTTCTGCGCCATACCTTTTCTATGGTTCTATGGTTCCTGAAAGCTCCTGTGCATAGTAGTAATGTCACTAAGCTAGTAATCCAGAAGCCCAGGCTAATGCTCTGGAGGTATGGGTTCAAATCTCACTATGGCAGCTGGTGGAAGTGAAATCTGGAATTGAAAGCTAGTCTCACTAATGGTGACCATGAAATTATCTTTGATTGTTATTTAAAAAAAATCCATCTCCTTCACTAATGCCCTTTGGTGAAAGAAACCTGTCCTTACATGTGACTCCAGACCCACAGCAATGTAGTTGACTCTTAACTGCCCTAGCAGACCACTCAGTTCAAGGACAATTAGAGATGGGCAACATATGCTGGCCTTGCCAGTGACACCCGCATCCCATGAAAGAATTAAAAATGGCGCACTTGTCTGCTCCCTTAAATTACATGTGTGTGTGCCTCCACAAAAAGTTTTAAAGGGGCAACCCACTCCTAACTTTTTTTGAAGTTGTTGTTTGGGAGGTGGGATTTCCATCCTAGACCTATGTTACTTTAAGGGCAAAATATTTCTTATGAACAGCTGTGCAGTCACCCTCAGAAAAGTGTTTGTTGTGGAACCGAATCAATTTCTGAGCAATTATTAATTATTCAGTGAACTCAAAGCGTAATTTTTGCCATTTAAATCTATGATCTCTCATCATTTGCTGTTCCTTCTGTGTTCCCCAGAAGTTTTACTTCTGCTGTGGTTTGCAGCAGCTGCAGAATGCTGAGGGTACAAGCTCCATATATTAGCAGCATCAGGGTTGAGGTATTGGTGGAGCAAGTGCAGTGAGAGCAGGTACAATCTGTTCCTGTGAGATTGGCACCATGTTGCTGAAAAGCACCAGTTGCAGTAGCTGAAGTGGCGAGCATCCTGAAGACATGTCGTCAGCACAGGAAGAGGTTCAACGATCTCACCAGGACAACAATGGTGTGATGCAGGTCTTCCTGTCTCCATTTATGAGTCACACATTTTCATAGCAGTTTTTGGCCATCCTACCACCTGTGCAACTTCACTCTACTCTCTCTGTTGTAGAATAATTGATGAAAATTGCTTGCTATGATTAATCAACAACTCCATTCTCATTGTGTCATATCACAACCGGGATGGTAAAAGATGGACTAGATGAAGATCTGTCTTTGTTTAGCAATTTCTAACTTCCTTTTACGAAATGAACACGTTACATATAAATTGTACAAGGAATTAAAATTTCCATATCTACTTTGATGCAGGTGATTACTAGTACCTCTGTAGCCTTGATACAAGAGGGATGGCTTTCACTCCTGCTTAATCAGGAGATGCAATTTATGAAGCATTACAAAACAAAGGCAGGATTTGCATCATTTTTGGAGCTTATTACTGAACCAGCATTGATGTGTGAAAAATGTATGTTCCGTTAGAAGACTGATGGAGAAGAATGAATTCAAAGTGTTGTTGCTGATGCTTTGATCTTCAACTGGAAAATTGCCATTTTTCTTTGTGCATCTATATTTAGTAAATTGAATTTGCATTTCATGTAGTCCTTGGAAATATTTATTTGGGCTGATTGTTTTTAATTATTTTTTTCTCTCCTTTTTGATGTTAAACCTAAGTTGAACATTTTCACGGAGTTTGTTTTATTAATGAAATTCAAATAGTTACATTCCAACATGTTAATAAATGTTAAAGTCCACAAAGCATCTGAATGAAATAATACTTCTTTAAATACAGATTGGCCTGGAATTCCCATGGGTTCTCCTGACATCCCCCATCCTAACTTCAGGAAATTTGTTTGCATCATTGCTCCAGAGTTTCTGCTGATTTGCTGCTCAACTTGAAAATTACTTCTTCTCAGGCGGTCCCTCGGGGTCGAGGATGACTTGCTTCCACACTAAAAATGAGTTCTCAGGTGACTGAAGAGCCCAATGCGCGACCTACAGTCTTTGTCACAGGTGGGGGGGAACGGGTGGGTGGGGTGCCCGGGTTGCCACGCGCTCCTTTCACTGTCGACGCTCGGCTTCAGCTAGCCCTTGGCGATGAGACTCAAGGTGTTCAGCTCCTTCCCGGATGCGTTCCCTCCACCGGGCGGTCTTGGACCAGGGATTCCCAAATGTTGGTGGGGATGTTGCACTTTTTTAAGGAGGCTTTGAGGGTGTCCTTGCAGTGTTTTCTCTGCCCTCCTGGGGCTCACTCGCCGTGTCGAAGCTCTGAGTAGAGCGCTTGTTTCGGGAGTCTCGTGCCAAGCATGTGGACGATGTGGCCCCCCCCAATGGAGCTGATCGAGCGTGGTCAATGCTGCGATGCTGGGGATGTTGGCCTGAGTGGGAACAATGACGTTGGTGTGCCTATCCTGCCAATGGATTTGCAGGATCTTGCGGAGGCAGCGCTGGTGGTTTTTCTCCAGAATTTTGAGGTGCCTGCTGTACATTGTCCATGTCTCTGAGCCATACAGGAGGGTGGATATCACTACTGCTCTGTAGACCATGAGCTTGGTGCCTGGTTTGAGGTCCTGGTCTTCAAGTACTCTCTTCCTCAGGCAGCTGAAGGCTGCACTGGCAGACTGAAGGCAGTGTTGAACTTCGTCGTCGATGTCTGCCCTTGTTGACACCAGGCTCCCAAGGTATGGAAAGTGGTCCACGTTGTCCAAGGCCTCGCCGTGGATTTTGATAACCGGGTGGGGGGTGGTGGTGGGGGTGGCAGTGCAGTGTGCAGGGGGCAGGTTGGTAGAGGACCTTTGTCCTATGGATGTTTAGTGCAAGGCCCATGCTCTCATCTGCCTCGGTGAAGGCGTTGACGATGGCTTAGAGCTCGGGCTCCGAGTGTGCGCAGATGCAAGCAACGCCTGCATACTGTAGTTCAATGACAGAGGATGGGATGACCTTGGGTCTGGCCTGCAGGCAGTGGGGGTTGAACAGATTTCTGCTTGTTCAGTAGTTTAGCTCCACTCCAGCAGGGAGCGTGCTGAGGGTGAAATGGAGCATTTGGGCAAGGAAGATCGAGAAGAACATCAGTGCCATGACACAGCCTTGCTTGACCCTGGTCCAAACGTGGATTGGGTCTATGGTGAATCCACTGGTCAGGATCATGGCTTGCATGTCATTGTGGAGCAGGCGGAGGATGGTGACAAACTTTTGGGGGCAACCGGAATGGAGGAGGATGCTCCATAATCCTTCACGGTTGATGGTCAAAGGCTTTTGTGAGGTCAAAGAAGGCCATGTAGAAGGGTTGGTGCTGTTCCCTGCATTTCTCTTGCAGTTGCCGCATGATCATGTCCGTTGTGCCCCTTAGTAGTTGGAATCTGCATTGCGACTCCGGGAGGAGCTCTTCAGCTGCAGGGAGAAAGCGATTGAGAGGATTCTTGCGATGACCTTCCCTGTGGCCAACAGCAGGGAGATTGCTCTACAGTTACCACAGTCGGACTTGTCACCTTTCTTGAAGATGGTCATGGTTACAGCATCTCTGAGATCTCGTGGTATGCTCTCTTCTTCTCAGATAAGGGAGATGAGGCCATGTATTTGTGCCAATAGTGCTTTTTGCCAGGCTATAGTGCTTTGATGGGGATTCCATCTACTCCTGATGCCTTGTTGCTCTTTAGCTGTCAAATAGCCTTTTCTACCTCATGCCGGTTGGGGTTGTGCTGAGATGATGGTGGATGGCATGCTGCGGAATGGAGTCAAGGGTACTCACGTTGAAGACAGAGTCTCTGTTAAGAAGATCTTCGAAGTGCTCCTTCCAGTGGGCGGTGACTGCCTCTCTGTCCTTGGTGAGCACCTCTCCATTCTTGGCCAGAGTGGAGTGGGGCCTTGGGTGCTTGGGCCATAGATGGTCTTGACTGTGCTAAAGAAGCCTTGCATATCATGGTTGTCGGCTAACTGTTGGATCTCCAGTGCTTTTTCCAGCCACCATCTGCTTTTTAGGTCATGGGTTTTTTGCTGGACCTCAGCCTTCAGCAGCTGCAGAGTGGGGCTGCTGTTTCAGGTTCAGAAATGACTTGCGCTTGCGGCTTATCAGCTCCTGGATCTCCTGGTCGTTTTCATTGAACCAGTCTTGGTGTTTTCTGGTCGAGTGACCAAGCGTCTCTTTGCAAGTGCTGATGATGGAGGCCTTGAGGGCAGACCAGGTGCTGTGGACACTCTGTGTCTCTGGGTCACCAGGAGTCGCCAAGTTGGCAGTGAGGTGCTGGCTGAATAAGTCTCTCTTATCATTGTCCTCGAGTGCCTCAGTGTTGATTTTCCTGAGGCATTGCTTCTGTTGCCGTCGCTGCTTTGGGGTTACATTGATGCTGACGACAGAGCGAATTAGGCAGTGGTCTGTTCAGCAGTCGTCAGCTCCTGTCATGGTGCGGGTGATACGCACGTCCTTGCAGTCTCTCACTTGGACAATGGAGCAAAGGTGTTGCCATGAGGCCTTTTACTTGTATTTCTGACGTAACAAGGTCTTGGTTATGGCAAGGCCGTGTTCCAGGCATTTTGTCAGGAGCAGGGTACTGTTGGTGTTGGATTCCCCTACCCCCTCTCTGCCGATTACATCTCCCCAGAGGTCTGTGTCCTTTCGAACTCTGGCGTTGAAGTCACCAAGGAGGATCAGCTTATCGCCCACTGGGACTCGGGCCAGGGATTGTTTGAGGCTGGAGAAAAATTCCTCTTTGGACTCGTCTGTGGCATCCAGTGTTGGGGTGTACGTGCTGAGGACTGCAGCGCATTAGTTCGGGGCTACGGTGAGCCGAAGGGTCATGAGGTGCTCATTTATCCCGCAAGGGGAGTCTTTGAGATGGCGAACTAGTTTGTTTTTAATGGCGATGCCAACCCTGTGGAGGAAGTGAAAGTTGGAAAGCGGCACGGTTGGAAAGGTAAACTTGAAAATTAGAACTGCAGTTGATGAAAAGGCATTAGTAGCTTTAGCAGATTGTAAGAGCAATCTGAAGTATGAGCAGATGAATTGTTTGCCAGGCTGAGTTCACAATCAGGTTTATTTTTCAGTCAGGACTTACATGATTTTATGCCACTTCTAAAGCATACTTCAAGTGGTGGTCCTGGCAGAAGCATTCAAAGGATGTAGCAAGGCATCCCAACGAGGTAGAGAAGGGCCCCAATTTTTACAAAGAGTGACCTTTTGCAGGAGGTGCAGCTAATGGGCTTGCATGGGAAGAAACAGTGATTTGTGTATCTGAGCAACTGTGCCCCTTTTCTCCGCCACGACTACTCACCATTAAAAAATATTTTGATTTGACTTTCTCAGATCCAAAGTAGATAACCCCATAGTTTTTTAAAAATTCATTCACGGGATGTGGGCTTCGCTGGCAGGGCCAGCATTTATTGCCCATCCCTAGTTGCCCTTTAGAAGGTGGTGGTAAGCTGCCTTCTTGAACTGTTGCAGTCCATGTGGTGTAGGTACACCCACAGTGTTGTTAGGAAGGGAGTTCCAGGATTTTGGTCCAGTGACAGCGAAGGAACAACGATATATTTCCAAGTCAGGTTGGTGACTGACTTGCAGGTGAACTTCCAGGTGGTGGTGTTCCCACCTTTCTGCTGCCCCTCTCTTTCTAGATGATAGATATTGTGGGTTTGGAAGGTGCTGTCTAAGGAGCCTTGGTGAATTCCTGCAGTGTGTCTTGAAGACAGTACACACTGCTGCTACTGTCCATCGGTGATGGAGTGAATGTTTGTGGATGTGGTGCTAATCAAGCGGGCTGCTTTGTCCTGGACGGTGTCACGCTTCTTGTGGGAGCTGCACTCATCCAGGCAAGTGGGGAGTATTCCATTACACTCCTGACTCGTGCCTTGTAGATGGCGGACAGGCTTTGGGGAGTCAGGTGGTGAGTTACTTGTCGCAGGATTCCTAGCCTCTGACCTGCTCTTGTCGCCACAGTATTTATATGGCTAGTCCAGTTCAGTTTCTGGTCAATGGTAACCTCCAGGATGTTGTTAGTGGGGGATTCAATGATGTAATGCCATTGAACGTCAAGAAGCGATGGTTAGATTCTCTCTTGTTGGAGATGGTAATTGCCTGGCACTTGTGTGGCGGGAATGTTACTTGCCAATTGTCAGCCCAAGCCTGGATATTGTCCAGATCTTGCTGCATTTGGGCACGGGCTGCTTCAGTATCTGAGGAGTTGCGAATGGTGCTGCACATTGTGCAATCATCAGTGAACACCCCCACTTCTGACCTTATGATGGAAGGAAGATAATTGATGACGCAGCTGAAGATAGTTGGGCCTAGAACACTACCCTGAGGAACTCTTGCAGTCATGTCCTGGAGCTGAGATGACTGACCTCCAACAACCCCAACCACCTTCCTTTGTGCTAGGTATAACTCCAACCAGTGGAGAGTTTTTCCCCTGATTCCCATTGACTCCAGTTTTGCTAGGGCTCCTTGATGCCACACTCAGTCAAATGCGGCCTTGATGTCAAGGGCAGTCACTCTCACCTCACCTCAAGAGTTCAGTTCTTTTGTCCAAGTTTGAACCAAGGCTGTAATGAGGTCAGGAGCTGAGTGGCCCTGGTGGAAACCAAACTGGGCGTGAGTAAGCAGGTTATTGCTAAGCAAGTGTTGCTTGATAGCACTGTTGATGACCCCTTCCATTACTTTACAGATGATGGAGAGTAGACTGATGGGGCGGTAATTGGCTGGGTTGGATTTGTCCTGCTTTTTGTGTACAGGACATACCTGGGCAATTTTCCACATAGCCAGGTAGATGCCAGTGTTGTAACTGTACTGAAACAGCCTGGCCAGGGGCGTGGCAAGTTCTGGAGCACAAATGTTCAGTACTATTGCCGGAATACTGTCAAGGCCCATAGCCTTTGCACTATCCAGTGCCTTCAGCCATTTCTTGATTGTCCACCACCATTCACAACTGGATGTGGCAGGACTGCAGAGCTTAGATCTGATCCATTGGTTATGGGATCCCTTAGCCATATTTAATTCCCCACATTGATCTCCATTTGCCATAGCTTAGTCTATGTCCCTTTGTAGCTTACTCTTCCAATCCTAATTTAGTGCAAAATTTGCATACACAACTTTCTATTCCTTCACAAGTCATTAATAGATATGGTGAAAAACTATTCCAGTACAAATCCCTAGGTGACACTCTTGCCAATAAGAGAACAACCTTTGATATTTACATATATAAAAACAAAAAGCTAAAAGCTACTGCGGATGCTGGAAATCCAAAACAAAAACAGAATTACCTGGAAAAACTCAGCAGGTCTGGCAGCATCGGTGGAGAAGAAAACAGTTGACGTTTCGAGTCCTCATGACCCTTCGGCAGAACTGAAGTATAGTTAGGAGAGAGGTGAAATATGTAGAGAGGTGAAATATTTCACCTCTCTCCTAACTATACTTCAGTTCTGCTGAAGGGTCATGAGGACTCGAAACGTCAACTGTTTTCTTCTCCACCGATGCTGCCAGACCTGCTGAGTTTTTCCAGGTAATTCTGTTTTTGCTTTGATATTTACAATCTGTCTTCTGCACTTGAATCAATTACCAACTCATCACAAGGTTACCTCCAATTCCAGCTGTTCCCATTTTATGAATAATCTCTGTGCAGAACCTTATCAAATATTTTTTATGTTTGTCTAAGAATGTCTGGGCCAAAATGCCATCTTAGCTCATTATAATGGATCTGATCCCAGGCCAAAGATCCATACATGTGAATTTCCTGTAATTGCACTGTTTCAAAGCAGGTGTGAAATTATCCCCATAATTTTAGGCTAGCAGGAAAGAAAAATCATTCTTCTGGTGTCTAATTGCAATTTGTTTATTTTAGCCCTCCATACTGAGCCTGCCCAGCATTTTCTTTTTCTTTAAATGCATTTTTATGTTATCAGAGTTACATTAAAAATTGGAAAGCTTCCCCCCTTGCATGTTCTATAATAGCTTGAAATGCTAACTTCATATTTAAAGGAAAATATATAACGCAAGTTCCTTGGGCCCCTAGTATTTATGTTGATTTCTATGGATGCTAATGATATTGGTAATGAAATTCAGGTCTAAATTGACCTCAGTAAAATGGGCCCAAAAATGGGCATAGTTTCACACATAACTTTCCAATTATGCCACCCATAGGAAATTCCATTCCCCAGTCTGTAAAGAGCAGAAAATTATTATTGGCACACAAACCTTGCATTTGTTCCGGCTGTAATTTGCTGATGCTGTTCTGAACCATTTCATCATCTGTAAATTTGTGGGGCAAATTATGCTTTTGAGCTGCTTTTGCTTTTTGGAAAAAAACAAAATGTCACTTAATATTTGTGTTCACAAAAAAATGTACTTCTATTCACTTGCACAAAATAGGACAAACTGGAAATAAAGTCTTGACATGGCAAGATTTTGGTCCCGGAGCAGATACTAACTCAACAGGAGTGTAAGTCCGAAATCAGTCACTGGGGTCAACATGCCCAGTATTTTTAAAGGGCATGAAATTAGAAACAATGTAAGTTGGGGCAATGACATCCACAGCGGATTTTCTGATCTTCACTGCACCAAGTTAGAATCTAGGCTTGGAGCACTGTTTCACAATTCTGAGGCTATAACCCTGAGCCAATGTTTCTGCTGAAAGTGGATCTTTGGTCCTGTGAAACAAATGGGTTGGCTCTCAGTTTTTTCTGCGAAGAAAGAGTAGAAAATATAGATAATGACATTATAGATGAATTGTTCCAGTGTTCCTCAGAATAATAGTAAAATTAAGACCAAAATGGATAACCTTTTGTTTTGTCCGATAATTTATATAGATTTTTCTTTTCCCACCTATTTCCATTATTTTTAAATTTATACCTTTTATGCCCTGTTAGTCTTACTTCACCCCACCCCCACGAGAGCTATCTGTACCTTGTGTGTCCTGCCATCCATTCTTAATTAGCACATTCTCTTAGATAATATCACCACCTTCAACACCTCTTTGATCTTTTGTCTGTGACATCTTTTGATTATCTGCTCCTATCACTGCTTGCTTGTCCCTACAACCACCCCCCCCCCCCCCCCACTTAAACCAGCTTATATTTCACCCCTCTCCTAATTTTACTCAGTTCTGTTGAAGGGTCATGAGGACTCGAAACGTCAACTTTATTCTTCTCCGCCGATGCTGCCAGACCTGCTGAGTTTTTCCAGGTAATTCTGTTTTTGTTTCGGATAACCTCACACTTATCCACATTAAACTCCATCTGCCAAATTTTGGCCCATTCACCTAACCTGTCCATATCCATTTGTAAATTTCTTATTTCTTCATTGCAACTTACTTTCCCACCTATTTTGGTGTCATCTGCAAATTTAGCTCTAGTACTTTCTATACCTGAATCCAAGTCATTAATATAGATTATAAATAGTTGGGGCCCAAGAACTGAACCCTGTGGCACCCCACTAGTTACAGCTTGCCATCCAGAAAAAGACCCATTTATCCTGACTCTGCTTTCTGTTGGTTAGCCAATCCTCTATCCAAGCTAATATATTACCCCTAACTCCATGTGATCTTATCTTGTGTATTAATCTTTTGTGCGGCACCTTATCAAAGGCCTTCTGGAAGTCCAGATATACTACATCTACAGGATCCCCATTATCCACTTTGCTTGTCACATCTTCAAAGAACTCTCGCAAATTAGTCAAACACGATTTACTCTTCATAAAACCATGCTGATTCTGATTGATTGCATTTTGACTTTCCAAATGCCCCATTACTACTTCTTTAATAATGGATTCCAACAATTTCCCAACGACAGATGTTAAACTAACTGGTCTATAGTTTCCTACTTTCTGCTTTCCCCCCTTTTTGAAAAAGGGCATTATATTAGCATTTTTCCAGTCCACTGGAACCTTTCCAGAATCCAGGGAATTTTGGAATATTATAGCCAATGCACCCACTATCTCCGCTGCCACTTCCTTTAAGACCCTGGGATGTAGGCCATCAGGTCCTGGGGACTTGTCACCCTTTAACCCCAATAGTTTGCTCAGTACTTTTTCTCTAGTGATGGTGATTGTTCTAAGTTCCTCCTTCTCTATACCCTCTGCACTACCTGTTACTATTGGGGTGGTACTAGTGTCCTCCACCATGAAAACCGAGGCAAAATATTGATTAAGCATCTCTGCTATTTCTGCATTCCCCACTATTAACTCCCCAGTCTCATCCGCCAAGGGACCAACATTCACTTTAGCTGCTCTCTTTCCTTTTATATACTTGTAGAAGCTTTTGCTATCAGTTTTTACATTTTGCGTTAGTTTTCTTTCATAATTTACCTTTGCTCTTTTTATTATTTTTTTAGTAATCCTTTGTTGATCTTTAAAAGTTTCCCAATCTTCCAGCCTGTCACTGACCTTTGCAATTTGGTATGCCTTAGTTTTTGCCTTTATGTTATCTTTAACTTCCTTGCTTAGCCATGGATGCTTTTTCCCCCCCTTACCATCTTTCTTCCTCTTTGGAATATATTTTACTTGAGAGTAATTGAAGATCTCCTTAAATATCTGCCACTGTTCATCAATTGTCCTACGTTGTAGTCTTCCTGCCCAGTCCACTAGGGCCAATTCTGCCCTCATGCCTATGTAGTTACATTTATTTAACTCCAGGACACGAGTGTGGGACTCAAGTTTCTCACTCTCAAACTAAACTTGAAATTCTAGCATGCTATGATCACTCTTCCCTAGAGGATCCTTTACTGAGGTCATTAATTAATCCCATCTCATTACACAAAACCAAATCCAGAATAGCCTGCTCCCTGGTTGGTTCCACAACATATTGCTCCAAGAAACAATCTCTAATACACTCTATGAACTCTCCCTCGAGGCTACCCTTGCCAATTTGATTAGTCCAGTCTATATGCAGATTAAAATCACCCATGATTATTGCCGTGCCTTTCTTACATGCTCCCAGTATTTCCTGATTTATACTGTGCCCTACTGCTGAACAACTGTTTGGGGACCTATGGATTACTCCCACCAGGGACTTCTTTCCCTTGCTATTTCTTATTTCTACCCAGACTGACTCTACGTCTTGCTCTCCAGTGCCTATATCATTCCTCACTATAGCACTGATCTCTTCCTTTACTAACAAAGCTACACCACCTTCTTTTCCTTCCTGCCTATCCTTCCGAAACACTGAGTACCCTGGGATATTCAACTCCCAAACCTGTTCTCCCTGTAACCATGTCTCAGTAATCACCACCAAATCATACTTATTTATCTCTATTTGCGTTGTTAACTCATTAGTTTTATTCCAAATGCTACGTGCATTCAGATACAAAGCCTTTAAGTTTGTCCTATTGTTTATTTTCCCTACTCTTATATGATTTTTTGATGCAATATGGCGTTCACACACTCTGTCCCTTCTTTTCACGTTTTGGTAACAATCAGCCTTGTCACTAACCTGCACTCTTACCCTCTCCTTAAACTTTGATTTTTTTATATTTCCATGCAACTGAACCCTCCTCCCCACTATTTAGTTTAAAGCCCTATCTACAACCCTAGTTATGCGATTTGCCAGGACACTGGTCCCAGCATGATTCAAATGGAGCCCATCCGAATGGAATAGCTCCTTCTTTCCCCAGTACTGGTGCCAATGTCCCATGAATTCGAACCCATTTCTCCCACATCAATCTTTGAGCCACACATATACCTCTTTAATCTTATTGACCCTGTGCCAATTAACTTGTGGCTCAGGTTGTAATCTGGAGATTATTACCTTTTTGGTTCTGCTTTTTAATTTAGCCCCTAGCTGCTCGTATTCCCTCAGCAGAACCTCTTTCCTTGTTCTACCTCTAACGTTGGTATCTACGTGGACCACGACAACTGGATCTTTCCCCTCCCACTCCAAGTTCCTCTGCAGCCCAGAGGAGATATCCTTAACCCTGGCACGAGGTAGGCAACACAGCCTTCGGGTTCCATTGGGTTCTCGATCCTGGCTACAGAGAACAGTATCTATTCCCCTAACTATACTATCCCTGGTTACAACTACATTCCTCCTTTTTCCCCCAACCTGAATGGCTCCCTGTACCACAGTGCTATGGTCAGTTTGCTCATCCTCCCTACAGTCCCCACTCTCGTCCACAGAGGGAGCAAGAATCTCGAACCTGTTAGATAAGAGCAAGGGCTAAGGTTCCTGCAGTGTTACTTCCTGGATACCTCTACCTGCCTCACTCATAGTCACACCCTCCTGTCCCTGACCACTGGCCGAATTTCAGGTAGTTAATCTAAGGGATGTGACTGTCTCCTGAAACACAGCGTCCAGGTAACCCTCCCCCTCCCTGATGTATCGCAGTGTCTGAAGCTCAGACTCCAGCTCATCAACTCTGAGCTGGAGTTCCTCGAGCAACCAACGTTTGCTACAAATGTGGTCACTAGGAACCACAATGGGGTCCACCAGCTCCCACATCATGCAGCTACGACACATCGCCTGGCCCTGCATCTCTATTTTATTTAGTTAGTTTTTCAATTTGTTTGTAAATTTCCTACTGGTCTTTAGTTTATCAATCTGTTAAATATTTCTCCTATTTACCTTTAATCTGAAAGCAAGTTAGAATAGAGATTCAAAATACATTTTTTACAATCAACCAGAACTTGCTCTCTCTGCTGAGTTGAAGCTGAAGTGTTAGGCCTCCGATCCTGGGCCCCAGTAGTCACCTTTAATCTGAAATCAACTTCGAATAGTAGTTCAAACTAGCAGTTACTTACCAGCCAATGAACTTACGGTTTTCCTGTGATGTCACTCTTTGTTTTTTTTCACTCGGCGACTGTGACTGCAGAGGACACTCTTCCCAGACTGCTTCTTATCCAAGTGCCTACTTTCCCTTTTGTTCCTTGACCTAGAATTTTGCTCACAAGTTTATTGTGTGGCACTGTATCAAATGAATGAGAGGGGTTCTCATTGAAACGTATAAAATTCTGACAGGAATGGACATACTGGATGCAGGGATGATATTTCCTCTGGCTGGGGGGTGTCTAGATCAAGGGGTCATAGTCTCAGGATATGGAGTAGGCCATTTAGGACTGAGATGAGGAGGGACTTCTTCACTCAAAGGGTGGTGAATCTGTAGAATTTTCTACAACAGAAGGCTGTGGATGCCAAGTTACTGAATATATTTAAGAAGAAAATAGATAGATTTCTAGACCCTAAAGGCATCAGGGAGTATGAGGAGAGAGCGGGAATGTGGTGTTGAGATAGAGGATGAGTCATGATAATATTGATCGGTGGAGTAGGTTTGAAAGGCAGAATGGCCTGCTCTTGCTCCTATTTTCTATGTTTTTAAAAATATAGGGCAGAATCTTGTGGAGGCCACTATGGAGGTCAGCTTGACAGGCCGGCGGTGGGTCTTCCGCCAGGATCAAGGACCCTGGGGGAGGTGGGGAGGGTGGGTTGGAAGTCCCACCCACTGAGAGCTGCCAGCCGGAGTGGCCGGCTGCTCTTCTGTACTCAGCATCATCACCAAGGAAGTACGACACCCACCTGAGGCCTCGGATCGAGGAGAGACGCAGGCACGGTTGAGTGATGGTGGGAAGGGGGTCACGGGGTGGGCATTGTGGGGGAGGGTAAGGCTCAGCCAGGATGGGGGGTGTGCCTCTCAGCAGGCCTCTCCCCTCCCAATGTCGGGTTCTTCGATCAGGCACTGAGTTAATACCAGCAGCGACAGGATGAGGCCCTTCAGTGGGCATTAATTGGCCACTTAAGGTCTTCAATTGGCAGCGGGGTGGGCAGGTCATTCATGGGCCTGGACCTTCCCTGGACCTAATCAGGGTGAAGGTGGTGGGATTCCAACCCACCACCCTCCCTCTTGTTTAAAAGGCCCCCCCCGCCCGCCCCCACCTCCAAACCCGCCACGGGACAAGGCACAAGATTCTGCCCAGAATTTCAAAATTTACCAAATTGGGGGATATAGTTAATACACAGGAGGACTGTAAAAATTACAAGACATAATAAATTGCAGAATGTGTGTGAATGGTAAATAGATTTTTAATATAGATTTGTGTGGGTTGGTACATTTTGGTAGGAGAAATAAAGTGCCCATATACTCCTTAAAAAATAGATGTTTAGTTGGTTAGAGCAGCAGAGAGATCGAGTGAGGTGGATGTACAGTTTCAAAAACTGAACTCAAAAAAAATGTATTTATACAGCGCCTTTTATGACTTTGGGATGTCCCATAGCACTTTTGAAGTGTGGCCACTTTTGAGATACAGGAAACGCGGCAGCCAGTTTGTGTACAGCAAGCTCCCCAAAAACAGCACTGTGATAATGACCAGATAACTGTTATTGTGATGCTGATTAAGGAACAAATGTATGTTTTATTTTAATTCATTCACCGGATGTGGGCTTCGCTGGCTGGGCCAGCATTTATTGCCCATCCCTAGCTGCCCTTGAGAAGGTGGTGGTGAGCTGCCTTCCTGAACCACTGCAGTCCATGTGGTGTAGGTATACCCACAGTGCTGGTAGGAAGGGAGTTCCAGGATTTTGACCTAGTGATAGTGAAGGAACAGCAACATATTTCCAAGTCAGGATGGTGAGTGATTTGGAAGGGAACTTCCAGGTGGTTGTGTTCCCATCTATCTGCTGCCCTTATCCTTCTAGATGGTAATGGCTGTGGGTTTGGAAGGTGCTGTTGAAGGAGCCTTGGTGAATATTGGCCAGGACCACCAGGATAACTCTTCTGCTCTTCTTTGAAATGGTGTTGTGGAATCTTTAATGTCCATCCATGAGAGCAGATAGAGCCTCAGTTTAAAATCTTAGTTAAAAATGCAGTGACACACTGATATGTCGTTAAAAAAAACCAACAAACCATTGGGATTGGAATGATATTTCCTCTGGCTGGGGGGGTGTTTAGATCAAGGGATCATAGTCTCAGGATATGGGGTAGGCCATTTAGGACTGAGATGAGGAGGGACTTCTTCACTCAAAGGTTGGTGAATCTGTAGAATTTTCTACCATAGAAGGCCCAGCCAGCGAAGCCCACATCCAGTGGTTTATAGGCGACCTAATGAAGTTCAGTCAAAATATGAAGGAGGTTGATGGGGGTAGGTGTAGAGAAGATATTTCCACTTAGGGAGAAATCTAAACCTCGGGGTCATAATTATAATACAGTCACTAATAAATCTTACAAGGAATTCAGGAAAAACTTTTTTGCCCAGAGCAGCTAGAATATTGAACTTGCTACCACATCAAGTGGTTGAGGCAAACAGCATAGATAGTGTAGGAGAGGCTGCACAACACCAGGGGGGAGAAAATAATAGGAGGATTCGCTAATAGGGTGAGATGAAATAGTGTGAAGAAGCTTCTGTGGAGTATAAACAGCCAGATAGAGCAGCTCGGCTGAATGATCTGTTTCTGTGCAGTAAATTCCAGGTAAGCCTTTTCATGATCTGTTCAATTTAAGCATTTGTTTTCTCCATGTAAACACATTGCCCACTCCTCCAATTACTGAATCAGTAATACTATCAAAGGAAGTCATCTTGTACAACACTTTCTTAATATTTAAACAGAGATGGACCGAACTCTAACCATGGACATCATGTGGCTCCAGTTCTTGCATTAGCTCATCAAAGGCTTCTTCACTGGTATCTATACCACGTATTCCATTAAGGTCAGTAACTTTGACTTCAAAGCTGTTTTCGCTGGTATCTGTAAAATATGTTTGGTTTGATAACACATCAATTACAGATGCTCACAAAAAAATCTCTGCCTCACTCATTAATACTTTGTGTTGGTTAAATCTGAGATAGTGCTTCTCCAGAGATGCAACATTTTGTTTAGCATTTTCAGGGAAGGTTTCCTCTCTTGCTGTGTGTTGGTGACTGTGCTAACACATTGTGAAGATGTCCTCTAGTCAGCTTTAGTGATTTTTCTAACAGATTGAAGATTTCCTCCAGTTGCTGTGCATTAGGGTAGATGTAGAGAGATGTTTTCACTTTTGGAAAGTCCAAAATAAGAGGTCATAAATATAAAATAGTCACTAATAAATCTTATAATGAACTCAAGAGTAACTTCTTTATGCAAAGAGTGGTAAGAATGTGGATGCGCTACCACATGGAGTAGTTGTGGTGTATAACATACATGCATTGAATGGGAAGCTACTTAAGCTTGGAGGGAGAAGAATATAAGGGTATTCTGATGGGATGAGATAAAGTAGACTGGGGGAGGCTCATGTGGTGCATAAGCACCAGCATAAGACTTAGATTAAACGGCCTGATTCTGTGCTGTAAATTCCAGGTAATCTATTTCATAATCCGTTCAATTCAAGCATCTGTTTTCTCCATGAATGTACATGTGTTTCCCAGTCCTCCAATTACTGAGTTAGTAATACTATTAAAGGAAGTAATCTTGTACAATGCTTTCCTATTATTTAAAACAGAGATGAACAGAACGCTAACCATCGTCATTTGGTGGCTCCAGTTCTTCCAAAAGCTTGTTAAAGGCTTCTTCATTAGAATCTATATCATGTGTTTCATCAAAGTTGGTGCTTTCGATTTCGGTGGTATCTGTAAAATATGTTTGGTTTGACAACACATCAATTACAGATGCTCAAATATTTGTTTGCCTCATTCATTAATACTTTCAGTGTTGATTAAATTTGAGCTATCGCTTCTCGAGAGATGCAACCTATTGTTAAACATTTTCACAGAGCTTCCTCTGGTCTCAGTGTGTTACAGACTGTGCTAATACAGTGTTAAGATTTCCACTTGTAACTTTTACTGATTTTGTTAACAGTGTGAAGTCTTCCTCTGGTTGCTGTGTGCTATTGGCTGTGCTAACTTAGTTTGAAGGTTTCCTCTGGTTGCTTTTTGGTATTGTGCTAACACAGTTTGAAGATTTCCTCCAGTCATTTTTGGAGATGGTGCTAACAATTTGAAGATTTCCTGTGGCTGCTGTGCGTTAGGGTACATGTAGAGAAGGTTTTTCCACTTCTGGAGGAGTCCAAAGCTAGGGGTCATTAAGAGAAAATAGTCACTAATAGATCTTATAAGGAATTCAGGGATATCCAGAGTTTGGTTAGAATGTGCAACTTGCTACCCATGGAGTAGTTGATGCAATAAAATAAATGAATTAAGGTGAAGCCACATAAGCACTGGAGGGAGAAAAGGACATAAGGAGATTCAAATTGGGTGAGATGAAGTAAAATGGAAAGAGGTTCATGTGAAGCATAACACCAACTGAGAGCAGCTGGGCTGAATGGCCTTTTTCTGTGCTGCAATTTCTATGTAATCTTTTTCATGTTCCATTCAATTCAAGCATTTGTTTTTTCCATGAATGTACACGCATTGCCCATCCTCCAAATACTGAATTAGTAATACTATTAAAGGAAGTAATCTTGTAGAATTTCCTAATATTTAAACAGAGGTGAACAGAACTCTAACCATAGGCATCAGTGGTTCTATTTCTCCATAAGCTTGTCAAAGGCTTCTTCACTGGAATCCATATCATGTGTTTCATTAAGGTCAGTAACTCTGACCTCACTGTTTCACTGGTATCTGTAAAATATGTTTAGTTTGACAACATATCAATTACAGATGCTCATAAAAAAGTATTTGTTTGCCTCATTCATTAATACTTTCAGCGTAGAGTAAATTTGAAGTAAAACTTCTCCAGAGACACAACATTTTGTTAAGTATTTTCAGGAAGATTTCCTCTCTCATTAACACATTGTGTAGATTTCCGCCGGTCACTGTTAGGGATCATGCTCACACAGTGTGAAGTTTTCCTCTGGTTGCTGATAGTGACTGTGTTAACACAGTGTGAAGATCTCCTCTGGTCACTGTGTGATAGTGACTATGCTCACACAGTGTGAAGGTTTCCTCTGGTTGCTGTGTGTTAGTGACCACGCTCACACAGTCTGAAGGTTTCCTCTGGTTGCTGTTAGTGACTGTGTTAACACGGTGTGATGATCTCCTCTGGTCACTGTGTGATAGTGACTATGCTCACAGAGTGTTAAGGTTTCCTCTGGATGCTGTTTGCTAATAGTGTGAAGATTTCCTCTGGTCACTATTAGTGGCTCTGTTAACACAGTGTGGAGGTTTCCTCTGGTCATTGTTAGTGACTGTGTTAACACAATGTGCAGATCTCTGGTCACTGTGTGTTGGTGACTATGCTCATACAGTGTGAGAGTTTCCTCTGGCCATTGTTACTGACTGTGCTCACAAAATGTGAGGATTTCCATTGATTGCTGTGTGTTAACACAATGTGAAGATTTCCTCTGGTCGCTGTGTGTTAGTGACCATGCTCATACAGTGTGAGAGGTTCCTCTGGCTATTGTTAGTGACTGTACTCACATAGTGCGAAGATTTCCATTGGTTGCTGTGTGCCATCAGTGTGAAGATTTCCCCCGGTCACTGTTCGTGACTGCTAACACTGTCAAGATTTCCTCTGGTTGCTGTGGGTTAGTGACCATGCTCGTACAGAGTGAGAGTTTCCTCTGGCCATTGTTAGTGACTGTGCTCACACAGTATTAAAATTTGCTGTGTATTAATAATTATGCTAACATAATGTGAAGACTTCCTCTGGTCACTTTTATTAACTGTGCTAGCAGATTGAAAATGCCCTCTGGTCACTGTATGTTAGTGACTGTGCTAGTACAGTGTGAAGAGTTCTCCTGGTCTCTATTTCTTGTGAAGCTGTAAATATACTTGAAAAGATAGAGTTTATGATTTTGTTACAACTTGTGAATTCAGGAAATTTCACATTATGTTTACAATGTTAATAATACACAGACCAGTGAAAATCATCTCTTCGTTTCCCACTAAGTTATGGTCAATTTTGAACAAGACTACTGACATAGTTAGGCTACTGTTACCACATTGTGTACAATTTTGGGCCACCCAATGTTTAGGAATGACCACAGAGAGCATGTACATAGGTTCATCAGAATGATGTTGGTGATGAGAAACTATAGTTTTGAAGCTTGAAATATTGAGACTAGTTCCACTAGAAAGATTCAATTGAGATTTTTAAAATCATGAAGAGTTTTAAGAGGATAAATAGGGAAAGACTGAGGAACTAATGATGAGGGATCATCAGTTTAAAATTGTCACAAAGAGAAAAGGGCAAGGGTGAGAAGAAATGTACCTATTTATTGAGAGTTGTTAGAGAGTTGCTTTGCTACAGGATAACGTTGAGGCAAAGGCCATTGTACCTTTTAAGAGGACAGTGGAGGATCACTTGAAGCAGAGAAAGATGCAGGTCTTTGGGAAGAAAGTGGAAGAGTGGGATTAACTTTTCTGGTGTGATCCAACACAGGTATGATGGTTCATTATTTATAAAGAAAGGCAAAGGGCTGAAAAAACCAAATGGCCTATTGTGCTTCCCCTTTTAGTACCAGTTCACAAACAATTATCCAATTATGTTTCAAAATCCCCAAAGTCTTTAACATGACTATTTTTCCCAGTGGAATATTTCAAAAATTTATTATCTTTTGAGTGCTTCTTTCCTATCAATGTTCGTTTTAAATTTACTTTTAAATAATTTAAACTGATGCCTGATTCTACTGGCTTTTACCGTGAAGTAAATATTTCACATTCGCCTTATCCAGACGTAATGCTTCACTGCCTGACTTCCCATGGTGTTGCTGGCTGACAAAAATAGAAATACAGGGTGGAATTTTACGCCAGGGGGATTTTATGGTCCCGCCGATGTCAATGGAGTTTAGAGTGGCTCGCCGCATTTTATGGCCCCGTCCCTGCCACGACAGGGCAGTAAAACTCTGGCCATAGAATCTATATCTTCTCCCACTTGCTAACAAAAGTTTGTTGTTTCTCCTTCTCTGTCATCCTCTTCCTCTGTTTATATGTTTTGCCATCCCCTCCATATTCTCTCTATATAACTTGTTTAATTTTTCTTATCTAGTTGATTCAATTTATCTTCATCTTTCCTATTAGCTTGTCCTTCCCCACTGACTCCTCGTTCCATGGTATGTGTGCTTGTGCTGCTTCTCTCTGTCAGAATGTCTGAATTTTGTTCAGCAATTCAAAATTTCCTAATTCTCTCGTCTCCTTTTTAAGAACATAAGAAATAGGAGCAGAAGTAGACCATTTGGCTCTTCATGCCTGCTCTGCCATTCAATAAGATCATGGCTGATCTTATACCTCAATTCCATCTTTCCATACTATTTTCATATCCTTTAATTCTTTTAATACCCAAAAAATCTATCTGTTTTGAATATACTCAGTGACTGAGCACTCACAATTCTCTGGGAGAGCATTCCAAAGGATCACAACTCTGAGTGAAGAAATTTTTCCTCATCTCAGTCCTAAATAGCTGATGCCTTATTCTGACACTTGTGCTCCTATGTTCTAGATTCCCCAGCCAGGGAAACATTTTGTCAGCATCTACCATGTCAAGCACCTTAAGAATTTTATATATCAATTAGGTAATCTATTATTCTTATAAACTCTAGGGCATATAGGCCTAGTCTGTTCAATTACCTCATCTCCAGAAACCAGTCTAGTGAACCTAGTGCACCTTCATTTTTTATTTCCTTCCTTCAGTAAGGAGATCAAAACTGCACAAAATACTCCAGATGTGGCTTCAACAATCAATGTCCTATGTAACTGTAGTTTAAGATGTATTTACTCTTACACGCCAATCTCTTTGTAACAAAACCTAACATTCCATTTGCCTTCCTAATTGCATGCTGTAACTGCCTGCTTAGGACTGTTCAGCACAGTGGGCTAAATGGCTAGCACATGTTTCAGAGTAACATCAGCAGGTTCAAGTCCTGTTCTGGTTGAGGCAGTCTTGGCACCTGCATCATTGCCCTGCCCCTAAGAGTGGAAGGCCATGGCAATAGGCAACTGCTGAGAAATTGGCACAGGATGAAGCATCAGCAGGCTTTGGGCCAAGGAGCTGCCTTTGGGCAGAGCATACATACCATACCATACCGGCATGTTAACTTTCTGTGATTCATGTCACCAAGGACAACCAAGATCCCTTTGAAGGCAAACATTTCCTAGTCTCTCATAATTCAAAAAATATTCTGCTTTTTAAAAAAAAATTCCACCAAAACAGGTAACTTCACATTGCATTCTATTTACCATGGTCTTGCCCAGTCACCCAACCTGCCCCTCTGCAGCCTCTTTATGTCCTCCTCACTACCTACTTTCCCAATCTAACTTTGTATCATTAGCAAACTTGGATACATTATATTCAGTCCCCTCATTTAAGTCATTAACATAGATAGTAAATAGCTGAAACCCAAGTACTGATCCTTGCGGTATCCCACTAGTTACAGCCTGCCAATTCAAAATGTTCTGTTTGTTCCTACACGGATTTCTGTCCAGTTCTCAATGCATGGTAATATATTACACTCAGTCTCACGAGTCTAATTTTGTATAATAACCTACAAACATACGAGCAAGGTGCAGGAGTAGACCCCTTGAGCCTGCTCCGTCATTTAATGAGATCATGACCGATCTGATAGTAACCTGACATCTGCATCCCACCTACCCTCGATAACCTATCATCCCCTTACTTACCAAGAGTCTCTACCTCTGCCTTAAAAATATTCAAAGACTTTGATTCTACCATCTTTTTAGGAAGAGTTCCAAAGACTCATGACTCTCTGTGAAAAAATTTCCCCTCATCCCTGTTTTAAATGGGCGACCCTTATTTTTAAACAGTGACCCCTAGTTCTAGATTCTTCCACAAGAGGAAACATCCTCTCCACATCCACTCTGTCAAGACCCCTCAGGATCTTATATGTTTCAATCAAGTAGCCTCTTAGTCTTCTAAACTCCAGCAGATACTAGCCTAGTCTGTCCAACCATTCCTCATAAGACAACCCACCCATCCCAGGTATTAGTTTGGTAAATCTTCTCTGAACTGCTTCCAACGCATTTATATCCTTCCTTAAATAAGGTGACCAATAGTGTACATAGTACTCCAAATGTGGTCTCACTAGTGCCCTGTAGAACTGAAGCATAATCTCCCTACTTTTATATTCAATTTCCCTCGCAATAAATGATAATATTCTATTAGCTTTCCTAATGACTTGCTGTACTTGCGTACTAGCCTTTTGTGATTCATGCACTAGGATACACAGATCCCTCTGCATCTCAGAGCTCAGCAACCTCTCATCATTTAAATAATATGCTTTTCTTTATTCTTCCTGCCAAAATGGACTATTTCACATGTTTCCACATTATACTCCATTTGCCAGATCTTTGTCCATTCACTTAACCTACTTATATCTTTTTGTAGCCTCCTTATGTCCTCTTCACAACTTACTTTCCTACCTATTTTTGTGTCATCTTCAAATTTGGCAACCATCCCTTCAATCCCTTCATCATTTATATAAATTGTGAACATTTGAGGTCCCAGCACTGATCCCTGTGGCACACCACTCGTTACATCTTACCAACCTGAAAAAGACCCATTTATGCCTACTCTCTGCTTCCAATTAGCTAGTCAATCTTCTGTCCATGTCAATATGTTACCCCCTATACCATAAGCTTTTAGTTTGCACAATAACCTCTGAGGTGGCATTTTATCAAATACCTTCTGGAAATCTAGGTATAGTACATCCACCAGTTCCCCATTATCCACAGCACATGATACTTCCTCAAAGAACTCCAATAAGTTGGTTAAACACAATTTCCCTTTCCCAAAACCAAGTTGACACTGCCTGATGACCTTGAGCTTATCCAAGTGCCCTGCTATAACTTCTTTAATAATAGCTTCAAACATTTCGCCCATGGCAGATGGTTAAGCTAACTGGCCTGTAGTTTCCCGCTGTCTGTCTCCCTCCTTTTTTGAATAATGGAGTTACATTTGCTATCTTCCAATTTAATGGGACCTTCCCCGAATCTAGGGAGTTTTGGAAAATTAAAACCAATGCATCAACTATCTCACTAGACACTTCTTTTAAGATCCGAGGACGAAGTCTGTCAGGACCCAGGCTCTTGTCAGCCCACAGCTCCAACAATTTACTCAATACCACTTCTCTGGTGACTGTAATTTTCCTTACTTCCTTCCCCACTTCCATTTCCTGGCTTGTAGCTGCTTCTGGGATGTTACTTGTATTCTCTAAAGTGAAACTGGTGCAAAATACCTGTTAAATTCATCTGCCATCTCCTTGTTTTCCATTATCAATTCTCCAGACTATTTTCTATATGACCAAAGCTCACTTTGTTAACTCTTTTCTTTTTTAAATATTTATAAAAACTCTTACTATCTATTTTTATATTTCTGGCCAACTTTCTCTCATACTCTAATTTTTCCTTCCATATTAGCCTTTTAGTCATTCTTTGCTGTTCCTTATATTTTGTCCAATCTTATGACCTGCCACCTGTATTTGCACAATCATATGTTTTTTCTTTAAGTTTGGTACTATCTTTAACCTTGCCAGTTAACCATGGATGGTGTGTCTGACCCTGGGACTTTTTCTTACTCATTGGAATGTATCTATTCTGTGTATTCTGAAACATCCCCTTAAATATTAGCCACTGCATCTCTATTCACCTATCCCTTAACCTAATTTGCAAATTCACTTTAGTCAGCTCAGCTTTCATGCTCTCATAACTGCCCTTATTTAAGTTTAAAAACATAGGCCGACGGCTGGCTGCATTTCCTGCCATTAGATATCGGGAACCTCATTGCAATACATCTGCATATCATTAGGCCAGCCCGCCGGAATTGTCTCCCTCCCGCTGGACCGACCATCCACGTCGACAGGAAAGCACGCTGACGTGTTTCACAACAGCATATAAAAGGCGTGCGCTTGGCTGGCTGCATTTTGAGGGGAACGCGGAGGTGAGTACACAGCAACGATGTGCAGCGCTTGGCAGGGTCCTGTTGGAATTCCAGCGTGAGGTGTGTTTGGTTGGTGGGGATCAAGGGCTGCCTTGTGGTTGAGGCGACTTGTGGGGGTGGGGGCAAAGGAAGCCCTGCCATTGAGGTGACCTGTGGCGGGGGGAGCGGGAACAGCTACTTTGGGGTTGAGGTGACTTCTGGGAGCGGGACAGGTGTGGCCATGCTGTTGAGGCAAATTGTAGTAGGGGGGACAAGGGCTGCATTGCAGTTGAATATAGCGCGCAAGCATTCGGGGTGAGGGGTAGTGTGGGTGAGGGAAACGGCCATGCATTAGGGACACCTGATGTAGAGTGACCATTCCTCTGCAACTGAGACAGTTCGAGTGCAGCCATTGGGCTTCTAGCTTATCTGCCCACTCAAGCAATGCAGTGGCATCAAAGTGCCACGAAGTGATCCAGAGCTTTTCACCCCTCAGGCACAGACTGCAAAGTAATGAGCATTTTAGTGGACTGCAGAACAATTGGGCAACTGCACACATTGTACAATCTCCTTGCTAAATCTGGCCATGGAGCAGTCACTGGTGGAGGTGCTCACAGCCCCTTGCAATGTCATCATCCCGGTTTGGACCAGTCTCCCCGATAGTTCAAGCTAACAGTGCAGCCTTGCAGCATGGGTTAGGAGAATACCTGCGCCTGAGCTGAGAGCACAGCGTGCAGTCCAATGGGCAAAGCTGCCGCCAATCAGTCAGGTGAAGTGGGGCGGAGGTGGGTGGGGGTCTCAGGCAGCCATGCAGTGCACTAATCTCTGGCCATCCAAGTGGTGGCCAGCATTCTCTGGGGTGTGTTAAGGGGCCTTCACACTTAGCCAGGACAGGTTCTTAATACACCCATGCTAACCCACGTGTCTCCCTCTTTCACCCTGCAGGATCATGGAGCCTGGTGAACTAGCTGTGTGCCTGTTGGCCTGCAGAGAGCAAAGATGACAGAGGAGAGAGCGGCTGAGGTGCCCGGCTGGGCAGAGGGCGGAGCAGCACAGTCAGAGAGAAGGGGCATCTGGGACTCCTGAATATGCTGCCCAAGAGCCACAGCGCACTGTCGCTGGTTGGTGCTTAGCGACACCCAGGGTCTATAGATGCCCCCTTTCATTCCTGCAGATGACCAAGAACCATGTCGCTGAAGACAGCGCATTTCTAGGGAACAGGTCAGTCACATCTGCCAACTACTGCAAGATTTGGCACCACGGGGACATGGAGGGCATCCACTGCCAGTGGCCGTGAAAGTGACAGCGGCGCTCAATTTCTATGCCAGTGGCTCCTTTCAGGGCTCTATAGGTGACCCCTGTGGGATATCACAAGCCTCCACCCACAAATGCATCCATGACATCACGGATGCCATCTTTGCAAGGGCACACAGCTTTGTGCATTTCGCCCGGGACCAGGACAGCCAGGATGCAAGAGCGATTGGATTTGCCCAGATCTCGGGTTTCCCACAGGTACAGGGTGCCATCGACTGCAGTCATGTGGTGCTCGGTCTTCATTACAACACGTGGTCAACTATGTCAGCTGCAAGGGATTCCATTCGCTCAATGTGCAACTTGTGTGTGACCACCAGAAATGCATCCTGCAGGTCTCCGCACGGTTTCCAAGGAGTGTCCACGACTCCTACTTTCTGAGTCGGTCACAGATCCCTGATGTATTCCAGGGTCCACAGAAGCTGCAGGGATGGCTCCTCGGGGACAAGGGCCACCCGCAGAGAATGTGGCTGATGACACCTGTGTGGCGGCCTCAGGCTGCAGCAGAGTGACGCTGTAATGAGGCTCATGCTGCAGCTCCTAACTTAGTGGAGCAGACCATTGAGATGCTGAAAATGAGGTTCCAGTGCCTAGACTGGTCTGTTGGAGCCCTGCAGTATAGTCTGCAGAGTGTCATGCATTGTCGTCGTCTGCTGCACCCTTTCCAACCTGGTGCTGCAACGGGGAGAGGAGCTAGCTGAGGAGGAGGTGGAGAAGCTGGAGGTCTCATCGGATGAGGAGGACGTGGGCGGTGATGAGGTCCTCGAAGGTGGCGATGACGGGGATGAGGCCCTTGCACTGGCCAGACAAGGCAGGTGCACTCGGAGGCCCTCATAACTGCTAGATTTGAGGAGGATGATGACGACATGCAGTGAGGAGACACCACATATCCTCACATTGCATTTGTGAACGTTTGACTCCAGTCTGGCTTATGGCAGTGCACATACCCTCTATGATAGTGGTCCTGTCATGGAGATGCAGTGGAAACCCTAATAGTTGCTCAATTGCAGGAGGGTGATGACGACATGCAGTGAGGACACTCCATAGGTCTTCACATAGCCTCTGAGAATGTCTGACTCCTGTCTGGCTGAGGGTAGCTCGCTTGTGCTCTGTGATCAGGGTCATATCATAGAGATACAGCCATAAAACTTTAGAAGCATCTGATCCTTTATCCACCTTCAGCACCTGAGCCCTTCAGGAGCACAGAGTCACTGGTCACAGATGCTGAAGAGATGGGGCCAGCCCCACCTTAAAGTTACTGATAGCACTCAGAGAGAATGATGGAACTCTGTAACACCTGCCTACGACATTCTGGCAGCAATGACGATCACCGTTGAGGTGCAGGCATCAGTAATGTGTCAGGGAGTGTGAGACGGACCATCGCTTTGGTCTGAAGATTGCACAAAGTACAGGGAAGAGGCCCTGCACTGAGACACCTGCCTTTATCTTGTGCAGAAAGGCTTCACACCTGTGTGCCACGAACACTGCTCATCAGAACAAGGAGACATAGGCTGGGAGGCATTCTTGGGAGTTCAACAACAATAGTGTACAGTATGTACAAGTTCTTAACACCCGTGCCCAGGCTGTGCAAATACATCTTCTTAACTGTCCTAACCCTGCCGCTATGTCTTGGTGCTCCCTGGACATCAACAGCGGAGGCGGAGGCAGCCTGCTGATTGTTACACCCTGTCTGTGATAACCTTGGCAGGCGAACTCTGGAAGGCCGAGACTTGAAGGGCCCTTGCCTGCTGTGTGGCAGTGGCACCTCCTTGGCCTGTGGAGCTGGAGCTGCTGAGGCCACAGGAAGAGGGAATTCGGATGGGCCGGATGTTCATGGAATCACCTGCATGGATGGCCCCGGCGGGGATACCTGCTGATCCTCTTCCATATGGATGCCCAAGGGCCCCAGGCTGACTCTTTGAGGAGAAGGGGTAGCTGGAGTGAGATCGAGCTGCCCCGCACCCCACACAGCAGTGCAGGAGCAATGTCCTGGACCAAGGTCTCCATGGTGGCTGCTATCCTACCAGTGTTGACCTCATGCCAGCATTATCACCTCAGCCTGAAGGTGGACGGACTCCTCCATCGTGCCTTGCAATCTGAGGAGTGCAGCAGGCATCCCTTCCTGATGTTCCCGAGCTTGCCTTTGCAGCTCCAGCAACTGTGACATGACCGAGTCCAAAGGCTCATCATGTGACTTGGACTCAGCAAATCTCTGGCCTCCAGCAGTCCTCCGAGTGCCGGACACCTGAGAAGTCTCCGCCGCTGCCTGCTGTGGATCAGACAGTGCAATGTGCTCACCAGATTGTGATCCCAAGGTTATTCTAAAGCTTGGTCCCTCCGAGGTGTGTGTCTCTGTGCTAGTGGAGGATGTGGGTGAGCGCTGTGACGGGACTTCAAGCAGGATGCCTTCAGATTCCCCTTCAGAGGTTTCTTCGGGGCTTGATTGGAGGCCCAGAATTGTGGATTCTGTCAGCTGTTTCCCGGATGTACCTGCAGAAGCAAGGGGAGACAATTAGTGCATGGCAGTGGCCTGTGAAACAGGACACATCACTCACAGGATGGTTGTCTGATGGATGTTGCACTGCTGGATCCTCACTTGGTAGAGCAGCGCCGACCTCACCGTCAACACAGGACCGGTCCAGATCCTTGCCGGCCAGCTGGATGGCTGTTTTCAAAGTCCATGAGGATCTTTAATTCAGGCATTCCTCCACCGGTCTGCGACCTCTCCCTCTTGTTTGTGCCAGCTTGTCTGCATGAATAGAGATGGAGAAAGTGTAACAAAAACAAAAATTGCTGGAAAAACTCAGCAGGTCTGACAGCATCTGTGGAGAGAAAGACAGAGTTAATGTTTCGAGTCCATATGACTCTTCTTCAGTCATACAGACTCGAAACATTAACTCTGTCTTTCTCTCCACAGATGCTGTCAGGCCTGCTGAGTTTTTCCAGCAATTTTTGTTTTTGTTTCAGATTTCCAGCATCCGCAGTATTTTGCTTTTATCTTGGAGGAAGTGTAAGCAGGGTGTCTACCAGGCCAGATGATAAGTATGCCTGGTCTGTGTGGCTGCTGAGTGAACCCATGGATGGGATGAGAACAATGAAGGTGTATGTGAGAAAGTGAATGGTGATGTCCCTTGAACTAGCAGTGAGTGAGATCCCTGTGAATGTGTGATGCTTTGTGAGTGTTTGAGTTGAGAGTGTGAGGAGAGTGAATTACCCTAGCAGACCAGAGGAGATCATTCATCCTCTTGTGGCACTGGATGGCTGGTGTCTTTTGAAGGGCATTGGTGCTGACCATCGTTGCCACCACTCCCCAAGCCTGGTTGGTCACACCGCTGCTCATCCTGCAGTCAGTGCGGGGGTAGAGGACATTGCTGTGGGCCTCCATGGCATCCAAGAAGTGTTCCAGTGATGCGTCGCTAAACCTGGGGCCTGCAGACTTCTTGCCTTCCGTGGACATCTTCCTTGCATTTGTCGTGGGCTGGAAGCACTGAGATGTGTGCACATGGCTGTACTTTAAATATGGCTCCCGGCGTAACGAAGCTGTGAGGTGATGGCGGGTGGGCGAATGAGAGCCTGCCCACCATGGAAACAGCGTGTTTCCCGGGAATGCACAAATAATGTGGCACGTTTGGGACGATATGGCGTGAAAATCCGCCATTGCAGCTGACGGGAAAATGTCATTTGCACCCATATTCTCAGACCCACTCCTCTCTCCCTCAAACTGAATGTAAAATTCAATGTTTGTTGCTACCTAGAGGCGCTTTCACTATGAGATTGTTAATTACTCCCATCTCATTGCACAATACTAGGTCTAGTATAGCCAGCTCTCTGGTTGGCCTCAGAACAAGAAACTATCCCGAATACATTCAATGTGCTCCTCATCTAGGCTATCTTTGCCCATCTGACTTTTCCAGCCTATATGTAAATTAAAATCTCCCATGATTATCGCCGTGCCTTTCTGACAAACTCCAATTATTTCTTCCTTTATGCTCTGCTCTACCATGTGGTTACTGTTAGGGGGCCTGTACACAACTCCCACAAGTGACTTCTTGCCTTTACCATTTCTCATCTCTACCGAACTGTTACCACATCCTGATTTTCTGAACTTAGGTCATCCTTCTCTATTGTGCTAATACCATCATTAATTAACAAAGACAGCCCTCCACCTTTTCCTTGCTTTCTGACCTTCCTAAATATCCTGTACCCTTCAATATTCAGGTTCCAACCCATGTCCTCCTGCAGCCATGTCTCCATAATGGCTATCAAATAGTAATTATTTATTTCTATATGTGCTATCAGTTCATCTGTTTTGTTTCGAATACTACATGCATTCAGCTACGGAGCTTTTAGTTTTATCCTTTTATTCTTTTTAGAACCTCTAGTTTAATCTGTTTATTCACTGTTAGATTTGTACTCTCTATCCCTTACTGTTTTTCATTTCTCTTAATACTATCTTTTTCTTTTGCCTTGTCTCTGCTCTATGATTTACCACATGTTGCCAAATTTGATCCCTTGCCCCCACTATTTAGTTTAAAACCCTCTTTTCTTCCTTAGTTCCTCGCAAGAACACCAGTCCCAGCACGGTTTGGGTGTAGGCCGGCCCAATGGTACAGATCCCACTTTCCCCAGTACTGTTGCCAGTGCCCGACGAAGCGGAACCCACTTCTCCCACACCAGCCTTTCAGCCACGCATTCATCTCTCTAATCTGATTTGTCCTATGCCAATTTGCACGAGGCTCAGGTAACAATCCAGAGATTATGACCTTTGAAGTTCTGCTTCTTCGTTCGATGCCTAGGTCCTCACACTGACTATGCAGAACCTCCTTCTTTGTCCTGCCTATGTCGTTTGTACCTACATGGACCACGATGGCTGGGTCCTCCCCCTCCCACTGCAAGTTCCTCTCCAGCCTCGAGCAGATGTCCCGCACCCTGGCACTGGGCAGGCAGCACAGCCTTCTGGACTCTCGCTCTTTGCTGAAAAGAACGGTGTCAATCCCTCTGATTATACTGTCCCCTCCTACCACTACATTCCTTTTTTCTCCCCCCACTTGAATGGCTTCCTGTACCACGGTGCCACGGCCAGTTAGCTCATCCACCCTGCAGCCCCTGCTCTCATCCAACAAGCCTAAAAATACCTCAAACCTGTTGGACAATTGTAAAAGCTGAGGCTTCTGCCCTCTGAGTCCCCTTATCTGCCTCACTCAAGGACACACTCTGCTGTCCCTGACCACTGGCCAAAACAGAAGATCCTGTCCTAAGAGGTGTGATTGCCTCCTGCTACAAAGAATCCAGGTAACTTTTCCCCTTCCTGATGTGTCACAGTGTCTGTAATTCAGCCTCCAGCTCATAAACTCTGAGCTGAAGCTGCTCAAACTTCAAACACTTACTGCAGATGTGTAATGAGGCAGGTTTAATAAATTATCTCAGAAAAAAAGATCCTATAGGAAAGTGACCATAACATGGTAGAATTTAGCATTCAGTTTGAGAGTGAGAAACTTGGGTTGAAAACAACTGTGCTAAACTTAATAAGGGTAATTACACAGGAACGAGGGCAGAGTTGGCTGGAGTGGACTGGGAAAGGAGTTTAGCAAAAAAGATGGTTGATGAACAATGGCAGATGTTTAAAAAAATAGTTCCTGACTCACAATAAAGATATATCCCGTGAGGAAGAAGAATTCTAGGAAGGGGATAAATCAACTATGGTTAGCCAAGGAAATTAAGGAGTGCGCCAAATTGAAAGGAAAAACAAACAATGTGGCAAAGATTAGTGGTAAGCCAGAGGATTGGGAAAGTTTTAAAAACCAGAAAAAGATGACCAAAAAAAAGAGGGAGAAAATAAACTTTGAGGGTAAACTAGCAAGCAATATAAAAAAGGACAGTAAAGCTTCTTCAAATATATAAGAAGGAAGAGAGAGGCCAAAGTGAGCATAGGCCCCTTAGAGAATGAGGCTGGGAAATAATAATGGGAACCAGGAAATGGCAGAGGAGTTAAATAAATACTTTGCATCAGTCTTCACGGTAGAAGACACGAATAGCATTCCAAAAATATTAAATAATCAAGGGGCAAAAGAGCGGGAGGAAATAAATACAATAACTATCACTAGAGAAAAAGTACTAGGGAAACTAATGGGACTAAAGGCCTATAAGTCCCTTGGACCTGATGGTTTGCATCCTAGGATATTAAAGGAAGTAGCTACACAAATAGTGAATGGACTAGTAGCAATCTTCCAAGAATCCTTAGATTCTGAAAAAGTCCCACAGGATTGGAAAACTGCCAATGCAACACCCTTATTCAAAAAGGCAGGGGGCGGGCGGAGGGGGTGGGGAGACAAAAAAACAGGTAACTATAGGCCAGTTAGCTTAACATCTGTCATTGGGAGAATGTTAGAGTCTATTATAAAGGATGTAATAGCAGAGCATTTAGATATGCATAATATAATCAAGCAGAGTCAGCATGGCTTCATAAAGGGGAAATCATGCATGACAAATTTATTAGAATTCTTTGAGAAGGTAACAAGCAGGATAGCTAAAGGGGAATCAGTAGATGTAACATATTTGGATTTCCAAAAGGTGTTTGATAAGGTACTGCACATAAGGCTACTTAATAAGATAAGAGCCCGTGGTGTTGGAGGTAGTATATTAGCATGGATAGAGGATTGGCTAACTAATAGAAGACAAAGATTTGGGGTAAGGCGGGCATTTTCAGTATGGCAACCTGTAACTAGTGGAGTGCCACAGGGATCAGTGCTGGGGCCAGTTATTTACAATACATATTAATGACTTGGATGAGGGAAATGAATGTACTATTGCCAAGTTTGCAGATGAGATAAAAATAGGTGGGAAGGCAAGTGGTCAGGATGACACAAAGAGTCCATAGACAGATTAAGTGGGTGGGCAAAAACTTGACAGATGGAATATAATATGGGAAAATGTGAGGTTATGCACTTTGGCAGGAGGAATAGAGGAGCTGAATATTATTTAAATGGAGAAAGACTGCAGAATGTTGCAGCACAGAGGGATTTGGGGGTCCTCGTACATTAATCACAAAAAGCTAACATACAAGTTCAACAGGTAACAGGGAAGGCAAATGGAATGTTGGCCTTTATTTCAAAGGGAATGGTGTGTAAAAAGGGAAATCTTGCTAAAACTATATAAGGCACTAGTTAGAGCACACCTAGAATACTGTGAACAGTTTTGGTCCCCTTATCTCAGGAAAGATACACTGGTATTGGAGGCAGTCCAAAGAAGGTTCACTAGGTTGATCCCGGGTATGAAGGGATTTTCTTATGAGGAGAGGTTGAATAGGTTGGGCCTGTACTCACTGGAGTTTAGAAGAATGAGAGGATCAGAGGGCATAATCTCAGAGTAAGGGGTCGCCCATTTAAAACAGAGATGAGGAGGAATTTCTTCTCTCAGAAGGTAGTGAATCTTTGGAATTCTTTGCCGCAGAGGGCTGTAGAGGCTGGGTCATTAAGTATATTCAAGGCTGAGATAAACAGATTTTTAATCAGTAAGGTAATCAAGGGTTATGGGGAAAAGACAAGAAAGTGGAATTAAGGATTATCAGATTAGCCATGATCTCATTGAATGGCAGAGCAGGCTTGATGTGCTGAATGGCCTACTTCTGCTCCTACATCTTATGGTCTTATAAGTGAAATAGTACATAAATTAATCAAAATTAAATATGATAAATTCCTGGTCTGAGAGGAGTATACCCACATATTTTAAAATAATCTAGGGAAGAGATAGCAGAGAAATTACTACACATTTTTAATAATTCATTAGAGAAAGGTGTTGTACCAAAAAACTGACCTTTAGCCAACATTATAGCCATAGTTAAGAAGGGAGATAGAACATGTCCAGGGAATTAGAGGCCAGTCAGCTTGACATTGGTGGTATGAAAAATAATGGAAAATCCTTATGAGAGGAGAGCACAGAAGAACATCCAGAGATCCAAAATAATAATAATGAATAGTCAGCATGTATTTCAAGAGGAGTAATCTCACTTGACCAACCATGTTATGCTAAACTTATATCGCACCTTAGTCAAACCACATCTGAAGTAATGCATATAATTCTGGTTGCCATTCTATGAAAGAGATAGGCATTGGAGAGAGTGCAAAAGAAGATTTACAAGGATGATATCAGGTATGCGGGGTCATATCTATCAAGGGAGAATGAAAAAAGGCTGATGGATGACCTTATAGAAATATTTAAAAGTATGAAGGGTTTTGATCGAGTAGACACAGCGAGAAGGTTTCCACTTGTGGGGAAGAACAAATCTGGAGGCCATCAATATGAAATAGTCACCAAAATATGAAGTAAGGGGTTCAGAAGAAACCTTTTACTCAGAGACTGGTGAGAATTTGAAACTCAATGCCACAAGGAGTCATTGAAGCAAATAGTAAAATGCACTTAAGGGGAAACACAGAATCACACAGTGCAGAAGAGGCCCTTCGGTCCATCTGCACCGACACGTGAGAAACACCTGATCTACCTACCTAATCCCATTTACCAGCACTTGGCCCATAGCCTTGAATGTTATGACGTGCCAAGTGCTCATCCAGGTACTTTTTAAAGGATGGGAGGCAACCCGCCTCCACCACCCTCCCAGGCAGCGCATTCCAGACTGTCAGCACCCTCTGGGTAAAAAAGTTTTTCCTCACATCCCCCCTAAACCTCCTGCCCCTCACCTTGAACTTATGTCCCCTCGTGACTGACCCTTCAACTAAGAGGAGCAGCTGCTCCCTATCTGCGCTGTCCATGCCCTTCATAATCTTGTACACCTCGATCAGGTTGCCCCTCAGTCTTCTCTGCTCCAAAGAAAACAACCCAAGTCTATCCAACCTCTCTTTGTAACTTAAATGTTTCATCCCAGGCAACACCCTGGTGAGTCTCCTCTGCACCCCCTCCAGTGCAATCACATCCTTCCTATAATGTGGTGATCAGAACTGCACACAGTACTCCAGCTGTGGCCTCACCAATGTTCTATACAGGGGGAGCTTCCAGGGCGATGGAAGCTAGACAAGCATTAGTGGGAGAGGGCAGTAGAGGGTTACGCTGAAAAACTTAGGTGAGGGAGGATGGGAGGAGGCTCAAGTGGAGCATAAACACTGACATGGACTGGTTGGGTTGCATGGTGTGTTTCTGTGCTATTTATCTTATGTAATCCTATGCAAATCTCTGTCTTAGGCCTTGACATCTTTCCTAAAATGTGATTTTTAAAAATTCATTCATGGGATGTGGGCTTCAATGGCTGGGCCAGCATTTATTGCCCATCCCCAGTTGGCCTCGAGAAGGTGGTGGTGAGCTGCCTTCTTGAACTGCTGCAGTCCATGTGGTGTAGATACACTGTGGTGTACCCACAGTGCTGTTAGGAAGGGAGTTCCAGGAATTTGACCCAGCGACAGTGAAGGAATGGCAATATATTTCCAAGTGAAGGTGGTGAATGACTTGGAGGGGAACTTCCAGGTGGCAGTGTACCTGTCTATCTGCTGCCCTTGTCCTTCTAGATGGTAGCGGTCGTGGGTTTGGAAGGTGCTGTCCAAGGAGCCTTGGTGAATTCCTACAGTGCACCTTGTAGATGCTGCTACTGTGCGTCAGTGGTGCAGGGAGTGAATGTTTGTGAATTGGTGCTAATCAAGAGCGCTGCATTGTCCTGGGCAGTGTCAAGCTTCCTGAGTGTTGTGGGAGCTGCACTCATCCAGGCAAGTGGGGATTATTCCATCACACTCCTGACTTGTGCCTTGTAGATGGTGGACAGGCATTGGGGAGTGAGCAGGTGAGTTACTCGGCACATGATTCCTTGCTCTTGTAGCCACAGTATTTATATGGCTAGTCCAGTTCAGTTTCAGGTCATGGTAACACCCAGGATTTTGATAGCGGAGAATTCAGTGACAATAATGCCATTGAACGTCAATGGGCGATGGTTAGATTCTCTCTTGTTGGGGATGGTCATTGCCTGACACTTGTGTGGCGCGAATGCTAGTAGCTACTTGTCAGCCCAAGCCTGAATATTGTTCAGGTCTTGTTGCATTTGGACATGGACTGCTTCAGTATCTGAGGAGTTGCCAATGGTGCAGAACATTGCACAGTCATCAGCGGGTACCCCGTGTCTGACCTTATGATGGAAGGAAGGTCATTGATGAAGCAGCTGAAGATGGTTGGGCCTAGGACACTACCCTGAGGAACTCCTGCAGTGATGCCCTGGAGCTGAGATGACTGACCTCCAACAACCACAACCATCTTCCTTTGTGCCAGGTATAACTGAAGCCAGTGGAGAGTTTTCCCCCAATTCCCATTGACTCCAGTTTTGCTAGGCTCCTTGATGCCACACTCGGTAAAATGCAGCCTTGATGTCAAGGGCAGTTACTCTCACCTCACCTCGGGAGTTCAGTTCTTTTGTCCAAGCTTGAACCAAGGCTGCAATGAGGTCAGGAGCGGAACCCAACTGGGCATCAGTGAGCAGGTGATTGCTAAGCAAGTGCCGCTTGATAGCACTGTTGATGACCCCTTCCATTACTTTACTGATGATCGAGAGCAGACTGATGGGGCGGTAATTGACCGGGTTGGATTTGTCCTGCTTTTTGTGTACAGGACACACCTGGACAACTTTCTGCATAGCTGGGTAGATGCCAAGTGTTGTAGCTATACTGGAACAGCTTGTCTATACTGGAACAGTTTGGAACACAAGTCTTCAGCACTATTGCCGGAATATTGTCAGGGCCCATAGCCTTTGCACTATCCAGTGCCTTCAGCTGTTTCTTGATATAATGTGGAGTGAATTGAATTGGCTGAAGCCTGGCATTGGTGATGCTGGGAACCTGTGGAGGAGGCCAAGTTGGATCATCCACGTGGCACTTCTTTAGCACTAATGTGCTGGGCCCCCCCATCATTGAGGATGGGGATATTTTTGGAGCTTCCTCTAGTGAATTGTTTAATTGTCCACCACCAATCATGACTGGATGTGGCAGGACTGCAGAGCTTAGATCTGATCTGTTTGTTGTGGGATCCCTTAGCTCTGTCTATCACTTGCTGCCTATGTTGTTTGGCATGCAAGTAGTCCAGTGTTATTGCTTCACCAGGTTGACACCTCATTTTTAGGTATACCTGGTGCTGCTCCTGGCATGCCCTCTTCATTGAACCAGGGTTGCTCCCCTGGCTTAATGATAATGGTAGAGTGGAGGATATGCTGGGCCATGATGTTACAGATTGTGTTCGACCAGTCTTGAGTTGCTAGATCTTTTCAAAATTTATCTCCTTTAGCACAGTGGTAGTGCCACACAACACAATAGAGGGTACCCTTAATGTGAAGGCGGGACTTTGTCTCCACGGTCATGGACAGATGCATTTGTGGCAGGTAGGTTGGTGAGGATGAGGTCAAGTACCTTTTTCCCTCTGTTGGTTCCCTCACCACCTGCCGCAGATGTGGTCTAGCAGCTTTGTTCTTTAGGACTTGGCCAGCTTGGTCAGCAGTGGTGTTACCGAGCCACTCTTGGTGGTGGACTTTAAAGTCCCCCACCCAGAGTACATTCTGCGCCCATGCCACTCTCATGCTTCCTCCAAGTGGTGTTCGACATGGAGGAACATTAATTCATCAGCTGAGGGGGGCTGGTAGGTAGTAATCAGACAAATGACCCATTTACGCATACTCTGTTTTCTGCCAGCCAGCCAATCTTCTATCCAGGCTAATATGTTGCCTCCTACACTATGAGCTTTTATTTTCCGCAATTCCCTTTGATATGGCACAATTACCATGTCTCTTCTGGAAATCCAAGTACAGTATGTCTACAGGCTCCCCTCTATCTACTGCACATATTACTCCTTCAAAAAACTCTAATCAATTGGTTAAATTTGATTTCCCTTTCATAAAACCATGCTGACTCTTCTCGATTAACTTGAGCTTTGCTATGTGCCCAGCTATAACCTCTTTAATGATCGACCCTAACACCTTCCCCACGACAGATGTCAAGCTAACTAGCCTATAGTTTCCTGTTTTCTGCCTCCCTCCCTTCTTGAATAGAGGGAATTTTGGAAAATTAACACCAATGCATCCACTACCTTGTTAGCCACCTCTTTTAAGACACTAGGGTGAAGTCCATCTGGACCTGGAGACTTAACAGCCCACAGCTCCATCAGTTTGTACAGCCCTGTTTCCCTTATGATTGTAGTTCCTCTCTCCCCTCCACCTCCCAATTTACAGTTATTACTGGAATGGTTTTTGTATCCTCTGTAGCAAAGACAAACAAAATATTTGTTCATTTCAGATACTATTTCCTTATTAACTACTATTAACTCCCTATTCTCACTCTCTCGAGGACCAACACTCACTTTACCTACTCTTTTTTTGTTTAAATACTTCTGGAAACTCTTGCTATCCATTTTTAAATTTCTAGCTAGCTTCCTCTCATACTCTAATTTCTTTCTCCTGACTAACCTTTTAATTATTCTCTGCTGTTCTTTATATTCTGACCAATCATCTGACCTGCCACTCATCTTTGCGCAGTTATATGCTTTTTCCTTAAGTTTGATGCTTTCCCTAACTTCTTTAGCTAACCATAGATTGAGGGAATTTTTCTTTATAGTAGGAATATACTTATTCTGAGTATTCTGAAAAATCCCATTAAATATCTGCCACTGCTTCGCTACTGATCTATCCCCTATCTGAATATTCCAGTTCACTTCAGTTAACTCAGCATTCATGCCCACACAGTTACCCTTATTTAAGTTTAAAATATAAGTCTTAGACCCACTCTTCTACCTTTCAAACTGGATGTAAAATTCAATCATATTGTGGTCGCAGCTACCTACGGTGCCTTTACTCTGAGGTCATCAATTAATCCTATTACATTACACAATACTAAGTCTAATATAACCTACTCTCTGGTTGGTTGCAGAACTTGCTGCTCTAAGAAACTATCTCGCAAGACTTCTATGAATTCCTTATCCAGGCTACTACTGCCACTCTGATTTTTCCAGTTCATATGTAGATTAAAATCACCCATGATTATTGTCATCCCTTTATCACAAGCACCCAATGTTTCTTCTTGAATACTTTGTCCTGCATTGTGGTTACTGTTATGGGACCTGTAGACCACCTTCACTAGTGACTTCTTTCTCCTATTATTTCTCATTTCCACCCAAACCGATTCTACATCCTGAGCTCCTGAACCAAGGACATCTCTACCTATTGCACAAAGGTCATCCTTTATTAACAGTGCTACCCCTCCATCTTGACCTGGCTTCCTCTTCTTCTTGAAGGTCAGATACCCCTCAATATTCAGGACCCAATCCCTGACATCTTGCAGCTAAGTCTCCGTAATGGTTATCAGATCATATTTATTTACTTCAATGTGCGCTATCGATTTGTTTACTTTGTTATGAATGCTATGCGCACTCAGAAACAGAGCCTTTAGATTAGTCTTTTTGTTCTCTTTGTGACATCTAGTCTTGAGTCTTTGTGTAGTCTTATGTTTTCTCTCTCTCTCTCTTCCTGCCATTCTCCGACCCTCATTTCCAATATTACTATTTTTGTCTCTTACCTTGTCTCTACTCTTTGATATACCGCATCTTTCCAGAACTGATCCCTTGCCCCCACTAGTTAATTTAAAACTCTCTCTATTTATGTGGTTTGCAAGAACACTGGTCCCAGCCCAGTTCAGGTGTAGACCGTCCCAATGGTACAGACTCCACTTTCCCCGGTACTGGTGCCTGTGCCCCACAAACCGGAACCCTCTTCTCCCACACCAGTCTTTGAGCCACGTATTCATCTCTCTAACTTTATGTACCCTGTGCCAATTTCTCCATTCTGAAAAACTACTGTTCACAACTTGTCTGTACTTTTTGTCTCTTAGCCAATTTTGTATCTAAATTGCCACTGTCCATTTAATTCCTTGGGCTTCAATTTTGCTCGCAAGTCTATCAAGTGGTATTTTAGTTGGTCCACCATCTATAAGACACAATTCAGGACTGTGATGGAATACTCTCCACTTGCCTGGATGAGTGCAACTCGAACAATACTGAAGAAGCTCAACAGCTTCCAGGACAAAGCAGCCCACTTGACTGGCACTCCATCCGCCTTCAACATTCACCCTCTCCATCACCAACGCATAGTAGCAGCAGTGTGTGCCTCTACAAGGTGCACTGCAGCAACTCACCAAGGCTCCTTCAATACCACCTTCCAAACCCACGACCTCTGCCACCTAGAAGGATGAGGGCAGCAGATGACTGGGAACACCACCAGCTGCAACTTAGAACGTATGGAAGAGGAGCAGGCCCTTCAGCTCCTCGAGCCTGCTCGGCATTAAGTTGGATCATGGCAAATCTGTATTTCAACACAATTTATCTACCTTGGTACTATAGCCCTTAGTACCCTTACCTAACAAAAATCTATCAGTTTCAGTTTTGGAATTTTCAATTGACCCCCAGCCTCAACAGCTTTTCTGGGGAGACAGTTTCAGATTTCCACTACCCTTTGTGTGAAGAAGTGCTTCCTGATGTTACCCTTGAATGGCCTAGCTTTAATTTTAATGATATATTCCCGTGTTCTGGAGTCTCCCTGTCAGAGGAAATAGTTTCTCTCTGTCTATCCTTTCAAATCCTTTAATTTTCTTCAACTCCTCAATTAGTTTACCTCTTAGTCATCTATATTCAAGGGAATACAAGCCTAGTCTATGAAACTGTCCTCATAATTTAACCTCTTCAGAACCAGTATTATTCTGGTGAATCTACACTGCACCCCCTCCAAGGCCAATATATCCCTCCTTTGCTGTGGTTCCCAGAACTGACTCAGTATTCCAGTTGTGGTCCACCCTAGGTGTACAATCATGCTGGCAGAGGAAAAAAGATTTAGACTGGGCAGAGAACAGAGAAGGATTGAGCCGGGACTCAGTTATACTCAGAGGGAGGAGATTTGAATTGTGTATTGTAACAGGGCACATGTGTTGAAATTTTACCTTGTGGGAGAAAAAAAGTGAAAAGCAACGCATGCTAAAAGTAATCTTGAAGCTATGAAAAAAATGACAAACTTGCAAAAAGATAGGATGAATTATGAGCTGTCAATACAAAACATGCTGTCAGCCTTGTGGGGTGTGGTTTATTCTTTGTCTCATACACTTGGTGTTGAATAAAGTGGTTATAAAGTGCTGTCTGTGCCAAGACACCATAAAGAGCCCGATTGGTGTTTCCTTGAAGTGAGACCTAGTCCCCATAGTGTGGCTGGAATTCCTGAGAAATTCTCCAGTGATACAGAACCCATTACAAATAAGCATAGCAAAGGACAGTTGTTTGAACGACAGGACCGCGGAATTTACCTGCCACTGAACTGCTAAGCCAGAAGACCGATTTCTCTTGGATGCCTTCTTCCTTTTGCCACACAGCCCTCAGGGATTTTCCTCTGAGGCTACAGCAGCTTATAACTATTCGCCAGAGCACAAAGTCCCACTACCACGGATATGGCACTGTTCCAGCTCAGCCTGAGCAACACATTGGCTGTGGGCTTACTCAGTCTAATTAGTTGAACTCACATTAAGGGGAGAAGTCAACTCATTCAGGAACTGGTACACATGTTCCTGAGCAGCAACAGTCATAGTATCCTGTAAACCGTGCCCGTGGACTCTATTTCATCCCCATCTTTCTGCTATCCCTACAGTTACTACACTCCATAGTTACTTTTATCTCATCTCAGCTGCACAGTTCCTAAACTGCTCTTGAGAGAACCTATTTCATATCTTATTTTCTCACGAACATTTAAACAATCAACTAAGAGATTAATAGATTACTATTTTTTCTAACCGGGCACTATGTTCGCTTCCAACTCGTCCAGTCTTTCCTCAACAATATCATCATCATCATCATCATCATCACCATCACCATCATCATCTGAAATGTTGTCCCCTATGGGCTGTTGGTCATCATCGTCATAGTCAGAAAGGCTTCTCCTTGTAGGTTCCAAAATGTTATCCCTTCGACCTGTAATGTATATTTGGGACATCAATACTTAAGATTTATGACTTTTCTACAGAATATAAGTGTGAGTACGCATGGAAGCAGCAAAATGCCCTTGGTCTTTCCAGCTGGTTAGGTTATAGTTTGCCCAGTCTTGCTCTGTTTGTGCCAGAGGAAAAAAATAGAAGATAAAACATTTTGTAACAGTCTAATTTTTTTTGAACAAAACTTTCATAACATCACAATTTCAAAAGAATCTAGACATAGATGCCGATAGCATGATAGGTGGCATCTGACATGTGTGGTGCATCCCACATTAATCATATAGCAGAAGAGGAGGCGCACATCTTTGAAAAAGCTACAATATTAGTCCCATTGCCCTGGTCTTTCTCCATAATCCTACATATTTCTCCTTTTCAGGTATTTGTCCAAGTCCTTTTCTAAAGTTTCTAATGATCCTGTTTCCCCTGCCCTTTCATATATAAATGACTTGGATGAGGGAACCAAATGCAATATTTCCAAGTTTGCTGATGACACATAACTGGGTGGGGTTGTAAGAGGATGCAAGGAGGCTTGAGGGCGATTTAGACAAGTTGTGTGTGTGGGCAAACATACGGCAGATGCAGTATAATGTGGATAATTGTGAAGTTATACGCTTCGGTGTGAAAAACGGAAAGGCATATTATTTAAATGGTGATATATTTGGAAGTGTGGATGTACAAAGGGATCTGGGTGTCCTTGTACACCAGTCAATGAAAGTAAATAGGCAGGTGCAGCAAACAATTAGGAAGGCAAATGGTATGTTGGCCTTCATTGCAAGAGGATTTGAGTTCAGAAGTAGGGATGTCTTACTGCAGTTAGACAGGGTCTTGGTGAGACCACACCTGGAGTATTGCATGCAGTTTTGGTCACCCTACCTAAGAAAGGATATTCTTGCCATAGAGAGAGTGCAGTGAAGGTTTACTAGGCTGATACCGGGGATGGTAGGACTGTCGTATGAGGAGAGATTGGTTCGACTGGGCCTCTATTCACTAGAGTTTAGAAGAATCAGAGGGGATCTGATTGAAATGTATAAAATTCTAACATGACCAGACAGACTGGATGCAGGGAGGATGTTTCCCCTGGTTGGGGAGTCTAGAACCAGGGGCCACAGTCTCGGAATATGGGGCAGGCCATTTAGGACTGAGATGAGGAAAAATTTCTTCACTCAGAGGGTGGTCAGCCTATGGAATTCTCTACCACAGAAGGCTGTGGAGGCTGGATCACTGAGTATATCCAAGAAAGAAATTGATACATTTTTGGATATTAGGGGCATCAAGGCGTATGGAGAGAAAGCAGGAATATGGTGTTGAGATAGAGGATCACCCATGATCATACTGAATAGTGGAGCAGGCTCAAAGGGCTGAAAGGCCTACTCCTGCTCCTAGTTTCTATGTTTCAGACAGTGCATTCTAGATTATAATAACTCATTGTATAAAAAACCGACTTTGCTCCTCATGTTGCTCCTCTGGTTCTTTTGCCAATTCCTTTAAGTCTGTGCCCTGTGGTTACCACTCTTCTACCAGTGGAAATTGTTTCTCCTTATTTCCTGTTCATGATTTTGAACACCTCTATTAAAGCTCCCTTTCTGCTGTAAAGATATTTATCTACATTGTTAAAATATCTATTTCTTAGCTGAGGTAAACAATGATCACACATTTCACAAAAAAAATGCAGAAAACTGGCAAGTCTCTCATGGTACTGTTCATAGCAGGTCAGAGGATAGGGGATTTCATGAGCAGAATTATACAATGTAGAACACAGTGTATTGTTCTGCTGCTGAGGTACAGGTGTCCACTTAAAACCAGAAAGTCTAATTGCCATTAGGAGGTTTGGAGATCAATGAGATGCAATTCCTCTTAGAGACAATTAGACTTAACTCAGGTAAGTTAAAAATACAGGTGTTTCCAGTTCTGATGAAAGTTTATCGACCTGAAAGGTTAGGTTAGTACTGTTCCCCTATCAAAGATGCAGCCTGAACTGCTGACTGCTTCCAAGCATTTGTTTTCTTTATTCCTTCTGTTGACCATTAATCCCTGGCTCCAACATTTCTCCCTTCCCAATGTCATAAAAATCAATAGGAAATGTCATTAAAAAAAATATTTTGCATCTGTATCAAAGGGAAAATGTTTTTGCTTCAGGAGCAGAGCTTCATGCATTGGAGGTAGATGTTGGAAATGTGGTCTTGGGCTCCATGTGACAAGCCTGTGGCTCATACAGTTTTTCTTTTTGTCCTTTAATGAGAACACAGAGAAAATCCTGCTGCAGCTTGTGATGCAGTAGTGAGCATGGTTCATGTGAGGCAAACGTTGTTTTTGACTTACAGTTATTGACCAATTGCCAAAGGGACCAAGATCCATTCCAGTGACAGATTGTGATCAAGGGCAGAATTTTGCTCTTGTCGGGCGGTCTTGGCAGGGGCAGTTAGGAAGCCGACCGCCGCCCGTGATCAAGGCTGGAAGGCGATTTCAAGCTGTCGGGCCAATCCTACTGCCGTAAAATTCTGTTCGTAATGTATAAGTGAATGAAGTGAGGTGAATGAAGGACTACCTGCAGGTGAAGACTGTGAGGTGTAATGGAACGTCAATTACTTCCTGGACATTAACGGGCCCATATCTTGCTGGAAAAAATACCAGTGCGTTCACAACATACACTGTTCTTCACAACATACACTGTTCTTCACAACATACACTGTGGCCTGAATTTTTCACTCATGGGGCTTGTGCAATCGGCATGCCCGGGAGCGGTTGGGAAACGGGCCCCCAGCAGAGCGCTGCCTGTGTGGGTTGGGTGGGGTGGGGAATGGGAGTGTGAGCAGCACGAGTGCGGGCGGGGTGAGTGGAAACTTGGCGCGTGTGCGCGAGTGCGTGCTTGATAATCTTTCTGAGGCACGGAGCTGCCTCAGGGAGATGAAGAGTTTAAAAAAAAAACAAAGAAATGAAAAATGTAATGAAACATGTCCCCTCATGTGACTCTGTCACATGAGCAGGGACATGTTATTAAATTTTAAAATTTTCATTTTGTTTTTATTTGCTTTAGGGAACCTCATCCCGCCCGTGGATGAGGTTTCCTAAAAAGTGCAAAGACTGCTTGGCTTTTTCGCCTGCCCGCTAACCGTAAGGTTGGATGGTCAGGCAAAAAATTTATTTTAGTAACCTGGTTAATGGCCTTAACAGGCCTTTAAATTGTCAGCAGGCATGCTGCCGACTCAAGCGCACACCCGCTGACCGAAATGTTGTGCGACTGTGCATTGACGTCAGGACGTTTGCCCAACATCAATGCAAGTCATTTTTCGCTCGAGTGGGTCAGGCACACGCCTGCCCGCCGAGGTAAAATATTTTGCCCCAAGGGTTTTCCAGTGAAAATATCCTATGCAATGGCTTTGGTAGAATGTCACACAGAGCAGCTTAGACCCCAGCAGATAAATTCAGCAGCTACGCACATCCCTGTATTTAAAATCATAATGGGTTGGAATGGGGATAACATCCAGCATGATAGATTTCCAATGGCATCTAAGAATTTGGAGCATGAGCCAATAAATATGCAACCTGAATTCCCCAAGTATTGCTAGATCTTACCAACTCCATCTGTTTTTGGAAACAATCCCAATCATTTTTGTACGTCAGCTTAGACACCAGTGACCAGACACCAGGGGGCGATAATTATGACAAATTGAAGCTACTGGTTAAAATCTGTGCAAGATCACAGGAAAATTTCTACTTAAAGATTGTGGATCTCTGAAACAAGAGCATTGTGGCCTCAAATGACCGGCATGTTCAATGCACATGGTAATTGCTCTCACTGCCCATTAATGGAATCCAGTTACCATTCACTTAAGGGAAGATCCCAGTGAGACAGTGAACCTGTGCATCCAATAGCAGGGCAGCTTGGATGGAGCATGGCTCAGGCTGAACAAACCAGAGGACAAATTAATTTTTTTAAAGAAATCAACAGCTGTATTTATATAGCACCTTTCACATAGAATCTTGTCCCAAGACACTTAACAGGAGCAAACTGTGACAAATGGACTTGGGGGTCCAGATACATGGATCATTAAAATAAAACTGCCACAGAAAATAATCAAAAAGGCTAATGGAATGCTGGCCTTTATATCTAGAGGACTAGGAAACAAAGCTGTCGAGGTTATACTTCAGAAATATAAAGTGAAAGCAAAATACTGTGAATTCCAGAAATCTGAAATAAAATCAAAGTGCTGAAAGTGCTCAGCAGGTCTGGCGGCAACTGTGGAGAGAGAAACAGAGCTAAAGTTTCAAGTTGAATATAACTCTTCAAAACTAAATCTGAAATTCTGAAGAAGAGTCATATTCGACTTGAAACACTGGCCTGAATCTTACACTAGTCGGGCGTGGGCGACTGGTGGGTCCGGAAGAGGACGCGCTCCTGGCCGCAATTTCACACTGGCTGGCCAATTAACTGGCAGCCAGAGTGAAACGCATGCTGAGAAAGGCTCAGCGCTGGTGGGGGGCTGCGGGGAGAGGTCGAATGCCGAGAGAAGGGAGGGTGTGGGCTGGTGCTCCCTGAAGGCTGACGGCTGCTGTGGAGCTGACTCAGGGAGCTGCAGTAATTTAAAAATGAAATGATCTCTTTATTGATCTCTGTTGCAGACTATGACAATACTGCAAGTTTGAGCACCTGACAGCAGACCACATAGCAGATCATCCCTCAAGCGTCTTCTCTTATTTTATTTAACCCCGGACATTTCGTCCCGCCCTGGATATAGTTTGTAGTGAAAACGTGAAGGTCGACCAGCCATTTGGCCTGTCCGCCAAATGTAAAAGTGGACGGGCTACATAAAATCACTGACAAGTGGCTCCTTAATGGGCTTAATTGCCTGCTTAATTGTCAGCGACCGCGCTTCCAGTGACCGCACTTCCAACTCCTGCTTGCGCACCCGCCAACCGTAATGTTGTGCGTGAGCATGATGACGTCGGAACGCGCACCCGACGTCTTCTCACACGATTTCGCATGATTCCGGGTTGGGTGCGTGCCTGCATGATCAAGGTAAAATTCTGGACATTAATTCTGTTTCTCCACAGATGCTGCCAGACCTGCTAAGTATTTCCAGAACTTTCTGTTTCTATTTCAGCTATATTAAATCCTAGATAGACCACACCCTGAATACTGCAAACAGTTTAGGGCACCATACCTTTAGGAAAGATTCAACGAAAGATGCTGAGAGGTTGTTTGCCCTGGCTGGGAATCTAGAACACGACTGCACAGAGTATAATGGACCAGTCATTTAAGACTAGGGTGAGGAGAAACTTTTTTACTCAAAGGGTTGTGAATCATTGGCATTCTCTACCCCAGAGTGTTATGGATGCTGTATCATTCAGATTTTTGGTCTCACAGGGAATTGAGGGATATGGGGAAAGGGTGGGAAAGTGGAGTTGAGGCCAAAGATCTGCCATGATCATATTGAATGGTGGAGCAAGTTCAAGAGGCTGTATGGTCTATTCCTGCCCCTTTTCTTATACTTATATTGGCCTCAGATGGAGTGCAGCATAGGTTTACTAGAATTATATTTAGGCTCCAAGGGTTAATCTATAAGGAAAAAATAAACAAACTGGGGTTATATTCCCTAGAATTTAAATGGTTAAGGGCCAATTTGATTCAGGTTTTCACCATATTAAACTCTTTCGAGTTATCAACAGTCACAGATTGCAACTCTTTCGAGTACAATCACAGTTCTTGGTTTCCGGGAGTGGGACATGAACCCACAACCCTCTGATTCAAAGGCGAGGGTGCTATGAACTGAGCCAACAGAGAGGTTAGATAGAGAGAACTATTTTCAGCTGTTGGGGAGTCAAGGATGAGAGGACTTGGCTGAAAAATTAGAGCCAGACTTTTTACAAGTGATATTAGAAAACACTTCTTCATGCAAAGAGTGATAGAAATTTGGAGCTCTTTTTCTGCAGATGGCAAGATCAATTGTGAATTTTAAATCTGAGATTGATATATTTTTGTTAGTCAAAGGTATTAAGGAATACATGACTAAGGCAGGTTTAGGAAGTTAGGTCACAAATCAGCTTTGATCTCATTCAATGGCAGAACAGACTCAACAGGCTAAATGGCCTCCTCCTGTTCCCATGTTATCAAATAAAATTTGCTATGGAGCCACATGCAATTCCAGAACTGAGGTGCTATACCTATTGGGAAAAATAGAACAGGCTGGGGGTCCCTTAAGAGAAGGCTTAGAGGTGAACTGATAGAAGTCTTCAAGGTTATGAAAGCATTTGACAGGGTAGATGTAAAGATGTTTTCACTTGTGGATGGTACCCAAAGTAAGGGTCATAGATATACGATAGTCACTATTAAATCAAATAGGAAATTCAGGAGAAATTTGTTTATCTAAAGAGTAGCTAGAATGTGGAGCTCGTTACCACATGGAGTAGTCGAGGTGTAGATGCCTATATAAGCACAGGGGTGAGAAAAGAATAGAAGGATATGCTGAGAGGGATAGGTGAAGGGGGATGGGAGGAGGCCATGGGCCAAGTGCTGGTAAATGGGATTAGGTAGGTAGGTCAGGTGTTTCTCACGTGTCGTTGCAGACCCGATGGGCTGAAGGGCCTTTTCTGCACTGTGTGATTCTGTGGGCAGAATTTTACAACAGCGGGATTTTACGTTCCCGTTGTCGTCAATGAGGTTTATAACGGCCCGCCGCATTTTACGGCCCCGTCCCCGCCAAAACAGAGCCGTAAAATTCTGCCCTGTGATTCTGTGACTGAACAGCCTGTAGTGCTGTACATTCTATGTAGTTTTATGAATTTTCCATGCCTTTACTACCTCTCACACACACCGCCATCAGTAGCCTCTACAAATCTTGTGCCTTCAGTCCGTTCCTTAAATTTTCTTTTCCCAGTGCTCTATGTCTGTGTTTGCCTCTGTGAGGCTTGTTGGGTTAGACATTCTATAGTAATGTTTAGTGCTATTGTTGAAGGAAAGGTTCTGCTTCAAATGAGAACAGGTAATGATTCACTCAACGCTGACGCTGCAAGAGCACCACAATCTAAGTAATTGAAACTAATTCCACTGCTGCAAAAATTTTCAGTAGTCAAGGTGCTTATTGGCAATTTCAAGCTTCCACATGCATTCATCTCTGAATAACATCAGGTATTGGTATTAATAGGCACCAAAAGTGAACATTTGTCAAATTTGAGCTGTGGCAACACACTGTGACCTCTGAACTTGTGGGGCTGGATTTTCAGTTGCCAGCAGGGTTGGGAGCAGGTATGAGGGTGATTTGAAAACTACATTCTTGGAGGAGAGCACTGGATCCCGCTGCCTCCAGATGCATTGCAATTTTCATTGGGAGGGTGGGATGAGGGGGTGGCTGCAATCCGCCATACCTCCAATTAAGAGCTTGCTAATCTACTTGTGGAGCCAATTAAAAGGCTTCACTGGGCCAGTTTGGGATTTTCAAATCAGCAAGCATGGGGAAGGAACAGTGTTTGGGACACATTAGGGTGAAGCTGGCCTGTACACACTGGGGAGTCATCAAGGCTAATGGAAGCACTGGCCAGCTCATATGAAAAAAGGACAACCATGCAGCTGCTCAACCAGTGACACAGAGTTGCCATTGTTGGTTCTAAGAGGCTTATATTTCTCACTACAGAGAGGTTGGAGTCCTCAGACAGGTGTCACTGCTGGCTTCACAGTAGAGGTTAGCAGAGAATGCCCTGCTGAACAAACCACTAGCAGCTCAGCAACTGGAGATGGAAATAGGCTACTCTGACTGGGTGAAATAGCGAGGACGAGCTTCAGCAGAGGCATCCTCCTGTACAGGAAGAGGCTCGAGGAGCACAGCGAGGGAAAGGTGCTACCCACAATATGAGGTGAACCGCCCAAGAGTCAGCTACCTGCACATGACAAAGTGCCAGTGCTGGAGGAGGCTGCATCAATCCAGGCAGATGGTCTTGGAGATTTGCTCTATGGTGCACACTGACCTGATGCCTTGTGGACCCCATGGCAATCCCCAATCCGTAGCTGTCAAAGTTAGCGTCGCCCTGTACTTCTTTGCATCAGGGTTGATCCAGGGGTTAGCTGGGTACCTGGGTAATATCTCGCAGTTGGCAGCTCATCACGCCATCAGGCTAGTGACAGATGCTCCATTCCAGATACATGGAGGGCATTGGGGTTTGCCACCATCGATGGATTCCCTGAGATGCAGGGAGTCATCAATTGTACCCACATAGGCATCAGGGCACTGACAGACCAGCCAATCAGATTCCTGACCTGAAAAGGCTTTTCTACTCATTGAACGTGCAACTTGCCTGTGACTACAGGAAGCACATCTTGCAGGTCTGTGCTCAGTTCATGGTCAGCTGCCATGATGTCTTCATCCTGTGAAAGTCCCTGGTCCCTCTTCAGGTCAACATCCAGATTCCATGATGTATGAGGGTTATCGCCCGTCTGGGACCCAGGGACATAAGCGGAGAGGCACGATGACCAGAGCCATCTCTTAACACGTATCTGCACTGAACAGACCGTTGGCACCTTGAAGATGCACTTCTGTTGCTTTGACCCAGTTAGGTGGTGCCCTGTAGCACAAGCCAGCTGGGGTGTCCCCTATTGTCGCCCACATGTGACTATACAAAGAGGCCTGGAGCTGAATGATGCAACCCAATCTTCCTCAGAGGATGACAGGGAGGAGGAAGAACAGAAAGAAGAGGAGGATGAAGCGGCGGGAGGTTCCAGAGGAGCCTGTCACCCACACATTGCAGAGAGATTGCTGACCATCTCAGGCCTCACAGCTATTGGCTATTGGCAGGCTGGCATGGCCGCAAAGGCCGAGCTGATTCGTCAATCTGAGCCACCTGAGTGGCTCCCAGGCCTATGTCAGATATCTCCCAATCTGCACTTGAACCGCCAAGACAGGTTTTCCAGCCAGCGCACACATCTGGATAATCCCACTGGCACCCAGCGACATGGAGCATGGGGTCTCCGCTGCCAACGTCATGTCACCTTACCCGCAACAACGCCATGGCCCCCCAACCCAGGATCCAGCTTAGCCTTCTTCTCAGTCCCCATCAAATCTATGGACACAGAAATCTGAACGGTATCATGAATACATAACTCATATGAAACACAGAGAAAACTTCACCAGGGTGACCCATTAAGTGCAGCTAATGATGTAGTGCCTTGTGCTTCTGCCCACTCTAAAGCAATGCTTCCTCTGTGACTGAGGATGAGGTGGGAGCAGTCTGAATCATCTCTCTGCTGGGATGCCCATGGTTCCCATCCTTTGTGGGGGCTCCTCCACAGGCTGCTGTGCCTGCATCATTGCAGGGCCAGCCTCTGCCACAGGGCCTTGCGCAAGGATGGCTCCTGAGTTGGAGGGTCCGAGGGGATAAGGGATGATGCCACTGCCCCCGAGGGGTGGTCCCTCAGCATCTTTGACTGCCTCAGCCCTTTCATGATGTCCTTGCAAGCTGGAGGAGGCCACCGGCTATGCTGCAATTGGCTTCCAATCCAAGCATCTCTGGCCATCAGCAACACTGAGCATTTTCATTCTAAAGAGAATCTGACTCTTTCTGTCCTCCTGCTCCTGCACTCACTCAGAATGGTGCTGCATATGGCTCTGCAAAAGGGTGGCCACTCTCTCAATGGAGGAGCACATGCAATCAAATCCCTGAGCTATGACGGAGCACATGCGCTGCAAGGACTTTTCCATTGTTGGCCTATGGCTCCACAATTCCTCAGGGATCTCCGGCAACTGGAAAATCTTCTGTGCCTGATGCTCCAGAAAGACCCTCCTTGTCTGTGACACTCAAGCATCATCGCCCTGCGGAGTATGGCTGTGTCTGTCCTCTGTCCTCCGAGGGGCACTGCCCACAGCTGACTCTGCCTCATCCTTTCCTCCTGCTCACTAATGATGTTATGCTCACTCTGTCTTCTCCATTCTAATGTGCATTGCGACCCCACTGAGATAGGTGTGTCTGCGCTGGTAAATGGTGTGAGAATAGGATGTGATGATCCTGGCTCTGTGCAGTCTCCCCCAGCCGAGCAGGCTGGCAACCTTTGCGCTGGCTCCCACTGTGCAACCCATTCTCCAGGCACTGTAGGAGAAAGAAGAAGCAGAAAGTGCTGACTAGAACTCATTGGCATAACCAAGTCCAGAGATGACAGCAGTCACAAGCAGGAGTTTCCTCCAGGTTAGAGCTATCAAATGACCCTACTCTTCACGGCTTTCAGCCTCACCAGCGTTAATGGCATCTAAACAATGTTCAACGTTTCCTCTTCTCTGACCAGGAGCTGGTACAAGCCTGGAATTTCACCTCCTGTCGACTCTAGCTCCCAATTATTGTGCATGCACTTCTCCCTCAGGATGATGGGAGAACGATGCCTGAATACCCTCACAATATGACACTGACATAAGCTGTTTGCTCCTTAGTAGTGCTTCCATCGCCTTTTCGCTCCATACATGAGGGTGGCTGACATCTCAGTGATGGGACTGGGCACTCACTCTGACAATGTATATAGAGTTAGGGGCTTGTCACCTGTGTGCCGCTTGACACTTACTTTCCCAGATCTTATGAGGTAATTGAAGCACTTGCAGCACTAGACCCAGGACCTCCTGGTAACATAATGACTGCTGACCTCCTCTGCCCCCTACAGCTAGGCCCTTTTGGTCTCCTGGGTGGGAGGTTGGCAGGGAGGGGGTGGGGGGGGAGGTGGGGGAGAGGAGGGGCGTGCGGGGTGATGGCGATGCATCTTTGGCCAGAGTCTGAGAAAAAAATTCCGCTGCGTCTCAGTTGCCAGCTCAGTCAGGATCTCCAGGGAGGCATTATAAAATCTAGGGGCTGCCGTGCCCGTATGCTCCTGGTAGCATCGGTCTGGTCCCAATCTTCTCCCTGGGCAGCCATCCCCACATGAGAAGGCACAGTCATGGTTGCTGCTTGTCTTTTCAAAGGGCCTTTGGTAACTTTGCCCCATCTCCAGCCCACTTTTGGTGCTGCTGATTGGGTGTTGAACCTGCCCCCAGGCGAATTAATTCATTTCCATTTCAAAATGACCCAAGATGTGGTAGGGACCTGGAAGCTGGGTTTTTATTTATTCTTTCATAAGGTGTGGGCGTCGCTGGCTAGGCCAGCACTTATTGTCCTTGAGAAGGTGGTGGCGAGCCACCTTCTTGAATCATATGGTGCAGGTACACTCATAGTGCTGTTAAGGATTGAAAGCACTGGCTGTGCTGTCAGAAGTAAGGTAACAGATAAAATTCCATAAGTGTATTCAAACCAAAAGTTTAGCTCAGGCATTTCAAGTCCCAAGTCAGAAGTTCTGGTGTTGGCAGACACCCTTATCACGAAGATACTTGATTCAGAGTTCCTGTGGAAGAAAGTAGAGAAGACGATTGGGCCCTTATTCAGAAGAATGTAAGCCAGTTGCTCCCAGGCCATAAGGAGTTGGGACAGCCTTCATGCAATAACAACATAAGACCTTGCATGTGACAAGACAAACCATTGAGAACAATTATTGCATTACGACAGTGAAACCATTTACCATTTCTCATGAAAAAAAACTGTCTCAGCTGAAAAGGGATATGCTAAATACTGATTATAAAAATAATTTATTCAATTGTGATATTCTGTCAATGGACAATGATACTGCTAATGGCTATTGACATCCAGTAATAGTAATGAGGGAGTGCTGCACTGTTGGAGGTACCATCTTTCTGTTAAGACATTAAAGTCGATGCCCTGTCTGCCTTCTCAGGTGGTTGTAAAAGATCCCACAGCACCAATCTGAAGAACAGCAGGGAAGTTTCCCTGCTGTTCGTATCAATATTGATCCCACAACCAACACATAAGACATATAAAAACTGAAAATGCTAGAAATACTCAGCAGGTCTGGCAGCATCTTTGGAGAGAGAAACAGAGTTAACATTTCGATGACCAGAACTGGAAAAAAAGGGAGATGTAAAAATAAGTATTGAGGCAGGGAAAGAGGGGAGGAAAAAATAGAGCAAAAGGGAAACGTCTGTGATAGGTTGGAAAACAGGACAGGTTAGATGACCAAAGAATAATGATGCAAGGTAAAAGACGGTGATAATGAGACAAGCAAAGAAACAGAAGTTGTGTCCATAGGAAGCATAAATGGGAAAGCAGAATCGTTATCAATCGTTACTGTTCAAAAGCAAAACCAAAAATGCCAAAAAATTGGGGCAGAGGTTATGATCCCTGTGTTGAGTCCAGAAGGGTGTAAAGCGTCCAATCAAAAGATGAGATGCTGTTCCTGAAACTTATTTTGAGCTTTGTTGAAACATTGTAGGAGGCCGAGGACAGAGAAGACAGTGTGGCAGTGTGCTTGGCAAGTAAGATAACAGATGATGGAAGTTTGGGGTCACACTTGCAAACTGAATGGAGGTGTTCACAAAATGGTCACCCAATCTGCATTTGGTTTCCCCAGTGTAGAGGAGACTGCATTGTGAGCAGGGCGTACAGTATATTCAACTGAAAGATGTACTGTGAGTTCTGATGAAAGGTCATTGATCGGAAACATTAATTCCATTTCTCTCTCCGCAGATGCTGTCTAGACCTGCTGAGAATTTCTAGCATTTTCCGTTTTTATTGTTTGGCTTACAATGGGCATTGGTTTTACACTATCCCAGGAAATGGAGACACAGAAGTCGAGGAAATAGTCCATATGAAGGCAAGGGAAGGATGGAAATTGGAAGCAAAGTTGATGATGTTTTCTAGTTCAAGGTGAAAACAGAAAACAAAACTGTTAGTTATCAATGTATTAGAAGAGGTGAGGTACGGGGCCCGAGTGGGACTGGAACAAAATATGCTCCACATATTCCACAAAAAAGGAAGATTGTGGCTAGGACCCATACAAGCTCCTGTAGCAACACATTTCATTTGGAAGAAGTGATAAAGAAGTTCTTCAAAGCAGGAGTGAGTTCAGTCAGGTGAAGGGAGATGGTGGTGGATGGACATTGGTGGGTCTTTGTTCAAGGAAGAAATGAGGAGCCCTCAGGCCATCCAGATGGGGGATCTAGGTACGAAGAGATTAAACATGCACTTTGAAAAGGAGATACTTATAGTCAGGAAACTGGAAACTGTTAAAGCGGTAGAAGATATCGGAAGATTCACAGATATAGGTGGGAAGAGACTGGACAAAGGGAGAAAAATAATAGCATTGAGATAGAGATCAAAGAACTAAAACAGATGATCTGGGTATTTCTTCGTTGCTCTCTGTAAGACCTGCTGTATGCAACTTCGTTTCCATAATTCCTACATTACAACAGTGACTATACTTCAAAAGTATTTAATTGGCTGTAAAGCGCTTTGAAACATTATCAGGTCTTGAAAGGTGCTATAGAAATGCAATGTCTATCTCCCCTTCTGCCAATTGTCCACTGTAACACCTTGGAAAAGCAGCAGGAAGCCCAGAAAATGGTGCCAACAATTGCCTGGATGAGTGTAGCACCAAGAACATTCAAGAAGCTTGACACCATCCAAGACAAAGCAACTTGCTTGATTTGCACCCCTTCCACAAACATTCACTCCCTCCACCACTGATGAACAGTGGCAGCAGTGTGTACCCTACAAGATGCACTGCAGAAATTCACCAAGGCTCCTTAGGCAGCATCTTCCAAACTCACGACCACCATCATCAAGAAGGACAAGAGCAGTAGATATTGGGAACACCACCACCTGCAAGTTCCCCTCCAAGTCACTCACAATCCTGACTTGGAAATATATCGCCGTTCCTTCACTGTCGCTGGGTCAAAATCCTGGCACTCCCTCCCTAACAGCACTGCGCGTGTACCTACACCACATGAACTGCAGTGGTTCAAGAAGGCAACTCACCACCACCTTCTCAAGGGCAATTAGGGATGGGCAATAAATGCTAACCTAGCCAGCGATGCCCACATCCCATTTATGAATAAAATAAAAATTCCAGATGCTTTTCCATGAACATTCCACTGAAGTTAGCACGGATGATCAGAAGAAACCCCCCAATAGTAATTTATTCCATTATTTTATACCTTTAATATCAAAGTATAGGCAAAATTGAATTGAAGTCTCACCTCTTTGTGCTTGTGGCCAAACACCATCTCTGAAACCATCAGAAGGTTCATTCCTCCTCATTATTCTTTTTCCTTTTCGCTTTTTCGTATGATGTTTCAGCTGATCTACAATGAATAATTGGCATGCCAAGAGACATGCAACTTCATCACAAATGCCTAATTGTAGGAATATTTCTTTGTCTTTCATTGTTAAGCGCAGAATACGACTGTAATAATATTGCCTTTAAACGTTATTTTAAAATCACTACAAACTGCAGTAATTGATAATTACACATAGGATAACACATGAAACCTCAACACGTTTGGTTGAACTACCTCTCTCCACTATTTCAGTGATGGCGATTCCCAGCAAATAGTTTCCGATCCCTGCTAAAGGAGCACAAAAAGGACTGCAAGCGATTTTGATGTCCCATGAAATTGGCTGCCCTTGGCACTTCTAGCAACATGGCAATTTTGAAGAACAGTGCAGAAACATGTTCGAGGGCAACATGTTACTGACATGGTTATTTGCAAATAAAAATACGAAGAGTGATTCCACAGTCCGTTTCTTCAAATGGGATGGCAGTGTTCGCAGGCAGAATATTTCTGGAAATCACCAGAACATAACTTATGATTTTCTATCCATTAAATGAGGTGATAGATTAGAAAAATATTACTCCTCTTCCCCGCCTGCCTCAGTTTCAGGAAAATGTAGCTCTTTGCTGTGATTACTGCATCATGGAATCATACCTAAGATCATCTCATGTGATGCTATTAACAGTCTTTTGCAATTAGAGAAAACTGATCTTGAACATCGCAGAACTAAAATGAACCTCATCGCGACACATTTTTTGTTTCTTAATTTTAGCCATTACCACTCCCTTTGGCTTTCGTACACCATGAAACCTATCTTTTAATCTTTCCTGCCCTCCACCCTATCACAGACCTCCCCCTTTCACTTGCGCAAAATCTATTGCATCTCTATCTTTCCTCAGTTTTGATGAAAGGTCGTTGACCCGAAATGTTAACTCTGTTTCTCACTCCACAGATGCTGCCCGACCTGGTGAGCATTTCCAGCATTTTCTGTTTTTATATCAAACATTTTCATGCCCTGCAATACAAATCACGATCAATGTAATCTCCTTCACTAAGTTTAGTTGCCTAACGGAGTGGGAGAGGAATTTTGTAGATTTTTTTTCCTAAATTGCCTGGATTTTTATGTCTCCCTGGAGATTCAATGTCTCTGGGTGGGGTGAGGAGTGGTTTGCATTATTATCAATGAGACATCACAATTATACTGGAAAGCTGAATGTATCAGCTGGTCTTTTCCAGTCCAACATTTTAATATGTTCGTAAAGGAGTCTGATCAAATTTAATTTATCAAATTAGAAATAAAAAATAATGTTACAAAAAATAATAGTTTCAAAAGATAGTGGTCAGTGTTTTCCAGTCGTTTAATGGACATTTTAAATGGATAGGAAATTTATGGGCTGCTGAGTGAACAGTGATTAAATCTAGCCGTTAAAGCTGTTGTACAGTAGATTTTCAGGATAGCAGTATTACATCCTTGTTTCTCAATTACATGTAATGGAAAGAGGAGATGATTATTATCCTAACCTTCTTTTGTTGCCTCCTGGAAGTTGTTGAAGACCTCCTCTATCTTCTCCTCATCTGAGTCTTGCAAAAGTGCTTCTAAACATTACAAAATGTTAAGGGGCAGATTCACCACTCAATACTTTTGTTACAACAATATATTCAATGATGTTTTTTGGACCAGCTGTTAAACCAAGGGTCAATCTACCTGCTCAGACAGACATAAGAGGACTATTTGTAAATAAGTATTGGAGTTCTCCCGATTCCTTGGCCATCATTACTCCCTCGATCAGCAACAATCATATAGATAACTAGTCATTTAAATACCATAGGATTTTATATTCTTCCTTTTCAAATACATACCCTTCTAAATGATCTAGCATTCTTTCAAAATAGGCACTTAGATTGGGCTTTTCAGCAGTTGGTTAAAAGTCTGTCTTAGTTTTTGCCTCTCAGTTATCAGTAACATGTGAATTTAATTCTCCTGAACATGGCAGGCCACTCACACATCAGCAGGTAGCATGACATTGGTCACATCATTCCACACTCAGTCTCATTTTCTGATGCATTCCAAACTGCTTTTTATATGTAACAGGTAAGCAGTATTTCAGAGGCTTTGCTCACGTTAAGATCAGAGGATGTGCAATGTCCAATAAGAACGGGAGTATTAGACCAGGTAAAATGCAATCTGCTACTATACCACAAAGATGCAGCCATGTGCAACATAGGCCAGGATTTTTCAGTCGGCGTGCATGGGCGGGCCAGACATGCCAGCGCATAAAATGACACACGATGATGTTGGGCGTGCGTCCCGACGTCATTGCGCTGTCTCACATTGTTTCGTTTGGCGGGCGCGCACCGGAGTTGGCTGTGCACTCGCTGATAATTGATAGGCCTATTAAAGCCATTAACGATGTAATTAATTTCAAGTTTACACTGCCCATCCAACCTTATGTGGCCTTTATGTTTTTTAGGAAACCTCATCCACGAGCGGGATGAGGTTTCCTAAAGCTTTTGCGAATTAAATTTTAAAAATTTTTGAAAAATAAAAACATGTCCCATCTCATGTGACACAGTCACATGAGGGGACATGTTTCATTAAATTTTTATTACATTAATTTTTTTCAAAAGCACTTCAATCTCCTTGAGGCAGCTCCATGTGTCAAGGAGATTGAAGCGCTCTTTCGCGCACATGTGCAAAAGAGTGTTGGACCCGACTCTCCCTCCTCCCCCTGTCCACACAGGTAGTGCTTGCATATTCATTGGCCTACCCACGTAAAATGGCATTGCAGAGCCCATTGAGGGCAGCGGTTGGCTCCGCGACCACCCCTGCCTGCTCCCGCCGAGCCCCCACCTGACGCGGGAAAAATTCAGGCCATAGTGTCCTTCTTTAAGTCCAAAAAATGGAGTTGATTTGCCTTTCTCCTGTCAACAGCTTTTCTGTTGGAACAATTTACATGTCCAATGGGTCTTGGATGCATCTTTTATTTACATATTCCCTTGGTTACAGGTATATCTTTAATTTGTATAGCTTCTCCCACTATTGACATCTTTTGCCACACCATTTAATCATCTCCTGTTCTCCACCTAATCACAGAACATTCTTTTTTGCCCCCACCTGCTCCTTTCCACTAAACCTCATCCCAAAAACAATTCCATTGGAGCTCCCACCACTCTCTATCCTGAACATAGAGTCTCGACTGTGAAACACTACTCTCTTCTACTCTAATCAGCGAACTGAACTCTAGGGAAAAAACAATAACTACTAAGCAAAAATTCAGGATCACGCAGTAGGGCACAAGTTCCTCGTCAACACCTCCCCCAGCTATCAAAAGTACAGACCTTGAGAATACGAGAATCTATTCCTTATTGAAAAGGAAATACAAGCTTTAAAAAATGGAACTTTATATAATCCCATTAAGATATTTCTGCCTGCTTCCCTCTATCTACCCTGATCTCCATTCCATGGTCTTCCCAGTTTCTCTGCACCGTCTGTTTCCTCTGCTCCATCTATCTGTTTCTATTCTCCCAGTCACACCTTCCATACCTCTCTTCCTCTCCATCTTCTCTTTTCCCTCTTTGCCTCTTCTTCTCTCTTTGTTGTTCTCCCATTCTCTGCTTTACCTATTCTTCTCTTGGGTCCCTTTCTTTTCTCACCCTGCTTAACCAGAATTGTGCTCAGTCACAGCAGATCTGAAAGTTGCATTTAATTAGCAGACCCAATGATGTTGAGCTGATTGTTTACCTGACATTGGCTTCTCCCCCATCGCTTTTATTTTAGAAGGTCTAAAGTGTACTTCTGCATGGACAATACAAAAATATCTTGGTTAACGAAGTCAGTTGCTGTTGTAATAATCAAGTATAAATTACAGACGTTGTGTGGGTTGCAACTTTCTATCTCAAACTGTTGAAACTCCTCGGTCCATGTGATGAAGGTACACCCACAGTGATTTGACTGAGTATTTAACCGAGTGTGACATCATGGGTCCTGGGCAAAATTGAGGTCAATAGGCATCAAGGGGAAAGGTCTCCACTGGTTGGAGCCATGGTACAAAGTAAGAAGGTTGTGGTTGTTGGAGGCCAATCATAGCAGCCCTAGGACATTGATGCAGGAGATCCTGAGGGCAGTGTCCTACCCTACCATCTTCAGCTGTTTCATCAATATCCTTCATCCAACAGAATGTCAGAAGTGAGGATGTTTGCTGATGATTGCATAATGTTCAGTACCATTTGCAAGTCCCCTTTTACTGAAACAGTCCATGCTGCACACAGCTAGACAGGGACAACATTCAGGTTTGGACTGATGAGGGGCAAATAACATTCGTGCCTCAAGTGCCAGACAACAACCATCTTGAACAAGAGAATCTGACCATCTCCCCATGACATTTAAAAACATTACCATCACTGAATCCCATATCATCAGTACCCTGGGGGAAACCATTGACCAGAAACTTAATTGGATCACCCTTTAAATACTGAGACTACAGGAGCAAGTCAGAGGCTGAGACTTCTGCACTAAGTAACTCACCTCCCGACTCCTCAAAACCTGTTCATCATCCACAAGGCACAAGTCAGGTCTGTGATGAAATGACCCTCACTTGCCTGGATAAGTGCAGCTCCAGCAACACTCAAGAAGTTCACTACAATGCAGGACAAAGCTGCCTGCTTGATCGGTACCCGATCAAGTCGGAAGGTTGGGCGGGAAAGGAGTGGCTTCATTTCCAGGTAAGGTAAAGTGAGCGGAATGGCAATCCAACTCTGATTGCAATTCCACAGAAGTTACAGGTCATCATTAATAGCTGAGGCCCAGCACTGATCCCTGCAGCACACCACTAGTTGGTTTGCCATCCTGAAAATGTCTCATTTATCCAGACTCCGTTTCCTATTAGTTAGCCAATCCTTCAACCACTATATCATCCCCAACACCATGAGCTCTTATCCTCTCCAGTAAACTTTTGTGTAGCAGTTTATCGAATGGCTTTTGGAAACCTAAATGCAGTACATCTACTGGTTCCCCTTTATCCACCCTGCTTGTTAGATCCTCAGATGACTCTAACAGATTGCTTAACATGATTTCCCTTTCACAACCATGTTGACTCTGCCTAATTGTTTTATGATCTTCTAATTATCCTGCTAACTACCTCCTTAATAATGGATTCAAGCATTTTCCAAACAACCAATGTTAGACTAACTGGCCTATAGTTTCCTGCTTTCTGTTTCCCTCTTTTCTTGAATAATGGTGTTACATTTGCAGCTTTCCAATCTTCTGGGATCTTTACAGAATCTAGGGAATATTGGAAGATTAAACCAAGCATCCACTTCCTTTAAGACCCTAGGATGCCGGCCGTCAGGTCCAGGGGGACTTGTCAATCTTTATCCCATTAGTTTTCCTGGTACATTTACCATTAATGATTTTTTTTACTCTTTGATGGAATGTGGCAAGGGCAGCATTTGTTGCCCATCCCTAATTGCCCAAGAAGCAGGTGGCTTGCTAGGCCATTGCAAAGAGTCATCTGTGGGTCTGCAGTCACATGTAAGCCAGGCCAGCTAAGGATGGCAGGTTTCCTTCCCTGAAGGACATTAGTGAGCCAGATGGGGTTTTTGTTTACGACAATCAATGATAGTTATATGAGACTAGGTTTATATTGCAGATTTATTAATTAACTTTAAATTCTCCAGCTGCCACGGTGGGATTATGAACCTGTGTCCCCCCTGCACTAGCCTGGGCCTCTGGATTACTCATCCAATGACATTACCATTATGCCACCATCTCCCACCTGTGATTGGTTTAAATTCCTCCCTTTGCTGGTTTCTAATCTTCTAGGCTACCACTAATCTTTGCTGCATTGTACGTCTTTCAATTTGATATCATCCTTAACTTCCTTAGCTACAGATGGTGCATCCTTCTCATAGCATCTTTCTTTATCAACGGAATAAATCTCTGTTGACAGTTATGAAATATCTCCTTAAATGTCTGCCACTGCTTTTCTACTGTCTTACCATTTCACTTATTTCCCATTCCACTTTAGCCAACTCAGAATCACAGAACTGTTACAGCGCAGAAGGAGGCCATTTGGCCCATCATGTCTGCACTGGCTCTCTAAATGAGCATTTCAGCTATTGCCATTCTCCCGTAACCCTGCACATTGCTTCTTTTCAAACAATCATCTAATTCTCTCTTGAATGCCTCGATTAAAACTGCCTCCACCACACTCTCAGGCAGTGCATCACAGACCCTAACGACTTGCTGTGTGAAAACATTTTTTTCTCATTTTGCTTCTTTTACCAATTACCTTAAATCGATGCCCTCTGTTTCTCAATCCTTCTGCCAGTGGGCACAGTTTCTCCTTATCTACTCTGTCCAACCCCCTCATGATTTTGAATACTTCTGTCAAATCTCCTCTCAGCCTTTTTTCCTCCAAGGAACAGAGTCTCAATTTCTCTAATCTATCTTTCACCTGAAATTTCTCATCCCTGGAATCATTTTCTTAAACCTCTTCTGCACTCTCTCCAATGCCTTCACATTCTTCCTAAAATGTGGTGCCCAGAACTGTGTGCAGTATTCCAGCTGAGGTCTAACTAGTTTCTTATACAAGCGCAACATAACCTCCTTGTGCTTGTACTCTAGGCCTCTATTAATAAAGTCTAGGATACTGTGTGCTTTATTAAATGCTCTCTCAACCTGTCCCACCACCTTTAATGACTTATGCACATATATACCCAGGTCCCTCTGCTCCTACACCCCCTTTAGCATTGTACCCTTTATTTTATACTGTCTCTCCATGTTCTTCCCACTAAAATGCATCACCTCACATTTCTCTGCATTGAACTTCATCTGCCACCTATCCGCCCATTCCACCAACTTGTCTATGTCCTTTCGAATTGTCCTCCTCACAGTTTACAATGCTTCTAAATTTTATATCATCTGCAAATTTTGAAATTGTTCCCTGTATACCAGGATCTAGATCATTAATATATATCAGGAAAAGCAAAGGTCCCAATACCGACCCCTAGGGAACTCCACTACAAACCTTCCTCCAGCCAGAAAAACATCCATTAACCATTACTCTCCGTTTCCTGTCACTTTGCCAATTTTGTATCCATGTTGCTACTGTCCCTTTTATTCTTTTTACTTTTGTGAAAACTCTGTCTTCATAACATTGTAATTGCCTTTGTTAAGTTTAAGATAATAGTTACAGACCCAAATTTCTCACCCTCAAACTGAATTTGAAATTCTACCATGCTATGATCACTCTTACCCAGAGAATCATTTTATTATGAGGTCATTAATTAACCCTGTCTCATTACACATTTAGTTAGTTAGGCATCAGTCTGCATCTGGAGAAGATGGGCTGCACCCAGGGTGTGTGTCACTTCTGTAACAAAAGCAAAATATTGCAGATGCTGGAAATCTGAAACAAAAACAGAAAATGCTGGAAAAACTCAGCAGGTCTGGCAGTATCTGCGGAGAGAGAAACAGAGTTAATGTTTTGAGCCCAAATGACTCTTCTTGAGTATGTCACTTCTGTATTGAACATCATCTGTTGTTGGCTGTAGAGGCCGATTGGCGAGTAGCAGTCCCTTCCACTGCTAGCACAGATGAATAGCATTGGCCCGAGGTTGTCTGATGCTTTTTGCCTTCTGGCAGGCTCTCTTTCCATCATCTGATGATTTATTTTGTCCTCTGCTTTTTCCACGCCCTTTCTGACCGCTTGTCTCTGAGCACTCTTGTCAGCAGCGAGGTCTTCCCATGCATTGACTCCAATCCTGGTTTAACTTGACGTCCCAGTTGCAGATTTCCTTGTATCGCAGACATGGGAATCTTGTTGGTCTCATGCTGATAGCAAGCTCGCCATGCAGCATGGCCGTCATCCATTTGGCTCATGTGACCCAGCCATTGCAGTCGCTGCTGACTCATGAAGGCAACATGCTGGTGTACTTCCAGCACGTTGCCTTCGCCCACCAGCATCCCTGCACATTGCCATATTCAGCACGCTATCTTGCCAGGAGAAACCCAATATTCGTCTGAAGCAGTGGAGGTGGAAGCTGTTCAGCCGCTTTTTATGGCTTGCATAAGTTGTTCATGCCTTGCTGTTGTAAAGGAAGGTGCTGAGAACACAAGCCTGGCTAGTGTGCTGTTGGTCCACACGTGACTTCTCAACTTTGACATGGCAGCTGCAGCCTTGGCAATCCTGGTGCTGATTTTGGCATCAAGGGATGGGCTACTGGTAAGGGTTCAGGTTACTGGTGACTGTTGATCTCAGGTATGTGAAGCTGTCGATGACCTCCTGTGTGAGGTTGTCAATGTTGATGGAAGGTGGAGTCTCTACATTGTGGCCCATAACTTTGATCTTCCTGATGCTGATTGTCAGTCCAAACTCCTTGAAGGCCCAGGAGAACCAATCTACAAGCTGTAGCAAGTAAACTTCAGTATGAAAAGCCAGTGTGATGTCATCAGCAAACGGCAACTCACAAACTGGGACATTATGCACTTTGGTCTTGGCGCACAATCTTGTCAAGATGAAGAACTTGACGTCAGCTCTGGCATGCAGGTAGACATGCTCATTTGAGTTGCCGAAAGCATAGCAGCATGAAAAAAAAAATGCCAAAGAGGGTTGGCACCAGGATGCAGCCCTGCTTTGCCCTGCTGCTGATCTTGAAAGCCTCCAATGATGCTCCATTTTAACTGATGGAACTGTGCATGTTCTCGTGGAAAGTAGAAATGAAGCCCAGGAGTCCAGGCGGGCAGCCTATTTTCCGCAGCCATTTAGAGTGCGTCTCTGCTCATAATGTTGAAGGCCTTGGTGAGGTCCAGTCAATGTAAGTGGTCAGCGCTGTTTGTGGCATTTCACCTGCTGAAGTGAGAAAATTATGTCAACTGTCGATTTGCCAGCTCTGAAGCTGCACTGAGGCTCAGGGCAGATGCGTGATGCCAGGGGGTCTCCAATCTGGTCAGAGCAATGCAGGCAAAGACCTTTCCCACAACACTTAACAAGGAGATGCCTCAGTAATTGTTGCAGTCACTGCAATCCCCTTTGCTTTTGTACAAGGTGACTATTTTTGCATCCCACTTGTCTTGAGGCTTGTCTCCTTCCAGCAGAGGCACAAAAGTCCATGGAGATGCTACACCAGTGCTGGTTTTCCACTTCTGATGATTTCAGGTGGAATGCCATAGTTTCCTGGAGTTTTACACTGGCAAGATGCTCAATGGCCTTGTTTAGCTCTATTATGGTGAGCTCACTGTCTAGCTCCTCCATGACTGAAAAGTCTGGAATGGTGCCGAGAATTTCTTCAGTGACAGCATTGTCAGTTGTGTAGAGTTCAAGGTAGTGCTCCACCCACCTTTCCATCTGCTTGCTGGGTTCAGTGATGATCGTCCATGTCCCTGTCTTGAAGGGAGCTGATTTGCTTGCTGCTGGGCCTGTTGGTCTCTTGATTACTACATACATCCCTCTGGCATCCCCGGACTCAGCAGCAGATTGTACGCTGCTGCAGACTTACAAATGGTATTGATTGTCGCAGTGCCGAGCAGTCTGCTGAGACTTGATTCTGGCAGCTCTGAGAGCACCTAGATTTTGTTTGCCGGGGACTTGCTTGTAGTGCATGAGGGCTCCCCTGTTGGTTGCAGAAATTGGCTCCATTTCAATCCAATAAGTATTAAGCAGTCAGCATTCCTCTGACCTCTTTTCTGGTACGCAGTGAGTGCAGAGTCATAGCTGGTGTTGTGCAGATGATCCCACTTGACATCACACTCTGGCCTTGGGTGTTGTTGTCCAAAACAGCCCGATCAAGGAATTGAGGAACTCCTCGGTCCTTTCTTGGTCAGTGGTATGGCAAGTGTTGGTCTGAGGAGCAGTATAGTTTCCTTGGCTGAAACCTGACCTTGCTATTCAGGGAGTGCTCAGTATCACTGTCAGTGCTGTGATCACTATGAGTGGTGAGGGCACTATTGAAGTTGATATGTCTGGTAATGCTGAGATCTGGCTTGTGTCTGTGGTGTGATTTTGGATCTCTCCAGAGCACCTGAGAGCAAGCAAAAGCCAGGATTCAACAAATTTGTGACTTTAAAGTAAAACACTGAGCAGGAGAACTCCGCAGGCTGTCGATCCAGGCAGCCATTGTTAAAAAATGTTTTCAAGCTAAGCACTATCAACATTGTAGAGGAGCCAACCAAAACTGGCAAATGTGGGAAATCCCTTTCTCTCCAAGAGAAGAGCGACACCATTATGAAATTCAGAAAGCACTTCAAGCAGAATCTACACTGTTAAAAATTTGATCATGGATTAGATTTCCAAACTTGCAAATCAACTCAGACTTATTGAAGACCCAGATCAATCACAAAATTGGGCATCCTGGAGAACAGATTTTTTGAATTACTGGAGTACATTAGGTCTAAGTAGAAATTCAGAAAAAGTCCAGATTAATACCTTTTTGTACTCGCTTGGTGAACTTGCTGATGAAGTAATCCTAATGCAGTGCATTGATGAGTCCTCAACCAGCTTTGATGAAATATTAGAAGCTTTTGATGAATATTTTAATCTTCAAGTTATAGGGCACACAGAGCTTAAAAGGAGGGATAGAAAACCCACAGTAATGCTACAAAAGAGCAAAAGACATTACCCAGTCAAACCACACAAGGGCATCAGAGAGACCAATAAGTTTCTGGAAGTCCCGAAAATATATCTTTTTAGGAAGCCTGACACATTACCCGAACTGCAACAGCAAATGTGTATGCAAGTATGGAGCGAGCAGCTGACTGTGAATGAAGGAAAGCTATCTGATGAAGTCCAACATATACAAACCCTGCAAAAGGACAATGAAATAAGGCTGGAAGATTTCACATCAAAGTTGAATTGGAAGATTTGAAACAAAATACAAGCTCAGTGTATACTTTTAAAAGTGCACAATAAATTAAAGTCTTCATTGAACCAAACTTTCCGAGATCTGAGTAAACAAATTTCTGAGGCATAACAAAGATACCAGGAGAAATAACCATTCTGAATTCCATTGTTGGCAAATTGAAGTGGGAGTTGAGAAAACTCAACCAGAAATACAGCCAGGCACAACAGCAGCCAGAAAATGCACTCAAAGAAGTTGTGGCCTCGTAAGAACTGAAGAACCAGAGAAGAGAAGACTCAGGAATGTTATGTATTCCAGGAGGAAGCCAGTGGATATAAAAAAGAGACTACAGAGATGAAGAAAATGGTTGGGCATTTGGAAGAAAACTTGGGAAAGCATTACATTTCCAAAGATTTATATGAAGAGATGCAAGTTAAGAACCTAGAATGGTAAGAGTAAGTAGAACTTTGCACAAAAAGGTATGAAGAGTGTCAGAAACAACTGGCAGAACCGCAATTACAGAATTTGAACTTGAAGGATAGCGCAGAGGAATTATGCTCTGCTAAAGAAAAACTGATTAGTATAGAGAACCAACTTCCATGTACAAAAGATGAGTTTGTAAAGGAAAAATGAGAATTGATGAGAACACTAGAATGCCATTCACAGGAAATAGAACACTTGAAAGAGGACTTGAAATGCTTAAATGATGAACTTGGAGAAGCAACCACCAGCCAGCGCAACAACTGAACTGACCAAGTGCAGTTCAGCATGAAATAATGGAAGAAAAGGATGAAAACATACCCAGATGCCCGAACAACCTCCAAACCTACAGAAAGAACCAACAGCGACAGAGCCTATCACTCCTCCGATAGTAGTGTTATAAGGCCTCGAGACAGCCTGAACCTTTAAATTCAAGGAGTTAAATGGGGAAGATGGGGTAGTGATAATATAGTAGTGACAACATGAAGGTAGTACAGTAATAACAATGTAAGACATAAGGAAACTATAATCACTTAAAATACACTGGATAAAGACTTGGGTGGAAATGTAGTATAGGGTCTGGCACATATAGGGTTAATGCAGGACTGAGTACAGTACAAAGTGATGCAAGAGAGCAAATCATCTGCACCCAGTGTCAGTCGAGGAGTGGAAAGAGCTGTGTGTACCATCTAGCATGGAGACAGCTCCTAGCCTAGTTCTAAGAGTCAATAAAGATTAACCTATGTATGACTACAAAGACTTCTTCAGACATACCGAACTGTAACAAACACCCAACAATACTTGCATTCCAACTTGCAATGTGAAAGACTGATGTCTTCTTTGTTGAGTTTGTCTTGCCTGTGGCATAGTTTAGCAATCTGTCTGACAAGGAATGACTCTCTGAGCTCCAAGCACCCACTGAAGCAAGCAGGCCATGGCGGGACATCACCTAATTGACTGGAGGCTCCCAGCTTGAGGCGGGCGGTAGCTATCCAATGAGATGCGATGATCTCTACCACATCGGAAGTAACCCCTGGCACTCATGCTTTACACCAATTGAGCAACAGCTTACAACCAGTAGCTGTTTGTTTCCATGCTGTGCCAATGTAAACTAGGGTGCAGGCCTGGGCAAACAGTATGGAGACCCTGAGTTGCTCAAGCATGAGGGCCCCTCTCTTGTCGTTGCTAGATAGTCCAAATGAATGGCTGAAACCAGCACTCTTTGGTATCAGCTCCGTTGCAGGAGTTGCCAGAAAGCTGCCCGATAGTCGACACATTACCACTTGGGGGACTCCACTCCAGATTTTGTGTCAGGGTTTTTCCCTTAGCCTCTTTCTCTCCAGCCACACCCACAAGACAGTGGGGTATTTAGTCAAAGCTGGGGTTTGGTTCAGGGGCACCAGGGTTTAACTACAGGCCAGTGGACCTGTATGTATGTGTCTGGGAGCCAGGCTCCTCCAAGTCCCCTGCATTTTAGCCTAGGTCTGCGAGTTACCCAGTTTATGTAAGTCACCATGGGGAGGCAGTACATAGGGTTTGCTGATGAAGAGGCTTTGTCCTGGCAGGAGAAGCTTACACACTTGGCTCTTTTTTCGTAATAGTTATATTGCTAGCCAGTGGTGAGAGATGAAAGCAAGAGGTCACAAGCAGACTAACCACTATGCACCATCCACTACACTACTTGATGCATTGCATCAACCAGAGATGTTAAATGTTAACAGGTCTTAAATAGTCTGTTCTTTCATTGGTTACAGAATGTATTGTTCCAAGAAACTGTCCTGAATATATTCTATGAACTGCCCTTCCAGGCTAACTTTGCCAATTTGATTTGTCCAATCTACATGGACTGCAGCGGTTCAAGTAGGTGACTCACTGCCATCTTCTAAAGGGCAATTATGGGCGGACAAAGAAGCACCTACAGCCCTTCTCCATTCACCAGCAGTCAGCCCTTCTCAGGATTGGACAATTGACCCCCTAGGAATCAAACATTCCCCAGCCTCCACACCGAGAAGAGATTCTAAAGCCCTGGAATTAGGAAAATTTTCCTCAACACCTCCCCATTAAACAGGAAATTGGGTTCTTGGAATATGAGAGACTATTTCTCACAGAAGAAAAAATTACATAAGGAAACATCACTCAACACAATCACCCTGAGTTTTTTCTGCTGCATCCATTTACCCATTCCACTCCCCTCTTAGCATCTGCTTTCCCTGCTGCTAATCACCACTTCAAAACCCCATAACCCCTCTCTTTCTCCATCTTCCTAGCCGTCTGCTTTCCTCCCTCTTCTCTCATGTCCACATCCCATTTAATTATTTCTGTCTTCTTAATTCTTCCCCTCCTCACCTGGGCCCAATTCTCCCTTCGCCTTCTCATCCTGCTTCATCTGGGGATAACACAATCGCTGCAGCTCTGCAACTTACTTTTTAATTATTTATTAACACAGCTGCATTTTAACATTGAAAATAAAATGCAAATGAATCAACAGAAGTCATTATATTTTCCAAATCAGCAGGTTAGCAAAAGCAATGACATTGTCCTGTATGTTTACCTGATATCATTTTCTCTTTTGGCTTTTTTACCTCAACCAATTCTACATAGACATAAGAAAAAAATTTTAGGTTAACAAAATCATCTGCTGTTAGAATAATTTTTACAAATTACAAATGTTGGGTTGATGTTACCAACACTCAGGGATAGGCTGGGAGGGGGGGTGGAATGTACTGTAAAATGGTGGTGAAAGGCTGAGGGGGGGTTGGGTTACCCATCGTTTTCCCATCGCCATGCTATTTTGCCAGCATTGGAGAAGAACACGGTTGACCCTTCTGCTCAGAGGCCAATTGAACTATTTAAGTGATCGATTAATAACTTTTTCCACCACTACAGGCATTTTATCAGCAATTGGAGGGGGAGTGGGGGCAGTGTGGAACCATCCGTTGCAAGGGGTGATACTCATTCGTGAAACCTGGCAGGCTCCCAGGTTGTTGGGTGGGTTGGGTTGGAGGGAGGTGGGGGCTCCCATTCTTCAGCAAGCCTCACAGCCACATTTCACAGCTTGCACCCACACTGCCTGTTATTCAGCTATGACAGCCACATCACCTGAGTATAGTACTGCACACTGACTGACATTTTTCAATCTCACTTGTAGAACAAGGAAATGCACAACTGGAGGCAGCAGGAGTGAGCAGTAGAGGACAGACATGGCTGCATGTTCCCACTTCCATCGAAGAGACAGCAGTCACCATAATTGGACTGGCGATTGTCAAGGCCGTGGTCAGTGGCGGCATTTAAACCATAGATATGGCATAGAAGAAGACATTCTCATTTCTTGCTTCCCCCCCATCCCATAATCACTTCTTATCCCCAAGCTGTAGATGCTGCGAGCCTGTGTCTCTTACTCAGTCCCTTCCCTCACTACAAGCCAACCTTTTTTTTTGATTCATCCTTGGGATCTGGGAATTTCTGAAAAGGCCAGCATTTGTTGCCCATCCCTAATTGCCCCTGATCAGGTGGTGGTGGTAAGCTGTCTTTTTCAACTACTGCAGCCCATGTGGTGTAGGTACACCCAGAATCATTTGACCAAGTATTGACTGAGGGTGGTATCAAGGCCAGGCAAACTTGAAGTCAATGGGAATCAGGAGAAACTCTCCACCAGTTGGAATCATATCTAGTACAAAGGAAGATGGATGTGTTGTTGAGCCCAATCATCCCAGGAGTTCCTTAGGGCAGTGTCCTAGGCCCAACCATCTTCAGCTACTTTATCAATAACCTTCCCTTCAACATTAAATCAGGAATGAGGGTGTTCGATAATGTTGCATCGTGTTCAGTACCATTCACAACTCCTCAGATATTTAAGATGCCTGTGACCATTGCAGGAAGACCTGGACAATATTCAGGCTTGGGCTGATAAGTAGCAAGTAACATTCATGGCACATCCAAGTGCCAGGCAATGACAATTTCCCCATGACATTCAACGGCATTATCATTGCTGAATCCCTTACTATCAACATCCTGGGGGGTTACAATTGACCAGAAACTGAACTGAACAAGCCATATAAATATTGTTGATACAATAACAGGTCAGAGGCTGGGAATTCTGCGGTAACTCACCTCCTGACACCCCAAAGCCTGTGAACCATCCACAAGGCACAAGTCAGGAGTGTAATGGAATACTCTTCACTTGCCTGGATGAGTGCAGCTCCCACAACACTCAAGAAGCTTGACACCATCCAGGACAAAGCAATGTACTTGACTGAAACCCAACCACCATATTCACTCCCTCCATCACTGGAGCACGACAGCAGCAGTGCGCACCAACTGCAGGATGCACTGCAGCAACTCACAAAGGTTCCATGGACAGCACCTCTTAAACCTACAACTTCCACCACCTAGAAGGACAGGGACAGTAGGTGCACAGCAACACCACTAGCTACAAGTTCCCTCCAAGTCACACACCAAATTGGAACCATATTGCTGTTCCTTCACTGCCACTGGATCAAAATCCTTGAACTCCCTTCCTAACAGCACTATAGGTGTGCCTATACCACATGGAATGAAGCAGTTCAAGAAGGCAGCCCACCACCACATTTTGAAGGGGAATTGAGGATTGGCAATAACTGCTGGCCTAGCCAGCGGCACACACATCACTTGCAAGAAATAAGAAAGAGAACACAATGAGCTCCTCTCTCCTGGTATTAGGAGCATCTGTCACTTCTCTGATGAAGCAGTGGATGATGAACTGGGAGCAGTTCCACATGTCACCTGCTGCGGCCTGAGTGGATCACTACATGAAGAAATTCATGGTCATGGTTCCCTTCACAGTCACTGACAGAACTGACCTTACCCTGCTCGGAGGCTGCAGGTCTGGTTCCAAAAGGTGGCAGAGTTCTGTGAACACCTCCTTCATAAAGCACAGATGATGTACATCCTGCTCCTGGTTTAGGTGGAGGTAAGTGAAATGCTCTCGGAAGACCCTGGGTCATTAAAGTCTCCTGTGTGAGCCCTACTCCCACTCCTCCTCCTGCGTCCTCCTTGAGCAGTTTCTCCTTTTCTCTGCTGCCTCTGCTCCATCTCCTTCTCATTCTGCATCCCAATGGGAATTGTGAATCTTACACCCATGGCTGGGAGTGAGGGCTGCAAGCAAAACCCTGGAATGCACAACAAGCCCATTCTACTCCTGCAGCACCATGCCTGAAGACTTCAACAACTCCTCCAAACTTTCAGCATTTCCACCAACTCAAACAGAACCTGTAGAAAGTAACCTGCAAATTTTGCACTGCTTTAAATAAAACTGGTGGACATAGGGTGTCCTTCCTGCAGCTGAACATGTGTGTGGTTAAGCAGTAGAAGACAGGCATGGCTGCATGTTCTCACCTCCATGGAAGAGACAGCAGTCACCATAATTGGAGTGGTGATGCTGAGGCCATGGTCAGTGGTGGTGTTTAGACCATAGAAGATCATGATACACTCTCACTTCTTTCGTCCCCCTTCCTCCTTGTCCCATAATCACTTCTGATCCCCAAGCTGCAGATGCTGTGAGCCTGCATCTCTTACTCAGTCCCTTCCCTCACCACAACCCAATCCCTAGTTTTAAATTCACCTCTGGAACATGAGCATTGCTGAAAGGGCCAGCGTTTGGTGCCCATCCCTAATTGCCCCTGAGCAGAGGGTGGTGAGCTGCCTTCTTCAACTGCTGCAGTCCATGTGGTGTAGGTACCCCCAGAATGACTTAACCAAGTATTGACTCTAGTCTGGTATCAAGGAGCCCTATGAGCTGAAGTCAATGGGAATCAGGAGAAACTCTCCACTAGTTGGAGTTATATCTAGTACAAAGGAAGATGGACGTATTATTGAGCCCAATCAATATTGCTGCATGAATTCTGCAAGGCAGTATCCTAGGCCCAGCCACCTTTAGCTGTTTCAGCAATGACCTTCTCTCCAACATAAGATAAGAATTGAGATGTTCGCTAATATTGCAGTGTTCAGTACCATTCACAAATACTGAATTGCAGGAAGACCTGGACAATATTCAGGCTTGGGCTGATAAGAGGCTAACAATAAAGTCAAAATATTGCGGATGCTGGAAATCTGAAATAAAAACAGAAAATGCTGGAAAAACTCAGCAGGTTTGGCAGGATCTGCGAAGAGAGAAAGGGTTATGCTATGACTCTTCCTCAGAGCTGAAGAGATGTAGCAATGTGATGGATTTTATACAGTTGAAGGGAGGTGGGGGGGTGGTGGAGCAGTTGGAGTGAAATAGAAGGACTGGGATAGGTGGGAACTCAGGAGAGACTTGACAAAGTTGTGATGGACACAAGATGAAGGGAGTGTTAATGGTAAAGTTAAAGGCTAAAGAAGGTGCTCATAATGGCATAAAGGCATAAAGGCAAGATAGCAGAATTTGTTAACAGCAGAACAAGGATCAGCATTCTGTGAAAGCAAAACATAAGATCAAGTTACAGGTGGCCATTTGGTGGGGTGGGAGGGTTAGGAAAAAAAACTTAACAAAGATCAAAATGTAGGAGAAAGATTTCATGGTCTGAAGCTGTTGAACTCAATGTTAAGTTCAGAAGGCGGTAAAGTGATGATCGGAAGATGAGGTGCTGTTCCTCCAGTTTGCGTTGGGCTTCACTGGAACATCACAACAGGCCAAGGACGGATTATGGGCATGAGGGCAAGATGGTGACTTGAAATGGCAAGTGACAGGAAGGCCGGAGTCATGCTTGCAGACTGAGTGAAGGCCTTCTGTGAAGAGGTCGCCCAGTCTGCGTTTAGTCTCCTCAATGTTGAGGAGACTGCATTATGAGCAGCAAATGCAGTAGACTAAATTGAACGAGGGTACAAGTGAAGCACTGCTTCACCTGAAAGGAGTGTCTGGTAGCTTGGACGTTGAGGAGGGAGGAGGCAAAGGGGCAGGTGTTACACCTTCTGCGGTTACATGGGAAAGTGCCTTGGGAAGGGAATGAGGAGCTGTGGGTGATGGAGGACTGGACCAGGCGTTATGGAGGGAACGGTCCCTATGGAATGCTGACAGAGGGCGTGAGAGAAAGATGTGTTTGGTGGTGACATCGTGCTGGAGTTGGTGGAAATGTCAGAGGATGGTCCTTTGAATGCGGAGAGTGGTGGGGTAAAAAGTGAAGACAAAGGGGACCCAATGATGGTTATGGGAAGGTGGGGAAGGTGCAGGACATGGGTCTGATATGGTTGAGGGCCCTGTCAACCACAGTGGAGGGGAGAACCTCGGCTCAGGAAACAGGAAAACCACAGATGGCCATTTTGGAAGGCAGCATCATCGGAACAGATGCGACAGAGGTGGAGGAACTCAAAGAATTGTATGGAGTCCTTACAGGAAGCAGAGTGTGAAGATCTACAGTCGAGGTAGCTGTGGGAGTCGGTGGGCTTGTAATTAATATTGGTAGACAGTCTATCATCAGGATTGGAGACAGAGAGGTCAAGGAAAGGAAGGGAAGTGTCAGAGATGGACCATGCGAATGTGAGAGATGAGTAGAAATTGGAGGAAAAATTGTTAAATTTTTCCAGGTCCAGACGAGAACGTGGAGCGGCACCAATACAGTCATCGATGTACCACAAGAAAGAGTTATGGCCGAAGGCCTGAGTAGGACTGGAACAAGGAACGTCCAACACACCTCATAAAGAGACAGGTACAACTGGGGTCCATGCGAGTACCCATAGCCACACCTTTTATTTGGAGGAAGTGAGACAAGTTTAAGGAGAAATTGTTCAGTGAAAGAAAAAGTTCAGCCAGACGGAGGAGAGTGATGGTGGATGGTGATTGTTCGGGCCTCTGTTCAAGGAAGAAGCGGAGAGCCCTCAGACCATCCTGGTGGGAGATGGAGGTGCAGAGGGATTGGACGTCCATGGTGAAGAGGAGGCGATTAGTGCCAGGGAACTGGAAATTGTTGATATGATGTAGGGCATCAAAGAAATCGCGAATGTAGGTGGGAAGAGACTGGACAAGGGGAGAGGGAAAGGAGTCAAGATTTGAAGAAATGAGTTCCTTGGGGCAGGAACAAGCTGAAATGATGGGTCTACCAGGACAGTCCTGTTTATGGGTTTTAGGAAGGAGGTAGAAGTGGGCTGCCCAGGGTTGGGAGACTATGAGGTTGGAAGCTGAGGAGGGAAGATCTCCAGAGGAGATGAGGTCAGTGACAGCCCTGGAAACAATGGCTTGATGTTCAGTGGTGGGGTCATGGTCAGGAGGGGGTAGGACAAAGTGTCTGAGAGTTACCGCTTAGCCTCTGTAAGGGAGAGGTCAGTATGCCAGACAACAATAGCACCACCCTTGTCAGCAGGTTTGTTAAGAAAGTTAGGGTAGGACCTGAGAGAGCGGAGGGCAGCATGTCCAGCTGGAGACAGGTTGGAATGGGTGAGAGAAGCAGAGAAATTAAGATGACCGATGTCACGCCAACAGTTCTCAATGAAAAGGTTAAGAGCAGGTGAGAGGCCAGAGGGAGGGGTCCAGGTAGAGGGTGAATAGCGGAGGTGGGTGAAAGGATCAGTTGAACAGGGGGGTGGGGGGAGGACTCCTTCCCAAAGAAGTGAGCCCGGGACGAATGCGACAAAAGGAAGAGTTCAGCATCGTACCGCGCCTGAAATTCATTGAGGTGAGTGCGTAAGGGTATGAAACTGAGTTATTTGCTGAGCACAGAACATTCAGCATCAGAGAGGAGATGGTCAGAGGGTGTAGTTAACACAGTGATTGCAACAAACTATAGTGAACAAGAGTTGGGATTAGAAGAAGGGATGGGTTCAGAGGGACGGGACAGGGTGGAGGGTTCAGAATGGGCATTGGTGTCAGTAAGTTGTTGGAATTTGCGTTCCTGAACACCTGATAGGAAGAGCAAAGGTTTCTTGTTAAGGAGTCGGACGAGATGAAGAATGAAATGGAACTGGGGACAAGGACAGCTTTGAGAAAGACTAGTAACATTTTTGGCACCCAAGTGCCAACCAATGACCATTTCCCCTTGACATTCCACTGCATTATCATTGCTGAATCACTGACGATCAACATTCTAGGGGTTGCCATGGACCAGAAACTGAACTGGACCAGCCATATAAATACTGTGGCTACAAGGGCAGCTCAGAGCTCAGAATTCTGTGTCTAGGAACTGATCTTTTGACTCTCCAAACCTGTCCACCATCTACAAGACACAAGTCATGCAGCACGACGTCCTGTTGACTTCACCAACGCATCCAAACACTCAGCACTTCCACCAGCCGAAATAGAACCTGTAGAAAGTAATCAGCAATAACCTGCAAATTACTGATTGCTTTAAATAAAACAGGTGGGTGTAAGGGTTGTCCAGCAACTGAACAGATGTTTAGCTGTGTGTTGTTAAGAGAAGCCAATAGCTAGAGCGCAAGTTTGAAAATAGCAAAGCTGCCATCAGATCAGTGTCACATGCTGATTGACATCACAATCTGTCTACAGTGCCTGCTTGCATCCTAACACCTGCATTAATGCCCTCATCAAGATGGCATCTGGTACATAGCAGGCCGGTGATAGGCACCTGACAGTCGTAGCAACAAAACCACAGGAGCTACAGAGCCCAATATTGCAGCAGCCGTGCTTTTAGAGAGGAATGTAGTTTTTCAATCCGCTTTTCTGATATCTTTGATAAAAAGATCAATGTAATTGTAAATTCCTGACACAGGAATGCACTTACATCAGCGTCCAAAACACTGGCCGGGATTTAGTGTGGCCAATGGATGTCTTGCCCAGCAATTAGAAGACAGGGTTCGAGCTGTTTATCACTTTCCCCTGGGATGCCTGACGTATTTACATTCCAATCAGGCACTTACCGAGACAGCTCTCCAGCACCACCAGTGCCAGTGGGAGCGGTGGATACTGCCGGTATTATAATGGGAACTTCACCAGGGACGACCAATGAATCCATGGACAGAGGTGAGTGTAGGACAGGAGGGGGTCACTGATAATCGAGTGGAAACATGAGCAGGGGGGTGGCTTCCTTAAGGCTTCCCACCCCCCAACATTTCTGATGCTGGGATCCTTCATTGGGTGCAGAGTGTCCACTTGTAGGCCACTGTCAAATCTGACCGTGTTTGCTGGGTGACCTCTCTGGTTGGCAAGACCTGTCTGCTGCTGGTATTCAACCAATGGCAGTGGGATGAGGCCCTTAACGGTGTCAATTGGCCTCCGGGTGGGAAGGCTGCCCACAAGCCTTCCTGTCCTGGTCTTGATTACTGGGAGGAACAAGGGTGGTGGGAACCCCATTCTGCATGATCACACATCACCCAAAACACACATCTTCGAAATTCCTGGGGTGATGGGTATGAGGGGAGGAGCAGGGGTGCAGGGCAGAGTGGCCATTAAATTCTGTCCAGTCTTTCTAATGCTCTGAAGCTTGTATTTCCCAGGGAAGACAGCAACCATCCAGCTGAATAAATCTCACCCAGAAATCATCACTTCAGAGTTGACACCACTCTCCACTCTCAGCACAAAGTCTGGACTAATACGCACCCACGCGCCCCACCCCCTACAACCCGCACCACACCACCCCATTCGCCAACCCCAGCTAACCAGCCAATTGGTCCCAAGGAATCAAACATTCCCCACCCTCCCCATCGAGCAGGAATTCCAAAATCCTGGAACAGAGAAAGTTTTCCTCATTCCCAGCTCCCCATTAAACAGGAAATTGGGCCCCTGGAATATGAGAGATGGTTTGTCACAAAAGAGAAAATCACAGAGTGAAACATCACTCAACACAATCCCCCTGGCTAGAATCTTCCAGCCCCTCATGCCAGTGGGATCTTCCGGTCCTGTCGATGTGAGCGGAGATTTCAATGGCTAGCTGGCCCCGCCATCGGGGAACCAACCACGAGGGGGGCTGGAAAATTCCAGCCCGAGTTCGTTCTCCCTTCCATTTCTCAGCCCAATTCCCCCTTTGCCACCTACCCACCCTCCATCTAATCAGTAGTTCCATACCCATGACCCCTCCCTCTGTCCATCTTCCCTGTCTTCCCCTTTCCTCCTTCTTCTCTCCTGTCCTCCTCCCATTTCATCCTTTCTGTCCCCTCATTCATTCCCCTCCTCACCTGGGCCCAATTTTCCCTTTACCCTCTCATCCTGCTTCATCTGGGTACAACACAGTTAAAACAACCCTGCAACTTATTTCTAAACACAGTTATATTGCATCATTGAAAATAAAACGCACATGAATCAACAGAAGTCATCATACATTCCAAATCAGCAGATTAGCAGAACCAACAACATTGTCCTGAGTGATTACCTGGTGTTTCTTTGTTCTTCTGCTTTTTTACTTCAACCAATTCTGCATGGACATAAGAAAAATATCTTGATTAACAAAATCATCTTTTATTATAGTAATTTTTACAAATTACAAATATTGGGTTGATGTTAGACCATAAGACGTAGGACCAGAAGTAGGCCTTTCAGCCCATCGAGTCTGCTCCACCATTGAATGAGATCATGGCTGATATGATAATCCAGTAGATGCAACACCTGCCCCTTTACTTCCCCCCTCCTCAGCATACAAGGGCCTAAACACTCCTTTCAAGTGAAGCAGCATTTCACTTGCACTTCCCTCAATTTAGTCTACTGCATTCGCTGCTCCCAATGCGGTTTCCTCTACATTGGAGAGACGAAACGCAGACTGGGTGACCGCTTCGCGGAACACCTTTGGTCTGTCCGCAAGCATGACCCAGACTTCCCTGTCGCTTGCCATTTCAACACTCCACCCTGCTCTCATGCCCACATGTCTGTCCTTGGCCCGCTACAATGTTCCAATGAAGCTCAACGCAAACTGGAGGAACAGCACCTCATCTTCCGACTAGGCCCTTTACAGCCTTCCGGACTGAATATTGAGTTCGACAACTTTAGATCATGAACTCTCTCCTCCATCCCCACCCCCTTTCCGATCCCCCTTTTTCCAATAATTTATATATATTTTTATTTTCCCACCTATTTCCATTATTTTTAAATGTATTTCCATCCATTGTTTTATCTCTACCTTTTAGCCTATTTCGATCCCTTCCCCCCACCCCACCCCAACTAGGGCTATCTGTACCTTGCTCGTCCTGCTTTCTATCCTTAATGTCACCATTAGCACATATTTTAGCTAATGTCACCACCGTCAACACCTCTTTGTCCTTTTGTCTATGACATCTTTTGGCAATCTCCACCTATCACTGGCCCTCTATCCAGCTCTACCTGTCCCACCCCCCCTTAAACCAGCTTATATTTCACCTCTTTTCTATTTTTCCTTAGTTCTGATGAAGAGTCATTCGGACTTGAAATGTTAACTGTATTCCTCCCAGCAGATGCTGTCAGACCTGCTGAGTTTTTCCAGGTATTTTTGTTTTTGTTTTGCTAATCCTGAACGCCACTTTCCTTGCCTTTTCCTCATAACCTCTGATTCCCTTACTGATTAAAAATCTGTCTATCTCAGCCTTGAATATACTTAACGACCCAGCCTCTACAGCCCTCTGCGGTAAAGAATTCACAGATTAACAACGCTCTGAACGAAGAAATTCCTCCTCATCTCTGTTTTATATGGCAACCCCTTACGCTGAGATTATTCCCTCTGGTCCTAGACTCTCCCACAAGGGAAAACAACCTCTCAGCATCTACCCTGTCAAGCCCCCTAAGAATCTAATATTTTTCAATAAGGTCGCCTCTCATTCTTGTATATTCCAATGAGTACAGGCCCAACCTACTCAACTTCTCCTCATAAGAAAACCCCTCCATACCAGAATCAATCTAGTGAACCTTTTCTGGACTCCCTCCAATGCTAGTACATCTTTCCTTAGATAAGGGGACCAAAAACATTCATAGTATTCTAGGTGTGGTCTAACTAGTGCCTTGTATAGTTTTAGCAAGACTTCCCTATTTTTTTACTCCATCCCTTTGAAATAAAGGCCAACATTCCATTTGCCTTCCCTATTACCTGTTGAACTTGTATGTTAGCTTTTTGGGATTCATGCACAAGGACCCCCAAATCCCTGTGCTGTTTCTGCAGTCTTTCTCCATTTAAATTATATTCAGCTCTTCCATTCTTCCTGCCAAAGTGCATAACCTCACATTTTCTCACATTATATTCCATCTGCCAAGTTTTTGCCTACTCACTTAGCCTGTCTATATCCTCTTGTAGACTGTTTCTGTTATCCTCATCACTTGTCTTCGTACTTATTTGCTTGTCATCCACAAACTTGGTGATAGGACATTCATCTACCTCATCCAAGTCATTAATAAATATTGTAAATAATTGTAGCCCCAGCACTGATCCCTGTGGCACTCCATTAGTTATATGTTGCCATCCTGAAAATGCCCCCCTTATCCCAACTCTCTGTCTCCTATTAGTTAGCCAATCCTCTTTCAATTGCTAATATACTACCCCCAACACCATGATTCTTATCTTATAAAGTGGCCTTATGTGCTGTACCTTATCGAACGCCTTTTGGAAATCCAAATATATTACATCTACTGGTTCCCCTTTACCTATCCTGCTTGTTATCACAGAATCACACAGTGCAGAAGAGGCCCTTCAGCCCATCGAGTCTGCACCGACACGTGAGAAACACCTGACCTACCTACCTACCTAATCCCATTTACCAGCACTTGGCCCATAGCCTTGAATGTTATGACGTGCCAAGTGCTCATCCAGGTACTTTTTAAAGGATGTGAGGCAACCCGCCTCCACCACCCTCCCAGGCAGCGCATTCCAGACCGTCACCACCCTCTGGGTAAAAAAGTTTTTCCTCACATCCCCCCTAAACCTCCTGCCCCTCACCTTCAAGTTATGTCCCCTCGTGACTGACCCTTCAACTAAGGGGAACAGCTACTCCCTATCCACCCTGTCCATGCCCCTCATAATCTTGTACACCTCGATCAGGTTGCCCCTCAGTCTTCTCTGCTCCATCGAAAACAACCCAAGTCTATCCAACCTCTCTTCATTACTTAAGTGTTTCATCCCAGGCAACATCTTGGTGAATGTCCTCTGCACTCCCTCCAGTGCAATCACATCCTTCCTATAATGTGGCAACCAGAACTGCACACAGTACTCCAGCTGTGGCCTCACCAAGGTTCTATACAGCTCCAACGTGACCTCCCTACTTTTGTAATCTATGCCTCGATTGATAAAGGCAAGTGTCCCATATGCCTTTTTCACCACACCACTAACGTGCCCCTCTGCCTTCAGAGATCTATGGACACACACGCCAAGGTCCCTTTGTTCCTCAAGACTTCCTAGTGTCATGCCGTTCATTGAATACTTCCTCAAATATCTCCTCAAAGAATTCTAATCAATTTGTCAGGCATGATTTCTCCTTCATGCTGATTCTGCTTGATTGTATTATGCATTTCTAAATGTTCTGTTATTACAGCCTTTATAATAGACTCTAACATTTTCCCAATGACATATGTTCAGTTAACTGGCCTATAGTTACCTTTTTTTGTCTCCCTTCCTTTTTGAATAAGCGTGTTACATTGGCAGTTTTCCAATCCTCTGGGGCTTTTCCAGAATCTAAGGATTCTTGGGAGATTACTACCACTGCATCCACTATCTCTGCAGCTACTTCATTTAATATCCTAGGATACTGCCCATCAGGTCCAGGTGACTTATCGGCCTTTAGCCCCATTAGTTTCCCTGGTACTTTTTCTCTAATGATAGTTATTGTGTTTATTTCCTTCCCCCATTTTGCCCCTTGGTTATTTTAGTATTTTTGGAATGCTATTGGTGTCTTCTATCATGAAGACTGATGCAAAGTATTTATTCAATTACTCTGAAGAAGGATCATACGGACTCAAAACGTTAACTCTGTTTCTCTCTCTCTCCACAGATGCTGCTAGACCTGCTGAGTTTTTCCAGAATTTTCTGTTTTTGTTTGATTTATTCAACTCCTTTGCCATTTCCTAGTTCCCCATTATTAAAAATTATTGTTTCCCCAGCATCAGTCTCTAAGGGGCCTATGTTCACTTTGGTCTCTCTCTTCCTTTTTATATATTTAAAGAAGCTCTTATTGTCCGTTTTTATATTACTTGCCAGTTTACCCTCAAAGTTTATTTTCTCCCTCTTTATTATTTGTTTGGTCGTCATCTGTTGGTTTTTAAAACTTTCCCAATCCTCTGGATTACCACTAATCTCTGCCACATTGTATGTTTTTTCTTTCAATTTGATACTATCCTTAACTTCCTTGGTTAATTATGGTTTGTTTATCCCCTTCCTAGAATCCTTCTTGCTCACTGGGATATATCTTTGTGAGTCAGGAGCTATTCTCTTAAACATCTGCCATTGTTCATCAACCGTCTTTTCTGCTAAACCCCTTTTCCAATCCACTCCAGCCAACGTGCCCTCATTCCTTTGTTATTACCCTTATTTCAGTTTAGCACAGTTGTTTCTGACCCACGTTTCTCACTCTCAAACTGAATGCTAATTTCTGCCATGTAATAGTCGCTGTTTCCTCGGGGATCTTTTAGTCTGAGATCATTTATTAAACCTGCCTCATTACACACTGCCAGATCCAAAATAGCCTGATCCTGGTTGGACACAACTTTCTGTTCTAGTGAACTTTCCCAAATACACTCTATAAATTTTTGCTCATGGCTATCTCTGTCAATTTGATTTTCCCAATCTGCATGAAGATTAAAGCCATCCATGATTAATGTAGTGCCATTCTTACATGCCCTCATTATCTTCTGATTTATTCTCTATCCTACAGTATAGCTACTGGACTACTCCTACCAGTGTCTTCTTCCCCTTGTTATTTCTTACCTCCACCCCTCTGATCCAAGATAATGTCTTGCTATCGTACCTATTCCATCTTATTCCATCTTGTATTAACAAGGCTACCCCACCACCCTTTACTTCCTGCCTGTCCTTTTGAAAACTCACATACCCATGAATATTTAGTTCCCAGCTTTGATCTCCATGTATCCACAATGGCTGTATGGTATTAACAATGAACCTGTATTTGTGCCGTTAATTCATTTATTTTGTTCTGAAAACTATGTGCATTTAGGTAAAGAGCCATTAATTTTGCCTTTTAATCATTTTTTCCCCTTTTTGCTGCTTTTTAAAAATGTTTCGATACTCTGTTCCTTCCTGTCACACTCCGGGTATCATTGCCTAAATTCTACCCTGCAATGCTGCCAAATCCTCTTGCTTTGTAAGCTTATGTATCCCCTCTCCAGAACCTTCCCCCCCTCCATTTAGTTTAAAGCCCTCTCTACAGCCTTAGTTATTCGATTCACCAGGACACTGGTCCCAGCACAGTTCAAGTGAAGCCCGTCCCACTGGGACAGCTCCCTTCTACCCCAGTACTGGTGCCAGTGCCCCAAAAACTGAAACCCATTCCTTCCACACCAATCTTTGAGCCATGCATTTAACTCCTTGACTTTATTTACCCTATGCCAGTTTGCCCGTGGCTCAGGTAGTAATCCCGAGATTATTACCTTGGAAGTTCTGCTTTTTAATTTAGCTCCTAAATGTTCAAATTCTTTCAGCAGAACCTCCTTTCTAGTCCTATCAACGTTGTTGTACCAACATGGACGACAACAACTGGTTCCCTCCCCTCCCTGTCCAGGTTCTTCTCCAGCCCTGAGGAGATGTCCTTAACCCTGGCACCAGGCAGGCAACACAGCCTTTGGGACTCACGCTCATGGCTGCAGAGAACAGTATCTATCCCCCTAATTATACTGTTCCCTACCACTACTACATTCCTATTTCTTCCCCCACTTGAATTGCTCCCTGTACCATGGTGCCGTGGTCAGCTCACTCATCCTCCCTGCAGTCCCTGTTCTCTTCCACACAGCTTGCAAGAACCATGTAACTTGGAGGGGCTGAGGCTTCTCGAACGCTACCCCCTGTATCCCCAAACCTGCTTCACCTGTAGTCACACCCTCCTGTCCCTGATCACAGGCCAAATTTGAATTACCTAATCTGAGGGGTGTGACCGCCTCCTGGAGCAAAGTGTCCAGGTAACTTTCCCCCTCCCGGATGTGGTGCAATGTCTGCCACTCAGACTCCAGCTCCTTAACTCGGATCCAAAGTTCCTCGAGCTGCAAGCACTTGGTAGAGATGTGTTTGCTCTGGATCACCTTGGTGTCCAGCAGACCCCACTTGCTGCATCAGCAACACATCACTCATCCTGCCATCGCTAATTTATTTAACGTACTGATTAATTCCTCTAGTATCCCTGCTCTTTATACTTTATTGTAATTATTTTTTTACACCAGTATCAATCTTATATTAATAAGCTATTTTTAAGAAAGAGAAAATAAAGGATAGAGAGCTAAACACAAAGTGTACACCTTAATTTTACTTTAAAGACTAGAGATACTCACTAATCTAACTCACCAATCTGCTGCTCTCCCTGCTCTTTTTAAATGAAATCTCCCCGCTCTTTGTTTAAAACGAAGTCTCCACACTCACTGCGCTCGGATTTTTAAATGAATTACCAGAATTCAGGGACAGGCTGGGAGGTGGGGTGGAATTTTTTAATTCATTTAAAGGATGTGGGCATTGCTGGCCAGGCCACCATTTATTGCCCATCCCTTGAGAAAGTGGTGATGAGCTGCCTTCTTGAACTGCTGTAGTCCATGTGGTGTAGGTACACCCACAGTGCTGTTAGGGAGGGAGTTCCAGGATTTTTATCCAGCAACAGTGAAGGAACAGTGATATATTTCCAAGTCAGGATGGTGAGTGGCTTGGAGGGGAACTTCAAGGTGCTGGTGTTCCCATGTGTCTGCTGCCCTTGTTCTTCTAGATGGTAGTGGTCATGGGTGTGGAAGGTGCTGTCTAGGAAACCTGGTGAGTTCCTGGAATACATCTTGTAGAAGGTACACACCGCTGCCACTGTGATAGAGGGTGTGAATTTATTTATTCATTCAAGGGATGTGGACATCGCTGGCTAGGCCAGCACTTATTACCTATCCCTAATTGCCCTTGTTCAGAGGATATTGCTGTGGGTCTGGAGTCACATGTAGGCCAGTCCAGCAGGACAGCAGATTTCCTTCCCCAAAGGACATGAGCGAACAAGAGAGGGTTTTGCGACAATGGTTTTATGGTCATCATTAGACTTTTAAATCAAGTTCCACTATCAGCCATGGTGGGAATCGAACCCAGGTGCCCAGAGCATTACCCTGGGACTCTGGAATACCAGTCCAGTGACAACACCTTTAGGCCAATCAAGCAGGCTGCTTTGTCCTGGGTGGTGTCAAGCTTCCTGAATGAGCTGCACTCATCACGTGTTGTAGCTTCACCAGGTTGACACCTCATTTTTAGATATGCCTGGTGCTGCTCCTGGCATGCCCTCCTGCTGCCTTCATTCAACCAGGGTTGATCCCCTGGCTTGGTGGTAATGGTAGAGTGGGGGATATTCTGGGCCATGAGGTTACAGATTGTGGTTGACTACAATTCTGCTGCTGCTGATGGCCCACAGCGCACCATGGTTGCCCAGTCTTGAGTTGCTTGACTTGTTCAAATCTATCTCATTTAGCATGGTATGTTGTGGCACTCAACACGATGGTGGGGGTGGAGCGTGCTGTAAAATGGTGAGGGAAGGTTGGAGACGTAGACTGCCCATCGTCATCCTGTCACCATGCCATTATGCCAGCAGTGATGAAGGAGGTGGACAACCTTTCTGTCCAGAGGCTAAGTAAACTACTTAAGTGGCTGATTAGGGGCTTTTCCCACCCCCACAGGAATCTTACCAGTAACAAGTCGGGGAGGGGATCATCCGCTGCAAGGGACAATATGCATTCATGAATCCTGGCAAGCTCCCTGGGGGGTGAGTGGCGGGGGCCTCCTACTCTTCAGCAAGACTCACAGCCATATCTCACAGCTTCCACCCACACTATTTAGCTATGTCAGAAATATTAGCTAATTATAGTGCTCTAAACATACTGACATATTTCAATCTGGCTTGCAGAATAAGGTGATGCACAACTGGAGGCAGCAGGAGTGAATAGCAGAGATTGCATATTCTTACCTCCATGGGTGAGACAGCAGTCACTATAATTGGAGTCGCTGGTGCTGAGGCCGTGGTCAGTGGCGGGGTTTAGACCATAGAAGATGACGGTGCACTCTCATCTCTCTCATCCCCCCTCCTCCTCATCCCATAATCACATCTGATCCCCAAGCTGCAGATGCTGTGAGCCTGCATCTCTTACTCAGTCCCTTCCCTCACCACAACCCAATCCCTAGTTTTAAATTCACCTCTGGAACGTGAGCATTGCTGAACGGGCCAGCATTTGGTGCCCATCCCTAACTGCCCCTGAGCAGGTGGTGGTGAGCTGCCTTCTTCAACTGCTGCAGTCCATGTTTTCATGATTTCACCAAGTATTGACTCTAATCTGGTATCATGCAGCTCTAGCAATATTGAAGTCATTGGGAATCAGGGGAAACTCTCCACTAGTTGGCATCATATCTAGTACAAAGGAAGATGGATGTATTATTGAGCCCAATTATCCCAGGATATTGCTGCATGAATTCTGCAGGGCAGTGTCCGAGGCCCAACCATCTTCAGCTGCATTATCAATTAACTTCTCTCCAACATAAGATGAGAATTGAGATGTTCGCTAATATTGCACAGTGTTCAGTACCATTCACAAATATTGAAGCAGACTGTGTCCATTGCAGGAAGACCTGGACAATATTCAGGCTTGGGCTGGTAAGTGGCTAACAATAAAAGCAAAATACTGGGGATGTTGGAAATCTGAAATAAAAACAGAAAATGCTGGAAAAACTCGGCAGGTCTGGCAGCAGAGAGAAAGAGTTAATGTTATGACTCTTCCTCAGAGCTGAACAGATGTAGCAATGTGATGGATTTTATACTGTTGAAGGGAGGTGGGGGGTGGTGGAACAGTCGGAGCGAAATAGGGGGACTGGGATAGTTGGGAGCTCAGGAGAGATTTGACAAAGATGTCATGGACACAAGACAAAGGGAGTGTTAATGGTAGAGTTAAAGACTAAAGAAGGTGCTCATAATGGCATAGGCAAGATAGCAGAATGTGTTAACAACAGAACAAGGGTCAGAGTTTTGTGAAAGCAAAACATAAGATCAAGTTACAGGTGGCAATGTGTTGGGAAAAAAAAATTAAAAGATCAAAACGTAGGAGAGAGTTCATGGTCTCAAGTTGTTGAACTCAATGTTAAGTTCAGAAGGCGGTAAAGTGCCTAATCGGAAGATGAGGTGCTGTTCCACCAGTTTGCGTTGGGTTTCAGTAGAACATCGCAGCAGGCCAAGGACGGACATGTGGGCTTGAGAGCAGGATGGCGAATTGAAATGGCAAGCGACAGGAAGGCCGGAGTCATGCTTGTGGATTCAGCGAAGGCGGTCACCCAGTCTGCGTTTAGTCTCCCCATTGTAGAGGAGACCGCATTGTGAGCAGCAAATACAGTAGACTAAATTGAACGAGGTGCAAGAGAAGCACTGCTTCACCTGAAAGGAGTGTCTGAGATCTTGGGAGTTGAGGAGGGAGGAGGTTAAGGGGCAGGTGTTACACCTTCTGCGATTACATGGGAAAGTGCCGTGGGAAAGCGATGAGGAGTTGACGGGCACCTGGCACAGGCACCAAAGCAACACTCGTCGCAACAAAACCACAGGAGCTACAGAGCCCAATATTGCAGCAACTGTGTTTTTAGAGAGTAATGTAGTTTTTCAATCCGCTCTTCCGGTATCTCGGCTAACAAGATCAATGTAATTCCAAATTCCTGACACAGGAATGCACTTACATCAGCGTCCAAAACACTGGCCGGGATTTAGTGTGGGCGATGGAAGTCTTGCCCAGCAATTGGAGGACAGGGTTCGAGCTGTGTGTCACTTTCCCCTGGGATGCCTGACGCATTTACATTCCAATCAGGCACTTACCGAGACAGCTCTCCAGCACCACCAGTGCCAGTGGGAGCGGTGGATACTGCCTGTATTACAATGGGAACTTCACCAGGGACGACCAATGGATCCATGGACAGGGTGTCGGATGGGAGGGGGTGGCTGACAAGCGAGTGGAAACAAGAGCAGAAGGGTGGCAATCTTAAGGCCTCCCACTCCCAACATTTCTGATGCTGGGATCCTTGATTGGGCACAGAGTGTCCAGGAATGTGGGACAACCCCTTGTAGGCCGCTGTCAAATCTGACCAGGTTTGCTGGGTGTCCTTTCTGGTTGGTAAGACCCGTCTGCTGCTGGTATTCAACCAATGGCAGTGGAATGAGGCTCTTAATGGTGTCAATTTGACTTCCAGTTGGGAGGGCTGCCCACAAGCCTTCCTGCCCTGATCTTGAATACTGGGAGGAACAAGGGTGGTGGGAACCCCATCCTGCATGATCACATATCACCCAAAACCCACGTCTTTGAAATTCCCGGGAGGACGGGTGTGAGGGGAGGAGCAGGGGGGCAGAGTGGCCATTAAATTCTGTCCAGTCTTTCTGATGTTCTGAAGCCTGTATTTCCCAGGACAGACAGCAACAATTCTATCTCCTTCCAGCTGAATAAAGCTTATCCAGAAAGAATCACTTCAGAGTTCATACCACTCTCCACCCTCAGCGCAAAGTCTCGACTGATATGCGCCCCACACCACCCCATTCGCCAACCCCAGCTAACTAGACAATTGGTCCTGAGGAATCAAACATTCCCCACCCTCCGCATTGAGCAAGAATTCCAAAATCCTGGAAGAGAGAAAATTTTCCTCATTCCCAGCTCCCCATTAAACAGGAAATTGGGCCCCTGGAATATGAGAGATGGTTTGTCACAGAAGAGAAAATCACAGAGTGAAACATCACTCAACACAATCCCCCTGACTGGAATTTTCCAGGCTCTCATGCTGATGGGATCATTCGGTCCTGTCGATGTGAGCGGAGATTTCAATGGCTAGCTGGCCCCGCCGTCGGGGAACCCGCCACGAGGGGGAGCTGGAAAATTCCAGCCCCTGAGTTCGTTCCCCCTTCCATTTCTCAGCCCCATTCCCCCTTTGCCACCTACCCACCCTCCATCTAATCAGTAATTCATACCCATGACCTCTCTCTCTGTCCATCTTCCCTGTCTTCCCCTTTCCTCCCTCTTCTCTCCTATCTTCCTCCCATGTGATCCTTTCTGTCCCCTCATTCATTCCCCTCCTCACCTGGGCCCAAATATTCCTTTACCCTCTCATCCTGCTTCATCTGGGTACAACACAGTCCCTGCAGCTCTGCAACTTATTTCTAAACACAGTTACATCGCAACATTGAAAATAAAACGCACATGAATCAACAGAAGTCATTATACATTCCAAATCAGCAGATTAACAGAACCAACAACATTGTCCTGCATGATTACCTGGTGTTTCTTTTTTCTTCTGCCTTTTTACTTCAAACAATTCTGCATGGACTTAAGAAAAGTATCTTGGTTAACAAAATCAGCTTCTGTTATAGTGATTTTTACAAATTATAAATGTTGGGTTGATGTGACCAGCACTCAGGGACAGGCTGGGAGGTGGAGGGGGGGGCGTTTATTCATTACTGGGATGTGGGCATCACTGGCCAGGCCACCATTTATTGCCCATCTCTTGAGAAGGTGGTGGTGAGCTGCCTTCTTGAACCGCTGCAGTCCATGTGATGTAGGTACACCCACAGTGCTGTTAGGGAGGGAGTTCCAGGATTTTGACTAAGCGACAGTGAAGTAATGGCGATATATTTCCACATTAGGATCATTATGATCCCAGCTGAGTTTACCTCTGGACAAGCCTGATCCCAGAGCGGAACCCAGCTTGATAGATTCTAACTTTTAATTTTGTTTGTTTAGATATGTGGAGAGGGGCTACTGAACAGAGTTACTGGAGTCAGCTGATGAAATTTTAACAAAAGCATGAAACTTTTATTAAAGAATAAAAGATGAACTATATTACAATACTCCTTCACCCATATCTATACCTTTACAAACTGTTATGGCACAGCCGATGGTAAATATTGAGTTGTTCAAATCCCAAAGTGAAACTTGAAACAACTGCAACAACTTGTTTTGCCGTTTGTATGAATTTCGAGATGCATGCCTTGAATTCAGTGGTAATAAGGCCACCAAGTCTTAAATGTTTAATCTAGTTTTGTAAAACCTATATTAATAAGAGAAATGATTTTTAAATACATACATAAATCTAAAAGTTACTAGTATGATAACTTCTAAATCCCCTACTCAATCTAACTCCCAGTTACACTTTCATTAAGGCAACAGTAAGACACATAGATTTTAAAAGACCCAGGCAAAGAAACATGACACCCTGAACAAGACAAATTCAAAGTGAGTTTTCTTAACTTCAGTCCTTTGTAGACAGCTTGAGGCATAGATGCTGAAGGTTTTTCACATTTGTAAGTTCTTAAAATGCCTACTCTTACACACAACCTTTGTTCCTTTATACATAATTTCTCCTTTGAAAGCAAATTCCCATTGTTTCACTATGTCTTTGGACTTTACCTTCCTGATAATAAAAACCTCTCATAGCACTAAGTTTTACCAGTAATCTTTGGGAAAAATAAACACACTTTCTAAACTTCACCAGGCTAGGTGACACATTTCACCCCTCCTTTAAAAACAATCTCATCTGGTTTATTTAAAAATGCAAATGTTCCCTTTATACTTCAGATTCTAAAACTTCCCCATGTTTACCAAATTAACATTTCAAACCTAACTTCTCTTCTTACATCAAAGCACCCAGACTAGCAGCTCTAATTCAATTAAGTCTCTCACTCTCACACACACACACACATCGACTATTACTCTATTTTACAATAAATTCCAATAACATGATAGAAATTATTATATCTTCCTGACAAGATATATACAGATTTGTAAAGATAACACCAGTTACAAAAGCTATCCTAACCTTTAATGTTCACAGTAAGTACACAATCCACGTAAACCTATGGTGACCTGTGGTCAGACGCCCCACACTCTGAAGCCAAGTGACAGATGCCACCCCACACAGATGCTGTGGATTGTTCTTCAACTCCCCCCAGATGCTTATCACATTGTGAGCCAATCAGTCGCTCTGAGCTCCGTCTTTCAAACAAGGGTTTCCAATCTCCACTCTCTAAGGACTCACTTTGGAATCTTCTCCAAAACTGACGCTTTCTCTCAGGTGCCTTCTGCAAAGGTTCATCTCCAGGGTTTCAAACTCTCCTTCCGATGTTCCTCTCCCTTGGATCACCACATGCATTCAAACTGTCTTCCACGCACTCTCTCTCACTGACTCAGCCATCAACTGTCCACCACTGCTTCACATGCCCATTGCAAAGAGTTACAGACTTTCAGCCATATCTTTGGACCTTCTGGCCCCTCGCCTTAAACCTGCTTCCTTTAAGCTTAAACTTGGAGCCTTCCTTTCTGCTCCTTACTTTCACTTCCACAGAACAGGACTTTTTCCCAGGTTCCTGTCCTTCCTCTGACTAGAAGGTCTTCTTGGGACTTTCTCCTGTTCCACACCCCTGGATTTTGAGACTTTCTTCTTTAGCTTGGGACTTGCTATCTGTTCCCTTCGCTCCAGTGCAGTATCTCCTGGCAGCTACTTTCAAAACCAAATGAACTCAAACAGTTTCCAAATTAAACTGCTGTTTCTAGTTTCTTCTGTGTGCCTGTGGGAGGGACCTGCCTCTCTGGATCCCTGGCAACAGCCCAGTTTCTCTACTCTTGTTTGTTTAACTTAGCTACAACAGTCGTAACCTCTCATTAGAAATGCCTTTTAAAGTGAAATACCTTTCAAAGTGAAACTAAAACTCAATTTGACCTTTTCTTAACACACAGATGCAGAAATACAAATCAAACTTAAACATTAAAGCTAAAACTCATTCTTAATACCCACAATTACCAATAAAACTTATTTAAACTCTATTTTCTAACAGGGTGGAGAGTGGCTTGGAGTGGAATTTCAAGGTGGCGGTATTCCCAGGGGGCAGAATGTTACATCCCACAGGCGGACGTGTGCCTGACCCTATCGGGCGTAAAATCGCACGAGAAGGCGTCGGGCAAGCGTCCCGATGGCATCCCGCGCTTGCGTGATATTTCGCTCGGCGCACACGCACAAAAGTCGGAAGTGCGCCCGCCGACAATTAAGAGGGCAATTAAGCCTATTAACGGCAGAATTGTCTCTGATTTTTAGTGGCCCGTCCAACCTTACAGTTGGCAGATGGGCGAATCGGCCAGGCAGATTTCATTTTTCACCAAACCTCATCCAAGGGCGGGATGAGATTTCCGTTATTAAATGAAATTTTAAAAAAAATCCGTGGATAGCATTTTTATCATCGATATGTTCAGATGCCTGATTGTGATGCTTGGACATTTTTTTCCTGATTTTCAAAACATTATTTCATGGTTTTTGGGTCCGCAGATCCCTGCCTTCAGGGAGCTTTTTCTCAGTGCTCGCCCACACCTGCGGAAATGTCATCACCCAGCCCTCCTCCTGCTCCCACCCCGGCAGCTCTGAGCATTAATTGGTCAGCCAGTGTAACATTGTAGTCAGGGGTCAATCGCGGTCAGCGGTCCATTTCCTGAGCGCTTCCCCGACCTCCCCGATCACACCCATGTACCTGCTACCTTTGTCCTTCTAGATGGTAGCGGTCGTGGGTTTGGAAGGTACTGTCTAAGGAGCCTTGGTGAGTTTCTGCAGTGCATCTTGCAGATGGTACACACTGCTGCTACTGTGGTGGAGGGAGTGAATTTACTCATTCATTCATGGGATGTGGGCATTGCTGGCTAGGCCAGCTTTTATTGCCCATTCCTAATTGCCCTTGTCAGAGAGCATTTCAGAGTCAACCACATTGCACTGGGTCTGGAGTCACATGTAGGTCAGACTGGGTGAGAATTCCAGATGGGTTTTTACAACAATTGACAATGGTTTTATGGTCATCATTGGAATTTTAATTCATATTCCACCATCTGCCGTGGTGGGATTTGAACACGGTTGCGCAGAGCATTACCCTGGGTCGCTGGAATACCAGTCCAGTGCCAACACCATTATGCCAATCAAGCAAACTGCTTTGCCCTGGATGGTGTCAAGCTTCTTGAGTGTTCTGCTTAGCATGGCAAAAGATCTGAAAGTGTGCTTGGAAGGTGAATCCTGGGAATATGTGGAGACACAGGGGAGACAAATCTCCAAAGGCGAGATTGAAACCCTGGAGGTGGATTCTTGTTGAAACTGTCCAAGTGGGAGTGACATTTGGAGAGAATTCCAAGGCAATTTCTTTGAAAGTGGAGATTGCAAGCCCTTGGGGGAAAGACAGAGTTTCAGACCAATTGGCTCACAGTGTAACATGCATCTGGGTGGGTTGTTGAGAATCTGCTTTGGTTGCATCTGCCATTTACTTTGCAGTGTGGTGTGTCTGTCCAGTTCACCAGTTGGTTCACATATACTGCGTACTTACCCTGAATATTAGAGTATAAGATAGATATGATAAATTGTTTTACGTTTCCAGATCTGTGTGTGTCTGTAAAGAGATAGCTGAGATCAAGGAATAGTAAACATTTGAATCATTTTCTTGTGCTTGAATTCAAATCTTCCTAACCTTTTTGTCCGGTGTAATATAATTCACTTTTTTGTTTAGTAAATGTTTTATTCGTTGTTAAAAGTTCATCAGCAGATGGCCAATGAATTTGATCAGTAACTCCATGATTTCGAGAAAAAAATAGAAGTTAAGATTGATCAAGCCAGGTTTCACTCAGAGATCTGACTTGTCCAGTGTGAACATCAACTGGGATTGTAACACTTGGCTGAGCGCAGCTCCAACAACGCTCAAGAAGCTTGCCAAGATCCAGGACAAAACAATCCACTTAACTGAAACCCAATCCACCAGCTTAAATAATCACTCCCTCCATCACTGGCACACAGTGGCAGCTGTGTGCACCAGCTGCAGGATGCACTGCAAAAACTCACCAAGGCTTAATTAATAGTACCTCCTGTACCCACAACTTTCGCCACCTAGAAAGACAAGGGCAACAGCTGCATGGGATCACCACCACCTGCAAGTTCCCCTCTAAGGCACACACGATCCTCATCTGATACCATAACACCGTTCCTTCACTGTCACTGGGGGAGGCAATGGCGTATTATAACTGGAATAGTAATCCAGAGACCCAGTGTAATGCTCTGTGGACCTGGGTTTGAATCACACTATGGCATATTGTGGGATTAGAATTTAGTAAAAATCTGGACTTAAAAGTCTAATGATGATCATGAAACCATTGTCCATTGTTGTAAAAACCCATCTGTTCACTAATGCCCTTTAGGGAAGGAAACCTGTCGTCGTTAGCTGGTCTGGCTTACATGTGACTCCAGACCCACAGCAATGTGGTTGACTCTTAAACGTCCTCTAAACAAGGGCAACTAGGGATGGGCAATAAATGCTGGCCTAGTCAGCGACGCCCACGTCCCATGAATGAATTGTTTTTTAAAATGTGGTTGACGATGAAATGCCCTCTGAAATGACCTAGCAAGCCACACAGTTGTATCAAACCACTACAAAGTCACAAACAAGCAATGAAACTGGACGGACCACCTGCCATCGACCTTGGCACCGGAACTGACAATGGCAATCTCAGCCCTGTCGACCCTGCAAGGTCCTCCTTACTAGCATCTGCGGCTAGTGCCAAAATTGGGAGAGCTGTCACATAGATTGGCCAAGCAACAGCCTGGCATAGTCATCCTCACAGAATCATATCTTATAGACGATGTCCCAGACACCACCATCACCATCCCTGGGTAAGTCACGTCCCACCGGCAGAACAGACCCAACAGAGGTGGCGGCACAGTGGTATACAGTCGGGAGAGAGTTGCCCTGGGAGTCCTCAACATTGACTCCTGCCCCCATGAAGTCTCATGGCAGCAGGTCAAACATGGGCAAGGAAACCTCCTGCTAATTGCCACGTACCGCCCTCCCTCAGCTGATGAATCAGTGCTCCTCCATGTTGAACACCACTTGGAGGAAGCACTGAGGGTGGCAAGGATGCAGAATGTACTCTGGGTGGGGGACTTCAATGCCCATCACCAAGAGCGGCTCGATAGCATCACTACTGGTCGAGTCATAAATGACATAGGTGCTAGACTGGGTCTGCAGCAGGTGGTGAGGGAACCAACAAGAGTGAAAAACATACTTGACCTTATCCTCACCAACCTGCCTGCCACAGATGCATCTGTCCATGACAGTATCAGTAGGAGTGACCACCGCATAGTCGTTGTGGAGACAAAATCCCGCCTTCACTTTGAGGATACCCTCCATCCTGTCATGATTGATTTCGAACAGATCTAGCAACTCAAGACTGGGCATCCATAAAGCGCTGTAGGCCATCAGCAGCAGCAGAATTGTACTCAAACACAATCTGTAACCTCATGGCCCAGCATATCCCCACTCTACCATTACAATCAAGCCAGCGAATCAACCCTGGTTCAATGAAGAATGCAGGAGGGCATTCCAGGAGCAGCACCAGGCATAGCTAAAAATGAGGTGCCAACCTGGTGATGTTATAACACAGGACTACCTGCATGCCAAACAGCATAAGCAGCAAGTGATAGACAGAGTGAAGCGATTCCACAACCAACAGATCAGGTCTAAGCTCTACAGTCCTGCCACATCCAGTCGTGAATGGTGGTGGACAATTAATCAATTTACTGGAGGAGGAGGCTCCACAAATATCCCCATCCTCAATGATGGAGGAGCCAAGCACATCAGTGCATAAGAGAAGGCTGAAGTATTTGCTATAATCTTCAGCCAGGAGTGCGGATTGGATGATCAAATGGCTGAAAGCACTGGATACTGCAAAGGCTATGGGCCCTGACAATATTCCAGCAATAATACTGAAGACTTGTGCTCCAGAAATTGCCTTGCCCATAGCCAAGCTGTTCCAGTACTTCTACAACACTGGCACCTAACTGGCTATGTGGAAAATTGCCTGGGTATGCCCTGTCCGCAGAAAGCAGGATACATCAAACCCGGCCAATTACCGCCCCATCAGTCTACTCTCCATCATCAGGAAAGTAATGGAAGGGGTCACCAAGCGGCGCTTGCTTAGCAATAACCTACCCACTGATGCCCAGCTGTGTTCCACCAAGGTAATTCAGCTCCTGACCTCTTTACAGCCTTGGTTCAAACATGGACAAAAGAGCTGAACACCTGAGGTGAGGTGAGGGTGACTGCCCTTGACATCAAGGTCACATTTGACCGAATGTGGCATCAAGGAGCCCTAGCAAAACTGGAGTCAATGGGAATCAGGGGGAAAACTCTGTGCTGGTTGGAGTCATACCTAGCACAAAGGAACGTGGTTGCGGTTGTTGGAGGTCAGTCATCTCAGCTCCAGGACATCACTGCAGGAGTTCGTCAGGGTAGTGTCCTCTGCCCAACCATCTCCAGTTGCTTCATCAAACACCTTCCTCCCATCATAAGGTCAGAAGTGGGGGTGTTTGCTGATGATTGCATAATGTGCTGCACCATTTGCAACTCCTCAGGCACTGAAGCAGTCCATGTCCAAATGCAGCAAGACCTGGACAATATCCAGGCTTGGGCTGACAAGTGGCAAGTAACATTTGCGCCACATAAGTGCCAAGCAATGACCATCTCCAGCAAGAGAGAATCCAACCATCGCCCCTTGATGTACAATGGCATTAACATCACTGAATCTCCCAACATCCTGGTGGTTACCATTGACCAGAAATTGAACTGGACTAGCCAAATAAATACTGTGGCTACAAGAGCAGGTCAGAAGCTAGGAATAGTGTGGCATGTAACTCATTTCCTGACCACCAAAAGCCTGTTCACTATCTACAAGTCACAACTCAGGAATATGATGGAATACTCTCCACTTGTCCGGATGAGCGCAGCTCCAACAACACTCAGAGGCTTGCCAAGATCCAGGGCAACTGAAACTGAAACCCAATCCACCAGTTTAAATATTCACTCCCTCCACCACTGGAGCACAGTGGCATCAATACGCACCAACTGCAGGTTGCACTGCAGCAACTCACCAAGGCTTCATCGTGAGTATCTGCTAAACCCACAACTTCCACCACCTGGAAAGGCAAGAATAGCAGGCACATGGGAACATCACAACCTGCAAGTTCCCTCCAGGTCACACGCCATCCTGCATTGGAACTTTATCGCCATTCCTTCACAGCCACAGGGTCAAAAATCAAGGAATTCCCTCCCTCACAGCACTCTGGGTGTACCTACACCACCCGGCTGCAGCAGTTCAAGGCAGCAGCTCAACACCACATTCTCAAGGGCAAATAGGAACGGGCAGCAATAAATGCAGGCTTAGCCAGCAGCATTCACATCCTTTGAATGAATAAAAGAAATAAGAAAGAGAACACAATGAGCTCCTCTCTCCTGGTATAAAGAGCATCTCTCACTTCTCTAATGCAGCAGTGGATGATGAACTGGGAGCTGTTCCACATGTCACCTGCTGTAACCTGAATGGATCACGACATGAAGAAATTCAGGGGCACGGTTCCCTTCACAGTCACTGACAGCACCGACCTTACCCTGCTCTGAGGCTGCAGGTCTGGTTCCAATAGGTGGCAGAGTTCTGTGAACACCTCCTTCATAAAGAGCAGATGATGCAGATCCTGCTAAGACCATAAGACGTAGGAGCAGAAGCAGGCCACTAAGCCCATCAAGTCTGCTCTGCCATTCAATGAGATCATGGCTGATCAGATAAGCCTCAAGTCCACTTTCCTGCCTTTTCCCCATAACCCTTGATTAAGTTACTAATTAAAAATCTGTCTATCTTCAGCCTTTAATATATTTAACGACCCAGCCCCCACAGCCCTCTGCGGTAAAGAACTCCACAGATTCACTGCCCTCTGAGAGAAGAATTTCCACCTCATCTCTGTCTTAAATGGGCAACTCCTTACTCTGAGATTATGCCCTCTGGTCCTGGACTCTCCCACAAGGGGAAACAACCTCTCAGCAGCTACCCTGTCAAGCCCCCTAAGAATCTTTTTCAATAAGGTTGCCTCTCATTCTTCTAAACTCCAATGAGTACAGGCCCAACTTACTCAGCCTCTCCTCATAAGAAAATCCCTCATACCCGGGATCAATCTAGTGAACCTTCTCTGGACTGCCTCCAATGCCAGTATATCTTTCCTGAGATATGGGGACCAAAGCTGTTCCCAGTCTTCTAGGTGTGGTCTAACTAGTTCCTTGTTTAGTTTTAGCAAGACTCCCCAATTTTTAAACTCTAATGCCTTTGAAATAAAGGCCAACATTCCATTTGTCTTTCCTATTACCTGCTGAACTTGTATGTTAGCTTTTTGGGATTCATGCATGAGAACTCCCAAATCCCTCTGTGCTACAGCTTTCTGCAGTCTTTCTCCATTTAAGAACATAAGAACTAGGAGCAGGAGTAGGCAATTCAGCCCCTCGAGCCTGCCCCGCCATTCATTACGATCATGGCTGATCTTATTTCGGCCTCAACTCCAATTTCCTGCCTCATTGAGCTCCTCTATTCTTCCTGCCAAAATGCATAACCTCACATTTTCCCACATTACATTCCATCTGCCAAGTTTTTGCCCACTCACTTAACCTGTTTATATCCCTCTGTAGACTCTTTGTGTCATCCTCACCACTTGCCTTCCCACCTATTTTTGTGTCATCCGCAAACTTGGCAATATACATTCACTTCCTTCATCTAAGTCATTAATATATATTGTAAATAATTTTGGCCCCAGAACTGATCCCTGTGCCAGTCCACTAGTTAAATGTTGCCATCCTGAAAATGCCCCCCTTATTCCAACTCTCTGTCTTCTATTAGTAAGCTAATCCTCTATCCATGCTAATATGCTACCCCCAACACCATGGGCTCTTATCTTATTGAGTGACCTTATGTGCGGTACCTTATTGAAAGCCTTTTGGAAATCCAAATATATTACATCTACTGGTTCCCCTTTATCTATCCTGCTTGTTACCTCCTCAAAGAATTCTAATAAATTTGTCAGGCATGATTTCCCCTTCATAATGCCATGCTGACTCTGCTTGATTATATTATGCATTTCTAAATGCTCTGCTATCACATCCTTTATAATATACTCTAATATTTTACCAATGACGGATGTTAAGCTAACTGGCCTGTAATTACCTGTTTTTTGTCTCCCTTTCTTTTTGAATAAGGGCCTTATATTGGCAGTTTTCCAATCCTATGGGACCTTTCGAGAATTTAAGGATTCTTGGAAGATTACTACCAATGCATCCACCCTTTGATGGGTGGAGGTAAGTGTAATGCTCTGGGGAGACCCTGGGTAGCTAAAGCCTGTGAGATCCCTACTTTCCTCCTCCCCTTGCAGTTTCTCCTCTTCTCTGCTGCCTCTGCTCCATCTTCTTCACGTTCAGCAGCCAAAGTGGAATTGTGAATATAACACTCATGGCTGGAGTGAGGGCTGCACCCAGAACACTTGTAATCACAACGAACACCTCCACCACATGCAGCACCGCTCCCCACAGACGTCACCAAATTAAGCAACTCCTCCAAACACCCAGCACTTCTGCCAACTTAAGCAGAACCTGTAGAAATTAATCAGAAACTCGCATAAAAATTGATCGCTTTACAAAACACTGGTGGGTGTGGAGGGTCCTTCTGTGTGTGGTTAAGAGAGGCCTATAATAAGAGCAGGAGTTTGAAAATGGCAGTGCTGCCATCAAATCAGTGTCACTTGCTGAGTGATATCACAATCTCTCTACAGTGCCTGTTTCCAGACAACACACTCAACACCTACATTAATGGCCGCAACAAGATGGTGCCGGCACACACCGTGCCAGTCACACGTGCCTGACACGGACCCCAAAGCGACACTCAGCATCAAAACTCCAGGAGCTACAGAGCCCAATATTGCAGCAACTGTGCTTTTAGAGAATAATACAGTTTTTCAATCGCTCTTTTCAGTATCTGAAACAATGTCAATGCAATCGTAAATTCCTGAGACAGGAATTCATTTACGTCAACTTCCAAAACACTGGTCGGGATTTCATATGGCTGATGGAGCTCTTGCTCAGCGATTGCAGGACTGGTTGGAGCTGTGTGCTGCTTTTCTCCAGCGCCCAACACATTACATTCCAGTCAGGTACTTACCTAGACAGCTCTTCAGTACTGTCAGTGCCAGTGGGAGCGGTGGGTATTGCCGATATTACAGTGGGAACTTCACCAGGGACAGCCAATGGATCCAAGGAGAGAGGTGAGCGCAGGATGGGAGAGGGTCACTGATATGTGAGTGGAAACACAAACAGGAGGGTGGCTTCCTGAAGGGAAGACCCGACCAACCTTTCTGATGCTGTCATTCTCAATCAGGTACAGAAGGCCCAGGAATGAGGGAGTACCCATTTTAGGGCACTGGCAAATCTGACTTTGTTTTCTGGGTGGCCTCTCCGGATGGTGTGGCCCTGTCTGCCACTGGGATTCCAACAACGGCAGTGGGATGAGGCCCGTAAGGGTGTTGATTGGCCTCTCAGTGGGAAGGCTGCCTACTTCCTGCTTTGCTCTTCATTACTAGGAAGAGGGAGGGTGATGGGAACTCCACCCCACAGAAACTCACAACACCCACCCCCACACTTTTGAACATGTCCCGGGGTCAGGAGCATGCATGGTGGCAGGGGGCAGTGGCAATTAAATTCTGTCCATTCACTCCGATGCTCTGAAGCTTGTATTTCCCAGCAGAGACAGCAACAGCCCTACCTCTCTCCAGCTGAGTAAAACTCATCCCAAAATAAATCTCCTTGGAATTTGCATCACTTTACATCCACAGCACAAAGTCTGGACTGAAAAGCACCACTCCCCACCTCCCACGTCCGCCCCACAGCATCCCAATGGCCACCATGCCCCCTGCATCCCTCCTCCAGGTGACCATAAAATTGACCTCCAGGAATCAAGCATTCCCCATCCTTCCCATCGAGCAAAAAATTCCAAAGTCCTGGAATAGAGAAAATTTTCCTCATCTCCAACTCCCCATTAAACAGGAAATTGGGCCCGGGGAATATGAGAGACAATTTCTCACAGAAGAGAAAATCACAGAGTGAATCATCACTTCACACAATCCCCCTGAGTTTTTTCTGCCGCTTCCACTTACCCAGCCCCTTACCTCTTGATACCTGATTTCCCTGCTCCTAATCACCACTTCCGTACTCCATGTCACTTCTCTCTGTCCATCTTTCCTGTTCTCCCGATTCCTCCCTCTTTTCTCCTTTCCTCATCCCATTTAATTATTTCTGTCCCCTTTCTCCCTCCCCTCCTCACCTGGGCCAATTATCCCTTCGCCATCTCATCCTGCTTCATCTGGGTACAACACAATCGCTGCAGCTCTGCAACTTACTTCCAATTATTTCTTAACACAGTTGCATTGAATCATTAACAATAAACTGCAAATGAATCAACAGAAGGTATTATGCCTTCCAAATCAGGTGAGCAAAAAAATCAAGTGTCCTGGATATTTTCCTGGTCTTACTTTCTCTTTTGGCATTTTTAGCTCAATCAATTCTGCACGGACAAAAGAAAAATATCTTGGTGAACAGAATCATTTGATGTTACCTTTTACAAATTGCACATGTTGGGTTGATGTTACCAACACTCAGAGAGGTGGATGGCAGGGGACTGAGCGTGCTGAAAAATATTGAGGGAAGGGTGGGGTAGTGTATTACCCATTGTCTTCCCATTGCCATTTAGCCAATAGTGAGGATGGAGGTGGGTGGCCCTTCTGCTCAGAGGCCAAGTGGACTACTTAATTAACCGATTAAGGGCTTTTCTGAACACCACAGACATTTTACCAGCAACGGCGAGAGAGGGGGACTGCAGCGATTGAAAAAGGCAACTCACCAGCACCTGCTCAGGGGTAATTAGGGATGGACAACAAATGCTGGTCTTTTCAGCAATGTTCACATCCCAAGGATGAATTAAAAAAATAAGGGTTGTTTTGTGGTGGGGGAAGGGACTGAGTAAGAGATGCAGGTTTACAGCATCTGCAGCTTGTGGATCTGAAGTGATTATGGGACGAGGTACTCCCAGAAAGGTTTGACCAAGTATTAGCTGAGTGTGATATCAATGAGCCCAAGTATTATTGAATTCAATGGAATTCAGGAGAAAGTATTCACTATTTGGAGTCAGATCTAGTACAAAGGAAGATGGTTGTGTTGTTGCAGTCTAATCATCCCACGATATTGCTGCAGGAGTGCTTGAGGGCAGTGTCCACAGCCCAATCATCTTCGGCTGTGTTATAGAGTTGAACTTCAGACAACTTTTCTTAGTGGAAACATTTGGCTTATTTACAAGAGCAGAAGCAACTACGTGCGTTTGGCAAACTCCACAATTTAAGTACTCCCTTCTGTACAGGTTACCCATGCTGCTGACACATTGGTTTACACGGGCCATGTGATTTTACATCACACAATTATTCTTAAAGCTACAGTCTAACATTTTCCAAAACTATAATTACTACATTCCTCCCCCTTTAATTTTTCTGTACATATTGTTTTTACAAGGATGTTTATATCATGGCATTATGATATTTACAAAGGTCATGAAAATACAAGTTCAGTCTTTCAGGTGCTTCCCTGAACCGTGAGGATAGTCACAGGTCCACGACTTCAGACTCTTTTGTAAGAAACACATTCTCTGAAACCTCATTAACATCAGGTACCTCATTAGGCACTTGCAGTTCAGTGTCTCCCACTCTGATAGAGACATCAGGCATGTCTCTCCCTGGTTGAGAATCTTTGATGGGAACCAGTGGTTCAGTCATGCTTACAGGTGGAACAATATCTTGTGATATCTCTCTTTTTCCTAAATGATCCACGTGCTTATGGATGATCCAGCCCTCCACTTCCACATAGAATGACAATGGTTCAGTCACTGAACTTACTTTGCCTGGCAACCATTTCGGTCCTCCACCAAAATTCTTTACATATTCTGTTCCTCCAACGGTAAATTGTCTCTCAAGGCTATACAAGACATGTGTCGCTTTCTGGTTCCATTGACTTTTCTCCACCTTCCTCTCCAAATTGGGAATTATTAAGCTCAGTGTTGTCCAAAGACGGCGCCTCATCAACAATTCTGCATTGTCTTTCTATGTGTCTTCTTTTTACCACAGAATTCAGTCTTGTCTTTCTTTTTGACTTCACTGTCAGCCAGACTTCTCTCTGATACAATTTCAACTTGTCTTAGTTTAGTAGCTGAGTCACCCAAGACTTCATTATCTGCTCAGCTCTTGGAGGGTTCTAAGACTTCTGCTTTCAAAGCCTCTTTAGCTTCATTTAGCTGATTCTTCAAGTCTTCTGTCTTTCTTGTATCCGATAGTTTCCTCTTGGAAACTTGAACATTGCTGCATCTTCTCTGCCAACTGGCTCTTCAGTTTGTTCAGAGACATGTCAAATTCTTCCTGTTTTTCTTTGTACTTTTCCAGAGGCACAAACTTTGACCTGAGGGAGTCCTACAGTGTGTGAAGGTTTTTCAACAGGTTTTCCTTTTCTTTGCGAAGGTTACTCACTTTGTCTTGAACTCTGTCATTCAGCAGGGTCTTCTTGAGTTTCTTCTGCTGTTCATCCATGTCGTTGTTTAAGACAGTCTTCATTTCTTCAGGTTGTTAATCCTTACATTTTCCTTCTTCCTCCTGTTGCGGTCCTTGGACTCTCCAGGCTCTTTCCGCAATTGCTTTGTTCCTTTTGCAAGACAGGAACTCTTCTAGCATCTTTTTGGCATCTCACTGGCCAATCAAGGTTGGTTTCCCTTAACCAATTTCACCCTAGAAGGCAGAACCAAAATACTGCAGATGCTGGAAATCTGAAATCTTCAGAGTGAAGAAGAGTCATAAGGACTAAAAACGTTAACTCTGTTTGTTTTTCTCCATAGATGCTGTTAGACCTACTGAGTTTTTCCAGCATTTTCTGTTTTTGTTTCACCCTAGAAGGCTTGTTCCTCTGCCTTTCAATACTGTCACTGGTAGATATGTCAACTGGTTTCTATAATGAACAGATGCACTGGGGATGCCTTTTACTTAGATTTCTTCACTTGTGTACGTTTTCAGCTTTGCAGATATTTGTTCCAAATTTAATTCTTGATCACCCTTATTTAGATATCTGAAAGTGTGTTCTCCTATTACAGTGGTGGAGGCTCTTGTGTCTACTTCCATTTTAATGGTTTACCATTCACTTGCACTCTAACAAATATTGGCTCGGTCTTCCCAACTTTCATGTGGAATAACAAATAAATATCTGAATGTGTTGTTTCAGGCTCTTATACACTATAGACTTCATTGGACTTTGTTTATTGTTTGAAAGCCTATTTAAATCTCACTTTGCACTGTCTCATTATATGCCCACTTCTGTGACAACAATAACATTTTACATTTTTATACAGGCAACCACTAGAAGAATGATTGTTTCCATGCCACTGAAAGTTATTTTTTGATTTAGTTGCTAAGCTGCTGCCTTGCATTTTTCGGTTAGCGGGGTCTGTTTCCTGCTTCACGGCAGAGTCCCAGCTTTTCACGCCACTTTCGGCTGACTTTTCCAACCCAATTTAGTGTACGGTGCTATTTTGTGCCCCTTTAATTACTTCTGAATCATTCAGGGTTTCACTGAAATCACAAATTTCCATTAGTTGCTTTAATTTTGCCACATAGGCAGTGATTGTTTCACCTGGGGCTTGACTCCGTGTATTGAGCCTGAACCTCTGCATTGTGACTGAGGGCTTGGGTTGAATATGTCCCTTAATGAGGTCTACTAATTCACTGAAAGCCTTTGAATCAGGGGCACTGGGGGCCATCAAGCTTCAAATCAAACTGTAGATTTTGCTTCCACAAATACTCAGAAGGATCGCTCTCCTCTTCTCATGATTTCGATCACTTGAAAGAAGAATGCAAGGTGTTCTATATACTGAGACCAATTGTCTGTGGCTAGCTCAAAGGGATTGATTCGACAAGACTGAGCATTTCATGTGTCAATATCTTCTGTAATTTTTAACAAACTTAAATACTCACAATTGCTGGGGGAGGTACAGAACTGATTCTGATTTATCCTCATTGCCAGTTTGTTCTAGAGTTGAACTTCAGACAACTTTTATTAGTGGAAACATTTGGCTTTATTTACACGACAGCAAAAGCAACTACATGCATTCAGCAAGCTCCATACCTAAAGTACTCCCTTCTGTAGGAGTTCCCCGCGCTGCTAACACATTGGTTTACATAGATCATGTGATCTTACATTGAAGGATTATTCTTAAAGCCACAGTCCAACATTTTCGAAAACTATAATTACTACAAACTGCTTCATCAATGGCCTTCCCTCAAACATAAGGTCAGAAGTGAGATGCTTGCTAATGCTAGTGCTAGTGTCTATTACCATTCGCAACTCCTCAGATACTGAAGCAGTCTGTGTCCAAATGCACAAAACCTGGGACGATTAGTCAGGCTCAGTCTTATAAGAGGCAAATAACATTCGTGCCACTCAACTGCCAGGCAATGACCATCTCCAACAAGAGAGAATCCAACCATCTCCCCATGAAATTGAACAGCATCACCATTGCTGACTCCTCAATTATAAATACCTGGGGGTTACTACTGACCAGAAACGGAACTGGACTGGCTATATAAATACGGTGCATAAAAGAGAAGCTCAGAGGCTTGGAAATCTGTGGTAAGAACTCAACTCCTGACTTCCCAAAGCCTGTCCAACATCTACAGGGCACAAGTCAAGAGTGTGGTGGAATAGTCTCCACTTGCCTTGATGTGTGCAGCTCCCACAACACTCAGAGGTTTACCAAGATCCAGGACAAAGCAATCCGCTTTGATTTGAAACCCAATCCACCAGCTTGAATATTCACTCCCTCCCACACTGGAGCACAGTGGCATCTGTGCGCACCAACTGCAGGATGCACTCCAGCAACTCACCAAGGCTTCATCGTGAGTATCTGCTAAACCCATGACTTCCACCACCTGGAAAGGCAAGAATAGCAGGCACATGGGAACATCACAACCTGCAAGTTCCCTCCAGGTCACATGCCATCCTGCATTGGAACTTTATCGCCATTCCTTCACAGCCACAGGGTCAAAAATCAAGGAATTCCCTCCCCCACAGCACTCTGGGTGTACCTGCACCACCTGACTGCAGATGTTCAAGAAGGTGGCTCAACAGCACATTCTCATGGGCAAATAGGAATGGGCAGCAATAAGCACAGGCCTGGCCAGCAGCATTCACCTTGCTTGAATGAATGAAAGAAATAAGAAATAGAATACCGTGAGCTCCCATCTCCCGGTATAAAGAGCATCTGTCACTTCCCTGATAAACAGTGGATGATGACCTGGGAGCCGTTCCACATTTCACCTGCTGTGGCCTGAATGGATCACGACATGAGGGAATTCAGGGTCGTGGTTCCCTTCACAATCACTGACAGCACCGACCTTACCCTGCTCTGAGGCTGCAGGTCTGGTTCCATTAGGTGGCAGAGTTCTGTGAACACCTCCTTCGTAAAGAGCAGATGATGCACATTCTGCTCCTGGTTTAGGTGGAGGCAAGTGAAATGCTCTGTGGAGACCCTGGGTAGCTGAAGCCAGCGTGAGCCGTACACCCACTCATCGTCCTATTTCCTCCATGAGCAGTTTCCCCTCTTCTCTGCTGCCTCTGCTACATCTCCCTCTTGTTCAGCAGCCCAAGGAGAATTGTGAATATTACATCATGAATGGGAGTGAGAGCTGCACCCAGAATCCTTGAAAGCACAACGAACAGCTCTGCCACATGCAGCACTGCTCTCGACAGACATCACTATCTTACATGACTCCTCCAAACACAGAGCACTTCCACCAACACAAACAGAACCTGTAGAAATTAATCAGCCACTCACATAAAAATTGTTAATCACTTTAAATAACACTGGATATGGTGGGTCATTCTGTATGTGGTTAAGAGACGCCTATAATGAGAGCGGGAGTTTGAAAATGGCAATGCTGCCATCAAATCAGTGTCACTTGCTGAGTGACATCATGATCTCTCTACAATGCCTGTTTCCAGACAAAACACTCAACACCTACATTAATGGCCGCAACAAGATGGTGCCCGCACACACCGTGCCAGTCACGCGTGTCTGACACGGACCCCAAAGCGACACCCAACATCAAAACTCCAGGAGCTACAGAGCCCAATATTGCAGCAACTGTGCTTTTAGACAATAATACAGTTTTTCAATCGCTCTTTTCAGTATCTGATACAATGTCAATGCAATCGTAAATTCTTGAGACAGGAATTCATTTATGTCAACTTCCAAAACACTGGCAGGACTTAATGTGGGTGATGGAGGTCTTGCCAGGCGATTGGAGGACCGGTTGGAAGTGTGTGCTGCCTTTCTCCAGCGCCTGACACAATTACATTCCAATCAGCCACTTGCCCAGGCACTCTCCAACAGCGCCAGAGCCAGAGGGAGTGGCAGGCACTGCCGGTATTACAGTGAGAACTTCACCAGAGATTACCAATAGAGCCACGGAGAGAGGTGAGTGTAGGACGGAGGGGGTCACTGGCAAGGGGGTAGAAACCAGAGCCGTAGGGAGGCTTCCTGCAGGGAACAGACCCCTACTCCCCGCAACCTTTCTGATGCTTGCATCCTCGAACAGTAGGCCCAGGGACAAGGGGCTACCTGTTTTGGTTAACTGGCAAATCTGACCGGGTTTGCTGGGTGGCCTCTCGGGATGGAGAGGCCCTGTCTGCCCCTGTATTTCACCATAAGCAGTGGGATCAGGGCCAAGAGGGTGTCAATTGTCCCCTGGGTGAGAAGGCTGCCCAGAGGTTTCCTGCCCTAGTCTTCATTGCTGGGCAACGGGGGTGCAGTGGGAACTGTACCCCACATAACCACACACCACCCAACCGCACGGGTTTGAACCCTCTTGGGGAGTGGGGGCGGGGAGAGGTGGTGTGTTGTGGCCATTGATTTCTGTTCACTCTTTCTGGTTCTCTGAAGCTTGTATTTCCCAGCAGCGAGAGCAACAGTCCTTTCTCCCCCCAACTGAATAAACTTCCATTTATCCACCGCATTCCCCCTTGACGCCTGCTATCCCTGCCCCTAATCACCACTTCCGTACTCCATGTCACCCCTCTGTCCATCTTCTGTGTCCTCCCCTCAACTGCCTCTTCTCTCCTGTCCTCATCCCATTTAATTATTACTGTCTTCTTAATTCTTCCCCTCCTCACCTGGGCCCAATTAACCCTTCGCCTTCTCATCCTGCTTCATCTGGGTACAACACAATTGCTGCAGCTCTGCAACTTACTTTTAATTATTTCTTAACGCAGTTGTATTGAATGATTAAGAATAAATCACAAATGAATCAACAGAAGGTGTGAGACATTCCAAATCGGCAGGTGAGCAAAACAGTCAAGTGTCCTGGATATTTACCTGGTATTGTTTCTTTTTTTGGCTTTTGTTGAACCGATTCTGCACGGACAAAAGAAAAATATCTTGGTGAACAAAATCATCTGCTGTTATAATAATTTTTACAAGTTGCACATGTTGGGTTGATAGGACCAACACTCAGGGAGGTGGGTGCCAGGGACTGAGCGTGCTGAAAAATATCGAGGGAAGGGTGGGGTAGTGTAATGCCCACCATCTTCCCATCGCCATTTATCAAGCAGTGAGGATGGAGGTGGAAGACCCTTATGCCCAGAGGCCGTGCACTAATTAATTCACCGACTAACGGCTTTTCTGAACACAACAGACATTTCACAAGCAACAGGGTGGGGGCAGGGCTGGGTGGGGGGTTGGGGGGTGGGGGTGCGGCGGTGGGTGGACTGCAGTGATTGAAGAAGGCAACTCACCAGCATCTACTCAGGGGTAATTACACACGGGCAACAAATGCTGGTCTTTTCAGCAATGTTCACATCCAAAGGATGAATGAAAAAAGAATGGTGGTTTTGTGGTGGGGGAAGGGACCGAGTAAGAGATGCAGGTTTACAGCATCAGCAGCTTGTGGATCTGAAGTGATTATGGGACGAGGCACACCCAGAGCGATTGACCATGTATTAGCTGGGTGTTATATCAAGGAGCCCCAGCAATGTTGAAGTCAATTAATTAAGGGTAACTCTTCACTATTTGGAGTCAGATCTAGTACAAAGGAAGATGGTTGTGATGTTGCCGCCCAGTTATCCCACGATATTGCTGCAGGACTGCCTGAGGGCAGTGTCCTCACCCCAAACATCTATGGCTGTGTTATAGAGTTGAACTTCAGACAACCTTTCTTGGTGGAAACATTTAGCTTTATTTACAAGACAGTAGGAGCAACTACACGCATTCAGCAAACTCCATAACTAAAGTACTCCCTCCTGTATAGGTTCCCCGTACTGCTAACACATTGGTTTACACAGATCATGTGATCTGACATCACAGGATTTCTCTTAAAGCTACAGTCCATCATTTTCCAAAAATATCATTACCACATTCCTCCCCCTTAACTTTTCAGGACACTTTGTATTTACAAGGATATTTATCTCATAACATTACAATATTTACAAATATCATGAAATTACATGTTTAGTGTTTGAGGTGCTTTCCTGGTCCATGTGGAACGTTCCTGCTCCACGACTTCAGATTATTTTGTAGGAAACACTTTCTCTGGAACTTCATTACCATCAGGTACCTCATTGGACACTTGCAAATCAGTGTCTTCCACTCGACTAACTACATAAGGCATGTCTGTCCTTGGTTGAGCATCTTCAACAGGAACCAGTGGTTCAGTCATGATTACAGGCTGAACAATATCTTGCTGTGGTATCTCTTTTTCTGAAATGATCCATGTGCTTATGGATGATCCGGCCCTCCACTTCCACGTGGTATGACAATGGTCCTATCACTGAACTTACTTTACCTGGTAGCCACTTCGGTCCTCCACCGAAATTCTTTACGCATGCTGTTTCTCCAACAGCAAATTGTCTCTGACGACCATGTAAGTTATGCGTCGCTTTCTGGTTCCCTTGACTTTTCTCCTCCTTCTCCTCCAAATGGGGAATTATTAAGCCCAATGTTGTCCAAAGACGGCGCCTCATCAACAATTTTGCATTATCTTTCTATGTATCTTCCTTTTACCACAGAATTCAGTCTTGTTTTTCTTTTTGTCTTCACTGTCGGCCAGACTTCTCTCACATACAATCTCAACTTGTCTTAGTTTAGTAGCTGAGTCACCCAAAACTTCATGTTCTGCTCAGCTCTTGGAGAGTTCGAAGAGTTTTGCTTTCTAAACAATTTTTGCTTCATTTAGCTGCTTCTTCAGGTCTTCTGTTTCTTCCTTGTATCTGATAGTTTCCTCTTGTCAACTTGAACTTTGCTGCGTCTTCTCCGCCAACTGGCTTTTCAGTTTGTTCAGAGACATGTCAAATTCTTCCCGATTTTCTTTGTACTTTTCCAAAGGCACAAACTTTGACCTGAGGGAGTCCTATAGTGTGTGAAGGGTTTTCAACAGGTTTTCCTTTTCTTTGCGAAGGTTACTCACTTTGTCTTGAACTCTGTCATTCAGCAGGGTCTCCTTGAGTTTCTTCTGCTGTTGGTTCATTTCCTTGTTTAAGACAGACTTCATTTCTTCAGGTTGTTGAATCCATCCACAATCGTTTTTCATCCTGTTGAGGTCCTTGGACTCTCCAGGCTATTTCTGCAATACCTTGCCTTGTCCCTTTGTCAAGACAGGAACTCTTCCAGCTCCATTGGGGAATCTTACTCGCCAATCAAGGTTAATTTCCCTTAACCAACTTGGCACAAGAAGGCTTGGTCCTCTGCCTTTCAATACCATGACTGGTAAATATGTCGATTGGTTTTTATAATGAACAGTTGCCCTAGTGATACCTTTCACTTGGATTTCTTCTCCTGTGTACGTTTCCAACTTTGCAGATGTCTGTTCCAAATTTAATTCTTGATCACCCTTATTTCGATATCCGAAAGTGTGTTCTTCTATTAGACTGGTGGAAGCTCCCGTGGCTACTTCCATTTGTAATGGTTTACCGTTCACTTGCACTGTTACAAATATTGGCCCTGTCCTACTAGCTTTCATGTTGAATAACAAATACATATCTGAATGTGTTGCTTCAGGCTTTACTACACTACAGACTTCATTGGGCTTCGAGTGTTGTTTCGAGCCTTCTTTAAATTTTGGTTTGCACTTTCTCACTATGTGTCCACTTCTGTGACAAAAATAACATTTTTTTTTATATTGCCAATCGCTAGAAGAATGATTGTTTCTACATCGCTGAAAGTTATTTTTCGATTTAGTTACTAAGCTGCTTCCTCTCTTTTTCGGTTAGCGGGCTGTTTATTGCTTCACAGCAGAGTCCCAGCTTTTTGCGCCACTTTCAGCTGACTATTCCAATCCAATTTAGTGTACGGTGCTATTTTGTGCCAGTTAAATTGTCTGTGAATCCCTTACAGCGTTTCCATTGCCAGCGCTATTTCCAAAGCTTTATTAAAATTAAGATTCTCTTCAGTCACCAATCTTCGCTAACTAGTGTCTTCCTGCACGTCACATATTAAATGGTCTCTGAGCATGTCATTCAGGGTTTGCTGGGGGGCCTCTCTGGATGGTAAGGCCCCGTCTGACCCTGGTATTTAGCCAGCAGCAGTGTGATCAGGGCCGAGAGGGTGTCCATTAGTCCCTGGGTGGGAAGGCTGCCCAGAAGGTTTCCTGCCCGAGTCTTCATTGCTGGGTGGCGGGGCTGCAGTGGAAACTGTACCCCACATGATCACACACCATCCAACCCCACGGGTCTGAACCCTCCTGGGGAGTGGGGGCAGGGAGAGGTGGGGTGTTGTGGCCATTGATTTCTGTTCACTCTTTCTGATTCTCTGAAGCTTGTATTTCCTAGCAGCGAGAGCAACAGTCCTTTCTCCCTCCAGCTGAGTAAAACTCATCCCAAAGTTAATCTCCTTGGGATTAAAACAAAAAACGCCGGATTCTGGAAATCCAAACCAAAAATAAAAATAAAAATGCTTGGAAAATCTGAGCAGGTCTGGCAGCATCTTAGTTCTGTTGAAGAGTCATACGGACTCAAAACGTTAACTGTGTTCCTCTCCGCAGATGCTGCCAGGCCTGCCGAGTTTATCCAGGTATTTTTATTTTTATTTTTAATTTCATTGTGATTTGCTCCACTCTTCACCCACAGCACAAAGTCTGTAATTAAAAGTACGACTCTCCACCTGCCCCGACCACCCCATTCACCACCACACCCCTTCCCCGTGCCCCCTCCCAGTCAACAGGTAACCAGAAAATTGACATCTAGGAATCAAACATTCCCCATCCTCCCCATCAAGCAGGAGTTCCAAAGTCCTGGATAAAGAAAATTTTCCTCATCCCCAACTCCCCATTGAACAGGAAATTGGGCACTGGGAGTATGGGATACAATTTCGTACAGAAGAGAAAATCACAGAGCGAAACATCACTCCACACAATCCCCCTGAATTTTTTCTACAACTTCCATTTACCCACCGCATTCACCCTTGACGCCTGCTTTCCCTGCTTCTAATCACCACTTCCGTACTCCATGTCACCTCTCTGTCCATCTTCTCTGTCTTCCCCTTAACTCCCTCTTCTCTCATCTCCACATCCCATTTAATTATTTCTGTCTTCTTAGTTCTTCCCCTCCTCAACCGGGCTCAATTAACCCTTCGCCTTCTCATCCTGCTTCATCTGGGGACAACACAATCGCTGCAGCTCTGCAACTTACTTTTAATTATTTCTGAACGCAGTTGTATTGAATCATTAAGAATAAACCGCAAATGAACCAACAGAAGGTATGAGACATTCCAAATCGGCAGGTGAGCAAAACAGTCAAGTGTCCTGGATATTTACCTGGTCTCCCTTCTTCTTCTAGCAGTAGTTTAACCAATTCTGCACGGACAAAAGAAAAATACTTTGGTGAATAAAATCATCTGATGTTATAATAATTTTTACAAATTACACAAGTTGCTTTGATGTTACCAACACTCAGGGAGGTGGGTGCCAGAGACTGAGCGTGATGAAAAATATCGAGGGAAGGGTGGGGCAGTGTAATGCACACCATCTTCCCATCGCCATTCAGCCAGCAGTGAGGATGGAGGTGGAAGACCCTTCTGCCCAGAGGCCAAGTGCACTAATTAATTCACCGACTAAGGGCTTTTCTGAACACCACAGATATTTTACAAGCAACAGGGTGGGGGCGGGGCCGGGTGGGGTGGCGGGGGTGCGGCGGTGGGGGGACTGTGCGATTGAAGAAGGCAACTCACCAGCATATACTCAGGGGTAATTACGGATGGGCAACAAATGCTGGTCTTTTCAGCAATGTTCACATCCAAAAGATGAATGAAAAAAGAATGGTGGTTTTGTGGTGGGGGAAGGGACTGAGTAAGAGATGCAGGTTTACAGCATCTACAACTTGTGGATCTGAAGTGATTATGGGACGAGGCACACCCAGAGTGATTGACGAAGTATTAGCTGAGTGTGATATCAAGGAGCCCCAGCAATGTTGAAGTCAATTAATTAAGGAAAACTGTTCACTATTTGGAGTCAGATCTACTACAAAGGAAGATGGTTGTGATGTTGCAGCCCAGTTATCCCACGATATTGCTGGAGGACTGCCTGAGGGCAGTGTCCTCACCCCAACAATCTTCGGCTGTGTTACAGTTTTCAACTTCAGACAACCTTTCTTGTGGAAACATTTAGCTTTATTTACAAGACAGTAGAAGTAACTACACGTGTTCAGCAAACTCCATAATTTTAGTACTCCCTCTTGTACAGGTTCCCCGTGCTGCTAACACATTGGTTTACACAGATCATGTGATCTGACATCACAGGATTTCTCTTAAAGCTACAGTCCATCATTTTCCAAAACTATCATTACCACATTCCTCCCCCTTTAACTTTTCAGGACATTTTGTATTTACAAGGATATTTATCTCATGACATTACAATATTTACAAATATCATGAAATTACATGTTCAGTCTTTGAGGTGCTTTCCTGGTCCATGTGGAACGTTCCTGCTCCACAACTTCAGACTATTTTGTAGGAAACACCTTCTCTTGAACTTCATTACCATCAGGTACCTCTTTGGACACTTGCAAATCAGTGTCTTCCACTCGAATAGCTACATAAGGCATGTCTGTCCTTGGTTGAGCATCTTCAACAGGAACCAGTAGTTCAGTCATGATTACAGGCTGAACAATATCTCGCTGTGGTATCTCTTTTTCTGAAATGATCCATAAGCTTATGGATGATCCGGCCCTCCACTTCCACGTGGTATGACAATGGTCCGGTCACTGAACTTACTTTACCTTGGTAGCCACTTCAGTCCTCCACCGAAATTCTTTACACATGCTGTTTCTCCAACAGCAAATTGTCTCTGATGACCATGTAAGTTATGCGTAGCTTTCTGGTTCCCTTTTCTCCTCCTTCCCCTCCAAATGGGGAATTATTAAGCCCAATGTTGTCCAAAGACAGCGCCTCATCAACAATTCTGCATCGTCTTTCTATGTATCTTCTTTTTACCACAGAATTCAGTCTTGTTTTTCTTTTTGTCTTCACTGTCAGCCAGACTTCTCTCACACACATTCTCAACTTGCCTTAGTTTAGTAGCAGATTCACCCAAAACTTCATTTTCTGCTCAGCTCTTGGAGAGTTCGAAGAGTTTTGCTTTCTAAAGAATTTTTGCTTCATTCAGCTGCTTCTTCAGGACTTCTGTTTCTTCCTTGTATCTGATAGTTTCCTCTTGGAAACTTGAACATTGCTGCGACTTTTCCGCCAACTGGCTTTTCAGTTTGTTCAGAGACATGTCAAATTCTTCCTGATTTTCTTTGTGCTTTTCCAGAGGCACAAACTTTGACCTGAGGGGGTCCTATAGTGTGTGAAGGGTTTTCAACAGGTTTTCCTTTTCTTTGCAAAGGTTACTCACTTTGTCTTGAACTCTGTCATTCAGCAGGGTCTCCTTGAGTTTCTTCTGCTGTCCGTCCATGTCGTTGTTTAATAAGGTCTTCATTTCTTCAGGTTGTTGAATCCATACACAATTGTTTTTCATCCTGTTAAGGTCATTGGACTCTCCAGTCTCTTTCTGCAATACCTTGCCTTGTCCCTTTGTCAAGACAGGAACTCTTCCAGCTCCATTGTGGAATCTTACTCGCCAATCAAGGTTAATTTCCCTTAACCAACTTGGCACAAGAAGGCTTGGTCCTCTGCCTTTCAATACCATGACTGGTAAATATGTCGATTGGTTTTTATAATGAACAGTTGCCCTAGTGATACCTTTCACTTGGATTTCTTCTCCTGTGTACGTTTCCAACTTTGCAGATGTCTGTTCCAAATTTAATTCTTGATCACCCTTATTTCGATATCCGAAAGTGTGTTCCTCTATTAGACTGGTGGAAGCTCCCGTGGCTACTTCCATTTTTAATGGTTCACCATTCACTTACACCATTACAAATATTGGCCCTGTCCTCCAAGCTTTCATGTTGAATAACAAATACATATCGGAATGTGTTGCTTCAGGCTCTACTACACTACAGACTTCATTGGACTTCGTGTGTTGTTTCGAAGCTTCTTTAAATTTTGCTTTGCACTTTCTCACTATGTGTCCATTTCTGTGACAAAAATAACATTTTTTTTAATATTGCCAATCGCTAGAGGAATGATTTTTTCCATATCGCTGAAAGTTATTTTTCGATTTAGTTACTAAGCTGCTTCCTTTCTTTTTCGGGTAGCGGGGTCTGTTTACTGCTTCACAGCAGAGTCCCAGCTTTTAGCGCCACTTTCGGCTGACTATTCCAACCCAATTCAGTGTACAGTGCTATGTTGTGCCAGTTTAATTGTCTGTGAATACCTTACAGTGTTTCCATTGCCAGCGCTATTTCCAAAGCTTTATTAAAATTAAGATTCTCTTCAGTCACCAATCTTGGCTAAATAGTGTCTTCCTGCACGTCACATACTAAGCCGAATCTGAACATGTCATTCAGGGTTTGCTGGGGGGCCTCTCTGGATGGTAAGGCCCCATCTGCCCCTGGTATTTAACCAGCAGCAGTGGTATCTGGGCCGAGAGAGTGTCCATTAGCCCCTGGGTGGGAAGGCTGCCCAGAAAGTTTCCTGCCCTAGTCTTCATTGCTGGGGGCGGGGCTAGAGTGGGAACTATACCTCACTTGACCCACACCATCCAACCGCACGGATTTGAACCCTCCTGGGGAGTTGGGGCGGGGAGAGGTGGGGTGTTGTGGCCATTGATTTCTGTTCATTCTTTCTGATTCTCTGAAGCTTGTATTTCCCAGCAGGGAAAGCAACAGACCTTTCTACCTCCAGCTGAGTAAAACTCATCCCAAAGTTAATCTCCTTGGGATTTGCACCACTCTTCACCCACAGCACAAAGTCTGGACTTAAAAGTACCACACTCCACCTGCCCCCACCACCCCATTCACCACAACACCCCTTCCCCGTGCCCCCTCCCACCATACAGGCAACCAGAAAATTGACATCTATGAATAAAACATTCCCCATCCTCCCCATCAAGCAGGAGTTCCAAAGTCCTGGAATAAAGAAAATTTTCCTCATCCCCAACTCCACTTGAACAGTAAACGGGCACTGGGGATATGAGATACAATTTCTCACAGAAGAGAAAATTACAGAGCAAAACATCACTCCACTCAATCCACCTGAATTTTTCCTACAACTTCCATTTATCCACCACATTCCCCCTTGACACCTGCTTTCCCTGCTCCTAATCATCACTTCCGTACTCCATGTCACCTCTCTGTCCATCTTCTCTGTCCTCCCCTTTACTCCCTCTTCTCTCATCACCACATCCCATTTAATTATTTCTGTCTTCTTAATTCTTCCCCTCCTCACCCGGGCCCAATTATCCCTTCGCCATCTCATCCTGCTTCATCTGGGTACAACACAATCGCTGCAGCTCTGCAACTTACTTTTAATTATTTCTGAACGCAGTTGTATTGAATCATTAAGAAAAAACTGCAAATGAATCAACAGAAGGTATGAGACATTCCAAATCGGCAGGTGAGCAAAACAGTCAAGTGTCCTGGATATTTACCTGGTGTCGATTTTTCTTTTTGCTTGTGGTCAACCGATTCTGCACGGACAAAAGAAAAATGACTTGGTGAATAAAATCACCTGCTGTTATAATAATTTTAACAAATTACACATGTTGGGTTGATGGGACCAACACTCAGGGAGGTGAGTGCCAGGGACTGAGCATGCTGAAAAATATCGAGGGAAGGGTGGGATAGTGTAATGCCCACCATCTTCCCATCGCCATTTAGCTAGCAGTGAGGATGGAGGCGGAAGACCCTTCTGCCCAGAGGCCAAGTGCACTAATTAATTTGTCGAATAAGGGTTTTTGTGAACACCACAGACATTTTACAAGCAACAGGGTGGGGGCGGGGCAGGATGGGAGGTTGGGGGGGCGAGGGTGGGGGGACTGCAGCGATTGAAGAAGGCAACTCACCAACACCTACTCAGGGGTAATTATGGATGGGCAACAAATGCTGGTCTTTTCAGCAATGTTCACATCCAAAGGATGTGTGAAAAAAGAATGGTGGTTTTGTGGTGTGGGAAGGGACTGAGTAAGAGATGCAGGTTTACAGCATCTGCAGCTTGTGGATCTGAAGTGATAATGGGACGAGGCACACCCAAAGTGATTGACCAAGTATTAGCTGAGTGTGATATCAAGGAGCCCCAGCAATGTTGAAGTCAATGAAATTAAGGGAAAATCTTCACTATTTGGAGTCAGATCTAGTACAAAGGAAGATGGATGTGATGTTGCAGCCCAGTTATCCCACGATATTGCTGCATGACTGCCTGAGGGCAGCGTCCTCACCCCAACCATCTTCAGCTGTGTTACAGTTTTCAACTTAAGACAACCTTTCTTGTGGAAACATTTAGCTTTATTTACAAGACAGTAGGAGTAACTACACGCGTTCATCAAACTCCAGAACTAAAGTACTCCCTCCTGTACAGGTTCCCCGTGCTGCTAACACGTTGGTTTACACAGATCATGTGATCTGACATCACAGGATTTCTCTTAAAGCTACAGTCCATCATTTTCCAAAACTATCATTACCACATTGCTCCCACTTTAACTTTTCAGGACACTTTGTATTTACAAGGATATTTATCTCATGACATTACAATATTTACAAATATCATGAAATTACATGTTCAGTCTTTGAGGTGCTTTCCTGGTCCATGTGGAACGTTCCTGCTCCACGACTTCAGATTCTTTTGCAGGAAACACCTTCTCTGGAACTTCATTACCATCAGGTACCTCATTGGACACTTGCAAATCAGTGTCTTCCAATCGAATAACTACATAAGGCATGTCTGTCCTTGGTTGAGCATCTTTAGCAGGAACCATTGGTTCAGTCATGATTACAGGCTGAACAATATCTCGCTGTGGTATCTCCTTTTCAGAAATGATCCATGTGCTTATGGATGATCCGGCCCTCCACTTCCACGTGGTATGACAATGGTCCGGTCACTGAACTTACTTTATCTTGGTAGCCACTTCGGTCCTCCACCGAAATTCTTTACACATGCTGTTTCTCCAACAGCAAATTGTCTCTGATGACCATATAAGTTATGCGTCGCTTTCTGGTTCCCTTGACTTTTCTCCTCCTTCCCCTCCAAATGGGGAATTATTAAGCCCAATGTTGTCCAAAGACGGCGCCTCATCAACAATTCTGCATCATCTTTCTATGTATCTTCCTTTTACCACAGAATTCAGTCTTGTTTTTCTTTTTGTCTTCACTGTCGGCCAGACTTCTCTCACACACATTCTCAACTTGTCTTAGTTTAGTAGCTGAGTCACCCAAAACTTCATTTTCTGCTCAGCTCTTGGAGAGTTCGAAGAGTTTTGCTTTCTAAACAATTTTTGCTTCATTTAGCTGCTTCTTCAGGTCTTCTGTTTCTTCCTTGTATCTGATAGTTTCCTCTTGGAAACTTGAACATTGCTGCGACTTCTCTGCCAACTGGCTTTTCAGTTTGTTCAGAGACATGTCAAATTCTTCTTGATTTTCTTTGTGCTTTTCCAGAGGCACAAACTTTGACCTGAGGGGGTCCTATAGTGTGTGAAGGGTTTTCAACAGGTTTTCCTTTTCTTTGCAAAGGTTACTCACTTTGTCTTGAACTCTGTCATTCAGCAGGGTCTCCTTGAGTTTCTTCTGCTGTTGGTTCATTTCGTTGTTTAAGACAGTCTTCATTTCTTCAGGTTGTTGAATCCATACACAATCGTTTTTCCTCCTGTTGAGGTCCATGGACTCTCCAGGCTCTTTCTGCAATACCTTGCCCTGTTCCTTTGTCAAGACAGGAACTGTACCAGCTCCATTATGGAATCTTACTCGCCCATCAAGGTTAATTTCCCATAACCAATTTGGCACAAGAAGGCTTGGTCCTCTGACTTTCAATACCATCACTGGTAAATATGTCGATTCGTTTTTATAATGAACAGTTGCACTAGTGATACCTTTCACTTGGATTTCTTCTCCTGTGTACGTTTCCAACTTTACAGATGTTTGTTCCAAATTTAATTCTTGATCACCATTATTTCGATAACAGAAAGTGTGTTCTTCTATTAGACTGGTGGAAGCTCCCGTGGCTACTTCCATTTGTAATTGTTCACCATCCACTTGCACTGTTACAAATATTGGCCCTGTCCTCCTAGCTTTCATGTTGAATAACAAATACATATCTGAATGTGTTGCTTCAGGCTCTACTACACTACAGACTTCATTGGGCTTCGTGTGTTGTTTCGAGGCTTCTTTAAATTTTGGTTTGCACATTCTCACTATGTGTCCACTTCTGTGACAAAAATAACATTTTTTTTTTATATTGCCAATCGCTAGAAGAATGATTGTTTCTACATCGCTGAAAGTTATTTTTCGATTTAGTTACTAAGCTGCTTCCTCTCTTTTTCGGTTAGCGGGGGCTGTTTACTGCTTCACGGCAGAGTCCCAGCTTTTTGCGCCACTTTCGGCTGACTATTCCAACCCAATTTAGTGTACCGTGTTATTTTGTGCCAGTTAAATTGTCTGTGAATGCCTTACAGTGTTTCCATCGCCAGCGCTATTTACAAAGCTTTATTAAAATTAAGATTCTCTTCAGCCGCCAATCTTCGCTAACTAGTGTCTTCCTGCACGTCACATACTAAACGGTCTCTGAGCATGTCATTCGGGGTTTGCTGGGGGACCTCTCTGGATGGTGAGGCCCCGTCTGCCCCTGGTATTTAACCAGCAGCAGTGGGATCAGGGCCCAGAGGAGGTCCATTAGCCCCTGGGTGGGAAGGCTGCCCAGAAGGTTTCCTGCCCTAGTCTTCATTGCTGGGTGGCGGGGGTGCAGTGGGATCTGTACCCCACATGATCACACACCATCCAACACCACAGGTCTGAACTCTCCTGGGGAGTGGGGTCTGGGAGAGTTGGGGTGTTGTGGCCATTGATTACTGTTCACTTTTTCTGATTCTCTGAAGCTTGTATTTCCCAGCAGGGAAAGCAACAGTCCTTTCTCCCTCCAGCTGAGTAAAACTCATCCCAAAGTTAATCTCCTTGGGATTTGCACCACTCTTCGCCCACAGCACAAAATCTGGACTTAAAAAACCACTCTAAACCTGCCCCCACAACCCCATTCACCACCACACCCCTTCCCCAATCCCCCTCCCACCCTACAGGTATCCAGAAAATTGACATCTAGGAATCAAACATTCCCCATCCTCCCCATCAAGCAGGAGTTCCAACGTCCTGGCATAGAGAAAATTTCCTCATCCCCAACTTCCCATTGAACAGGAAATCGGGCATTGGGGATATGAGAGACAATTTCTCACAGAAGAGAAAATCACAGAGCGAAACATCACTCCACTCAATCCCCCTGAATTTTTTCTAAACTTCCATTTATCCACAGCATTCCCCCTTGACGCCTGCTTTCCCTGCTCCTAATCACCACTTCCGTACTCCATGTCACCTCTCTGTCCATCTTCTGTGTCCTCCCCTTAACTCCCTCTTCTCTCATCTCCACATCCCATTTAATTATTTCTGTCTTCTTAATTCTTCCCCTCCTCACCCGGGCCCAATTATCCATTCACCTTCTCCTGCTTCAGCTGGGGACAGCACAATCGCTGCAGCTCTGCAACTTACTTTTAATTATTTCTGAACGCAGTTGTATTGAATCATTAAGAATAAACTGCAAATGAATCAACAGAAGGTATGAGACATTCCATATCGGCAGGTGAGCAAAACAGTCAAGTGTTCTGGATATTTACCTGGTCTCGCATTTTCTTTTGGCTTGTGGTCAACCGATTCTGCACGGACAAAAGACAAATAACTTGGTGAATAAAATCACCTGCTGTTATAATAATTTTTACAAATTGCACATGTTGGGTTGATGGGACCAACACTCAGGGAGGTGGGTGCCAGGGACTGAGTGTTCTGAAAAATATCGGGGGAAGGGTGGGATAGTGTAATACCCATCATCTTCCCATCGCCATTTAGCCAGCAGTAAGGATGGAGGTGGAAGACCCTTCTGCCCAGAGGCCAAGTGCACTACTTAATTCACCAACTAAGGGCTTTTCTGAACACCAGACATTTTACAAGCAACAGGGTGGGGGCGAGGCTGGGTGGGGGGGTGGGGGGGGGGCTGGCGGTGTGTGGACTGCAGTGATTGAAGAAGGCAACTCACCAGCACCTACTCAGGGGTAATTATGGATGGGAACAAATGTTGTTCTTTTCAGCAATGTTCACATCCAAAGGATGAATGAAAAAAGAATGGTGGTTTTGTGGTGGGGGAAGGGACTGGTTAAGAGATGCAGGTTTACAGCATCTGCAACTTGTGGATCTGAAGTGATTATGGGACGAGGCACACCCAGAGTGATTGACCCAGTATTAGCTGAGTGTGATATCAAGGAGCCCCAGCAATGTTGAAGTCAATGAAATTAAGGAAAACTCTTCACTATTTGGAGTCACATCTAGTACAAAGGAAGATGGTTGTGATGTTGCAGCCCAGTCATCCCACGATATTGCTGCAGGACTGCCTGAGGGCAGTGTCCTCACCCCAACCATCTTTGGCTGTGTTATAGAGTGGAACTTCAGACAACCTTTTTTGGTGGAAACATTTAGCTTTATTTACAAGACAGTAGGAGCAATTACACGCGTTCAGCAAACTCCGTAACTTAAGTTCTGTCTTCTGTCTCGGTTCCCCGTACTGCTAACACTTTGGTTTACACAGATCATGTGATCTGACATCACAGGATTAATCTTAAAGGTACAGTCCAACATGTTCCAAAACTATCTTTACCACATTCCTCCCACTTTAACTTTTCAGGACATTTTGTATTTACAAGGATATTTATCTCATGACATTACAATATTTACAAATATCATGAAATTACATGTTCAGTCTTTGAGGTGCTTTCCTGGTCCATGTGGAACGTTCCTGCTCCATGACTTCAGATTCTTTTGTAGGAAACACCTTCTCTGGAAACTCATTACCATCAGGTACCTCATTGGACACTTGCAAATCAGTGTCTTCCAATCGAATTCTACATAAGGCATGTCTGTCCTTGGTTGAGCATCTTCAAGAGGAACCAGTGGTTCAGTCATGATCACAGGCTGAACAATATCTCGCTGTGGTATCTCTTTTTCTGAAATGATCCATATGCTTATGGATGATCCAGCCCTCCACTTCCACGTGGTATGACAATGGTCCTATCACTGAACTTACTTTACCTGGTAGCCACTTCGGTCCTCCACCGAAATTCTTTACACATACTGTTTCTCCAACAGCAAATTGTCTCTGACGACCATGTAAGTTATGCGTCGCTTCCTGGTTCCCTTGACTTTTCTCCTCCTACCCCTACAAATGGGGAATTATTAAGCCCAGTGTTGTCCAAATACGGCGCCTCATCAACAATTCTGCATCATCTTTCTATGGATCTTCCTTTTACCACAGAATTCTGTCTTGTTTTTCTTTTTGTCTTCACTGTCGGCCAGACTTCTTTCACATACAATCTCAACTTGTCTTAGTTTAGTAGCTGAGTCACCCAAAGCTTCATTTTCTGCTTAGCTTTTGGAGAGTTCGAATAGTTTTGCCTTCTAAACAATTTTTGCTTCATTTAGCTGCTTCTTCAGGTCTTCTGTTTCTTCCTTGTATCTGATAGTTTCCTCTTGGAAACTTGAACATTGCTGCGTCTTCTCCGCCAACTGGCTTTTCAGTTTGTTCAGAGACATGTCAAATGCTTCCCGATTTTCTTTGTACATTTCCAGAGGCACAAACTTTGACCTGAGGGAGTCCTATAGTGAGTGAAGGGTTTTCAACAGGTTTTCCTTTTCTTTGCGAAGGTTACTCACTTTGTCTTGAACTCTGTCATTAAGCAGGGTCTCCTTGAGTTTCTTCTGCTGTTTGTCCATGTCATTGTTTAAGGCAGTCTTCATTTCTTCAGGTTGTTGAATCGATACACAATCGTTTTTCCTCCTGTTGCTGTCCTTGGACTCTCCAGGCTCTTTCTGCAATACCTTGCCTTGTCCCTTTGTCAAGAAAGGAACTCTTCCAGCTCCATTGTGGAATCCTATTCGCCAATCAAGGTTAATGTCCCTTAACCACCTTGGCAAAAGAAGGCTTGGTCCTCTGCCTTTCAATAACATCACTGGTAAATTTGTCGATTGGTTTTTATAATGAACAGTTGCCCTAGTGATACCTTTCACTTGGATTTCTTCTCCTGTGTACGTTTCCAACTTTGCAGATGTCTGTTCCAAACTTAATTCTTGATCACCCTTATTTCGATAACCGAAAGTGTGTTCTTCTATTAGACTGGTGGATACCTCCATGGCTACTTCCATTTGTAATGGTTTACCGTACACTTGCACTGTTACAAATATTGGCCCTGTCCTCCTAGCTTTCATGTTGAATAACAAATACATATCTGAATGTGTTGCTTCAGGCTCTACTACACTACAGACTTCATTGGGCTTCGAGTGTTGTTTCGAGGCTTCTTTAAATTTTGCTTTGCACATTCTCACTACGTGTCCACTTCTGTGACAAAAATAACATTTTTTTTTTATATTGCGAATCGCTAGAAGAATGATTGTTTCCACATCGCTGAAAGTTATTTTTCGACTTAGTTACTAAGCTGCTTCCTCTCTTTTTCGGTTAGCGGGGGCTGTTTACTGCTTCACGGCAGAGTCCCAGCTTTTTGCGCCACTTTCGGCTGACTAGTCCAACCCAATTTAGTGTACGGTGCTATTTTGTGCCAGTTAAATTGTCTGTGAATCCCTTACAGTGTTTCCATCGCCAGTGCTATTTCCAAAGCTTTATTAAAATTAAGATTCTCTTCAGTCACTAATCTTCGCTAAATAGTGTCTTCCTGCACGTCACATACTAAACGGTCTCTGAGCATGTCATTCGGGGTTTGCTGGGGGAACTCTCTGGATGGTGAGGCCCCGTCTGCCCCTGGTATTTAACCAGCAGCAGTGGGATCAGGGCCGAGAGGGTGTCCATTAGCCCCTGGGTGGGAAGGCTGCCCAGAAGATTTCCTGCCCTAGTCTTCATTGCTGGGCGGCGGGGCTGCAGTGGGAACTGTACCCCACATGATCACACACCATCCAACCCCACAGGTCTGAACCCTCCTGGGGAGTGGGGGCTGGGCGAAGTGGGGTGTTGTGGCCATTGATTTCTGTTCACTCTTTCTGATTCTCTGAAGCTTGTGTTTCCCAGCAGGGAGAACAACAGTCCTTTCTCCCTCCAGCTGAGTAAAACTCATACCAAAGTTAATCTGCTTGGGATTTGCACCACTCTTCACCCGCAGCACAAAGTCTGGACTTAAAAGTACCACTCTCCACCTGCCTCCACCATATCATTCACCTCCACACCCCTGCCCTGTGCCCCCTCCCACCTTACAGGTAAACAGAAAATTGACATCTAGGAATCAAACATTCCCCATCCTCCCCATCAAGCAGGAGATCCCAAGTCCTGGAATAGAGAACATTTTCCACATCCCCAGCTCCCCATTGAACAGGAAATCGGGCACTGGGGATATGAGATACAATTTCTCACAGAAGAGAAAATCACAGAGCGAAACATCACTCCACAAAATCCCCCTGAAGTTTTTCTAAACTTCCATTTACCCACCGCATCCCCCCTTGACGCCTGCTTTCCCTGCTCCTAATCACCACTTCCGTACTCCATGTCACCTCTCTGTCCATCTTCTCTGTCCTCCCCTCAACTCCCTCTTCTCTCATCTCCACATCCCATTTAATTATTTCTGTCTTCTTAATTCTTCCCCTCCTCACCTGGACCCAATTATCCCTTTGCCTTCTCATCCTGCTTCATCTGGGGACAACAGAATCGCTGCAGCTCTGCAACTTACTTTTAAATATTTCTGAACACAGTTGTATTGAATCTTTAAGAATAAACCGCAAATGAATCAACTGAAGGTATGAGACAGTGCAAATCGGCAGGTGAGCAAAACAGTCAAGTGTCCTCGATATTTACCTGGTACTGTTTCATTTTTTGGCTTTTGTTGAACCGATTCTGCACGGACAAAAGAAAAATATCTTGGTGAACAAAATCATCTGCTGTTATAATAATTTTTACAAATTGCACATGTTGGGTTGATGGGACCAACATTCAGGGAGGTGGGTGCCAGGGATTGAGCGTGCTGATAAATATCGAGGGAAGGGTGGGATAGTGTAATGCCCACCATCTTCCCATCGCCTTTTGCCAGCAGTGAGGATGGAGGTGGAAGACCCTTCCACCCAGAGGCCAAGTGCACTAATTAATTCACCGACTAAGGGCTTTTCTGAACGCCACAGATATTTTACCAGCAACAGGGTGGGGGCGGGGCAGGGTGGGGGAGTTGGGGGGGTGAGGGTGTGGCGGTAGAGGGACTGCAGCGATTGAAGAAGGCAACCCACAAGAACCTACTCAGGGGTAATTATGGACGGGAACAAATGCTGCTCTTTTCAGCAATGTTCACATCCAAAGGATGAATGAAAAAAGAATGGTGGTTTTGTGGTGGGGGAAGGGACTGGGTAAGAGATGCAGGTTTATAGCATCTGCAGCTTGTGGATCTGAAGTGATTATGGGACGAGGCACACCCAGAGTGATTGACCAAGTATTAACTGAGTGTGATATCAAGGAGCCCCAGCAATGTTGAAGTCAATGAAATTAAGGGAAAATCTTCACTATTTGGAGTCAGATCTAGTACAAAGGAAGATGGTTGTGATGTTGCTGCCCAATCATCCCACGATATTGCTGCAGGAGCGCCTGAGGGCAGCGCCCTCAGCACAAACATCTTCGGCTGTGTTACAGTTTTGAACTTCAGACAACCTTTCTTGCTGGAAACATTTGGCTTTATTTACAAGACAGTAGGAGCAACTACACGCGTTCAACAAACTCCGTAACTTAAGTACTCCCTCGTGTATAGGTTCCCCGTGCTGCTAACATATTGGTTTACACAGATCATGTGATCTGACATCACAGGATTATTCTTAAAGCTACTGTCCAACATTTTACAAAACTATTATTTCCACATTCCTCCCCCTTTAACTTTTCTGCACATTTTGTATTTACAAGGATATTTATCTCATGATATTACAAAATTTACAAATATCATGAAATTACATGTTCAGTCTTTGAGGTGCTTTCCTGGTCCATGTGGAACGTTCCTGCTCCACGACTTCAGACTATTTTGTAGGAAACACCTTCTCTGGAAACTCATTACCATCAGGTACCTCATTGGACACTTGCAAATCAGTGTCTTCCACTCGAATAACTACATAAGGCATGTCCGTCCTTGGTTGAGCATCTTCAACAGGAACCAGTGGTTCAGTCATGATTACAGGCTGAACAATATCTCGCTGTGGTATCTCTTTTTCTGAAATGATCAATGTGCTTACGAATGATCCGGCCCTCCACTTCCACGTGGTATGACAATGGTCCGGTCACTGAACTTACTTTAGCTGGTAACCACTTCAGTACTCCACCAAAATTCTTTACACATGCTGCTTCTCCAACAGCAAATTGTCTCTGATGACTATGCAAGTTATGCGTCGCTTTCTGGTTCCCTTGACTTTTCTCTTCCTTCCCCTCCAAATGGGGAATTATTAAACTCAGTGTTGGCTAAAGACGGCGCCTCATCAACAATTCTGCAAAGTCTTTCTATGTGTCTTCCTTTTACCACAGAATTTAATCTTGTCTTTCTTTTTGAATTCACTGTTGGCCAGGCGTCTCTCACGTACAATCTCAACTTGTCTTAGTTTAGTAGCTGAGTCACCCAAGACTTCATTATCTGCTCAGCTCTTGTAGAGTTTAATGAGTTTTGCTTTTTAAACATTTTTTGCTTCATTTAGCTGTTTCTTCCGGTCTTCTGTTTCTTCTTTGTATCTGATAGTTTCCTCTTGGACACTTGAACATTGCTGCGTCTTCTCTGCCAAATGGCTTTTCAGTTTGTTCAGAGACATGTCAAATTCTTCCTGATTTTCTTTGTACTTTTCCAGAGGCACAAACTTTGACCTGAGGGAGTCCTATAGTGTGTGAAGGGTTTTCAACAGGTTTTCCTTTTCTTTGCGAAGGTTACTCACTTTGTCTCGACTCTGTCATTCAGCAGGGTCTCCTTGATTTTCTTCTGCTGTCCGTCCATGTCGTTGTTTAAGACAGTCTTCATTTCTTCAGGTTGTTGAAGAACTCGTTTTTCCTCATGTTGAGGTCCTTGGACTCTCCAGGCTACTTCTGCAATACCTTGCCTTGTTCCTTTGTCAAGACAGGAAATCTTCCAGCTCCATTGTGGAATCTTACTCGCCAATGAAGGTTGATTTCCCATAACCAATTTCGCCCGAGAAGGCCTGGTCCTCTGCCTTTCAATACCATCGCTAGTAAATATGTCGATTGGTTTTCATAATGAACAGTTGCACTGGTGATACACAGGAGAAGAAATCCAAGTAAAAGCTATGTTTTCAACTTAGCAGTTGCCTGTTCCAAATTTAATTCTTGACCACCCTTATTTCGATATCTGAAAGTGTGTTCTTCTATTAGAGCGGTGGAAGCACCCGTGTCTACTTCTATTTGAAATGGTTTACCGTTAACTTGCACTGTTAGAAATATTGGCCCTGTCCTACCAGCTTTCATGTTGAATAACAGATAATTATCGGAATGTGTTGCTTCAGGCTCTACTACACTACAGACTTCATTGGGCTTCGTGTGTTGTTTGGATGCTTCTTTAAATTTTGCTTTGCACTTTCTCACTATGTGTCCACTTCTGTGACAAAAATTACAGTTTTTTGTTATATTGCCAATCGCTAGAAGAATGATTGTTTCCACATTGCTGAAAGTTATTTTTCGATTTAGTTACTAAGCTGCTTCCTCTCTTTTTCGGTTAGCGGGGGCTGTTTACTGCTTCACGGCAGAGTCCCAGCTTTTTGCGTCACATTCGGCTGACTTTCCCAACCCAATTTAGTGTACGGTGCTATTTTGTGCCACTTAAATTGGTTGTGAATCCCTTACAGCGTTTCCATCGCCAGTGCTATTTCCAAAGCTTTATTAAAATTAAGATTCTCTTCAGTCACCAATGTTCCCTAAATAGTGTCTTCCTGCACGTCACATACTAAACGGTCTCTGAGCATGTCATTCGGGGTTTGCTAGGTGGCCTGTCTGGATGGTGAGGCCCCGTCTGCCCCTGGTATTTAACCAGCAGCAGTGTGATCAGGGCCGAGAGGGTGTCCATTAGCCCCTGGGTGAGAAGGCTGCCCAGAAGGTTTCCTGCCCTAATCTTCTTTGCTGGACGGCGGGGCTGCAGTGGGAATTGTACCCCACATGACCACACACCATCCAACCCCAGGGGTTTGAACCCCCTTTTGGAGTGGGGGCGGGGAGAGGTGGGTCGTTGTGGCCATTGATTTCTGTTCACTCTTTCTGATTATCTGAAGCTTGTGTTTCCCAGCAGGGAGAGCAACAGTCCTTTCTCCCTCCAGCTGAGTCAAACTCATCCCAAAGTTAATCTCCTTGGGATTTGCACCACTCTTCACCCACAGCACAAAGTCTGGACTTAAAGTTACCACTCTCCACCTGCCCCCGACAACTCCATTCACCACCACACCACCCGCCCCGTGCCACCTCCCACTCTACAGGTAACCAGAAAATTGACATCTAAGAATCAAACATTCCCCATCCTCCCCATCAAGCAGGAGTTCCAAAGTCCTGGATAAAGAAAATTTTCCTCATCCCCAACTCCCCATTGAACAGGAAATCGGGCACAGGGGATATGGGATACAATTTCGTACAGAAGAGAAAATCACAGAGCGAAACATCACTCCACACAATCCCCCTGAATTTTTTCTGCAACTTGCATTTACCCACCGCATTCCCTATTGACGCCTGCTTTCCCTGCTCCTAATCACCACTTCTGTACTCCATGTCACCTCTCTGTCCATCTTCTCTGTCCTCCCCTTAACTCCCTCTTCTCTCATCTCCACATCCAATTGAATTATTTCTGTCTTCTTAATTCTTCCCCTCCGCACCCAGGCCCAATTATCCCTTCTCCTTCTCATCCTGCTTCATCTGGGTACAACACAATCGCTGCAGCTCTGCAACTTACTTTTAATTATTTCTGAACACAGTTGTATTGAATCATTAAGAATAAATCACAAATGAATCAACAGAAGGTATGAGACATTCCAAATCGGCAGGTGAGCAAAACAATCAAGTCTCCTGGATATTTACCTGGTCTCGCTTCTTGTATTAGCAGTAGTTTAACCAATTCTGCACGGACAAAAGAAAAATATCTTGGTGAACAAAATCATCTGATGTTATAATAATTTTTACAAATTACACATGTTGTTTTGATGTTACTGGCCCTCAGGGAGGTGGGTGCCAGAAACTGAGCGTGCTGAAAAATATCGAGGGAAGGGTGGGGTAGTGTAATGCCCACCATCTTCCCATCGCCATTTATCCAGCAGTGAGGATGGAGGTGGAAGACCCTTCTGCCCAGAGGCCAAGTGCACTAATTAATTCACCAACTAAGGGCTTTTCTGAACACCACAAACATATTACAAGCAACGGGGTGGGGACAGGGCAGGGTGATGGGGGGACTGCAGGAATTCAAGAAGGCAACTCACCAGCACCTACTCAGGGGTAATTACGGACGGGCCAGAAATGCTGGTCTTTTCAGTAATGTTCACATCCAAAGGATAAATTAAAAAAGAATGGTGGTTTTGTGGTGGGGGAAGAGACTGGGTAAGAGATACATGTTTACAGCATCTGCAGCTTGTGGCTCTGAAGTGATTATGGGACGAGGCACACCCAGAGCGATTGACCAAGTATTAGCTGAGTGTGATATCAAGGAGCCCCAGCAATGTTGAAGTCAATTAATTAAGGGAAACTCTTCACTATTTGGAGTCAGATCTTGTACAAAGGAAGATGGTTGTGATGTTGCTGCCCAGTCATCCCACGATATTGCTGCAGGACTGCCTGAGGGCAGTGTCCTCACCCCAACCATCTTCGGCTGTGTTACAGTTTTCAACTTCAGACAACCTTTCTTGGTGAAAACATTTAACTTTATTTACAAGACAGTAGGAGCAACAACACGCGTTCAGCAAACTCCATAACTTTAGTACTCCCTCCTGTATCGGTTCCCCGTACTGCTAACCCATTGGTTTACAGAGATCATGTGATCTGACATCACAGGATTTCTCTTAAAGCTACAGTCCATCATTTTCCAAAACTATCATTACCACATTCCTCCCCCTTTAACTTTTCAGGACACTTTGTATTTACAAGGATATTTAGCTCATGACATTACAATATTTACAAATATCATGAAATTACATGTTCCGTCTTTGAGCCGCTTTCCTGGTCCATGCGGAACTTTCCTGCACCATGACTTCAGACTCTTTTGTAGGAAACACCTTCTCTGGAACTTCATTACCATCAGATACCTCATTGGACACTCGCAAATCAGTGTCTTCCACTCGAATAACTACATAAGGCATGTCTGTCCTTGGTTGAGCATCTTCAACAGGAACCAGTGGTTCAGTCATGATTACAGGCTGAACAACATCTCGCTGTGGTATCTCTTTTTCTGAAATGATCCATGTGCTTATGGATGATCCGGCCCTCCACTTCCACGTGGTATGACAATGGTCCGGTCACTGAACTTACTTTACCTGGTAGCCACTTCGGTCCTCCACTGAAATTCTTTACACATGCTTTTTCTCCAACAGCAAATTGTCTCTGATCACCACGTAAGTTATGCGTCGCTTTCTGGTTCCCTTGACTTTTCTCCTCCTTCCCCTCCAAATGGGGAATTATTAAGCCCAGTGTTGTCCAAAGACGGCGCCTCATCAACAATTCTGCATCATCTTTCTATGTATCTTCCTTCTACCACAGAATTCAGTCTTGTTTTTCTTTTTGTCTTCACTGTCGGCCAGACTTCTCTCATATACAATCTCAACTTGCCTTAGTTTAGTAGCTGAGCCACCCAAAACTTCGTTTTCTGCTCAGCTCTTGAAGAGGTCAAAGAGTTTTGCTTCCTAAACAATTTTTGCTTCCTTTAACTGCTCCTTCAGGTCTTCTGTTTCTTCCTTGTATCTGATAGTTTCCTCTTGGAAACTTGAACATTGCTGCATTTTCTCCGCCAACTGGCTTTTCAGTTTGTTCAGAGACATGTCAAATTCTTCCTGATTTTCTTTGTACTTTTCCAGAGGCACAAACTTTGACCTGAGGTGGTCCTATAGTGTGTGAAGGGTTTTCAACAGGTTTTCCTTTTCTTTACGAACGTTACTCACTTTGTCTTGAACTCTGTCATTAAGCAGGGTCTCCTTGAGTTTCTTCTGCTGTTCGTCCATGTCGTTGTTTAAGACAGTCTTCATTTCTTCAGGTTGTTGAATCCATACACAATCGTTTTTCATTCTGTTGAGGTCCTTGGACTCTCCAGGCTCTTTCTGCAATAACGTGCCTTGTCCCTTTGTCAAGACAGGAACTCTTCTAGCTCCATTGTGGAATCTTACCCGCCAATCAAGGTTAATTTCCCTTAACCAACTTGGCACAAGAAGGCTTGGTCCTCTGCCTTTCAATACCATGACTGGTAAATATGTCGATTGGTTTTTATAATGAATAGTTGCACTATTGATACCTTTCACTTGGATTTCTTCTCCTGTGTACATTTCCAACTTAGCAGATGTCTGTTCCAAATTTAATTCTTGATCACCTTCATTTCGATATCCGAAAGTGTGTTCTTCTATTAGACTGGTGGAATCTCCCGTGGCTACTTCCATTTGTAATGGTTTACCGTTCACTTGCACTGTTACAAATATTGGCCCTGTCTTCCTAGCTTTCATGTTGAATAACAAATACATATCTGAATGTGTTGCTTCAGGCTCTACTACACTACAGACTTCATTGGGCTTCGAGTGTCGTTTCGAGGCTTCTTTAAATTTTGCTTTGCACTTTCTCACTTTGTGTCCACTTCTGTGACAAAAATAACATTTTTTTAAAAATTGCCAATTGCTAGAAGAATGATTGTTTCCACTTCGCTGCAAGTTATTTTTCGATTTAGTTACTAAGCTGCGTCCTCTCTTTTTCGGTTAGCTGGAGCTGTTTACTGCTTCACGGCAGAGTCCCAGCTTTTTGCGCCACTTCCGGCTGACTTTTCCAACCCAATGTTATGTACGGTGCTATTTTGTGTCAGTTAAATTGTCTGTGAATCCCTTACCGTGTTTCCATCGCCAGCGCTATTTCCAAAGCTTTCTTAAAATTAAGATTCTCTTCAGTCACCAATCTTCGCTAAATAGTGTCTTCCTGCACGTCTTCATTGCGGGGTGGCGGGGCTGCAGACGGAACTGTACCCCACATGACCACACACCATCCAACCCCACGGGTTTGAACCCTCCTGGGGAGTGGGGGCTGGGAGAGGTGGGGTGTTGTGGCCATTGATTTCTGTTCACTCTTTCTGATTCTCTGAAGTTTGTATTTCCAGGTAGGGAGAGCAACAGTCCTTTCTCCCTCCAGCTGAGTAAAACTCATCCCAAAGTTAATCTCCTTGGGATTTGCTTCACTCTTCATCCACATCACAATGTATGGACTTAAAAGTACTATTCTCCACCTGCCCCCACCTCCCCATTCACCACCACACCCCTTCCCCGTTCCCCCTCCCACCCTACAGGCAACCAGAAAATTGACATCTAGGAATCAAACATTCCCCATCCTCCCCATCAAGCAGGAGTTCCAACGTCCTTGAATAGAGAAATTTTTCCTCATTCCCAACTCCCCATTGAAATCGGGTACTGGGGATATGAGATACAATTTCTCACAGAAGAGAAAATCACAGAGCGAAACATCACTCCACACAATCCCCCTCAATTTTTTCTACAACTTCCATTTACCCACCGCATTCCACCTTGACGCCTGCTTTCCCTGCTCCTAATCACCACTTCCGTACTCCATGTCACCTCTCTGTCCATCTACTCTGTCCTCCCCTTAACTCCCTCTTCTCTCATCTCCACATCACATTTAATTATTTCTGTCTTCTTAATTCTTCCCCTCCTCACCTGGGTCCAATTAACCCTTCGCCTTCTCATCCTGCTTCATCTGGGACAACACAATCGCTGCAGCTCGGCAACTTACTTTTAATTATATCTTAACGCAGTTGTATTGAATCATTAAGAATAAACCGCAAATCAATCAACAGAAGGTATGAGACATTTCAAAACGGGAGGTGAGCAAAACAGTCAAGTGTCCTGGATATTTACCTGGTTTCGCTTTTTCTTTTTGCTTGTGTTCAACCGATTCTGCACGGACAAAAGAAAAATAACTTGGTGAATAAAATCACCTGCTGCTGTAATAATTTTTACAAATTGCACATGTTGGGTTGATGGGATCAACATTCAGGGAGGTGGGTAACAGGGCCTGAGCGTGCTGAAAAATATCGAGGGAAGGGTGGGGCAGTGTAATGCCCACCATCTTCCCATCGCCATTTAGCCAGCAGTGAGGATGGAGGTGGAAGACACTTCTGCCCAGAGGCCGTGCACTAATTAATTCGCCGACTAAGGGCTTTTCTGAACACCACAGACATTTTACAAGCAACAGGGTGGGGGCGGGGCTGGGTGGGGGAGTGAGGGTGCGGCGGTGTGTGGACTGCAGCGATTGAAGTAGCCAACTCACCAGCACCTACTTAGGGGTAATTTCGGACGGGCAACAAATGCTGCTCTTTTCAGCAATGTTCACATCCAAAGGATGAATGAAAAAAGAATGGTGGTTTTGTGGTGGGGGAAGGGACTGAGTAAGAGATGCAGGTTTACAGCATCTGCAGCTTGTGGATCTGAAGTGATTATGGGACGAGGCACACCCAGAAAGATTGACCAAGTATTAGCTGAGTGTGATATCAAGGAGCCCCAGCAATGTTGAAGTCAATGAAATTAAGGAAAACTCTTCACTATTTGGAGTCATATCTAGTACAAAGGAAGATGGTTGTGATGTTGCAGCCCAGTCATCCCACGATATTGCTGCAGGACTGCCTGAGGGCAGTGTCCTCAGCCCAACCATCTTTGGCTGTGTTATAGAGTGGAACTTCAGACAACCTTTTTTGGTGGAAACATTTAGCTTTATTTACAAGACAGTAGGAGCAACTACACGCGTTCAGCAAACTCCGTAACTGAAGTTCTGCCTCCTGTCTCGGTTCCCCGTGCTGCTAACACTTTGGTTTACACAGATCATGTGATCTGACATCACAGGATTAATCTTAAAGTTCCAGTCCAACATGTTCCAAAACTATCATTACCACATTCCTCCCACTTTAACTTTTCAGGATATTTTGTATTTACAAGGATATTTATCTCATGACATTACAAAATTTACAAATATCATGGAATTACATGTTTAGTCTTTGAGGTGCTTTCCTGGTCCATGTGGAACGTTCCTGCTCCACGACTTCAGACTCTTTTGTAGGAAACACCTTCTCTTGAACTTCATTACCATCAGGTACCTCTTTGGACACTTGCAAATCAGTGTCTTCCACTCGAATAACTACATAAGGCATGTCTGTCCTTGGTTGAGCATCTTCATCAGGAACCAGTGGTTCAGTCAATGGTCCGGTCACTGAACTTACTTTACCTGGTAGCCACTTTGGTCCTCCACCGAAATTCTTTACACATACTGTTTCTCCAACCGCAAATTGTCTCTGACGACCATGTAAGTTATGCGTCGCTTTCTGGTTCCCTTGACTTTTCTCCTCCTACCCCTCCAAATGGGGAATTATTAAGCCCAGTGTTGTCCAAAGACGACGCCTCATCAACAATTCTGCATCATCTTTCTATGGATCTTCCTTTTACCACAGAATTCTGTCTTGTTTTTCTTTTTGTCTTCACTGTCGGCCAGACTTCTCTCACATACAATCTCAACTTGTCTTAGTTTAGTAGCTGAGTCACCCAAAACTTCATTCTCTGCTCAGCTCTTTGGGAGTTCGAAGAGTTTTGCTTCTAAACAATTTTTGCTTCATTTAGCTGCTTCTTCAGGTCTTCTGTTTCTTCCTTGTATCTGATAGTTTCCTCTTGGAAACTTGAACATTGCTGCATCTTCTCCGCCAACTGGCTATTCAGTTTGTTCAGAGACATGTCAAATTTCTTTGTACATTTCCAGCGGCACAAACTTTGACCTGAGGGTCAATAGTGTGTGTAGGGTTTTCAACAGGTTTTCCTTTTCTTTGCGAAGGTTACTCACTTTGTCTTGAACTCTGTCATTCAGCAGGGTCTCCTTGAGTTTCTTCTGCTGTCCGTCCATGTCGTTGTTTAAGACAGTCTTCATTTCTTCAGGTTGTTGAATCCATACACAATCGTTTTTCCACCTGTTGAGTTCCTTGGACTCTCCAGGCTCTTTCTGCAATACCTTGCCTTGTCCCTTTGTCAAGAAAGGAACTCTTCCAGCTCCATTGTGGAATCTTACTCGCCAATCAAGGTTAATTTCCCTTAACCAACTTGGCACAAGAAGGCTTGGTCCTCTGCCTTTCAATATCATCACTGGTAAATTTGTCGATTGGTTTTTATAATGAACAGTTGCCCTAGTGATATCTTTCACTTGGATTTCTTCTCCTGTGTATGTTTCCAACTTTGCAGATGTCTGTTCCAAATTTAATTCTTGATCACCCTTATTTCGATAACCGAAAGTGTGTTCTTCTATTAGACTGTTGGAAGCTCCCGTGGCTACTTCCATTTGTAATGGTTCACCATTCACTTGCACTGTTACAAATATTGGCCCTGTCCTCCTAGCTTTCATGTTGAATAACAAATACATATCTGAATGTGTTGCTTCAGGCTCTACTACACTACAGACTTCATTGGGCTTCGTGTGTTGTTTCGAGGCTTCTTTAAATTTTGATTTGCACTTTCGCACTACGTGTCAACTTCTGTGACAAAAATAACATATTTTTTAATATTGCCAATCGCTAGAAGAATGATTGTTTCTACATCGCTGAAAATTATTTTTCGATTTAGTTACTAAGCTGCTTCCTCTCTTTTTCGGGTAGCGGGGACTGTTTACTGCTTTAGGGCAGAGTCCCAGCTTTTTGCGCAACTTTCGGCTGACAATTCCAACCCAATTTAGTGTACGGTGCTATTTTGTGCCACTTAAATTGTCTTTGAATCCCTTACAGCATTTCCATCGCCAGAGCTATTTCCAAAGCTTTATTAAAATTAAGATTCTCTTCAGTCACCAATCTTCGCTAAATAGTGTCTTCCTGCACGTCACATACTAAACGGTCTCTGAGCATGTCATTCAGGGTTTGCTGGGGGGCCTCTCTGGATGGTAAGGCCCCGTCTGACCCTGGTATTTAACCAGCAGCAGTGTGATCAGGGCCGAGAGGGTGTCCATTAGCCCCTGGGTGGGAAGGCTGCCCAGAAGTTTTCCTGCTTTAGTCTTCATTGCTGGGTGGCGGGGCTGCAGTGGAAACTGTACCCCACATGATCACACACCATCCAACCCCACGGGTTTGAACCCTCCTGGGGAGTGGGGGCTGGGAGAGGTGGGGCGTTGTGGCCATTGATTTCTGTTCACTCTTTCTGATTCTCTGAAGCTTGTATTTCCCAGCAGGGAAAGCAACAGTCCTTTCTCCCTCCAGCTGAGTAAAACTCAATCCAAAGTTAATCTCCTTGGGATTTGCACCACTCTTCACCCACAGCACAAAGTCTGGACCTATAAAACCACTCTACACCTGCCCCCACAACCCCATTCACCACCACACCCCTTCCCCGTTGCCCCTTCCACCCTACAGGCAACCAGAAAATTGATATCTAGGAATCAAACATTCCCCATCTTCCCCATCCAGCAGGAGTTCCAACGTCCTGGAATAGAGAAAATTTTCCTCATCCCCAACTCCCCATTGAACAGGAAATCAGGCACTGTGGATATGAGGTACAATTTCTCACAGAAGAGAAAATCACAGAGCGAAACATCACTCCACACAATCCACCTGAATTTTTTCTAAAATTCCATTTACCCACCACATTCCCCCTTGACGCCTGCTTTCCATGCTCCTAATCACCATTTTCGTAATCCATGTCACCTCTTTTTCCATCTTCTCTGTCCTCCCCTTAACTCCCTCTTCTCTCATTTCCACATCCCATTTAATTATTTCTGTCTTCTTAATTCTTCCCCTCCTCACCCGGGCCCAATTATCCCTTCGCCTTCTCATCCTGCTTCATCTGGGTACAACACAATCGCTGCAGCTCAGCAACTTACTTTTAATTATTTCTGAACGCAGTTGTATTGAATCATTAAGAATAAATCGCAAATGAGTCAACAGAAGGTATGAGACATTTCAAATCGGGAGGTGAACAAAACAGTGAAGTCTCCTGGACATTTACCTGGTCTCGCTTCTTCTTTTAGCAGTCGTTCAACCAATTCTGCACGGACAAAAGAAAAATATCTTGGTGAACAAAATCATCTAATGTTAAAATAATTTTTACAAACTACGCATGTTGGTTTGACGTTACCAGACCTCAGGGAGATGGGTCCCAAGGGACTGAGCGTGATGAAAAATATCGAGGGAAGGGTGGGATAGTGAAATGCCCACCATCTTCCCATCGCCATTTAGTCGGCAGTGAGGATGGAGGTGGAAGACCCTTCTGCCCAGAGGCCAGGTGCACTAATTAATTCACCGACTAAGGGCTTTTCTGAACACCACAGACATTTTACAAGCAACGGGGTGCGGGCAGTGCAGGGTGTGGGGGTGGGGTGGTGGGGGTGCGGTGGTGGGGGGACTGCAGCGATTGAAGAAGGCAACTCACCAGCACCTACTCAGGGGGAATTACGGACGGGCAACAAATGCTGGTCTTTTCAGCAATGTTCATATCCAAAGGATGAATGAAAAAAGAATGGTGGTTTTGTGGTGGGGGAAGGGACTGAGTAAGAGATGCAGGTTTACAGCATCTGCAGCTTGAGGATCTGAACTGATTATGGGACTAGGCACACACAGAATGATTGACCAAGTATTAGCTGAGTGTGATATGAAGGAGCCCCAGCAATGCTGAAGTCAATGAAATTAAGGAAAACTCTTCACTATTTGGAGTCAGATCTAGTACAAAGGAAGATGGTTGTGATGTTGCAGCTCAGTCATCCCACGATATTGCTGCAGGACTGCCTGAGGGCAGCGTCCTCACCCCAACCATCTTCGGCTGTGTTATAGAGTTGAAATTCAGACAACCTTTCTTGGTGGAAACATTTAGCTTTATTTACAAGACAGTAGGAGCAACTACACGCGTTCAGCGAACTCCGTATCTTAAGTACTCCCTCCTGTACAGGTTCCCCGTACTGCTAACGCATTGGTTTACACAGATCATGTGATCTGACATCACAGGATTAATCTTAAAGCTCCAGTCCAACATTTTCCAAAACTATCATTACCACATTCCTCCCCCTTTAACTTTTCAGGACATTTTGTATTTACAAGGATATTTATCTCATGACATTACAATATTTACAAATATCATGAAATTACATGTTTAGTGTTTGAGGTGCTTTCCTGGTCCATGTGGAACATTCCTGCTCCACGACTTCAGATTCTTTTGTAGGAAACACCTTCTCTGGAACTTCATTTCCATCAGGTACCTCATTGGACACTTGCAAATCAGTGTCTTCCACTCGAATAACTACATAAGGCATGTCCGTCCTTGGTTGAGCATCTTCAACAGGAACCAGTGGTTCAGTCATGATTATAGGCTGAACAATATCTTGTTGTGGTATCTCTTTTTCTTAAATGAACCACGTGCTTATGGATGATCCAGCCCTCCACCTCCACGTGCTATGACAAAGGTCCGGCCACTGAACTTACTTTACCTGGTAGCCTCTTTGGTCCTCCACCGAAATTCTTTAAACATGCTGTTTCTCCAACAGCAAATTGTCTCTGATGACCATGTAAGTTATGCGTCGCTTTCTGGTTCCCTTGACTTTTCTCCTCCTTCCCCTCCAAATGGGGAATTATTAAGCTCAGTGTTGTCCAAATACAGCGCCTCATCAATAATTCTGCATCGTCTTTCTATGTGTCTTCTTTTTATCAAAGAATTCAGTCTTCTCTTTCTTTTTGACTTAGCTCGGCCAGACTTCTCTCACATACAATCTCAACTTGTCTTAGTTTAGTAGCTGAGTCACCCAAAACTTCATTTTCTGCTCAGCTCTTGGAGAGTTCGAAGAGTTTTGCTTTCTAAACAATTTTTGCTTCATTTAGCTGCTTCTTCAGGTTTCTGTTTCTTCCTTGTATCTGATAGTTTCCTCTTGGAAACTTGAACATTGCTGCGTCTTCTCTGCCAACTGGCTCTTCAGTTTGTTCAGAGACATGTCAAATTCTTCCTGATTTTCTTTGTACTTTTCCAGAGGCACAAACTTTGACCTGAGGGGGTCCTATAGTGTGTGAAGGGTTTTCAACAGGTTTTCCTTTTCTTTGCGAAGGTTACTCACTTTGTCTTGAACCCTGCCATTCAGCAGGGTCTCCTTGATTTTCTTGTGCTGTTCGTCCATGTCGTTGTTTAAGACAGCTTTTATGTCTTCAGGTTGTTGAATCCATACACACTCGTTTTTCGTCCTGTTGAGGTCCTTGGTCTCTCCAGGCTATTTCTGCAATACCTTGCCTTGTTCCTTTGTCAAGACAGGAACTCTTCCAGCTCCATTGTGGAATCTTACTCGCCAATCAAGGTTGATTTCCCTTAACCAATTTCGCCCTAGAAGGCTTGGTCCTTTACCTTTCAATACCATCACCGGTAGATGTGGTGATTGGTTTCTATAATGAACAGTTGCAATGGTGATAAAAGCAAAAAAACTGCGGATTCTGGAAATCCAATACAAAAACAAAAATACCTGGAAAAACTCAGCCTGTCTGTTAGCAGCTGTGGAGAGGAACACAGTTTACCTTACGAGTCCGAATGACCCTTCAACAGAACTAAGTAAAAATAGAAGAGAGGTGAAATATAAGCTGGTTTGCCTCACTTTTCTTTTTACATAGTTCTGTTGAAGGGTCATTCGGGCTCGAAACGTTAACTGTGTTCCTCTCCGCTGATGCTGCCAGACTTGCTGAGTTTTTCCAGGTATTTTTGCACTGGTGATAACTTTTACTTCGATTTCTTCTCCTGTGTATGTTTTCAACGTAGCAGATGTCTGTTCCAAATTTAGTTCTTGATCACCCTTATTTTGATATCTGAAAATGTGTATATCTATTAGACTGGTGGAAGCTCCCGTGGCTACTTCCATTTTTAATGGTTTACCGTTCACTTGCACTGTTACAAATATTGGCCCTGTCCTCCCAGGTTTCATGGTGAATAACAAATACATATATGAATGTGTTGCTTCAGGTTCTACTACACTACAGACTTCATTGGGCTTCGTGTGTTGTTTCGAGGCTTCTTTAAATTATGCTTAGCACTTTCTCACTATGTGTCCACTTCTGTGACAAAAATAACATTTTTTTATATATTGCCAATCGCTAGAAGAATGATTGTTTCCACATCGCTGAAAGTTATTTTTCGATTAAGTTACTAAGCTGCTTCCTCTCTTTTTCGGTTAGCGGGGGCTGTTTACTGCTTCACGGTAGAGTCACAGCATTTTGCGTCACTTTCGGCTGACTATCCCAACCCAATTTAGTGTACAGTGCTATTTTGTGCCAGTTAAATTGTTTGTGAATCCCTTACAGCCTTTCCATCGCCAGCGCTATTTCTAACGTTTTCTTAAAAATAAGATTCTCTTCAGCCAACAATCTTCCCTAACTAGTGTCTTCCTGCACATCACATATTAAACGGTCTCTGAGCATGTCATTCAGGGTTTGCTGCGGGGCCTCTCCTGATGGTGAGGCCCCGTCTGCCCCTGGTATTTAACCAGCAGCAGTGTGATCAGGGCCGAGAGGGTGTCCATTAGCCACTGGGTGGGAAGGCTGACCAGAAGGTTTCCTGCCCTAGTCTTCATTGCTGGGCGGCGGGGACACAGTGGGAACTGTACCCCACATGATCACACACCATCCAACCCCACGGGTTTGAACTCTCCTGGGGAGTGGGGGTGGGGAGAGGTGGGGTGTTGTGGCCATTGATTTCTGTTCACTCTTTCTGATTCTCTGAAGCTTGTATTTCCCAGCAGCGAGAGCAACAGTCCTTTCTCCCTCCAGCTGAGTAAAACTCATCCCAAAGTTAATCTCCTTGGGATGTGCTCCACTCTTCACCCACAGCACAATGTCTGGACTTAAAAGTACTACTCTCCACCTGCCCCCACCACCTCATTCACCACCACACCCCTTCCCCATTCCCCCTCCCACCCAACAGGTAACCAGAAAATTGATATCTAGGTATCAAACATTCCACATCCTCCGCATCAAGCAGGAGTTCCAAAGTCCTGGAATAGAGAAAATATTCCTCATCCCGAACTCCCCATTGAACAGGAAATCAGGCACTGGTGATACGAGGTACAATTTTTCACAGAAGCGAAAATCACAGAGCGAAACATCACTCCACACAATCCCCCTGAATTTTTTCTAAACTTCCATTTACCCACCGCATTCCCCCTTGACGCCTGCTTTCCCTGCTCCTAATCACCACTTCCGTACTCCATGTCACCCCTCTGTCCATCTTCTGTGTCCTCCCCTTAACTCCCTCTTCTCTCATCTCCACATCCCATTTAATTATTTCTGTCTTCTTAATTCTTCCCCTCCTCACCTGGGCCCAATTTTCCCTTCGCCTTCTCATCCTGCTTCATCTGGGTACAACACAATCGTTGCAGCTCTGCAACTTACTTTTAATTATTTCTTAACGCAGTTGTATTTAATCATTAAGAATAATTCGCAATTGAATCAACAGAAGGTATGAGACATTCCAAATCGGCAGGTGAGCAAAACAGCCAAGTGTCCTGGATATTTACCTGGTACTGTTTCGTCTTTTGGCTTTTGTTGAACCGATTCTGCACGGACAAAAGAAAAATACTTTGGTGAACAAAATCATCTGCTGTTATAATAATTTTTAGAAATTGCACATGTTGGTTTGATGTTACCAACACTCAGGGACGTGGGAGCCAGGGGACTGTACGTGCTGAAAAATATCGAGGGAAGGGTGGGGTAGTGTAATGCCCACCATCTTCCCATCGCCATTTAACCAGCAGTGAGGATGGAGGTGGAAGACCCTTCTGCCCAGAGGCCAAGTGCACTAATTAATTCACCGACTAAGGGCTTTTCTGAACACCACAGACATTTTACAAGCAACAGGGTGTGGGGCAGGGCAGCGTGGGGGGGTGGGGGGCATGGGGGTGCAGCGGTGGGTGGACTGCAGTGATTGAAGAAGGCAACTCACCAGCACCTACTCAGGGGTAATTACGGACGGGCAACAAATGCTGCTCTTTTCAACAATGTTCACATCTAAAGGATGAATGAAAAAAGAATGGTGGTTTTGTGGTGGGGGAAGGGACTGAGTAAGAGATGCAGGTTTACAGCATCTGCAGCTTGAGGATCTGAAGTGATTATGGGACGAGGCACACCCAGAGTGCTTGACCCAGTATTAGCTGAGTGTGATATCAAGGAGCCCCAGCAATGTTGAAGTCAATGAAATTAAGGAAAACTCTTCACTATTTGGAGTCAGATCTAGTACAAAGGAAGATGGTTGTGATGTTGCAGCCCAGTCATCCCACGATATTGCTGCAGGACTGCCTGAGGGCAGTGTCCTCAGCCCAACCATCTTTGGCTGTGTTATAGAGTGGAACTTCAGACAACCTTTTTTGGTGGAAACATTTAGCTTTATTTACAAGACAGTAGGAGCAATTACACGCGTTCAGCAAACTCCGTAACTGAAGTTCTGCCTCCTGTCTCGGTTCCCCGTGCTGCTAACACTTTGGTTTACACAGATCATGTGATCTGACGTCACAGGATTAATCTTAAAGTTCCAGTCCAATATTTTCCAAAACTATCATTACCACATTCCTCCCCCTTTAACTTTTCAGGATATTTTGTATTTACAAGGATATTTATCTCATGACATTACAATATTTACAAATATCATGAAATTACATGTTTAGTGTTTGAGGTGCTTTCCTGGTCCATGTGGAACGTTCCTGCTCCACGACTTCAGATTATTTTGTAGGAAACACCTTCTCTGGAACATCATTACCATCAGGTACCTCTTTGGACACTTGCAAATCAGTGTCTTCCACTCGAATAGCTACATAAGGCATGTCTGTCCTTGGCTGAGCATCTTCAACAGGAACCAGTAGTTCAGTCATGATTACAGGCTGAACAATATCTTGCTGTGGTATCTCTTTTTCTGAAATGATCCATGAGCTTATGGATGATCCGGCCCTCCACTTCCACGTGGTATGACAATAGTCCGGTCACTGAACTTACTTTACCTGGTAGCCACTTCGGTCCTCCACCGAAATTCTTTACACATACTGCTTCTCCAAGAGCAAATTTTTTCTGACGACTATACAAGTTATGCGTCGCTTTCTGGCTCCCTTCACTTTTCTCCTCCTTCCCCTCCAAATGGGGAATTATTAAGCTCAGTGTTGGCTAAATGCGGCACCTCATCAACAATTCTGCATCGTCTTTCTATGTATCTTTCCTTTGCCACAGAATTTAATCTTGTCTTTCTTTTTGAATTCACTGTCGGCCAGGCGTCTCTCACATACAATCTCAACTTGTCTTAGTTTAGTAGCCGAGTCATCGAAGACTTCATTATCTGCTCAGCTCTTGTAGAGTTCCAAGAGTTTGGCTTTCTAAACATTTTTTGCTTCATTTAGCTGCTTCTTCAGGTCTTCTGTTTCTTCCTTGTATCTGATGGGTTCCTCTTGGAAACTTGAACTTTGCTGCGTCTTCTTTGCCAAATGGCTTTTCAGTTTGTTCAGAGACATGTCAAATTCTTCCTGATTTTCTTTGTACTTTTCCAGAGGCACAAACTTTGACCTGAGGGGGTCCTATAGTGTGTGAAGGGTTTTCAACAGGTTTTCCTTTTCTTTGCGAAGGTTACTCACTTTGTCTTGAACTCTGTCATTCAGCAGGGTCTCCTTGAGTTTCTTCTGCTGTTCGTCCATGTCGTTGTTTAAGACAGTCTTCATTTCTTCAGGTTGTTGAATCCATACACAATCGTTTTTCCTCCTGTTGCTGTCCTTGGACTCTCCAGGCTCTTTCTGCAATACCTTGCCTTGTCCCTTTGTCAAGACAGGAACTCTTCCAGCTCCATTGTGGAATCTTACTCGCCAATCAAGGTTAATTTCCCTTAACCAACTTGGTATAAGAAGGCTTGGTCCTCTGCCTTTCAATACCATCACTGGTAAATTTGTCGATTGGTTTTTATAATGAACAGTTGCCCTAGTGATACCTTTCACTTGGATTTCTTCTCCTGTGTATGTTTCCAACTTTGCAGATGTCTGTTCCAAATTTAATTCTTGATCACCATTATTTCGATAACCGAAAGTGTGTTCTTCTATTAGACTGTTGGAAGCTCCCGTGGCTACTACCATTTGTAATGGTTCACCATTCACTTGCACTGTTACAAATATTGGCCCTGTCCTCCTAGCTTTCATGTTGAATAACAAATACATATCTGAATGTGTTGCTTCAGGCTCTACTACACTACAGACTTCATTGGGCTTCGAATGTTGTTTCGAGGCTTCTTTAAATTTTGCTTTGCAAATTCTCACTATGTGTCCACTTCTGTGACAAAAATAACATTTTTTTAAATATTGCCAATCGCTAGAAGAATGATTGTTTCTACATCGCTGAAAGTTATTTTTCGATTTAGTTACTAAGCTGCTTCCTCTCTTTTTCGGTTAGCGGGGGCTGTTTAATGCTTCACGGCAGAGTCCCAGCTTTTTGCGCCACTTTCGTCTGACTATTCCAACCCAATTTAGTGTACGGTGCTATTTTGTGCCACTTAAATTGTCTGTGAATCCCTTACAGCGTTTCCATCACCAGCGCTATTTCCAAAGCTTTATTAAAATTAAGATTCTCTTCAGTCACCAATCTTCGCTAAATAGTGTCTTCCTGCACGTCACATACTAAACGGTCTCTGAGCATGTCATTCAGGGTTTGCTGGGGGGCCTCTCTGGATGGTAAGGCCCCGTCTGACCCTGGTATTTAACCAGCAGCAGTGTGATCAGGGCCGAGAGGGTGTCCATTAGCCCCTGGGTGGGAAGGCTGCCCAGAAGTTTTCCTGCTTTAGTCTTCATTGCTGGGTGGCGGGGCTGCAGTGGAAACTGTACCCCACATGATCACACACCATCCAACCCCACGGGACTGAACCCTCCTGGGGAGTGTGGGCTGGGAGAGGTGGGGTGTTGTGGCCATTGATTTCTGTTCATCTTTCTGATTCTCTGAAGCTTGTATTTCCCAGCAGGGAAAGCAACAGTCCTTTCTCCCTCCAGCTGAGTAAAACTCATCCCAAAGTTAATCTCCTTGGGATTTGCACCACTCTTCACCCACAGCACAAAGTCTGGACTTAACAAACCACTCTACACCTGCCCCCACAACCCCATTCACCACCACATCCCTTCCCCGTTCCCCCTCCCACCCTACAGGCAACCAGAAAATTGACATCTAGGAATCAAACATTCCCCATCATCCCCATCAAGCAGGAGTTCCAACGTCCTGGAATAGAGAAAATTTTCCTCATCCCCACCTCCACATTGAACAGGAAATCAGGCACTGTGGATATGAGGTACAATTTCTCACAGAAGAGAAAATCACAGAGCGAAACATCACTCCACTCAATCCCCCTGAATTTTTTCTAAACTTCCATTTATCCACCGCATTCCCCCTTGACGCCTGCTTTCCCTGCTCCTAATCACCACTTCCGTACTCCATGTCGCCTCTCTGTCCATCTTCTCTGTCCTCCCCTTAACTCCCTCTTCTCTCATCTCCACATCCCATTTAATTATTTCTGTCTTCTTAATTCTTCCCCTCCTCACCCGGGCCCAATTATCCCTTCGCCATCTCATCCTGCTTCATTTGGGTACAACACAATCGCTGCAGCTCTGCAACTTACTTTTAATTATTTCTGAACGCAGTTGTATTGAATCATTAAGAATAAACCGCAAATGAATCAACACAAGGTATGAGACATTGCAAATCGGCAGGTGAGCAAAACAGTCAAGTGTCCTGGATATTTACCTGGTCTCGCTTTTTCTTTTGGCTTGTGGTCAACCGATTCTGCACGGACAAAAAAAAATAACTTGGTGAATAAAATCACCTGCTGTTATAATAATTTTTACAAATTGCACATGCTGGTTTCATGTTACCAACACTCAGCGAGGTGGATGCCAGGGACTGAGTGTGCTGAAAAATATCGAGGGAAGGGTGCGGTAGTGTAATGCCCAAAATCTTCCCATCGCCATTTAGCCAGCAGTGAGGGTGGAGGTGGAAGACCCTTCTGCCCAGAGGCCGTGCACTAATTAATTCGCCGACTAAGGGCTTTTCTGAACACCACAGACATTTTACAAGCAACAGGGAGGGGGCGGGGCAGGGTGGGGGGGTGGGGGGTGCTGGCGGTGGGGGGACTGCAGTGCTTGAAGACGGCAACTCACCAGCAACTACTCAGGGGTAATTATGGACGGGAACAAATGCTGTTCTTTTCAGCAATGTTCACATCCAAAGGATGAATGAAAAAAGAATGGTGGTTTTGTGGTGGGGGAAGGGACTGAGTAAGAGATGCAGGTTTACAGCATCTGCAGCTTGTGGATCTGAAGTGATTATGGGACAAGGCACACCCAGAGTGATTGACCAAGTATTAGCTGAGTGTGATATCAAGGAGCCCCAGCAATGCTGAAGGCAATTAATTAAGGAAAACTCTTCACTATTTGGAGTCAGATCTAGTACAAAGGAAGATGGTTGTGATGTTGCCGCCCAGTTATCCCACGATATTGCTTCAGGACTGCCTGAGGGCAGCGTCCTCAGCCCAAACATCTTCGGCTGTGTTAGAGTTGAACTTCAGACAAACTTTCTTGGTGCAAACATTTAGCTTTATTTACAAGACAGTAGGAGTACCTACACGCGTTCAGCAAACTCCATAACTTAAGTACTCCCTCCTGTACAGGTTCCCCGTGCTGCTAAAACATTGGTTTACACAGATCATGTGATCTGACATCACAGGATTAATCTTAAAGGTACAGTCCAACATGTTCCAAAACTATCATTACCACATTCCTCTCACTTTAACTTTTCAGGACATTTTGTATTTACAAGGATATTTATCTCATGACATTACAATATTTACAAATATCATGAAATTACATGTTTAGTGTTTGAGGTGCTTTCCTGGTCCATGTGGAACGTTCCTGCTCCACGACTTCAGATTCTTTTGCAGGAAACACCTTCTCTGGAACTTCATTACCATCAGGTACCTCATTGGACACATGCAAATCAGTGTCTTCCACTCGAATAACTCCATAATGCATGTCTGTCCTTGGTTGAGCATCTTCAACAGGAACCAGTGGTTCAGTCATAATTATAGGCTTAACAATATCTTGTGGTGGTATGTCATTTTCTTAAATAATCCATGTGCTTATGGATGATCCGGCCCTCCACTTCCACGTGGTGTTACAAAGGTCCGGCCACTGAACTTACTTAACCTGGTAGCCTCTTTGGTCCTCCACCGAAATTCTTTACACATACTGCTTCTCCAAGAGCAAATTTTCTCTGACAACTATGCAAGTTATGCGTCACTTTCTGGCTCCCTTCACTTTTCTACTCATTCCCCTCCAAATTGGGAATTATTAAGCTCAGTGTTGGCTAAAGGCGGCACCTCATCAACAATTCTGCATCGTCTTTCTATGTATCTTCCCTTACCACAGAATTTAATCTTGTCTTTCTTTTTGAATTCACTGTCGGACAGGCGTCTCTCACATACAATCTCAACTTGTCTTAGTTTAGTAGCTGAGTCATCGAAGACTTCATTATCTGCTCAGCTCTTGTAGAGTTCCAAGAGTTTTGCTTTCTAAACATTTTTTGCTTCATTTAGCTGCTTCTTCAGGTCTTCTGTTTCTTCCTTGTATCTGATGGGTTCCTCTTGGAAACTTGAACTTTGCTGCGTCTTCTCTGCCAAATGGCTTTTCAGTTTGTTCAGAGACATGTCAAATTCTTCCTGATTTTCTTTGTACTTTTCCAGAGGCACAAACTTTGATCTGAGGGGGTCCTATAGTGCGTGAAAGGTTTTCAACAGGTTTTCCTTTTCTTTGCGAAGGTTACTCACTTTGTCTTGAACTCTGTCATTCAGCAGGCTCTCCTTGAGTTTCTTCTGCTGTTCGTCCATGTCGTTGTTTAAGACAGTCTTCATTTCTTCAGGTTGTTGAATCCATACACAATCGTTTTTCCTCCTGTTGCTGTCCTTGGACTCTCCAGGCTCTTTCTGCAATACCTTGCCTTGTCCCTTTGTCAAGACAGGAACTCTTCCAGCTCTATTGTGGAATCTTACTCGCCAATCAAGGTTAATTTCCCTTAACCAACTTGGCACAAGAAGGCTTGGTCCTCTGCCTTTCAATACCATCACTGGTAAATTTGTCGATTGGTTTTTATAATGAACAGTTGCCCTAGTGATACCTTTCACTTGGATTTCTTCTCCTGTGTATGTTTGCAACTTTGCAGATGTCTGTTCCAAATTTAATTCTTGATCACCCTTATTTCGATAACCGAAAGTGTGTTCTTCTATTAGACTGTTGGAAGCTCCCGTGGCTACTACCATTTGTAATGGTTCACCATTCACTTGCACTGTTACAAATATTGGTCCTGTCCTCCTAGCTTTCATGTTGAATAACAAATACATATCTGAATGTGTTGCTTCAGGCTCTACTACACTACAGACTTCATTGGGCTTCGAATGTTGTTTCGAGGCTTCTTTAAATTTTGCTTTGCACATTCTCACTACGTGTCCACTTCTGTGACAAAAATAATATTTTTTTAAATATTGCCAATCGCTAGAAGAATGATTGTTTCTACATCGCTGAAAGTTATTTTTCGATTTAGTTACGAAGCTGCTTCCTCTCTTTTTCGGTTAGCGGGCTGTTTACTACTTCACGGCAGAGTCCCAGCTTTTTGCGCCACTTTTGGCTGACTATTCCAACCCAATTTAGTGTACGGTGCTATTTTGTGCCACTTAAATTGTCTGTGAATCCCTTACAGCGTTGCCATCGCCAGCGCTATTTACAAAGCTTTATTAAAATTAAGATTCTATTCAGTCACCAATCTTCGCTAACTAGTGTCTTCCTGCACGCCACATACTAAACGGTCTCTGAGCATGTCATTCAGGGTTTGCTGGGGGGCCTCTCTGGATGGTAAGGCCCCGTCTGACCCTGGTATTTAACCAGCAGCAGTGTGATCAGGGCCGAGAGGGTGGGAAGGCTGCCCAGAAGTTTTCCTGCTTTAGTCTTCATTGCTGGGTGGCGGGGCTGCAGTGGAAACTGTACCCCACATGATCACACACCATCCAACCCCACGGGACTGAACCCTCCTGGGGAGTGTGGGCTGGGAGAGGTGGGGTGTTGTGGCCATTGATTTCTGTTCATCTTTCTGATTCTCTGAAGCTTGTATTTCCCAGCAGGGAAAGCAACAGTCCTTTCTCCCTCCAGCTGAGTAAAACTCATCCCAAAGTTAATCTCCTTGGGATTTGCACCACTCTTCACCCACAGCACAAAGTCTGGACTTAACAAACCACTCTACACCTGCCCCCACAACCCCATTCACCACCACATCCCTTCCCCGTTCCCCCTCCCACCCTACAGGCAACCAGAAAATTGACATCTAGGAATCAAACATTCCCCATCATCCCCATCAAGCAGGAGTTCCAACGTCCTGGAATAGAGAAAATTTTCCTCATCCCCACCTCCACATTGAACAGGAAATCAGGCACTGTGGATATGAGGTACAATTTCTCACAGAAGAGAAAATCACAGAGCGAAACATCACTCCACTCAATCCCCCTGAATTTTTTCTAAACTTCCATTTATCCACCGCATTCCCCCTTTACGCCTGCTTTCCCTGCTCCTAATCACCACTTCCGTACTCCATGTCGCCTCTCTGTCCATCTTCTCTGACCTCCCCTTAACTCCCTCTTCTCTCATCTCCACATCCCATTTAATTATTTCTGTCTTCTTAATTCTTCCCCTCCTCACCCGGGCCCAATTATCCCTTCGCCTTCTCATCCTGCTTCATCTGGGTACAACACAATCGCTGCAGCTCTGCAACTTACTTTTAATTATTTCTGAACGCAGTTGTATTGAATCATTAAGAATAAACCGCAAATGAATCAACACAAGGTATGAGACATTGCAAATCGGCAGGTGAGCAAAACAGTCAAGTGTCCTGGATATTTACCTGGTCTCGCTTTTTCTTTTGGCTTGTGGTCAACCGATTCTGCACGGACAAAAAAAAATAACTTGGTGAATAAAATCACCTGCTGTTATAATAATTTTTACAAATTGCACATGTTGGTTTGATGGGACCAACACTCAGCGAGGTGGATGCCAGGGACTGAGTGTGCTGAAAAATATCGAGGGAAGGGTGGGATAGTGTAATGCCCACCATCTTCCCATCGCCATTTAGCCAGCAGTGAGGATGGAGGTGGAAGACCCTTCTGCCCAGAGGCCGTGCACTAATTAATTCGCCGACTGAGGGCCTTTCTGAACACCACAGACAGTTTACAAGCAACAGGGAGGGTGCCGGGCTGGTTAGGGGGGTGGGGGGTGCTGGCGGTGGGGGGACTGCAGTGATTGAAGAAGGCAACTCACCAGCAACTACTCAGGGGTAATTATGGACGGGAACAAATGCTGTTCTTTTCAGCAATGTTCACATCCAAAGGATGAATGAAAAAAGAATGGTGGTTTTGTGGTGGGGGAAGGGACTGAGTAAGAGATGCAGGTTTACAGCATCTGCAGCTTGAGGATCTGAAGTCATTATGGGACGAGGCACACCCAGAGTGATTGACCAAGTATTAGCTGAGTGTGATATCAAGGAGCCCCAGCAATGTTGAAGTCAATGAAATTAAGGAAAACTCTTCACTATTTGGAGTCACATCTAGTACAAAGGAAGATGGTTGTGATGTTGCAGTACAATCATCCCACGATATTGCTTCAGGACTGCCTGAGGGCAGCGTCCTCAGCCCAACCATCTTTGGCTGTGTTATAGAGTGGAACTTCAGACAACCTTTTTTGGTGGAAACATTTAGCTTTATTTACAAGACAGTAGGAGCAATTACACGCGTTCAGCAAACTCCGTAACTGAAGTTCTGCCTCCTGTCTCGGTTCCCCGTGCTGCTAACACTTTGGTTTACACAGATCATGTGATCTGACGTCACAGGATTAATCTTAAAGTTCCAGTCCAATATTTTCCAAAACTATCATTACCACATTCCTCCCCCTTTAACTTTTCAGGATATTTTGTATTTACAAGGATATTTATCTCATGATATTACAATATTTACAAATATCATGGAATTACATGTTTAGTGTTTGAGGTGCTTTCCTGGTCCATGTGGAACGTTCCTGCTCCACGACTTCAGACTCTTTTGTAGGAAACACCTTCTCTGGAACTTCATTACCATCAGGTACCTCTTTGGACACTTGCAAATCAGTGTCTTCCACTCGAATAGCTACATAAGGCATGTCTGTCCTTGGTTGAGCATCTTCAACAGGAACCAGTAGTTCAGTCATGATTACAGGCTGAACAATATCTCGCTGTGGTATCTCTTTTTCTGAAATGATCCATAAGCTTATGGATGATCCGGCCCTCCACTTCCACGTGGTATGAAATGGTCCGGTCACTGAACTTACTTTACCTGGTAGCCACTTCGGTCCTCCACCGAAATTCTTTACACATACTGCTTCTCCAAGAGCAAAACTTCTCTGACGACTATGCAAGTTATGCGTCGCTTTCTGGCTCCCTTCACTTTTCTCCTCCTTCCCCTCCAAATGGGGAATTATTAAGCTCAGTGTTGGCTAAATGCGGCACCTCATAACAATTCTGCATCGTCTTTCTATGTATCTTCCCTTTACCACAGAATTTAATCTTGTCTTTCTTTTTGAATTCACTGTCGGACAGGCGTCTCTCACATACAATCTCAACTTGTCTTAGTTTAGTAGCCGAGTCATCGAAGACTTCATTATCTGCTCAGCTCTTGTAGAGTTCCAAGAGTTTTGCTTTCTAAACATTTTTTGCTTCATTTAGCTGCTTCTTCAGGTCTTCTGTTTCTTCCTTGTATCTGATGGGTTCCTCTTGGAAACTTGAACTTTGCTGCGTCTTCTCTGCCAAATGGCTTTTCAGTTTGTTCAGAGACATGTCAAATTCTTCCTGATTTTCTTTGTACTTTTCCAGAGGCACAAACTTTGACCTGAGGGGGTCCTATAGTGTGTGAAAGGTTTTCAAGAGGTTTTCCTTTTCTTTGCGAAGGTTACTCACTTTGTCTTGAACTCTGTCATTCAGCAGGGTCTCCTTGAGTTTCTTCTGCTGTCCATCCATGTCGTTGTTTAATAAGGTCTTCATTTCTTCAGGCTGTTGAATCCATAGACACTCGTTTTTCCTCCTGTTGAGGTCCTTGGACTCTCCAGGCTATTTCTGCAATACCTTGCCTTGTCCCTTTGTCAAGACAGGAACTCTTCCAGCTCCATTGTGGAATCTTACTCGCCAATCAAGGTTGATTTCCCTTAACCAATTTGGCCCTAGAAGGCTTTTTCCTCTGCCTTTCAATACCATCACTGGAAAATATGTCGATTGGTTTTTATAATGAACAGTTGCACTAGTCTTATCTTTTACTTGGATTTCTTCTCCTGTGTACATTTCCAACTTTGCAGATGTCTGTTCCAAATTTAATTCTTGATCACCTTTATTTCGATATCTGAAAGTGTGTTCTTCTATTAGCCTGGTGGAAGCTCCCGTGGCTACTTCCATTTGTAATAGTTTACCGTTCACTTGCACTGTTACAAACATTGGCGCTGTCCTCCTAGGTTTCATGTTGAATAACAAATAAATATCTGAATGTGTTGCTTCAGGCTTTACTACACTACAGACTTCATTGGGCTTCGTGTGTTGTTTCGAGGCTTCTTTAAATTTCGCTTTGCACTTTCTCAGTTTGTGTCCACTTCTGTGACAAAAATAACATTTTTTTTTATATTGCCAATCGCTAGAAGAATGATTGTTTGCACATCGCTGAAAGTTATTTTTCGATTTAGTTACTAAGCTGCTTCCTCTCTTTTTCGGTAAGCGGGGGTTGTTTACTGCTTCACAGCAGAGTCACAGTTTTTTGCGCCACTTTCGGCTGACTATTCCAACCCAATTTAGTGTACGGTGCTATTTTGTGCCACTTAAATTGTCTGTGAATCCCTTACATTGTTTCCATCGCCAGCGCTATTTCAAAAGCTTTATTAAAATTAAGATTCTCTTCAGTCACCAATCTTCACTAAATAGTGTCTTCCTGCATGCCACATACTAAACGGTCTCTGAGCATGTCATTCAGGGTTTGCTGGGGGGCCTCTCTGGATGGTGAGGCCCCGTCTGCCCCTGGTATTTAACCAGCAGCAGTGGGATCAGGGCCGAGAATGTGTCCATTAGCCCCTGGGTGTGAAAGCTGCCCAGAAGGTTTCCTGCCCTAGTCTTCATTGCTGGGCGGCGGGGGCACAGTGGGATCTGTACCCCACATGACCACAAACCATCCAACCCCATGGGTTTGAACCATCCTGGGGAGTGGGGGCTGGGAGAGGTGGGGCGTTTTCGCCATTGATTTCTGTTCACTCTTTCTGATTCTCTGAAGCTTGTATTTCCCAGCAGGGAGAGCAACAGTCCTTTCTCCCTTCAGCTGAGTAAAACTCATCCCAAAGTTAATCTCCTAGGGATTTGCACCACCCTGCACCCACAGAACAAAGTCAGGTCTTAAAAGTACCACTCGCCACATGCCCCCACCACCCCATTCACCACTACACCCCTGCCCCGTGCCGCCTTCCCACTCTACAGGTAACCAGAAAATTGACATCTAGGAATCAAACATTCCCCAATCTCCCTATCAAGCAGGAGTTCCAAAGTCCTGGAATAGAGAAAATTTTCCTCATCCCCAACTCCCCATTAAACAGGAAATCAGGCACTGGGGATATGAGATGCAATTTCTCACAGAAGAGAAAATCACAGAGCGAAACATCACTCCACACAATCCCCCTGAATTTTTTCAACAACTTCCATTTACCCACCGCATTCCACCTTGACGCCTGCTTTCCCTGCTCCTAATCACCACTTCCGTACTCCATGTCGCCTCTCTGTCCATCTTCTCTGTCCTCCCCTTAACTCCCTCTTCTCTCATCTCCACATCCCATTTAATTATTTCTGTCTTCTTAATTCTTCCCCTCCTCACCCGGGCCCAATTATCCCTTCGCCTTCTCATCCTGCTTCATCTGGGTACAACACAATCGCTGCAGCTCTGCAAGTTACTTTTAATTATTTCTTAACGCAGTTGTATTGAATCATTAAGAATAAACCGCAAATGAATCAACAGAAGGTATGAGACATTCCAAATCGGCAGGTGAGCAAAACAGTCAAGTGTCCTGGATATTTACCTGGTCTCGTTTCTTCTGTTGGTTTTAGTTGAACCGATTCTGCACGGACAAAAGAAAAATATCTTGGTGAACAAAATCATCTGATGTTATAGTAACTTTTACAAATTGCACATGTTGGGTTGATGTTACCAACACTCAGGGACGTGGGAGCCAGGGGCCTGAGCGTGCTGAAAAATATCGAGGGAAGGGTGGGGTAGTGTAATGCCCACCATCTTCCCATCGCTATTTAGCCAGCAGTGAGGATGGAGGTGGAAGACCCTTCTGCCCAGAGGCCGTGCACTAATTAATTCACCAACTAAGGGCTTTTCTGAACACCACAGACATTTTACAAGCAACAGGGTGGGGGCGGGGCAGGGTGGGGGGTTGGGGGGGTGGGGGTGCGGCGGTGGGGGGACTGCAGCGATTGAGGAAGGCAACTTACCAGCACCTACTCAGGGGTAATTACGAACGGGCAACAGATGCTGGTCATTTCAGCAATGTTCACATCCAAAGGATGAATGAAAAAAGAATGGTGGTTGTGTGGTGGGGGAAGGGACTGAGTAAGAGATACAGATTTACAGCATCAGCAACTTGTGGATCTGAAGTGATTATGGGACAAGGCACACCCAGAGTGATTGACCAAGTATTAGCTGAGTGTGATATCAAGGAGCCCCAGCAGCGTTGAAGTTAATGAAATTAAGGGAAACTCTTCAGTATTTGGAGTCAGATCTATTACAAAGGAAGATGGTTGTGATGTTGCAGTCCAGTCATCCCACGATATTGCTGTAGGACTGCCTGAGGGCAGCGTCCTCAGCCCAACCATCTTTGGCTGTGTTACAGTTTTGAACTTCAGACAACCTTTCTTGGTGGAAACATTTAGCTTTATTTACAAGACAGTAGGAGTAACTACACGCGTTCAACAAACTCTGTAACTTAAGTACTCCCTCCTGTATAGGTTCCCCGTACTGCTAACACATTGGTTGATACAGATCATGTGATCTGACATCACAGGATTTCTCTTAAAGCTACAGTCCAACATTTTCCAAAACTATCTTTACTACATTCCTCCCCCTTTAACTTTTCAGGACATTTTGTATTTAAAAGGATATTTATCTCATGACATTACAATATTTACAAATATTATGAAATTACAAGTTCAGTCTTTGAGGTGCTTTCCTGGTCCACGTGGAAGGTTCCTGCTCCACGACTCCAGATTCATTTGCAGTAAACACCTTCTCTGGAACTTCATTGGACACTTGCAAATCAGTGTCTTCCACTCCAATACCTACATAAGGCATGTCTGTCCTTGGTTGAGCATCTTCAACAGGAACCAGTGGTTCAGTCATGATTAAAGGTTGAACAATATCTTGTTGTGGTATCTCTTTTTTTTAAATGAGCCACGTGCTTACAGATGATCTGACCCTCCACTTCCACGTGGTATGACAATGGTCCGGTCACTGAACTTACTTTATCTGGTAACCACTTCGGTCCTCCACCGAAATTCTTTACACATACTGTTTCTCCAACAGCAAATTGTCTCTGACGACCATGTAAGTTATGCATCGCTTTGTGGTTCCCTTGACTTTTCTCCTCCTTCCCCTCCAAATGGGGAATTATTAAGCTCAGTGTTGTCCGAAGACGGCGCCTCATCAACAATTCTGCATCGTATTTCTATGTGTCTTATTTTTACCACAGAATTCAGTCTTGTCTTTCTTTTTGACTTCACTGTCGGCCAGACTTCTATTACATATAACCTCAACTTGTCTTAGTTTAGTAGCTGGGTCACTCAAGACTTCATTATCTGCTCAATTCTTGGAGAGTTCTAAGAGTTTTGCTTTCTAAACATTTTATGCTTCATTTAGCTGCTTCTTCAGGTCTTCTGTTTTTTCCTTGTTTCTGATAGTTTCCTCTTGGAAACTTGAACATTGCTGCGTCTTCTCCGCCAACTGGCTCTTCAGTTTGTTCAGAGACATGTCAAATTCTTCCTGATTTTCTTTGTACTTTTCCAGAGGCACAAACTTTGACCTGAGGGAGTCCCATAGTGTGTGAAGGGTTTTCAACAAGCTTTTCTATTCTTTGCGAAGGTTACTCACTTTGTCTTGAACTCTGTCATTCATCAGGGTCTCCTTGAGTTTCTTCTGCTGTCCGTCCATGTCGTTGTTTAAGACAGTCTTCATTTCTTCAGGTTGTTGAATCCACACACACTCGGTTTTCCTCCTGTTGAGGTCCTTGGACTCTCCGGTCTCTTTCTGCAATACCTTGCCTTGTCCCTTTGTCAAGACAGGAACTCTTCCAGCTCCATTTCGGAATCTTACTCGCCAATCAAGGTTAATTTCCCTTAACCAATTTCACCCTAGAAGGCTTGGTCCTTTGCCTTTCAATACCATCACTGATAAATATGTCGAATGGTTTTTATGATGAACAGTTGCACTGGTGATACCCTTTCCTTGATTTTTTCTCCTGTGTATGTTTTCAACTTAGCAGATGTCTGTTCCAAATTTAAATATTGATCACCCTTATTTCGATATCTGAAAATGTGCTATTCTTTTGGACTGGTGGAAATTACCGTGGCTACTTCTATTTTTAACGGTTTACCGTTCACTTGCACTGTTACAAATATTGGCCCTGTCCTACCAGGTTTCATGTTGAATAACAAATAAATATCTGAATGTGTTGCTTCAGGCTCTACTACACTACAGACTTCATTGGGCTTTGTGTGATGTTGGGAGGTTTCTTTAAATTTCGCTTTGCACTTTCTCACTATGTGTCCACTTCTGCGACAAAAGGAACTTTTTTTTTTATATTGCCAATCGCAAGAAGAATGATTGTTTCCACATTGCTGCAAGTTATTTTTCGATTTAGTTACTAAGCTGCTTCCTCTCTTTTTCGGTTAGCGGGGGCTGTTTACTGCTTCACGGCAGTGTCCCAGCTTTTTGCGCCACTTTCGGCTGACTTTTCCAACCCAATTTAGTGTACGCTGCTATTTGGTGCCATTTAAATTGTTTGTGAATCCCTTAGAGCGTTTCCATCGCCAGCGCTATTTCTAAAGCTTTCTTAAAATTAAGATTCTCTTCAGCCACCAATCTTCGCTAAATAGTGTTTTCCTGAACGTCACATACTAAACTGTCTCTGAGAGTGTCATTCAGGGTTTTACCGAAATCATAATATTCTGTTATTTACTTTAATTGTGTCATGTAGTCAGCGATTGTTTCACCCGGGGTTCTACTTTGTGTATTCAACCTGAATCTGTGCATTGTGACTGAGGGTTTGGGTTAAAAATGTCCATTAACAAGGTCTACTAATTGACTGAAAGTCTTCAAGTCTGGGGCTCTGGCGCCCGTCAAGCTTCGAATCAATCTGTGGCTTTTGTTCCCACAGGTACTCAGGAGGATCGTTCTCTACTTCTCTTCCCCCGTGATTTTCTTCGCTTGAAAGAAGAATGCAAGGAATTCTATGTACTGAAAGCAATCAACTGTGGCTGGTTCAAAGAGAACAATTCTACCAAACTGTGGCATTTCAGATGAGTATATCTTCTGTTATTTTTAACAAACTTAAATGCTCACAATCGCTGGGCAAGGTACAACATCGCAGTATTATTCTTTAAGCTACAGTCCAACATTTTCAAAAACTATAATTACTACAAACTGCTTCATCAATGACCTTCCCTCAAACATAAGGTCACATGTGAGATGCTTGCTAAAATTACACAGTGCTTACTACCATTCACAATCCTCAGATACTGAAGCAGCCTGTGTCCAAATGTACAAGACCTGGACAATATTCAGTTTTGGGCTGACAAGTTGGAAATAACATTTGCGCCACACAAGTGCCAGGCAATGACCATCTCCAACAAGAGAGAATCGAACCATCTTGACATTCAATGGCATCACCATTACTGAATCCCCCACTATCAACATCCTAGGGGTTACTACTGACCAGAAACAGAACTGGATTGGCAATATAAATACTGTGCCTAAAGGGCAGCACAGAGGCTCATAAATCTGTTGTAGGAACTCATCTCCTGACTCTGCAAAGCCTGTCCGCTATGTACAGAGCACAAGTCATAGTGTCATAGAGGTCTACAGTACAGAAAAAGGTCCCAGTGCCCATCGAGTCTGCTCTGGTCAAACAAGTATCCAACTATTCTAATCCCATTTTCCAGCATTAGGCCCATAGCCTTGTATGCCATGGCATTGCAAGTGACATCCAAATACTTCTTCAATGTTATGAGGGTTTCTGCCTCTACCACCCTTTCAGGCAGTGAGTTCCCGATTCCCACTACACTCTTGGTGAAGAATTTCTTCCTCACATGCCCTCTAAACCTCCTGCCCCTTACATTAATTCCATGCCCCCTCGTTATTGATCCCTCCACCACGGGGGGAAAAGTTCATTCCTGTCTACCCTGTTTATGCCCTTCACAATTTTATACACCTCAATCATGTCCCCACTCAATCTCCTCTGCTCCAGGGAAAATAACCCCATTCTATCCTATCTCTCTGCAACTAAAACTCCCCAGCCCAGGCAACATCCTGGTAAATCTCCTCTGCACTCTCTCTAGTGCAATCACATCCTTCCTATAATGTGGATTCCAGAACTGCACGCAGTACTCTAGCTGTGGCCTAACCAGCATTTCATACAGTTCCAGCATAACCTCCCTGCTCGGGAATATTCTATGCCGTGGCTAATAAAGGCATGTATCCCATAAGGGACCGATGGGCATGCACACCAAGGTCCCTCTGATCCTCTGTACTTCCCAGGGTCCGACCATTCATCGTGTATTCCCGTGTCTTGTTTGTCCTGCCCAACTGCATCACCTCACACTTATCCCGACTAAATTTCATTTGCCACTGATCAGCCCAACTGACCAGCCTATCTATATCCTCCTGTAATCTAAGGCTATCCTCTTCAATATTTACCACCCCACCAATTTTCGTGTCATCCGTGAAGTTACTGATCAACCCTCCTACATTCAAGTCCAAATCGTTTATCTATACCACAAACAGCAAGGGACCCAACACCGTTCCCTGTGGAACCCCACTGGACACAGGCATCCAATCACAAAAACACCCCTTGACCATCCCCCTCTGCTTCCTGCCACTCAGCCAATTCTGGATCCAATTTGCCAAATTGCCTTGAATCCCATGGGCTTTTACCTTCATTAGCAGTCTCCCATGTGGGACATTATCAAAAGCCTTGCTAAAGTCCAAGTAGTCAAATGCATTGCCTTCATCTACACACCTGGTCACCTCTCGAAAACTTCAATCAAATTGGTCAGACATGACCTCCCATTAACAAAACCATGCTGACCGTCCTTGCTTAATCCCTGCCTCTCCAAGCGTAGATTAATTCTGTCCCTCAGACTTGCTTCCAATAGTTTCCCCACCACTGAGGTTAGACTGACTGGCCTGCAGTTCCCTGGTTTATCCCATCCTCCCTTCTTCAATAACGGTACCACATTGGCTGTCCTCCAGTCCTCTGGCACCACTCCTGTGGCCAGAGAGGTATTGAAAATTATTACAAGCGCCCCTGCTATCCCGTCCCTTGCCTCACTCAACAGCCTGGGATACATTTCATCCGGGCCTGGAGATTTATCTACTTTAAGCCTACCAGGCCACGTAGAACCTCCTCCATTCCTATGCTAAATTGTTTAATTATATCACAGTCCTTCTGCCTGATTTCCATACCCACATCATCCCTCTCACTTATGAACACCAGCATAAAGTATTGATCTAGAACCCTATCTTTGTATTCCCGCTCCACACACAAATTACCACTATGGTCCTGAATGGGCCCTACTCTTTCCCTAGTTATCCTCTTACTCTTAATGTACTTGTAAAATAACTTTGGATTTTCCTTTATTTTACCTGCCAATGCTTTTTCATGCACCCATTTTGGTATCCTAGTTTCCTTTCTAAGTTCCCCCCTACACATTCTATACTCCTCTAGGGCTTCTGCTGTTTGGGATCTTAGTATCTGCCATAAACCTCTCTATTTCTCTTTATCCCATCCTTGCCCTTTTCCATTACAACCTTGAATCGAATGGAGTTGTGATCACTATCTGCAAAATGCTCCACCACTGATACCTCTACCACTTGCCAGGCTTCATTCCCTAAAATTAAGTCCAGGATCGCCCCTTTTCTTGTAGGACATTCTATGTACTGGCTTAAAAAGCTCTCCTGGATGCATTTTAAGAATTCTGCTCCCTCTAAATCAATCACACTATGACTAACCGAGTTAATGTTGGGGAATTTGAAATCCCCCACTCTTACTACCCTATTACTCCTTAGTGTGATGGAATACTCTCCATTTGCTTGGATGAGCGCAGATCCAACAACACTCAGAGGCTTGCCAAGATCCAGGACAAAGCAGTCTGCTTAACTGAAACACAATCCAATAGCTTGATATTCACTCCCTCCCACACTGGAGCACAGTGTCATCTGTGTGCACCAACTGCAGGATGCACTGCAGCTCCTCAACAAGACTTCATCGTTAGTATCTGCTAAACCAACAACTTCCACCACCTGGAAAGACAACGATAGCAGGCACATGGGAACATCACAACCTGCAGGTTCCCTCCAGGAATCCTGCACTGGAACTTTATCGCCATTCCTTCACAGCTGCTGGGTCAAAGATCAAGGAATTGCTCCCCCCCACCACAGCACTCTGGGTGTACCTGCACCACCTGACTGCAGAAGTTCAAAAAGGCGGCTCAACACCACATTCTCATGGGCAAATAGGAACGGGCAGCAATAAATGCAGGCCTGGCCAGAAGCATTCACATCCCTTGAATGAATAAAAGAAATAAGAAAGAGAATACTATGAGCTTCTCTCTCCTGGTATAAAGAGCATCCGTCACTTCCCTGGTGAACAGTGGATGATGACCTGGGAGCCGTTCCACATTTCACCTGCTGCGATCTGAATGGATCACGACATGAGGAAATTCAGGATCATGGTTCCCTTCACAGTCACTGACAGCACCGACCTTACCCAGCTCTGAGGCTGCAGGTCTGGTTCCAATAGGTGGCAGAGTTCTGTGAACACCTCCTTCATAAAGAGCAGATGATGCACATCCTGCTCCTGGTTTCGGTGGAGGTAAGTGAAATGCTCTCAGGAGACCCTGCGGAGCTGAAGCCTGTGTGAGCCCTACACTCACGCATCGTCCTGCTTCCCCCATGAGCAGTTTCCCCTCTTCTCTGCTGCCTCTGCTACATCTTCCTATTGTTCAGCAGCCCAAGGAGAATTGTGAATATTACATCATGGATGGGAGTGAGGGCTGCGAAAAACTGTTGATCACTTTAAATAACACTGGATATGATGGGTTGTTTTGTATGTGGTTAAGAGATGCCTATAATGAGAGCGGGAGTTTGAAAATGGCAGTGCTGCCATCAAATCAGTGTCACTTGCTGAGTGACATCACGATCTCTCTACAGTGCCTGTTTCCAGACAACACACTCAACACCTACATTAATGGCCGCAACAAGATGGTGCCGGCACACACCGTGCCAGTAACGTGTACCTGACACGGACACCAAAGCGACACTCATAGCATCGAAACCCCAGGAGCTACAGAGCCCAATATTGCAGCAACTGTGCTTTTAGAGAATAATGTAGTTTTTCAATCGCACTTTTCAGTATCTGATACAATGTCAATGCAATCGTAAATTCCTGAGACAGGAATTTATTTACATCAACTTCAAAAACACTGGCAGGACTTAATGTGAGTGATGGAGGTCATGCCAGGCGATTGGAGGACCAGTTGGAAGTGTGTGCTGCCTTTTTCCAGCGCCTGACACAATTACAATCCAATCAGCCACTTGCCTAGTCAGCTCTCCAACACCGCCAGAGCCAGTGGGAGCGGCGGGCACAGCCGGTATTACAGTGGGAACTTCACCAGAGATTACCAATGGAGCCACGGAGAGAGGTGAGTGTAGGACAGAGGGGGTCACTGGCAAAGGGTGGGAAACAAGAGCCGTAGTGTTGCTTCCTGAAAGAAACAGCCCCCCTCCTCCCCACAACCTTTCTGATGCTGGCATCCTCAATCGCGCACAGTAGGCCCAGGAACAAGGGGCTACCTGTTTTAGTTATCTGGCAAAGCTGACCGGGTTTGCTGGGTGGCCTCTCGGGATGGAGATGCCCTGTCTGCCCCTGGTATTTCACCATCAGTAATGGGATCAGGGCCAAGAGGGTGTCGATAGGCCCCTGGATGGAAAGGCTGCCCAGAAGGTTTCCTGCGCTAGTCTTCATTGCTGGGTGGTGGGGGCGCAGTGGGAACTGTACCCCACATAACCACACACCATCCAACCCCACGGGTTTGAACCCTCCTGGGGAGTGGGGGCTGGGAGAGGTGGGGTGTTGTGGCCATTGATTTCTGTTCATCTTTCTGATTCTCTGAAGCTTGTATTTCCCAGCAGGGAGAGCAACAGTCCTTTCTCCCTCTAGCTGAGTAAAACTCATCCCAAAGTTAATCTCCTTGGGATTTGCAGCACTCTTCACCCACAGCACAAAGTCTGGACTTAAAAGTACCACTCTCCACCTGCCCCCACCACCCCATTCACCACCACACCCCTGCACCGTGCTCCCTCCCACCCTACAGGCGACCAGAAAATTGACATCTAGGAATCAAACAGTCCCCATCCTCCCCATCAAGGAGGAGTTCGAAAGTCATGGAATAGAGCAACATTTCCTCATCCCCAACTCCCCATTGAACAGGAAATAGGGCACTGTGGATATGAGATACACTTTCTCACAGAAGAGAAAATCACAGAGCGAAACATCACTCCACTCAATCCCCCTGAATTTTTTCTAAACTTCCATTTACCCACCACATTCCCCCTTGACGCCTGCTTTCCCTGCTCCTAATCACCACTTCCGTACTCCACGTCGCCTCTCTGTCCATCTACTCTGTCCTCCCCTTAACTCCCTCTTCTCTCATCTCCACATCCCATTTAATTATGTCCGTCTTCATAATTCTTCCCCTCCTCACCTGGGCCCAATTAACCCTTCGCCTTCTCATCCTGCTTCATCTGGGGACAACAGAATCGCTGCAGCTCTGCAACTTACTTTTAATTATTTCTGAACGCAGTAGTATTGAATCATTAAGAATAAATCACAAATGAATCAACAGAAGGTATGAGACATTCCAAATCGGCAGGTGAACAAAACAGTCAAGTGTCCTGGACATTTACCTGGTCTCGCTTCTTCTTTTAGGAGTAGTTGAACCAATTCTGCACGGACAAAAGAAAAATATCTTGGTGAACAAAATCATCTGATGTTATAATAATTTTTACAAATTACACATGTTGGGTTGATGCTACCAACGCTCAGGGAGGTGGGTGCCAGGGGCCTGAACATGCTGAAAAATATCGAGGGAAGGGTGGGGTAGTGTAATGCCCACCATCTTCCCATCGCCATTTAGTCATCAGTGAGGATGGATGTGGAAGACCCTTCTGCCCAGAGGCCAAGTGCACTAATTAATTCGCCGACTAAGGGCTTTTCTGAACACCACAGACATTTTACAAGCAACAGGGTAAGGGCGGGGCAGGGTGGGGGGGGTGAGGGTGCGGCGGTGTGTGGACTGCAGCGATTGAAGAAGGCAACTCACCAGCACCTACTCAGGGGTAATTACGGACAGGAAACAAACGCTGCTCTTTTCAGCAATGTTCACATCCAAAGGATGAATGAAAAAAGAATGGTGGTTTTGTGGTGGGGGAAGGGACTGAGTAAGAGATGCAGGTTTACAGCATCTGCAGCTTGTGGATCTGAAGTGATTATGGGACGAGGCACACCCAGAGTGATTGACCAAGTATTAGCTGAGTGTGATATCATGGAGCCCCAGCAATGTTGAAGTCAATGAAATTAAGCAAAAATCTTCACTATTTGGAGTCAGATCTAGTACAAAGGAAGATGGTTGTGATGTTGCAGTCCAATCAGCCCACGATATTGCTGCAGGAGTGCCGGAGGGCAGTGTCCTCAGCCCAACCATCTTCGGCTGTGTTATAGAGTGGAACTTCAGACAACCTTTCTTGGTGGAAAATTTAGCTTTATTTACAAGACAGTAGGAGTAACTACACGCATTCAACAAACTCCGTAACTTAACTACCCCTCCTCCATTGGCTCCCCTTGCTGCTAACACATTATTTTACACAGATTACGTGATCTGACATCACAGGTTTATTCTTAAAGCTACAGTCCAACATTTTCCAAAACTTTCATTACCACATTCCTCCCCCTTTAACTTTTCTGGACATTTTGTATTAATAAGGATATTTACCTCATGACATTACAATATTTACAAATATCATGGAAATACAAGTTCAGTCTTTGAGGTGCTTTCCTGGTCCATGTGGAACGTTCCTGCTCCACGACTTCAGACTCTTTTATAGGAAACACTTTCACTGGAACTTCATTACCATCAGGTACCTCATTGGACACTTGATAATCAGTGTCTTCCACTCGACTAACTACATAAGGCATGTCTCTGCTCGGTTGAGCATCTTCAACAGGAACCAGTGGTTCAGTCATGATTATAGGCTAAACAATATCTTGTTGTGGTATCTCTTTTTCTTAAATGAACCACGTGCTTATGGATGATCCACCCTCCACCTCCACGTGGTATGACAAAGGTCCCGTCACTGAATTTACTTTAGCTGGTAGCATCTCTGGTCCTCCACCGAAATTCTTTACATATGCTGTTTCTCCAACAGCAAATTCTCTCTGACGACCATGTAAGTTATGCGTCGCTTTCTGGTTCCCTTGACTTTTCTCCTCCTTCCCCTCCAAATGGGGAATTATTAAGCTCAGTGTTGTCCAAAGACGGCGCCTCATCAACAATTCTGCATCAGCTTTCGATGTATCTTATTTTTATCATAGAATTCAGTCTTCTCTTTCGTTTTGACTTCACTGTCGGCCAGACCTCTCACATACAATCTCAACTTGTCTTAGTTTAGTAGCTGAGTCACCCAAGACTTCATTTTCTGCTCAGCTCTTGGAGTGTTCCAAGAGTTTTGCTTTCTAAACATTTTTTGCTTCATTTAGCTGCTTCTTCAGGTCTTCTGTTTCTTCCTTGTATCTGATGGGTTCCTCTTGGAAACTTGAACTTTGCTGTGTCTTCTCTGCCAACTGGCTTTTCAGTTTGTTCAGAGACATGTCAAATTCTTCCTGATTTTCTTTGTAGTTTTCAAGAGGCACAAACATTATCCTGAGGGAGTCCTATAGTGTGTGAAGGGTTTTCAACACGTTTTCCTTTTCTTTGCGAAGGTTACTCACTTTGTCTTGAACTCTGTCATTCAGCAGGTTTCCTTGAGTTTCTTCTGCTGTTCTTCCATGTCGTTGTTTAAGACAGTCTTCATTTCTTCAGGTAATTCAATACTTACACACTCGTTTTTCCTCCTGTTACGGACCTTGGACTCTCCAGTCTCTTTCTGCAATACCTTGCCTTGTTCCTTTGTCAAGACAGGAACTCTTCCAGCTCCATTTTGGAATCGTAATCGCCAATCAAGGTTGGTTTCCCTTAACCAATTTCGCCCTAGAAGACTTGGTCCTTTGCCTTTCAATACCATCCTGGTTGATGTGCTGATTGGTTTTTTATAATGAACAGTTGCACTGGTGATAAAAGCCAAAAAACTGCGGATGCTGGAAATCCAAAACAAAAACAAAAATACCTGGAAAAACTCAGCAAGTTTGTGGGCAGCTGCGGAGAGGAACACAGTTAACGTTTCAAGTCCGAATAACCACTCAACAGAACTAAGTAAAAATAATAGAGAGGTGAAATATAAACTGGTTTACCTCACTTCAATTTTTACTTAGTTCTGTTGAGGGGTCATTCGGGCTCGAAACGTTAACTGTGTTCCTCTCCGCAGATGCTGCCAGACTTGCTGAGTTTTTCCAGGTATTTTTGAACTGGTGATACCTTTTACTTGGATTTCTTCTCCTGTGTATGTTTTCAACTTAGCAGATGTCTGTTCCAAATATAATTCTTGATCACCTTTATTTCGTATCGGAAAGTGTGTTCTTCTATTAGACTGGTGGAAGCTCCCGTGGCTACTTCCATTTTTAATGGTTTACCGTTCACTTGCACTGTTACAAATATTGGGCCTGTCCTCCTAGCTTTCATGTTGAATAACAAATACTTATCTGAATGTGTTGCTTCAGGCTCTACTACACTACAGACTTCATTGGGCTTCGTGTGTTGTTTCGAGGCTTCCTTAAATATTGCTTTGCACTTTCTCACTATGTGTCCACTTCTGTGACAAAAATAAGATTTTTTTTTATATTGCCAATAGCTAGAAGAATGATTGTTTCCACATCGCAGAAAGTTATTTTTCGATTTAGTTACTAAGCTGCTTCCTCTCTTTTTCGGTTAGCGGGGGCTGTTTACTGCTTCAAGGCAGAGTCACAGCTTTTTACGCCACTTTCGTCTGACTATTCCAACCCAATTTAGTGTACGGTGCTATTTTGTGCCACTTAAATTGTCTGTGAATCCCTTACAGTGTTTCCATCGCCAGCGCTATTTCCAAAGCTTTCTTAAAATTAAGATTCACTTCAGCCACCAATCTTCGCTAAATAGTGTCTTCCTGCACGTCACATACTAAACGGTCTCTGAGCATGTCATTCGGGGTTTGCTGGGTGGCCTCTCTGGATGGTGAGGCACCGTCTGCCCCTGGTATTTAACCAGCAGCAGTGTGATCAGGGCCGAGAGGGTGTCCATTAGCCCCTGGGTGGGAAGGCTGCCCAGAAGGTTTCCTGCCCTAGTCTTCATTGCTGGGTGGCGGGGGCACAGTGGGAACTGTACCCCACATGACCACACACCATCCAACCCCACGGGACTGAACCCTCCTGGGGAGTGGGGGCGGGGACAGGTGGGGCGTTGTGGCCATTGATTTCTGTTCACTCTTTCTGATTCTCTGAAGCTTGTATTTCCCAGCAGGGAGAGCAACAGTCCTTTCTCCCTCTAGCTGAGTAAAACTCATCCCAAAGTTAATCTCCTTGGGATTTGCACCACTCTTCACCCACAGCACAAAGTCTGGACTTAAAAGTACCACTCCTCACCTGCCCCCGCCACCCCATTCACCACTACACCCCTTCCCTGTTCCCCCTCCCACCCTACAGGTAAGCAGAAAATTGACATCTAGGAATCAAACATTCCCCATCCTCCCCATCAACCAGGAGTGCCAAAGTCCTGGAATAGAGAAACTTTTCCTCATCCCCAACTCCCCATTGAACAGGAAATCAGGCACTGGGGATATGAGATACAATTTCTCACAGAAGAGAAAATCACAGAGCGAAACATCACTCCACACAATCCCCCTGAAGATTTTCTACAACTTCCATTGACCCACCGCATTCCCCCTTGACGCCTGCTTTCCCTGCTCCTAATCACCACTTCCGTACTCCATGTCGCCTCTCTGTCCATCTTCCCTGTCCTCCCCTTAACTCCCTCTTCTCTCATCTCCACATCCCATTTAATTATTTCTGTCTTCTTAATTCTTCCCCTCCTCACCCGGGCCCAATTATCCCTTCGCCTTCTCATCCTGCTTCATCTGGGTACAACACAATCGCTGCAGCTCTGCAACTTACTTTTAATTATTTCTGAACACAGTTGTATTGAATCATTAAGAATAAATCACAAATGAATCAACAGAAGGTGTGAGACATTCCAAATCGGCAGGTGAGCAAAACAGTCAAGTGTCCTGGATATTTACCTGGTCTCGCTTCTTCTGTTGGCTTTAGTTTAACCGATTCTGCACAGAAAAAAGAAAAATATCTTGGTGAAAAATATTACCTGCTGTTATAGTAACTTTTACAAATTACACATGTTGGGTTGATGTTACGAGCCCTCAGGGAGGTGGGTGCCAGTGACTGAGCGTGCTGAAAAATATCGAGGGAAGGGTGGGGCAGTGTAATGCCCACCATCTTCCCATCGCCATTTAGCCAGCAGTGAAGATGGAGGTGGAAGACCCTTTTGCCCAGAGGCCAAGTGCACTAATTAGTTCACCGACTAAGGGCTTTTCTGAACGCCACAAACATTTTACAAGCAACAGGGTGGGGGCAGGGCAGCGTGGGGGGGTGGGGGGTGGGGGGGTGCGGCGGTGGGGGGACTGCAGCGATTAAAGAAGGCATCTCACCAGCACCTACTCAGGGGTAATTACGGACGGGCAACAAATGCTGGTCATTTCAGCAATGTTCACACCCAAAGGATGAATGAAAAAAGAATGGTGGTTTTGTGGTGGGGGAAGGGACTGAGTAAGAGATGCAGGTTTACAGCATCTGCAGCTTGAGGATCTGAAGTGATTATGGGACAAGGCACACCCAGAGTGACTGACCAAGTATTAGCTGAGTGTGATATCAAGGAGCCCCAGCAATGTTGAAGTCAATGAAATTAAGGGAAACTCTTCACTATTTGGAGTCAGATCTAGTACAAAGGAAGATGGTTGTGGTGTTGCAGCTCAGTAATCCCACGATATTGCTGCAGGAGTGCCTGAGGGCAGTGTCCTCACCCCAACCATCTTCGGCTGTGTTACAGTTTTGAACTTCAGAGAACCTTTCTTGGTGGAAACATTTAGCTTTATTTACAAGAAAGTAGGAGCAACTCCACGCGTTCAAAAAACTCCGTAACTTAAGTAATCCCTCCTGTCTCAGTTCCCCGTACTGCTAACACATTGGTTTACACAGATCAAGTGATCTGACATCACAGGATTAATCTTAAAGCTACAGTCCAACATTTTCTAAAACAATCATTACCACATTCCTTCCCCTTTAACTTTTCAGGACATTTTGTATTTAAAAGGATATTTATCTCATGACATTACAATATTTACAAATATCATGAAATTATATGTTCAGTCTTTGAGGTGCTTTCCTGGTCCATGTGGAACGTTCCTGCTCCACGACTCCAGATTCTTTTGTAGGAAACACCTTCTCTGGAACTTCATTGGATACTTGCAAATCAGTGTCTTCCACGCCAATACCTACATAAGGCATGTCTGTCCTTGGTTGAGTATCTTCAACAGGAACCAGTGGTTCAGTCATGATTAAAGGCTGAACGATATCTTGTTGTGGTATCTCTTTTTCTGAAATGAAACACGTGCTTATGGATGATCCGGCCCTCCACTTCCACGTGGTATGACAATGGTCCGGTCACTGAACTAACTTTACCTGGTAGCCGCTTCGGTCCTCCACCGAAATTTTTACACATACTGTTTCTCCAACAGCAAATTGTCTCTGACGACCATGTAAGTTATGCGTCGCTTTCTGGTTCCCTTGACTTTTCTCCTCCTTCCCCTCCAAATGGGGAATTATTAAGCTCAGTGTTGTCCGAATACGGCGCCTCATCAACTATTCTGCATCATCTTTCCCTGTGTCTACTTTTTACCACAGAATTCAGTCTTGTCCTTCTTTTTGACTTCACTGTCGACCAGACTTCTATTACATACAATCTCAACTTGTCTTAGTTTAGTAGCTGAGTCACTCAAGTCTTCATTATCTGCTCACCTCTTGGAGAGTTCTAAGAACTTTGCTTTCTAAACATTTTCTGCGTCATTTAGCTGCTTCTTCAGGTTTCTGTTTCTTCCTTGTATCTGAGAGTTTCCTCTTGGAAACTTGAACATTGCTGCATCTTCTCTGCCAATTGGCTTTTCAGTTTGTTCACAGACATGTCAAATTCTTCCTGATTTTCTTTGTACTTTTCCAGAGGCACAAACTTTGACCAGAGGGAGTCCTATAGTGTGTGAAGGGTTTTCAACAGGTTTTCCTTTTCTTTGCGAAGGTTACTCATTTTGTCTTGAACTCTGTCATTCATCAGGGTCTCCTTGAGTTTCTTCTGCTGTCCGTCCATGTCGTTGTTTAAGACAGTCTTCATTTCCTCAGGTTGTTGAATGCATACACACTCGTTTTCCCTCCTGTTGAGGTCCATGGACTCTCCAGGCTCTTTCTTGCAATACCTTGCCCTGTCCCTTTGTCAAGGCAGGAACTCTTCCAGCTCCATTTTGGAATCTTGCTCGCCAATCAAGGTTAATTTCCCTTAACCAGTTTCGCCCTAGAAGGCTTGGACCTTTGCCTTTCAATGCAATCACAGATTAATAATATTGGTTTTTATAATGAACAGTTGCACTAGTGATACCCTTTACTTGGATTTTTTCTCCTGTGTACGTTTTCAACTTAGCAGATGTCTGTTCCAAATTTAATTCTTGATCACCCTTATATCGATATCTGAAAGTGTGTTCTTCTATTAGAGTGGTGGAAACTCCTGTGGCTACTTCCATTTTTAATGGTTTACCGTTCACTTGCACTGTTACAAATATTGGCCCTGTCCTCCTAGCTTTCATGTTGAATAACAAATAAATATCAGAATGTGTTGCTTCAGGCTTTACTACACTACAGACTTCATTGGGCTTCAAGTGTTGTTTGGAGGCTTCTTTAAATTTTGCTTTGCACTTTCTCACTATGTGTCCGCTTCTGCGACAAAAGGAACATTTTTTTTTTATATTGCCAATCGCTAGGAGAATGATTTTTTCCACATCGCAGAAAGTTATTTTTCGATTTAGTTACTAAGCTGCTTCCTCACGTTTTCGGTTAGCGGGGGCTGTTTACTGCTTCACGGCAGAGTCCCAGCCTTTTGCGCCACTTTCGGCTGACTTTTCCAACCCAATTTAGTGTACGCTGCTATTTTGTGCCACTTAAATTGTTTGTGAATCCCTTAGAGCGTTTCCATCGCCAGCGCTATTTCTAAAGCTTTCTTAAAATTAAGATTCACTTCAGCCACCAATCTTCGCTAAATAGTGTCTTCCTGCACGTCACATACTAAACGGTCTCTGAGAGTGTCATTCAGGGTTTTACCGAAATCATAATATTCTGTTGTTTACTTTAATTTTGTCATGTAGGCAGCGATTGTCTCACCTGGGGCTCTACTTTGTGCATTCAACCTGAATCTGTGCATTGTGACTGAGGGTTTGGGTCGAAAATGTCCCTTAACAAGGCCTACTAATTGACTGAAAGTCTTCAAATCCGGGGCACTGGCGCCCGTCAAGCTTCAAATCCAAGCGTAGCTTTTACTCCCACAGGTACTCAGGAGGATCACGCTCTTCTTCTCTTCCCCCGTGCTTTTCTTCGCTTGAAAGAAGAATGCAAGGAATTCTATGTACTGAAAGTAATCAACTGTGGCTGGTTCAAAGAGAACAATTCTACCAAACTGTGGCATTTCAGATGAGTATATCTTCTGTTATTTTTAACAAATTTAAATGCTCACAATCGCTGGGCAAGGTACAGCGTCTATTCTGATTTATCCCCATTGCCAGTTTGTTATGGAGTTGCGCTTCGGACTTTACTTAGTGGAAACATGTGGCTTTATTTACAAGACAGCAGAAGTAACAACACGCATTCAGCAAACTCCATACCTAAAGTACTCCTTCTGTAGGAGTTCCCCGTGCTGCTAACACATTGGTTTACACAGATCATGTGATCTTACATCGCAGTATTATTCTTTAAGCTACAGTCCAACATTTTCAAAAACTATAATTACTACAAACTGCTTCATCAATGACCTTCCCTCAAACATAAGGTCACATGTGAGATGCTTGCTAAAGTTACACAGTGCTTACTACCATTCACAATCCTCAGATACTGAAGCAGCCTGTGTCCAAATGTACAAGACCTGGACAATATTCAGGTTTGGGCTGACAAGTGGCGAATAACATTTGCTCCACACAAGTGCCAGGCAATGACCATCTCCAACAAGAGAGAATCGAACCATCTTGACATTCAATGGCATCACCATTACTGAATCCCCCACTATAAACATCCTAGGGGTTACTACTGACCAGAAACAGAACTGGATTGGCAATATAAATACTGTGCCTAAAGGGCAGCACAGAGGCTCGTAAATCTGTTGTAGGAACTCACCTCCTGACTCTGCAAAGCCTGTCCGCTATGTACAGAGCACAAGTCATAGTGTCATAGAGTCACAGAGGTCTACAGTACAGAGCATGGTCCTGCAGCCCATCAAGTCTGCGTTGGTCAAACAAGTATCCAACCATTTTCCAGCATTAGGCCCATAGCCTTGTATGCCATGGCATTGCAATTGCACATCCAAATACATCGTCAATGTTATGAGGGTTTCTGCCTCTACCACCCTTTCAGGCAGTGAGTTCCCGATTCCCACTACACTCTTGGTGAAAAGTTTCTTCCTCACATACCCTCTAAGCCTCCTGCCCCTTACATTAATTCCATGCCCCCCGGTTAGTGATCCCTCCACCACAGGGAAAAAGTTCATTCCTGTCTACCCTGTTTATGCCATTCACAATTTTATATACCTCAAACATGTCCTCCCTCAATCTCCTCTGCTCCAGGGAAAATAACCCCATTCTATCCTATCTCTCTGCAACTAAAACTCCCCAGCCCAGGCAACATCCTGGTAAATCTCCTCTGCACTCTGGCTCGTGCAATCACATCCTTCCTATGATGTGGATTCCAGAACTGCACGCAATATTCTAGCTGTGGCCTAACCAACATTTCATACAGTTCCAGCAAAACCTCCCTGCTCGGGGATATTCTATGCCGTGGCTAATAAAGGCATGTATCCCATAAGGGACCGATGGGCATGCACACCAAGGTCCCTCTGATCCTCGGTACTTCCCAGGGTCCGACCATTCATCGTGTATTCCCGTGTCTTGTTTGTCCTGCCCAACTGCATCACTTCACACTTGTCCAGATTAAATTCCATTTACCACTGATCAGCCCATCTGACCAGCCTGTCTATATCCTCCTGTAATCTAAGGCTATCCTCTTCACTATTTACCACCCCAACAATTTTCGTGTCATCCGTGAAGTTACTGATCAACCCTCCTACATTCAAGTCCAAATCGTTTATCTATACCACAAACAGCAAGGGACCCAACACCGTTCCCTGTGGAACCCCACTGGACACAGGCATCCAATCACAAAAACACCCCTTGACCATTCCCCTCTGCTTCCTGCCACTCAGCCAATTCTGGATCCAATTTGCCAAATTGCCTTGGATCCCATGGGCTTTTACCTTCATTATCAGTCTCCCATACGGGACATTATCAAAAGCCTTGCTGAAGTCCAAGTAGTCAAATGCATTGCCCTCATCTAAACACCTGGTCACCTCTCGAGAACTTCAATCAAATTGGTCAGACATGACCTCCCATTAACAAAACCATGCTGACCGTCCTTGCTTAATCCCTGCCTCTCCAAGTGTAGATTAATTCTGTCCCTCAGACTTGCTTCCAATAGTTTCCACACCATTGAGGTTAGACTGACTTGCCTGCAGTTCCCTGGTTTATCCCATCCTCTCTCCTTTATAACGGTACCACCTTGGCTGTCCTCCAGTCCTCTGGCACCTCTCCTGTGGCCAGAGAGGTATTGAAAATTATTACAAGCGCCCCTGCTATCCCGTCCCTTGCCTCACTCAACAGCCTGGGATACATTTCATCCGGGCCTGGAGATTTATCTACTTTAAGCCTACCAGACCACGTAGAACCTCCTCCCTTCCTATACTAAATTGTTTAATTATATCACAGTCCTTCTGCCTGATTTCCATACCCACATCATCCCTCTGACTTGTGAACACCGGCACAAAGTATTGATTTAGAACCCTATCAATGTATTCCGGCTCCACACACAAATTACCATGATGGTCCTGAATGGGCCCTACTCTTTCCCTAGTTATCCTCTTACTCTTAATGTACTCATAAAATAACTTTGGATTTTCCTTTATTTTACCTGCCAATGCTTTTTCATGCACCCTTTTTGGTATCCTAGTTCCCTTTTTAAGTTCCCCCCTACACATTCTATACTCCTCGAGGGCTTCTGCTCTTTGGGATCTTGGTATCTGCAATAAACCTCTCTATTTCTCTTTATCCCATCCTTGCCCTTTTCCATAACAACCTTGAATCGAACCACGTTATGATCACTATCTGCAAAATGCTCCTCCACTGATACCTCTACCACTTACCAGGCTTCATTCCCTAAAATTAAGTCCAGGATCGCCCCCTCTCTTGTAGGACCTTATATGCACTGGCTTAAAAAGCTCTCCTGGATGCATTTTAAGAATTCTGCTCCCTCTAAATCAATCACACTATGACTAACCAAGTTACTGTTGGGGAAGTTGAAATCCCCCATTCTTACTACCCTATTACTCCTTAGTGTGATGGAATACTCTGCATTTGCTTGGATGAGCGCAGCTCCAAACAACACTCAGAGGCTTGCCAAGATACAGGACAAAGCAGTCTGCTTAACTGAAACACAATCCAATAGCTTGATATTCACTCCCTCCCACACTGGAGCACAGTGTCATCTGTGTGCACCAACTGCAGGATGCACTGCAGCTCCTCAACAAGACTTCATCGTTAGTATCTGCTAAACCAACAACTTCCACCACCTGGAAAGACAACGATAGCAGGCACAAGGGAACATCACAACCTGCAGATTCCCTCCAGGAATCCTGCACTGGAACTTTATCGCCATTCCTTCACAGCTGCTGGGTCAAAGATCAAGGAATTGCTCCCCCCCACACAGCACTCTGGGTGTACCTGCACCACCTGACTGCAGAAGTTCAAAAAGGCGGCTCAACACCAAATTCTCATGGGCAAATAGGAACGGGCAGCAATAAATGCAGGCCTGGCCAGCAGCATTGACATCCCTTGAATGAATAAAAGAAATAAGAAAGAGAATACTATGAGCTTCTCACTCCTGGTATAAAGAGCATCTGTCACTTCTCTGGTGAACAGTGGATGATGACCTGGGAGCCGTTCCACATTTTACCTGCTGCGATCTGAATGGATCATAACATGAGGAAATTCAGGATCATGGTTCCCTTCACATTCACTAACAGCACCGACCTTACCCAGCTCTGAGGCTGCAGGTCTGGTTCCAATAGGTGGCAGAGTTCTGTGAACACCTCCTTCATAAAGAGCAGATGATGCACATCCTGCTCCTGATTTAGGTAGAGGTAAGTGAAATGCTCTCAGGAGACCCTGCGTAGCTGAAGCCTGTGTGAGCCCTACACCCACTCATCGTCCTGCTTCCCCCATGAACAGTTTCCCCTCTTCTCTGCTGCCTCTGCTACATCTTCCTCTTGTTCAGCAGCCCAAGGTGAATTGTGAATATTACATCATGGATGGGTGTGAGGGCTGCGAAAAACTGTTGATCACTTTAAATAACACTGGATATGATGGGTCGTTCTGTATGTGGTTAAGAGAGGCCTATAATGAGAGCGGGAGTTTGAAAATGGCAGTGCTGCCATCAAATCAGTGTCACTTGCTGAGTGACATCACGATCTCTCTACAGTGCCTGTTTCCAGACAACACACTCAACATCTACATTAATGGCCGCAACAAGATGGTGCCGGCACACACCGTGCCAGTAACGTGTGCCTGACACGGACACCAAAGCGACACTCATAGCATCAAAACCCCAGGAGCTACAGAGCCCAATATTGCAGCAACTGTGCTTTTAGAGAATAATGTAGTTTTTCAATCGCTCTTTTCAGTATCTGATACAATGTCAATGCAATCATAAATTCCTGACACAGGAATTTATTTACATCAACTTCCAAAACACTGGCAGGACTTAATGTGGGTGATGGAGGTCATGCCAGGCGATTGGAGGACCGGTTGGAAGTGTGTGCTGCCTTTCTCCAGCGCCTGACACAATTACAATCCAATCAGCCACTTGCCTAGACAGCTCTCCAACACCGCCAGTGCCAGTGGGAGCGGCGGGCACAGCCGGTATTACAGTGGGAACGTCACCAGAGATTACCAATGGATCCACGGAGGGAGGTGAGTGTAGGTCAGAGGGGGTCACTGGCAAAGGGTGGGAAACAAGAGCCGTAGTGTTGCTTCCTGATGGGAACAGCCCCCCTCCTCCTCACAACCTTTCTGATGCTGGTATCCTCAATCGCGCACAGTAGGCCCAGGAACAAGGGGCTACCTGTTTTGGTTATCTGGCAAATCTGATCGGGTTTGTTGGGCGGCTTCTCAAGATGGAGATGCCCCGTCTGCCCCTGGTATTTAACCAACAGCAGTGGGATCAAGGCCAAGAGGGTGTCGATAGGCCCCTGGGTGGGAAGGCTGCCCAGAAGGTTTCCTGTCCTCGTCTTCATTGCTGGGCGGCGGGGGTGCAGTGGGAGCTGTATCCCACATGACCACACACCATCCAACCCCACAGGTTTGAACCCTCCTTTGGAGTGGTGCTGGGAGAGGTGGGGTGTTGTGCCCATTGATTTCTGTTCACTCTTTCTGATTCTCTGAAGCTTGTATTTCCCAGCAGGGAGAGCAACAGTCCTTTCTCCCTCCAGCTGAGTCAAACTCATCCCAAAGTTAATCTCCTTGGGATTTGCAGTACTCTTCACCCACAGCACAAAGTCTGGACTTAAAAGTACCACTCTCCACCTGCCCCCACCACCCCATTCACCACCACACCCCTACCGTGCCCCCTCCCACCCTACAGGTAACCAGAAAATGGACATCTAGGAATCAAACATTCCCTATCCTTCCCATCAAACAGGAGTTCGAAAGTAATGGAATAGAGAAACTTTTCCTCATCCCCAACTCCCCATTGAACAGGAAATCGGGCACTGGGGATATAAGATGCAATATCTCACAGAAGAGAAAATCACAGAGCGAAACATCACTCCACACAATCCCCCTGAATTTTTTCTAAACTTCCATTTACCCACCGCATTCCCCCTTGACGCCTGCTTTCCCTGCTCCTAATCACCACTTCCGTACTCCATGTCACCTCGCTGTCCATCTTCTCTGTCCTCCCCTTAACTCCCTCTTCTCTCATCTCCACATCACATTTAATTATTTCTGTCTTCTTAATTCTTCCCCTCCTCACCTGGGCCCAATTATCCCTTCGCCTTCTCATCCTGCTTCATCTGGGTACAACACAATCGCTGCAGCTCTGCAACTTACTTTAATTATTTCTGAACACAGTTGTATTGAATCATTAAGAATAAATCGCAAATGAATCAACAGAAGGTATGAGACATTCCAAATCGGCAGGTGAGCAAAACAGTCAAGTGTCCTTGATATTTACCTGGTCGCGCTTCTTCTAGCAGTTCTTCAACCAATTCTGCACGGACAAAAGAAAAATATCTTGGTGAACAAAATCATCTGATGTTATAATAATTTTTACAAATTACGCATGTTGGGTTGATGTTACCAACGCTCAGGGAGGTGGATGCCAGGGGCCTGAGCGTGCTGAAAAATATCGAGGGAAGGGTGGGGTAGTGTAATGCCCACCATCTTCCCATCGCCATTTAGTCATCAGTGAGGATGGAGGTGGAAGACCCTTCCGCCCAGAGGCCAAGTGCACTAATTAATTCACCGACTAAGGGCTTTTCTGAACGCCACAGACATTTTACAAGCAAAGGGGTGGGGGCGGGGCAGGGTGGGGGGTTGTGGGGGATGGGTGAGCGTGCAATGTTGGGGGGACTGCAGCGATTGAAGGCGGCAACTCACCAGCACCTACTCGGGGGTAAGTACGGACGGGCAACAAATTCTGCTCTTTTCAGCAATGTTCACATCCAAAGGATGAATGAAAAACGAATGGTGGTTTTGTGGTGGGGGAAGGGACCGAGTAAGAGATGCAGGTTTACAGCATCTGCAACTTGTGGATCTGAAGTGATTATGGGACGAGGCACACCCAGAGTGATTGACCAAGTATTAGCTGAGTGTGATATCAAGGAGCCCCAGCAATGTTGAAGTCAATGAAATTAAGGGAAACTCTTCACTATTTGGAGTCAGATCTAGTACAAAGGAAGATGGTTGTGTTGTTGCAGTCCAATCATCCCACGATAATGCTGCAGGAGTGCCTGAGGGCAGTGTCCTCAGCCCAACCATCTTCGGCTGTGTTATGGAGTTGAAATTCAGACAACCTTTCTTGGTGGAATCATTTAGCTTTATTTACAAGACAGTAGGAGCAATTACACGCGTTCAGCAAACTCCGTAACTTAACTACCCCTCCTGCATTGGCTCCCCGTGCTGCTAACACATTAGTTTACACAGACTATGTAATCTGACATCACAGGATTAATCTTAAAGCTACAGTCCAACATTTTCCAAAACTATCATTACCACATTCCTCCCCCTTTAACTTTTCAGGATATTTTGTATTTACAAGGATATTTATCTCATGATATTACAAAATTTACAAACATCATGGAATTACATGTTTAGTGTTTGAGGTGCTTTCCTGGTCCATGTGGAACGTTCCTGCTCCACGACTTCAGATTCTTTTGTAGGAAACACTTTCTCTGGAACTTCATTACCATCAGGTACCTCATTGGACACTTGCAAATCAGTGTCTTCCACTCCAATACCTACATAAGGCATGTCTGTCCTTGGTTGAGCATCTTCAACAGGAACCAGTGGTTCAGTCATGATTACAGGCTGAACAATATCTCGCTGTGGTATCTCTTTTTCTTAAATGAACCACGTGCTTATGGATGATCCGGCCCTCCACTTCCACGTGGTATGACAAAGGTCCCATCACTGATTTTACTTTACCTGGTAGCCTCTTTGGTCCTCCACCGAAATTCTTTACACATACTGTTTCTCCAACAGCAAATTCTCTCTGACGACCATGTAAGTTACGCGTCGCTTTCTGGTTCCCTTGACTTTTCTCCTCCTTCCCCTCCAAATGGGGAATTATTAAGCTCAGTGTTGTCCAAAGACAGCGCCTCATCAACAATTCTGTATCATCTTTCTATGTGTCTTATTTTTATCATAGAATTCACTCTTCTCTTTCTTTTTGACTTCACTGTCGGCCAGACTTCACTCACATACGATCTCAACTTGTCTTAGTTTAGTAGCTGAGTCACCCAAGACTTCATTTTCTGCTCAGCTCTTGGAGAGTTCCAAGAGTTTTGCTTTCTAAACACTTTTTGCTTCATTTAGCTGCTTCTTCAGGTCTTCTGTTTCTTCCTTGTGGTTTCCTCTTGGAAACTTGAACATTGCTGCGTCTTCTTTGCCAACTGGTTTTTCAGTTTGTTCAGAGACATGTCAACTTCTTCCTGATTTTCTTTGTAGTTGTCCAGAGACACAAACATTAACCTGAGGGAGTCACATAGTGTGTGAAGGGTTTTCAACAGGTTTTCCTTTTCTGTGCGAAGGTTACTCACTTTGTGTTGAACTCTGTCATTCAGCAGGCTTTCCTTGAGTTTCTTCTGCTGTACTTCCATGTCGTTGTTTAAGACAGTCTTCATTTCTTCAGGTAATTCAATACTTGCACACTCGTTTTCCCTCCTGTTGAGGTCCTTGGACTCTCCAGTCTCTTTCTGCAATACCTTGCCTTGTTCCTTTGTCAAGACAGGAATTTTGGAATCTTACTCGCCAATCAAGGTTGGTTTCTCTTTACCAATTTCGCCCTAGAAGGCTTGGTCCTTTGCCTTTCAATACCATCACTGATAGATGTGCTGATTGGTTTCTGAAAATGAACAGTTGCACTGGTGATAAAAGCCAAAAAACTGCGGATGCTGGAAATCCAAAACAAAAACAAAAATACCTGGAAAAACTCAGCATGTTTGTCAGCAGCTGCGGAGAGGAACACAGTTAACGTTTCAAGTCCGAATGACCCCTCAACAGAACTAAGTAAAAATAGAAGAGAGGTGAAATATGAACTGGTTTACCTCACTTCAATTTTTACTTAGTTCTGTTGAAGGGTCATTCGGGCTCGAAACGTTAACTGTGTTCCTCTCCGCAGATGCTGCCAGACTTGCTGAGTTTTTCCAGGTATTTTTGAACTGGTGATACCTTTTACTTGGATTTCTTCTCCTGTGTATGTTTTCAACTTAGCAGATGTCGGTTCCAAATTTAATTCTTGATCACCCTTATTTCGATATCTGAAAATGTGTATATCTATTAGACTGGTGGAAACTCCCTTGGCTTCTTCCATTTTTAATGGTTTACCGTTCACTTGCCCTGTTACAAATATTGGCCCTCTCCTCCCAGCTTTCATGTTGAATAACAAATACATATCTGAATGTGTTGCTTCAGGCTCTATTACACTACAGACTTCATTGGGCTTCGTGTGTTGTTTCGAGGCTTCTTTGAATTTTGCTTTGCACTTTCTCACTTTGTGTCCACTTCTGTGACAAAAATAACATTTTTTTATATATTGCCAATCGCTAGAGGAATGATTTTTTCCACATCGCAGAAAGTTATTTTTCGATTTAGTTGCAAAGCTGCTTCCTCTCTTTTTCGGTTAGCGGGGGCTGTTTACTGCTTCACGGCAGAGTCCCAGCTTTTTGCGCCACTTTTGTCTGACTATTCCAACCCAATTTAGTGTACGGTGCTATTTTGTGCCAGTTAAATTGTCTGTGAATCCCTTACAGCGTTTCCATCGCCAGCGCTATTTCCAAAGCTTTATTAAAATTAAGATTCTCTTCAGTCACCAATCTTCACTAAAGAGTGTCTTTCTGCACGTCACATACTAAACGGTCTCTGAGCATGTCATTCACCGTTTGTTGGGGGGGCTCTCTGGATGGTGAGGCACCGTCTGCCCCTGGTATTTAACCAGCAGCAGTGTGCTCAGGGCCGAGAGGGTGTCCATTAGCCCCTGGGTGGGAAGGCTGCCCAGAAGGTTTCCTGCCCTAGTCTTCATTGCTGGGCAGTGGGGGCGCAGTGGGAACTGTACCCCACATAACCACACACCATCCAACCCCACGGGTTTGAACCCTCCTGGGGAGTGGGGGCTGGGAGAGGTGGGGTGTTGTGGCCATTGATTTCTGTTCACTCTTTCTGATTCTCTGAAGCTTGTATTTCCCAGCAGGGAGAGCAACAGTCCTTTCTCCCTCCAGCTGAGACAAACTCATCCCAAAGTTAATCTCCTTGGGATTTGCACCACTCTTCACCCACAGCACAAAGTCTGGACTTAAAAGTACCACTCTCCACCTGCCCCCACCACCCCATTCATCACCACACCCCTTCCCTGTGCCCCCTCCCATCCTACAGGTAACCAGAAAATGGACATCTAGGAATCAAACATTCCCCATCCTCCCCATCATGCAGGAGTTCCAAAGTCCTAGAATAGAGAATATTTTCCTCATCCCCAACTCCCCATTGAACAGGAAATCGGGCACTGTGGATATGAGATACAATTTCTCACAGAAGAGAAAATCACAGAGCGAAAAATCACTCCACTCAATCCCCCTGAATTTTTTCTACAACTTCCATTTATCCACCGCATTCCCCCTTGACGCCTGCTTTCCCTGCTCCTAATCACCACTTCCGTACTCCACGTCACCTCTCTGTCCATCTTCTCTGTCCTCCCCTTAACTCCCTCTTCTCTCATCTCCACATCCCATTTAATTATTTCTGTCTTCTTAATTCTTCCCCTTCTCACCCGGGCCCAATTATCCCGTCGCCTTCTCATCCTGCTTCATCTGGGGATAACACAATCGCTGCAGCTCTGCAACTTACTTTTAATTATATCTTAACGCAGTTGCATTGAACCATTAAGAATAAATCGCAAATGAATCAACAGAAGGGATGAGACATTCCATCTCGGCAGGTGAGCAAAACAGTCAAGTGTCCTGGATATTTACCTGGTACTGTTTCTTCTTTTGGCTTTTGTTGAACTGATTCTGCACGGACAAAAGAAAAATATCTTGGTGAACGAAATCACCTGCTGTTATCATAATTTTTACAAATTGCACATGTTGGGTTGATGTTACGAGCCCTCAGGGAGGTGGGAGCCAGGGACTGAGTACGCTGAAAAATATCGAGGGAAGGGTGGGATAGTGTAATGCCCACCATCTTCCCATCGCCATTTAGCCAGCAGTGAGGATGGAGGTGCAAGAACCTTCCACCCAGAGGCCAAGTGCACTAATTAATTCGCCGACTAGGGGCTTTTCTGAACACCACAGACATTTTAGAAGCAACAGGGTGGGATCGAGGAAGGGTGGGGGCCGTGGGGGGGGGGGGGGTGGGGGTGCTGGCGGTGGGGGGACTGCAGCGATTGAAGAAGGCAACTCACCAGCACCTACTCAGGGGTAATTACGGACAGGAAACAAACGCTGCTCTTTTCAGCAATGTTCACATCCAAAGGATGAATGAAAAAAGAATGGTGGTTTTGTGGTGGGGGAAGGGACTGAGTAAGAGATGCAGGTTTACAGTATCTGCAGCTTGTGGATCTGAAGTGATTATGGGACGAGGCACACCCAGAGTGATTGACCATGTATTAGCTGAGTGTGATATCAAGGAGCCCCAGCAATGTTGAAGTCAATGAAATTAAGGAAACTCTTCACTATTTGGAGTCAGATCTAGTACAAAGGAAGATGGTTGTGATGCTGCAGTCCAATCATCCCACGATATTGCTGCAGGACTGCCTGAGGGCAGCGTCCTCAGCCCAAACAAATATTGGCCCTGTCCTCCCAGCTTTCATGTTGAATAACAAATAAATATCTGAATGTGTGGCTTCAGGCTCTACTATACTACAGATTTCATTGGGCTTCGTGTGTTGTTTCGAGGCTTCTTTGAATTTTGCTTTGCACTTTCTCACTTTGTGTCCAATTCTGTGACAAAAATAACATTTTTTTATATATTGCCAATCGCTAGAGGAATGATTTTTTCCACATCGCTGAAAGTTATTTTTCGATTTAGTTACCAAGCTGCTTCCTCTCTTTTTCGGTTAGCGGGGGCTGTTTACTGCTTCACGGCAGAGTCCCAGCTTTTTGCGCCACTTTTGTCTGACTATTCCAACCCAATTTAGTGTACGGTGCTATTTTGTGCGACTTCGATTGTCTGTGAATCACTTACAGCGTTTCCATCACCAGCGCTATTTCCAAAGCTTTATTAAAATTAAGATTCTCTTCAGTCACCAATCTTCACTAAATAGTGTCTTTCTGCACGTCACATACTAAACGGTCTCTGAGCATGTCATACAGGGTTTGCTGGGGGGCCTCTCTGGATGGTGAGGCCCCTTCGGCCCCTGGTATTTAACCAGCAGCAGTGGGATCAGGGACGAGAGGGTGTCCCCTGGGTCGGAAGGCTGCCCAGAAGGTTTCCTGCCCTAATCTTCATTGCTGATGGGCGGAGGTGCAGTGGTAACTGTACCCCAAATGACCACACACCATCCAACCCCAGGAGTTTGAACCCCCTTGTGGAGTGGGGGCGGGGAGAGGTGGTGTCTTGTGGCCATTGATTTCTGTTCACTCTTTCTGATTCTCTGAAGCTTGTATTTCCCAGCAGGGAAAGCAACAGTCCTTTCTCCCTCCAGCTGAGTAAAACTCATCCCAAAGTTAATCTCCTTGGGATTTGCACCACTCTCCACCCACCTCACAAAGTCTGGACTTAAAAGTACCACTCTCCACCTGCTCCCGCCATACCATTCACCACCACACCCCTTCTCCGTGCCCCCTCCCACCCTACAGGTAACCAGAAAATTGACATCTAGGAATCAAACATTCCTCATTCTCCCCATCAAGCAGGAGTTCCAAAGTCCTGGAATAGAGAAAATTTTCCTCATCCCCAACTCCCCATTGAACAGGAAATAGGGCACTGGTGGTATGGGATACAATTTCATACAGAAGAGAAAATCACAGAGCGAAACATCACTCCACACAATCCCCCTGAATTTTTTCTAAGCGTCCATTTACCCACCACATTCCCCCTTGACGCCTGCTTTCCCTGCTCCTAATCACCACTTCCGTACTCCATGTCGCCTCTCTGTCCATCTTCTCTGTCCTCCCCTTAACTCCTTCTTCTCTCATGTCCACATCCCATTTAATTATTTCTGTCTTCTTAATTCTTCCCTTCCTCACCCGGGCCCAATTAACCCTTCGCCTTCTCACCCTGCTTCATCTGGGGACAACACAATCGCTGCAGCTCTGCAACTTACTTTTAATTATTTCTTAACGCAGTTGTATTGAATCATTAAGAATAAACCGCAAATGAATCAACAGAAGTTATGAGACATTCCAAATCGGCAGGTGAACAAAACAGTCAAGTGTCCTGGATATTTACCTGGTCTCGCTTCTTCTGTTGGCTTTAGTTGAACCAATTCTGCACGGACAAAAGAAAAATATCTTGGTGATCAAAATTATCTGCTGTTATAGTAACTTTTACAAATTACACATGTTGGGTTGATGTTACCAGCCCTCAGGGAGGTGGGTGCCAGGTTGCTGAAAAATATCGAGGGAAGGGTGGGATAGTGTAATGCCCACCATCTTCCCATCGCCATTTAGCCAGCAGTGAGGATGGAGGTGGAAGACCCTTTTGCCCAGAGGCCAAGTGCACTAATTAATTCACCGACTAAGGGCTTTTCTGAACACCACAGACATTTTACAAGCAACGGGATGGAGGCTGGGTGGGGTAGGGGATGGTGTGGTGAGGGTGCAGCGGTGGGGGGACTGCAGCAATTGAAGAAGGCAACTCACCAGCACCTACTCAGGGGGAATTACACACGGGCAACAAATGCTGCTCTTTTCAGCAATGTTCACATCCAAAGGATGAATGAAAAAAGAATGGTGGTTTTGTGTTGGGGGAAGGGACTGAGTAAGAGATGCAGGTTTACAGCATCTGCAGCTTGTGGATCTGAAGTGATTATGGGACGAGGCACACCCAGAGTGATTGACCAAGTATTAGCTGAGTGTGATATCAAGGAGCCCAAGCAATGTTGGAGTCAATGAAATTAAGGGAAACTCTTCACTATTTGGAGTCAGATCTAGTACAAATGATGTTGCAGCCCAGTCATCGCACGATATTGCTGCAGGAGTGCCTGAGGGCAGTGTCCTCACCCCAACCATCTTTGGCTGTGTTACAGTTTTGAACTTCAGACAACCTTTCTTGGTGGAAACATTTAGCTTTATTTACAAGACAGTAGGAGCAACATTATGCGTTCAGCAAACTCTGTAACTTAACTACCCCTCCTGTCTCGGTTCCCCTTGCTGCTAACACCTTGGTTTACAAGGATCATGTGATCTGACATCACAGGATTATTCTTAAAGCTACAGTCCAACATTTTCCAACACTATCATTACCACATTCCTCCCCCTTTAACTTTTCAGGACATTTTGTATTTACAAGGATATTTATCTCATGACATTACAATATTTACAAATATTATGAAATTACATGTTCAGTCTTTGAGGTGCTTTCCTGGTCCATGTGGAAGGTTCCTGCTCCACGACTTCAGATCCTTTTGCAGTAAACACCTTCTCTGGAACTTCATTGGACACTTGCAAATCAGTATCTTCCACGCCAATACCTACATAAGGCATGTCTGTCCTTGGTTCAGCATCTTCAACAGGAACCAGTGGTTCAGTCATGATTAAAGGCTGAACAATATCTTGTTGTGGTATCTCATTTTCTGAAATGAAACACGTGCTTATGGATGATCCGGCCCTCCACTTCCACGTGGTATGACAATGATCCGGTCACTGAAGTTACTTTACCTGGTAGCCTCTTTGGTCCTCCACCGAAATTTTTTACACATAGTGTTTCTCCAACAGCAAATTGTCTCTGACGACCATGTAAGTTATGCGTCGCTTTCTGCTTCCCTTGACTTTTCTCCTCCTTCCCCTCCAAATGGGGAATTATTATGCTCAGTGTTGTCCGAATACGGCGCCTCATCAACAATTCTGTATCGTCTTTCTATGTGTCTCCTTTTCAACACAGAATTCAGTCTTGTCTTTCTTTTTGACTTCATTGTCGGCCAGACTTCTATTACATACAAACTCAACTTGTCTTAGTTTAGTAGCTGAGTCACTCAAGACTTCATTTTCTGCTCAGCTCTTGGAGAGTTCTAAGAGTTTTGCTTTCTAAACATTTTTTGCTTCATTTAGCTGCTTCTTCAGGTTTCTGTTTCTTCCTTGTAACTGAGAGTTTCCTATTGGAAGCTGGAACATTGCTGCGTCTTCTCTGCCAGATGGCTTTTCAGTTTGTTCAGAGACATGTCAAATTCTTCCTGATTTTCTTTGTACTTTTCCAGAGGCACAAACTTTGACCTGAGGGAGTCCTATAGTGTGTGAAGGGTTTTCAACAAGCTTTGCTTTTCTTTGCGAAGGTTACTCACTTTGTCTTGAACTCTGTCATTCAGCAGCGTGTCCTTGAGTTTCTTCTGCTGTCCGTCCATGTCGTTGTTTAAGACAGTCTTCATTTCTTCAGGTTGTTGAATCCATACACACTCGTTTTTCCTCCTGTTGAGGTCCATGGACTCTCCAGGCTATTTCTGCAATACCTTGCCTTGTCCCTTTGTCAAGACAGGAACTCTTCCAGCTCCATTTTGGAATCTTGCTCGCCAATCAAGGTTAATTTCCCTTAACCAATTTCGCTCTAGAAGGCTTGGTCCTCTGCCTTTCAATACTATCACTGGTAAATATGTCGAATGGTTTTTATAATGAACAGTTCCACTGGTGATACATAGGAGAAGAAATCCAAGTAAAAGCTATGTTTTCAACTTAGCAGATATCTGTTCCAAATTTAATTCTTGATCACCCTTATTTCGATATCTGAAAGTGTGTTCTTCTATCAGACTGGTGGAAGCTCCCGTGGCTACTTCCATTTTTAATGGTTTACCGTTCACTTGCACTGTTACAAATATTGGCCTTGTCCTCCCAGCTTTCATGTTGAATAACAAATACAAACCTGAATGTGTTGCTTCAGGCTCTACTACACTACAGACTTCATTGGGCTTCGTGTGTTGTTTCGAGGTTTCTTTAAATTTTGCTTAGCACTTTCTCACTATGTGTCCACTTCTGTGACAAAACGAACATTTTTTTTTATATTGCCAATCGCTAGAAGAATGATTGTTTCCACATCGCTGCAAGTTATTTTTTGATTTAGTTACTAAGCTGCTTCCTCTCTTTTCGGATAGCGGGTGCTGTTTACTGCTTCCCAGCAGAGTCACAGCTTTTTGCACCACTTTCGGCTGACTTTTTAAACCCAATTTAGTGTACGCTGCTATTTTGTGCCACTTAAATTGTTTGTGAATCCCTTACAGCATTTCCATTGCCAGCTCTATTTCTAAAGCTTTCTTAAAATTAAGATTCTCTTCAGCCACCAATCTTCGCTAAATAGTGTCTTCCTGCACATCACATACTAAACGGTCTCTGAGCATGTCATTCAGGGTTTTACCGAAATCATAATATTCTGTTATTTACTTTAATTGTGTCATGTAGGCAGCGATTGTCTCACCTGGGGCTCTACTTTGTGTATTCAACCTGAATCTGTGCATTGTGACTGAGGGTTTGGGTTGAAAATGTCCCTTAACAAGGTCTACTAATTGACTGAAAATCATCAAATCCGAGGCACTGGCGCCCTTCAAGCTTCAAATCCAAGCGTAGCTTTTGCTCCCACACGTACTCAGGAGGATCACTCTCTTCTTCTCTCCCCCCGGGATTTTCTTCACTTGAAAGAAGAATGCAAGGAATTCTATGTACTGAAAGCAATCAACTGTGGCTGGTTCAAAGAGAACAATTCTACCAAACTGTGGCATTTCAGATGAGTATATCTTCTGTTATTTTTAACAAACTTAAATGCTCACAATCGCTGGGCAAGGTACAGCGTCTATTCTGATTTATCCTCATTGCCAGTTTGTTATGGAGTTGCGCTTCGGACTTTACTTAGTGGAAACATGTGGCTTTATTTACAAGACAGCAGAAGTAACAACACGCATTCAGCAAACTCCATACCTAAAGTACTCCTTCTGCAGGAGTTCCCCGCGCTGCTAACACATTGGTTTACACAGATCATGTGATCTTACATCGCAGTATTATTCTTTAAGCTACAGTCCGATATTTTCAAAAACTATAATTACTACAAACTGCTTCATCAATGACCTTCCCTCAAACATAAGGTCACATGTGACATGCATGCTAAAGTTACACTGTGCTTACTACCATTCACAATCCTCAGATACTGAAGCAGCCTGTGTCCAAATGTACAAGACCTGGACAATATTCAGGTTTGGGCTGACAAGTGGCGAATAACATTTGCTCCACACAAGTGCCAGGCAATGACCATCTCCAACAAGAGAGAATCAAACCATCTTGACATTCAATGGCATCACCATTACTGAATGCCCCACTATAAACATCCTAGGGGTTACTACTGACCAGAAACAGAACTGGATTGGCAATATAAATACTGTGCCTAAAGGGCAGCACAGAGGTTCATAAATCTGTTGTTGGAACTCATCTCCTAACTCTGCAAAGCCTGTCCGCTATGTACAGAGCACAGGTCATAGTGTCATAGAGTCACCGAGGTCTACAGTACAGAAAATGGTCCTGCAGCCCATCGAGTCTGCGTTGGTCAAACAAGTATCCAACTATTCTAATCCCATTTTCCAGCATTAGGCCCATAGCCTTGTATGCCATGGCATTGCAAGTGCACATCCAAATACATCGTCAATGTTATGAAGGTTTCTGCCTCTACCACCCTTTCAGGCAGTGAGTTCCAGATTCCCACTACACTCTTGGTGAAAAGTTTCTTCCTCACATACCCTCTAAACCTCCTGCCCCTTACATTAATTCCATGCCCCCTGGTTAGTGATCCCTCCACCACGGGGAAAAAGTTCATTCCTGTCTACCCTGTGTAAGCCCCTAACAATTTTATACACCTCAATCATGTCCCTCCTCAATCTTCTCTGCTCCAGGGAAAATAACCCCATTCTATCCTACCTCTCTGCAACTAAAACTCCCCAGCCCAGGCAACATCCTGGTAAATCTCCTCTGCACTCTCTCTAGTGCAATCATATCGTTCCTCTAATGTGGATTCCAGAACTGCACGCAATATTCTAGCTGTGGCCTAACCAACATTTCATACAGTTCCAGCATAACGTCCCTGCTCGGGGATATTCTATGCCGTGGCTAATAAAGGCATGTATCCCATAAGGGACCGATGGGCATGCACGCCAAGGTCCCTCTGATCCTCGGTACTTTCCAGGGTCCGACCATTCATCATGTATTCCCGTGTCTTGTTTGTCCTGCCCAACTGCATCACCTCACACTTGTCCAGATTAAATTTCATTTGCCACTGATCAGTCCATCTGACCAGCCCGTCTATATCCTCCTGAAATCTAAGGCTATCCTCTTCACTATTTACCACCCCACCAATTTTCGTGTCATCCGTGGAGTTACTGATCAACCCTCCTACATTCAAGTCCAAATCATTTATCTATACCACAAACAGCAAGGGACCCAACACCAGTCCCTGTGGAACCCCACTGGACACAGGCATCCAATCACAAAAACAACCCTTGACCATCACCCTCTGCTTCCTGCCACTCAGCCAATTCTGGATCCAATTTGCCAAATTGCCTTGGATCCCATGGACTTTTACCTTCGTTATCAGTCTCCCATGCGGGACATTATCAAAAGCCTTGCTGAAGTCCAAGTAGTCTAATGCATTGCCCTCATCGACACACCTGGTCACCTCTCGAAAACTTCAATCAAATTGGTCAGACATGACCTCCCCTTAACAAAACCATGCTGACCGTCCTTGCTTAATCCCTGCCTCTCCAAGTGTAGATTAATTCTGTCCCTCAGACTTGCTTCCAATAGTTTCCCCACCGCTGACTTTAGACTGACTGGCCTGCAGTTCCCTGGTTTATCCCATCCTCCCTTCTTTATAACGGTACCACCTTGGCTGTCCTCCAGTCCTCTGGCACCTCTCCTGTGGCCAGAGAGGTATTGAAAATTATTACAAGTGCCCCTGCTTTCCCCTCCCTTGCCTCACTCAACAGCCTGGGATACATTTCATCCGGGCCTGGAGATTTATCTACTTTAAGCCTACCAGACCACGTAGAAACTCCTCCCTTCCTATACTAAATTGTTTAATTATATCACAGTCCTTCTGCCTGATTTCCATACCCACATCATCCCTCTCACTTGTAAACACCAGCACAAAGTATTGATTTAGAACCCTATCAATGTATTCCGGCTCCACACACAAATTACCACGATGGTCCTGAATGGGCCCTACTCTTTCCCTAGTTATCCTCTTACTCTTAAAGTACTTGTAAAATAACTTTGGATTTTCCTTTATTTTACCTGCCAATGCTTTTTCATGCACCCTTATTGGTATCCTAGTTCCCTTTTTAAGTTCCCCCCTACACATTCCATATTCCTCTAGGGCTTCTGCTGTTTGGGATCCTGGTATCTGCCATAAACCTCTCTATTTCTCTTTATCCCATCCTTGCCCTTTTCCATAACAACCTTGAGTCTAACCACGTTATGATCACTATCTGCAAAATGCTCCTCCACTGATACCTCTACCACATGCCCAGCTTTATTCCCTAAAATTAAGTCCTGGATCGCCCCCTCTCTTGCAGGACCTTCTATGTACTGGCTTAAAAAGCTCTCCTGGATGCATTTTAAGAATTCTGCTCCCTCTAAATCAATCACACTATGACTAACCGAGTTAATGTTGAGGAATTTGAAATCCCCCGTTCTTACTACCCTATTACTTAGCAGTGTGATGGAATACTCTCCCTTTGCTTGGATGAGCGCAGCTCCAAACAACACTCAGAGGCTTGCCAAGATCCAGGACAAAGCAGTCTGCTTAACTGAAACCCAATCCAATAGCTTGATATTCACTCCCTCCCACACTGGAGCACAGTGTCATTTGTGTGCACCAACTGCAGGATGTACTGCAGCTCCTCAACAAGACTTCATCGTTAGTATCTGCTAAACCAACAACTTCCACCACCTGGAAAGACAAGGATAGCAGGCACAAGGGAACATCACAACCTGCAGGTTCCCTCCAGGAATCCTGCACTGGAACTTTATCGCCATTCCTACACAGCTGCTGGGTCAAAGATCAAGGAATTGCTCCCCCACCCCACAGCACCCTGGGTGTACCTGCACCACCTGATTGCAGAAGTTCAGGAAGGCGGCTCAACACCACATTCTCATGGGCAAATAGAAACGGGCAGCAATAAATGCAGGCCTGGCCAGCATCATTCACATCCCTTGAATGAATAAAATAAATAAGAAAGAGAATACTATCAGCTCCTCTCTCCTGGTATAAAGAGCATCTGTCACTTCTCTGAGGAACAGTGGATGATGACCTGGGAGCCGTTCCACATTTCACCTGCTGCGATCTGAATGGATCATAACATGAGGAAATTCAGGGTCGTGGTTCCCTTCACAGTCACTGACAGCACCGACCTTACCCAGCTCTGAGGCTGCAAGTCTGGGTATAATAGGTGGCAGAGTACTGTGAACACCTCCTTCATAAAGAGCAGATGATGCACATCCTGCTCCTGGTTTAGGTGGAGGTAAGTGAAATGCTCTCAGGAGACCCTGCGGAGCTGAAGCCTGTGGGAGCCCTACACCCACTCATCGTTCTGCTTCCCCCATGAACAGTTTCCCCTCTTCTCTGCTGCCTCTGCTACATCTTCCTCTTGTTCAGCAGCCCAAGGAGAATTGTGAATATTACATCATGGATGGGAGTGAGGGCTGCGAAAAACTGTTGATCACTTTAAATAACACTGGATATGGTGGGTCGTTCTGTATGTGGTTAAGAGAGGCCTATAATGAGAGCGGGAGTTTGAAAATGGCATTGCTGCCATCAAATCAGTGTCACTTGCTGAGTGACATCACGATCTCTCTACAGTGCCTGTTTCCAGACAACACACTCAACACCTACATTAATGGCCGCAACAAGATGGTGCCGGCTCACACCGTGCCAGTAACGTGTACCTGACATGGACACCAAAGCGACACTCATAGCATCAAAACCCCTGGAGCTACAGAGCCCAATATTGCAGCAACTGTGTTTTTAGAGAATAATACAGTTTTTCAATCGCACTTTTCAGTATCTGATACAATGTCAATGCAATCGTAAATTCCTGAGACAGGAATTCATTTACGTCAACTTCCAAAACACTGGCAGGACTTAATGTGGGTGATGGAGGTCATGCCAGGCGATTGGAGGACCGGTTGGAAGTGTGTGCTGCCTTTCTCCAGCGCCTGACACAATTACAATCCAATCAGCCACTTGCCTAGTCAGCTCTCCAACACCGCCAGAGCCAGTGGGAGCGGCGGGCACAGCCGGTATTACAGTGGGAACTTCACCCGAGATTACCAATGGAGCCACGGAGAGAGGTGAGCGTGGGACGGAGGGGGTCAATGGCAAAGGGCGGGAAACAAGAGCCGTAATGTTGCTTTCTTCCTCCCCACAAGCTTTCTGATGCTGGAATCCTCAATCGTGCACAGTAGGCCCAGGAACAAGGGGCTACCTGTTTTGGTTATCTGGCAAATCTGATCGGGTTCGTTGGGTGGCGTCTCTGGATGGAGATGCCGCGTCTACCCCTGGTATTTCACCATCAGCATTGGGATCAGGATCAAGAGTGTGTCGATAGGCACCTGGGTGGGAAGGCTGCCCAGAAGGTTTCCTGCCCTAGTCTTCATTGCTGGGTGGCGGGGGTGCAGTGGGAACTGTACCCCACATGACCACACACCATCCAACCCCACAGGTTTGAACCCTCCTGGGGAGTGGGGGCTGGGAGAGGTGGGGTGTTGTGGCCATTGATTTCTGTTCACTCTTTCTGATTCTCTGAAGCTTGTATTTCGCAGCAGGGAGAGCAACAGTCCTTTCTCCCTCCAGCTGAGTAAAACTCATCCCACAGTTAATGTCCTTGGGATTTGCACCAGTCTTCACCCGCTGCACAAAGTCTGGACTTAAAAGTACTACTCTCCACCTCCCCCCACCACCCCATTCACCACCACACCCCTGCCCCGTGCCCCCTCCCATCCTCCAGGTGACCAGAAAATGGACATCTAGGAATCAAACATTCCCCATCCTCCCCAACAAGCAGGAGTTCGAAAGTCATGGAATAGAGAAACTTTTCCTCATCCCCAACTCCCCATTGAACAGGAAATAGGGCACTGGGGATATGAGATACAATTTCTCACAGAAGAGAAAATCACAGAGCGAAACATCACTCCACAAAATCCCCCTGAAGTTTTTCTAAACTTCCATTTACCCACCGCATCCCCCCTTGATGCCTGCTTTCCCTGCTCCTAATCACCACTTCCATACTCCATATCACCTCTCTGTCGATCTTCTCTGTCCTCCCCTTAACTCCCTCTTCTCTCATCTCCACATCCCATTTAATTATTTCTATCTTCTTAATTCTTCCCCTCCTCACCCGGGCCCAATTATCCCTTCGCCTTCTCATCCTGCTTCATCTGGGTACAACACAATCGCTGCAGCTCTGCAACTTACTTTAATTATTTCTGAACACAGTTGTATTGAATCATTAAGAATAAACCGCAAATGAATCAACAGAAGGTATGAGACATTCCAAATCGGCAGGTGAGCAAAACAGTCAAGTGTCCTGGATATTTACCTGGTCTCGCTTCTTCTAGCAGTTCTTCGAACAATTCTGCACGGATAAAAGAAAAATGTCTTGGTGAACAAAATCATCTGATGTTATAATAATTTTTACAAATTACACATGTTGGTTTGATGTTACCAACACTCAGGGAGGTGGGTGCCAGGGACTGAGCGTGCTGAAAAATATCGAGGGAAGGGTGGGATAGTGTAATGCCCACCATCTTCCCATCGCCATTTAGTCATCAGTGAGGATGGAGGTGGAAAACCCTTCCGCCCAGAGGCCAAGTGCACTAATTAATTCACCGACTAAGGGCTTTTCTGAACACCACAGACATTTTACAAGCAACGGGGTGGGCCGGGTCAAGGTGGAGGGGGTGGCGGTGCGACGGTGGGGGGACTGCAGCGATTGAAGAAGGCAACTCACATTCCACATCGCTGAAAGTTATTTTTCGATTTAGTTACTAAGCTGCTTCCTCTCTTTCTCGGTTAGCGGGGGCTGTTTACTGCTTCACGGCAGAGTCCCAGCTTTTTGCGCCATTTTCAGCTGACTATTCCAACCCAATTTAATGTCCGGTGCTATTTTGTGCCACTTAAATTGTTTGTGAATCCCTTACAGCGTTTCCATCGCCAGCGCTATTTCCAAAGCTTTCTTAAAATTAAGATTCTCTTCAGTCACCAATCTTCGCTAAATAGTGTCTTCCTGCACGCCACATACTAAACGGTCTCTGAGCATGTCATTTGGGGTTTGCTGGGGGACCTCCCTGGATGGTGAGGCCCCGTCTGACCCTGGTATTTAACCAGCAGCTTTGGGATCAGGGCCAAGAGGAGGTCCATTAGCTCCTGGGTGGGAAGGCTGCCCAGAATGTTTCCTGCCATAGTCTTCATTGCTGGGCGGCGGGGGTGCAGTGGGAACTGTACCCCACATGACCACACACCATCCAACCCCACAGGTCTGAACTCTCCTGGGGAGTGAGGGCGGGAACAGGCGCGGCGTTATGGCCATTGATTTCTGTTCACTCTTTCTGATTCTCTGAAGCTTGTATTTCCAAGCAGGGAGAGCAACAGTCCTTTCTCCCTCCAGCTGAGTAAAACTCATCCCAAAGTTAATCTCCTTGGGATTTGCACCACGCTTCACCCACAGCACAAAGTCTGGACTTAAAAGTACCACTCTCCACCTGCCCTCACCACCCCATTCACCACCACACCCCTTCCCTGTGCCCCCTCCCACCATACAGGTAACCAGAAAATTGACATCTAAGAATCAACTTTCCCTATCCTCCCCATCAAGCAAGAGTTCCAAAGTGCTGGAATAGAGAAAATTTTCCTCATCCCCAACTCTCCATTGAACAGGAAATCGGGCACTGGGGATATGAGATACAATTTCTCACAGAACAGAAAGTCACAGAGCGAAACATCACTACACTCAATCCCCCTGAATTTTTTCTAAACTTCCATTTACCCACCACATTCCCCCTTGACGCCTGCTTTCCCTGCTCCTAATCACCACTTCCGTACTCCATGTCGCCTCTCTGTCCATCTTCTCTGTCCTCCCCTTAACTCCCTCTTCTCTCCTATCCAGATCCCATTAAATTATTTCTGTCTTCTTAATTCTTCCCCTCCTCACCCGGGCCCAATTAACCCTTCGCCTTCTCATCCTGCTTCATCTGGGTACAACACAATCGCTGCAGCTCTGCAACTTACTTTTAATTATTTCTTAATGCAGTTGCATTGAATCATTAAGAATAAATCGCAAATGAATCAACAGAAGGTATGAGACATTCCAAATCGGCAGGTGAGCAAAACAGTCAAGTGTCCTGGATAGTTACCTGGTACTGTTTCTTCTTTTGGCTTTCGTTGAACCGATTCTGCACGGATAATAGAAAAATATTTTGGTGAACGAAATCACCTGCTGTTATCATAATTGTTATAAATTGCACATGTTGGGTTGATGTTACCAACAATCAGGGACGTGGGTGCCAGGGACTGAGCGTGCTGATAAATATCGAGGGAAGGGTGGGGTAGTGTAATGCCCACCATCTTCCCATCGCCATTTAGCCAGCAGTGAGGATGGAGGTGGAAGACCCTTCTGCCCAGAGGCCAAGTGCACTAATTAATTCGCCGACTAAGGGCTTTTCTGAACACCACAGACATTTTACAAGCAACGGGGTGGGGGCGGGGCTGGGTGGGGGGCGGTGGGGAGGTGCGGGTGCGGCGGTGGGGGGACTGCAGCGATTGAAGAAGGCAACTCACCAGCACCTACTCAGGGGTAATTACGGACGGGCAACAACTTCTGGTCTTTTCAGCAATGTTCACATCCAAAGGATGAATGAAAAAAGAATGGTGGTTTTGTGGTGGGGGAAGGGACCGAGTAAGAGATGCAGGTTTACAGCATCTGCAGCTTGTGGATCTGAAGTGATTATGGGACGAGGCACACCCAGAGCGATTGACCAAGTATTAGCTGAGTGTGATATCAAGGAGCCCCAGCAACGTTGAAGTCAATGAAATAAAGGGAAAATCTTCACTATTTGGAGTCAGATCTAGTACAAAGGAAGATGGTTGTGACGTTGCAACTCAATCATCCCACGATATTGCTGCAGGACTGCCTGAGGGCAGCGTCCTCAGCACAAACAGATATTGGCCCTGTCCTCCCAGGTTTCATGTTGAATAACAAATAAATATCTGAATGTGTTGCTTCAGGCTTTACTACACTACAGATTTCATTGGGCTTCGTGTGTTGTTTCGAGGCTTCTTTGAATTTTGCTTCGCACTTTCTCACTTTGTGTCCACTTCTGTGACAAAAATAACATTTTTTTATATATTGCCAATAGCTAGAAGAATGATTGTTTACACATCGCAGAAAGTTATTTTTCGATTTAGTTACTAAGCTGCTTCCTCTCTTTTTCGGTTAGCGGGGGCTGTTTACTGCTTCACGGCAGAGTCCCAGCTTTTTGCGCCACTTTCGGCTGACTTTTCCAACCCAATTTAGTGTACGGTGCTATTTTATGCCACTTAAATTGTCTGTGAATCCCTTACAATGTTTCCATCGCCAGCGCTATTTCCAAAGCTTTATTAAAATTAAGATTCTCTTCAGTCACCAATCTTCACTAAAGAGTGTCTTTCTGCACGTCACATACTAAACGGTCTCTGAGCATGTCATTCAGGGTTTGCTGGGGGACCTCTCTGGATGGTGAGGCACCGTCTGCCCCTGGTATTTAACCAGCAGCAGTGGGATCAGGGCCGAGAGGGTGTCCATTAGCCCCTGGGTGGGAAGGCTGCCCAGAAGGTTTCCTGCCCTAGTCTTCATTGCTGGGTGGCGGGGGCACAGTGGGAACTGTACCCCACATGACCACACACCATCCAACCCCACGGGACTGAACCCTCCTGGGGAGTGGGGGCTGGGACAGGTGGTGTGTTGTGGCCATTGATTTCTGTTCACTCTTTCTGATTCTCTGAAGCTTGTATTTCCCAGCAGGGAGAGTAACAGTCCTTTCTCCCTCCAGCTGAGTAAAACTCATCCCAAAGTTAATCTCCTTGGGATTTGCACCACTCTCCACCCACAGCACAAAGTCTGGACTTAAAAGTACCACACTCCACCTGCCCCCACCACCCCATTCACCACCACACCCCTTCCCTGTGCCCCCTCCCACCCTACAGGCAACTAGAAAATTGACATCTAGGAATCAAACATTCCCCATCCTCCCCATCAAGCAGGAGTTCCAATGTCATGGAATAGAGAAACTTTTCCTCATCCCCAACTCCCCATTGAACAGGAAATAGGGCACTGGGGATATGAGATACACTTTCTCACAGAAGAGAAAATCACAGAGCGAAACATCACTCCACACAATCCCCCTGAATTTTTTCTAAACTTCCATTTACCCACCGCATTCACCCTTGACGCCTGCTTTCCCTGCTCCTAATCACCACTTCCGTACTCCACGTCACCTCTCTGACCATCTACTCTGTCCTCCCCTTAACTCCCTCTTCTCTCATCTCCACATCCCATTTAATTATTTCTGTCTTCTTAATTCTTCCCCTCCTCACCCGGGCCCAATTATCCCTTCGCCATCTCATCCTGCTTCATCTGGGTACAACACAATCGCTGCAGCTCTGCAACTTACTTTTAATTATTTCGTAACGCAGTTGTATTGAATCATTAAGAATAAATCGCAAATGAATCAACAGAAGGTATGAGACATTCCAAATCGGCAGGTGAGCAAAACAGTCAAGTTTCCTGGATATTTACCTGGTCTCGCTTCTTCTTTTCGCAGTAGTTCACCCGATCCTGCACACACAAATGAAATATACCTTGGTGAACAAAATCATTTGCCGTTATAATAATTTTTACAAATTACATATGTTGGGTTGATGTTACCAAGAATAAATCGCAAATGAATCAACAGAAGGTATGAGACATTCCAAATCGGCAGGTGAGCAAAACAGTCAAGTTTCCTGGATATTTACCTGGTCTCGCTTCTTCTTTTCGCAGTAGTTCACCCGATCCTGCACACACAAATGAAATATACCTTGGTGAACAAAATCATTTGCCGTTATAATAATTTTTTACAAATTACATATGTTGGGTTGATGTTACCAAGAATAAATCGCAAATGAATCAACAGAAGGTATGAGACATTCCAAATCGGCAGGTGAGCAAAACAGTCAAGTTTCCTGGATATTTACCTGGTCTCGCTTCTTCTTTTCGCAGTAGCTCACCCGATCCTGCACGGACAAATGAAATATACCTTGGTGAACAAAATCATTTGCCGTTATAATAATTTTTACAAATTACATATGTTGGGTTGATGTTACCAACACTCAGGGACGTGGGAGCCAGGTGACTGTACGTGCTGAAAAATATCGAGGGAAGGGTGGGGTAGTGTAATGCCCACCATCTTCCCATCGCCATTTAGCCAGCAGTGAGGATGGAGGTGGAAGACCCTTCTGCCCAGAGGCCAAGTGCACTAATTAATTCGCCGACTAAGGGCTTTTCTGAACACCACAGACATTTTACAAGCAACAGGGTGGGGGCGGGGCAGGGTGGGGGGGTGAGGGTGCGGCGGTGGGGGGACTGCAGCGATTGAAGAAGGCAACTCACCAGCACCTACTCAAGGGTAATTACGGACGGGCAACAAATGCTGGTCTTTTCAGCAATGTTCACATCCAAAGGATGAATGAAAAAAGAATGGTGGTTGTGTGGTGGGGGAAGGCACTGGGTAAGAGATACAGGTTTACAGCATCTGCAGCTTGTGGATCTGAAGTGATTATGGGACGAGGCACACCCAGAGTGATTGACCAAGTATTAGCTGAGTGTGATATCAAGGAGCCCCAGCAATGTTGAAGTCAATGAAATTAAGGGAAAATCTTCACTATTTGGAGTCAGATCTAGTACAAAGGAAGATGGTTGTGATGTTGCAGCCCAGTCACCCCACGATATTGCTGCAGGACTGCCTGAGAGCAGTGTCCTCACCCCAACAATCTTCGGCTGTGATATAGAGTTGAACTTCAGACAACCTTTCTTGGTGGAAACATTTAGCTTTATTTACAAGACAGTAGGAGCAACTACACACGTTCAACAAACTGTGTAACTTAAGTACTCCCTCCTGTACAGGTTCCCCGTGCTGCTAACACATTGGTTTACACAGATCATGTGATCTGACATCACAGGATTATTCTTAAAGCTACTGTCCAACATTTTCCAAAACTATCATTACCACATTCCTCCCCCTTTAACTTTTCAGGGCATTTTGTATTTACAAGGATATTTATCTCATGATATTACAATATTTACAAATATCATGGAATTACAAGTTCAGTCTTTGAGGTGCTTTCCTGGTCCATGCGGAACGTTCCTGCTCCACGACTTCAAATTCATTTGCAGGAAACACCTTCTCTGGAACTTCAATAACATCAAGTACCTCATTGGACACTTGAAAATCAGTGTCTTCCACTCAAATAACTACATAAGGCATGTCTGTCCTTGGTTGAGCATCTTCAACAGGAACCAGTGGTTCAGTCATGATTACAGGCTGAACAATATCTCGCTGTGGTATCTCTTTTTCAGAAATGATCCATGTGCTTATGGATGATCCAGCCCTCCACTTCCACGTGGTGTGACAATGGTCCGGTCACTGAACTTACTTTACCTGGTAACCACTTCAGTCCTCCACTGAAATTCTTCACACATACTGTTTCTTCAATAGCAAATTGTCTCTGACGACTATGCAAGTTATGCATCGCTTTCTGGTTCCCTTGACTTTTCTCCTCCTTCCTCTACAAATGGGGAATTATTAAGCTCAGTCTTGTCCAAAGACGGCGCCTCATCAACAATTCTGCATCATCTTTCTATGTGTCTTCTTTTTACCACAGAATTCAGTCTTCTCTTTCTTTTTGAATTCACTGTCGGCCTGACTTCTCTTACATACAATCTCAACTTGCCTTAGTTTAGTAGCTGAGTCACCCAAGACTTCATTATCTGCTCAGCTCTTGGAGAGTTCTAAGACTTTACTCAGCTGCTTCCTCTCTTTTTCGGTTAGCGGGGGCTGTTTACTGCTTCACGGCAGAGTCCCAGCTTTTTGCGACACTTTCGGCTGACTTTTCCAACCCACTTTAGTGTACGGTGCTATTTGGTGCCAGTTAAATTGTTTGTGAATCCCTTACAGTGTTTCCATCGCCAGCGCTATTCCTAAAGCTTTCTTAAAATTAAGATTCTCTTCAGCCACCAATCTTCGCTAAATATTCTTCCTGCACGTCACATACTAAATGGTCTCTGAGAGTGTCATTCAGGGTCTTACCGAAATCATAATATTCTGTTAGTTTCTTTAATTTTGCCACTTAGGCAGCGATTGTCTCAGCTGGGGCTCTACTTTGTGTATTCAACCTGAATCTGTGCATTGTGACGAGGGCTTGGGTTAAAAATGTCCCTTAACAAGGTCTACTAATTGACTGAAAGTCTTCAAATCTGGGGCACTGGCGCCCGTCAAGCTTCAAATCAATCTGTAGGTTCTGCTTCCACACGTACTCAGGAGGATTGCTCTCTTCTTCTCTTCCCTGGTGATTTTCTTCGCTTGAAAGAAGAATGCAAGGAATTCTATGTACTGAAAGCAATCAACTGTGGCTGGTTCAAAGAGAACAATTCTACCAAACTGTGGCATTTCAGATGAGTATACCTTCTGTTATTTTTAACAAACTTAAATGCTCACAATCGCTGGGCAAGGTACAGTGTCTATTCTGATTTATCCTCATTGCCAGTTTGTTATGGAGTTGCGCTTCGGACTTTACTTAGTGGAAACATGTGGCTTTATTTACAAGACAGCAGAAGTAACAACACACATTCAGCAAACTCCATACCTAAAGTACTCCTTCTGTAGGAGTTCCCCGTGCTGCTAACACATTGGTTTACACAGATCATGTGATCTTACATCGCAGTATTATTCTTTAAGCTACAGTCCAATATTTTCAAAAACTATAATTACTACAAACTGCTTCATCAATGACCTTCCCTCAAACATAAGGTCACATGTGAGATGCTTGCTAAAGTTACACAGTGTTTACTACCATTCACAAACCTCATATACTGAAGCAGCCTGTGTCCAAATGTACAAGACCTGGACAATATTCAGGTTTGGGCGGACAAGTGGCGAATAACATTTGCTCCACACAAGTGCCAGGCAATGACCATCTCCAACAAGAGAGAATCGAACCATCTTGACATTCAATGGCATCACCATTACTGAATCCCCCACTATCAACATCCTAGGGGTTACTACTGACCAGAAACAGAACTGGATTGGCAATATAAATACTGTGCCTAAAGGGCAGCACAGAGGCTCGTAAATCTGTTGTAGGAACTCACCTCCTGACTCTGCAAAGCCTGTCCGCTATGTACAGAGCACAAGTCATTGTGTCATAGAGTCACAGAGGTCTACAGTACAGAAAAAGGTCCCACGGCCCATCGAGTCTGCACCAGTCAAACAAGTATCCAACTATTCTAATCCCATTTTCCAGCATTAGGCCCATAGCCTTCTATGCCATGGCATTGCAAGTGACATCCAAATACTTCTTCAATGTTATGAGGGTTTCTGCCTCTACCACCCTTTCAGGCAGTGAGTTCCAGATTCCCACTACACTCTTGGTGAAAAATGCTTCCTCACATCCCCTCTAATGCTCCTGCCCCTTACATTAAATTTATGCCCCCTGGTTATTGATCCCTCCACCAAAGGGAAAAGTTCCTTCCTGTCTACCCTATCTCTACCCCTCACAATTTTATACACCTCAATCATGTCCTCCCTCAATCTCTTCTGCTCCAGGGAAAATAACCCCAGTCCGACTAATGTCTCTGCAACTAAAATTCTCCAGCCCAGGCATCATTCTGGCAAATCTCCTCTGCACTTTCTCTAGAGGAATCACATCCTTCCTATAATGTGGATTCCAGAACTGCATGCAATACTCTAGCTATGGCCTAACCAACATTTCATACAGTTCCAGCATAACCTCCCTGCTCTTATATTCTATGGCGTGGCTAATAAAGGCAAATATCCCATACGGGACCGATGGGCATGCACAACAAGTTCCCTCCAGTCCTCGGTACTTCCCAGGGTCCTACCATTCATCATGCATTCCCGTGCCTTGTTTGTCCTGCCCAACTGCATCACCTCACACTTATCCCGACTAAGTCTCATTTGCCACTGATCAGCCCATCTGACCAGCCCGTCTATATCCTCCTGTAATCGAAGGCTATCCTCTTCACTATTTACAACCCCACCAATTTTCGTCTCATCCGTGGAGTTACTGATCAACCCTCCTACATTCAAGTCCATATCGTTTATCTATACCAAACACAGCAAGGGACCCAACACCAGTCCCTGTGGAACCCCACTGGACGCAGGCATCCAGTCACAAAATCACCCCTTGACCATCACCCTCTGCTTCCTGCCACTCAGCCAATTCTGGATCCAATTTGCCAAATTGCCTTGGATCCCATGGGCTTTTACCTTCGTTATCAGTCTCCCATGCGGGACCTTATCAAAAGACTTGCTGAAATCCAAGTAGTCAAATGCCTTGCCCTCATCTAACACCTGGTCACCTCTTGAAAAATTCAATCAAATTGGTCAGACATGACCTCCCCTTAACAAAACCATGCTGACCATCCTTGCTTAATCCCTGCCTCTCCAAGTGTAGATTAATTCTGTCCCTCAGCATTGATCAGAATATTTTCCCCACCATTGAGGTTCGACTGACTAGCCTGCAGTTCACTTGTTTATACCTTCCTCCCTTCATGAATAACGGTACCACATTGGCTGTCCTCCAGTCCTCTGGCACCTCTCCTGTGGCCAGAGGGGTATTGAAAATTATTGCAAGCATCCCAGCTGTCTCCTCCCTTGCCTCACTCAACAGCCTGGGATACATTTCATCCAGGCCTGGAGATTTATCTACTTTAAGCCTACCAGACCACGTAGAAGCTCCTCCCTTCCTATGCCAAATTGTTTAATTATATCACAGTCCTTCTGCCTGATTTCCATACCCACATCATCCCTCTCACTTGTGAACACCAGCATAAAGTATTGATTTAGAACCCTATCTATGTATTCCCGCTCCACACACAAATTACCACCATGTTCCTGAATGGGCCCTACTCTTTCTCTAGTTATTCTCTTACTCTTAATGTACTTGTAAAATAACTTTGGATTTTCCTTTATTTTACCTGCCAATGCTTTTTCATGCACCCTTTTTGGTATCTTAGTTTCCTGTTAAAGTTCCCCCCCACACATCCTATACCCCTCTAGGGCTTCGGCTGTTCTGGGATCTCGGTATCTGCCATAAACCTCTCTATTTCTCTTTATCCAATCCTGTATATCACTCGACATCTAGGGTTCCCTGGATTTGTTGGTCCCACCCTTTATCTTTACTGGAATATGTTGGCCATGAACTCTCCCTATTCCCTTTTTGAATGAGCCCCACTGCTCTGACGCAGATTTACCTAAAGGTAGCTGCTCCCAGTCCACTCTGGCCAAATCATATCTGATCTTATTAAGATCGGCCTTCCCCCAACTTAGAACTCTGACTTCTGGCCCATCCTTGCCCTTTTCCATAACAACCTTGAACCGAATGGAGTTGTGATCACTTTCTGCAAAATGCTCCCCCACTGATACCTCTACCACTTGCCCGGCTTCATTCCCTAAAATTAAGTCCAGGACTGCCCCCTCTCTTGTAGGACCTTCTACGCACTGGCTTAAAAAGCTCTCCTGGATGCATTTTAAGAATTCTGCTCCCTCTAAATCAATCACACTATGACTAACCGAGTTAATGTTGGGGAAGTTGAAATCCCCCATTCTTACTACCCTATTACTCAGCAGTGTGATGGAATACTCTCCATTTGTTTGGATGAGCGCAGCTCCAAACAACACTCAGAGGCTTGCCAAGATCCAGGACAAAGCAGTCCGCTTAACTGAAACCCAATCCAATAGCTTTATATTCACTCCCTCCCACACTGGAGCACAGTGTCATCTGTGTGCACCAACTGCAGGATGTACTGCAGCTCCTCAACAAGACTTCATCATTGGTATCTGCTAAACCAACAACTTCCACCACCTGGAAAGACAAGGATAGCAGGCACAAGGGAACATCACAACCTGCAGGTTCCCTCCAGGAATCCTGCACTGGAACTTTATCGCCATTCCTTCACAGCTGCTGGGTCAAAAATCAAGGAATTGCTCCCCCCCCCCACACAGCACCCTGGGTGTACCTGCACCACCTGACTGCAGGAGTTCAAGAAGGCGGCTCAACACCACATTCTCATGGGCAAATAGGAACGGACAGCAATAAATGCAGGCCTGGCCAGCAGCATTCACATCCCTTGAATGAATAAAAGAAATAAGAAAGAGAATACTATGAGCTCCTCTCTCCTGGTATAAAGAGCATCTGTCACTTCTCTGATGAACAATGGATGATAACCTGGGAGCCGTTCCACATTTCACCTGCTGCGATCTGAATGGATCATGACATGAGGAAATTCAGGATTGTGGTTCCCTTCACAGTCACTGACAGCACCGACCTTACCCTGCTCTGAGGCTGCAGGTCTGGTTCCAATAGGTGGCAGAGTTCTGTGAACACCTCCTTCATAAAGAGCAGATGATGCACATCCTGCTCCTGGTTTAGGTGGAGGTAAGTGAAATGCTCTCAGGAGAAAAGGGAAGCATTCATAAGGGCTAGAAGGCTGGGAACAGATGAAGCCCGTGGAGAATATAAAGAAAGTAGGAAGAAACTTAAGCAAGGAGTCAGGAGGGCTAAAAGGGGTCATGAAAAGTCACTGGCAACCAGGATTAAGGAAAATCCCAAGGCCTTTTATACATATGTAAAAAGCAATAGGGTAGCCAGGGAAAGGGTAGGCCCACTCAGGGACAGACGTGGGAATCTGTGTGTGGAGCCGGAAGAAATGGGAGAGATACTCAATGAATACTTCTCATCAGTATTCACCAAAGAGAAGGACTTAGCGGTCGATTTGTATCGGGAAGAGTGTGTAGATAGCCTGGATCATGTTGAGATCAAAAAAAGAGGAGGTGTTAGGCATCTTGAAGAATATTAAGGTGGATAAGTCCCCTGGGCCAGATGGGATCTACCACCGAGTACTGAGGGAGGCAAGGGAGGAGATTGCTGGGGCCTTGACAGAAATCTTTGCATCCTCACTGGCTATGGGTGAGGTCCCAGAGGACTGGAGAAAAGCCAATGTTGTTCTGTTGTTTAAGAAAGGTAGCAGGGATAATCCAGGAAATTACAGGCCGGTGAGCCTTACGTCAGTGGTAGGGAAATTATTGGAGAAGATTCTTCGTGACAGGCTTTACTACCATTTGGAAGCAAATGGGCATATTAGTGAGAGGCAGCATGGTTTTGTGAAGGGGAGGTCGTGTCTCACTAACTTGATCGAGTTTTTCGAGGAAGTGACAAAGATGATTGACGATGGAAGGGCAGTGGATGTTATATACATGGATTTCAGTAAGGCCTTTGACAAGGTACCTCATGGCAGACTGGTACAGAAGGTAAAGTCGCACGGGATCAGACATGAGCTGGCAAGATGGATACAGAATTGGCTTGGTCATAGAAGACTGAGTGTAGCAGTGGAAGGGTGCTTTTCTGAATGGAGAGCTGTGACTAGTGGAGTTCCGAAGGGATCAGTGCTGGGACCTTTGCTGTTTGTAGTATACATAAATGATTTGGAGGAAAATGTAACTGGGCTAATTAGTAAGTTTGCAGATGACACTGAGGTTGGAGGAGTTGCAGATAGTGAAGAGGAATGTCAAAGGATACAACAGGATATAGATCGGTTGGAGACTTGGGCAGAGAAATGGCAGATGGAGTTTAATCCAGACAAATGCGAGGTAATGCATTTTGGAAGGTCTAATACAGGCATGAATTATACAGTAAATGGCAGAACCCTTAAGTCCATTGACGGGCAGAGGGATCTGGGTGTACAGGTCCACAGGTCACTGAAAGTGGCAACGCAGGTGGATAAGGTAGTCAGGAAGGCATATGGCATGCTTGCCTTCATTGGCAGGGGTATTGAGTATAAAAACTGGGAAGTCATGCTGCAGCTGTATAGAACCTTGGTTAGGCTACACTTGGAATTTTGCGTGCAATTCTGGTCGCCACATTACCAGAAGGATATGGAGGCATTGGAGAGGGTGCAGAGGAGGTTTACCAGGATGCTGCCTGGTTTGGAGGTTATTAGCTATGAGGAGAGGTTGGAGAAACTCGGATTGTTCTCACTAGAGCGACGGAGATTGAGGGGCAACTTTGATAGAAGTTTACAAAATTATAAGTGGCATGGACAGAGTAGATAGTCAGAAGCTTTTTCCCATGGTGGAAGAGTCAATTCCTAGGGGACATAGATTTAAGGTGAGAGGAGAAAACTATTGAGGAGATGTGCGGGGCAAGTTTTTTACGCAGAGGGTAGTGAGTGTCTGGAATTCGCTGCCAGAAGAGGTGGTGGAAGCAGGTACAATAGTGGTGTTTAAGAGGCAGCTTGACAAATACATGAATAGGATGGGAATAGAGGGATACGGACCCCGGAAGTGCAAAATGTTTTAGTTGACGGGCAATATGATCGGCGCAGGCTTGGAGGGCCGAAGGGCCTGTTCCTGTGCTGTACTTTTCTTTGTTGTTCTTTGTTGTTGTTGAGACCCTGCGTAGCTGAAGCCTGTGTGAGGCCTACACCCACTCATTGTCCTGCTTCCCCCATGAACAATTTCCCCTCTTCTCTGCTGCCTCTGCTACATCTCGCTCTTGTTCAGCAGCCCAAGGAGAATTGTGAATATAACATCATGAATGGGAGGGAGAGCTGCTAAAAATTGTTGATCACTTTAAATAACACTGGATATGATGGGTCGTTCTCTATGTGGTTAAGAGAGGCCAATAATGAGAGCGGGAGTTTGAAAATGTCAATGCTGCCATCAAATCAGTGTCACTTGCTGAGTGACATCACGATCTCTCTACAGTGCCTGTTTCCAGACAACACACTCAACACCTACATTAATGGCCGCAACAAGATGGTGCCGGCACACACCGTGCCAGTAACGTGTACCTGACACGGACACCAAAGCGACACTCATAGCGTCAAAACCCCAGGAGCTACAGAGCCCAATATTGCAGCAACTGTGCTTTTAGAGAATAATACAGTTTTTCAATCGCACTTTTCAGTATCTGATACAATGTCAATGCAATCGTAAATTCCTGAGACAGAAATTCATTTACGTCAACTTCCAAAACACTGGCAGGACTTAATGTAGGTGATGGAGGTCATGCCAGGCGATTGGAGGACCGGTTGGAAGTGTGTGCTGCCTTTCTCCAGCGCCTGACACAATTACAATCCAATCAGCCACTTGCCTAGACAGCTCTCCAACACCGCCAGTGCCAGTGGGAGCGGCGGGCACTGCCGGTATTACAGTGGGAACTTCACCAGAGATTACCAATGGATCCACGGAGAGAGGTGAGTGTAGGACAGAGGGGGTCACTGGCAAAGGGCGGGAAACAGGAGCCATAGTGTTGCTTCCTGAAGGGAACAGCCCCCCTCCTCCCCACAACCTTTCTGATGCTGGTATCCTCAATCGCGCACAGTAGGCCCAGGAACAAGGGGTTACCTGCTTTGGTTATCTGGCAAATCTGACCGGGTTTGCTGGGTGGCCTCTCTGGATGTAGCGGCCCCGTCTGCCCCTGGTATTTAACCATCAGCAGTGGGATCAGGGCCAAGAGGATGTTGATTGGCCCCTGAGTGGGAAGGCTGTCCAGAAGGTTTCCTGCCCTAGTCTTCATTGCTGGGTGGTGGGGGCGCAGTGGGAACTGTACCCCACATAACCACACACCATCCAACCCCACGGGTTTGAACCCCCTTGTGGAGTGGGGGTGGGGAGAGGTGGGGTGTTGTGGCCATTGATTTCTGTTCACTCTTTCTGATTCTCTGAAGCTTGTATTTCCCAGCAGGGAGAGCAACAGTCCTTTCTCCCTCCAGCTGAGTAAAACTCATCCCAAAGTTAATCTCCTTGGGATTTGCAGCACTCTTCACCCACAGCACAAAGTCTGGACTTAAAAGTACCACTCTCCACCTGCCCCTATCACCCCATTCACCACCACACCCCTGCCCCGTGCTCCCTCCCACTCTACAGGTAACCAGAAAATTGGCATCTAGGAATCAAACATTCCCCATCCTCCCCATCAAGCAGGAGTTCCAACGTCCTGGAATAGAGAAATTTTTCCTCATTCCCAACTCCCCGTTGAAATCGGGCACTGGGGATATGAGATACAATTTCTCACAGAAGAGAAAATCACAGAGCGAAACATCACTCCACTCAATCCCCCTGAATTTTTTCTACAACTTCCATTTACCCACCGCATTCCCCCTTGACGCCTGCTTTCACTGCTCCTAATCACCACTTCCGTACTCCACGCCACCTCGCTGTCCATCTTCTCTGTCCTCCCCTTAACTCCCTCTTCTCTCATCTCCACATCCTATTTAATTATTTCTGTCTTCTTAATTCTTCTCCTCCTCACCTGGGCCCAATTATCCCTTCGCCTTCTCATCCTGCTTCATCTGGGTACAACACAATCGCTGCAGCTCTGCAACTTACTTTTAATTATTTCTTAACGCAGTTGTATTGAATCATTAAGAATAAACCGCAAATGAATCAACAGAAGGTATGAGACATTCCAAATCGGCAGGTGAGCAAAACAGTCAAGTGTCCTGGACATTTACCTGGTCTCGCTTTTTCTCTTGGCTTTAGTTGAACCGATTCTGCACGGACAAATGAAAAATATCTTGGTGAACAAAATCATCTGCTGTTACAATAGCTTCTACAAATTACACATGTTGGGTTGATGTTACGAGCCCTCAGGGAGGTGGGTGCCAGGGACTGAGTGTGCTGAAAAATATCGAGGGAAGGGTGGGATAGTGTAATGCCCACCATCTTCCCATCGCCATTCAGCCAGCAGTGAGGATGGAGGTGGAAGACCCTTTTGCCTAGAGGCCAAGCGCGCTATTTAAATTGCCGATTAAGGCATTTCTGAACACCACAGACATTTTACAAGCAATGGGGTGGACTGCAGCACATCTTTGGGATTGTTCCAAATATTGGCTTTGTCTTCCCAACTTTCATGTTGAATAACAAATAAATATCTGAATGTGTTGCTTCAGGCTCTTCTATACTACAGACTTCATTCATGTGTGATTGTTGGCACATGCCTCCCCACCTATTTTTGTGTCATCCGCAAACCTGGCTATAGTCCATTCACTCCCCTCATCTAAGTCATTAATATATATTGTAAATAACTGAGGTCCCAGCACTTATCCCTGTGCCACTCCACTAATTACAGGTTGCCATCCCAAAAATGCCCCCCTTATCCCAACTCTCTGTCTTCTACTATTGCCAATCCTCTATCCATGCTAATATCCTACACCCAACACCATGGGCTCTTATCTTATTAAGTAGCCCCACCACCCCATTCACCACCAGGCCCCCGACACCCCCTCCAGCTAACCAGAAAATTGATCTCTAGGGCTCAAGCATTCCTCATCCTCCCCATCAAGCAGGAATTCCAAAGTCCTGGAATAGAGAATGTTTTTGTCATCCCAACTCACCAATAAACAGGAAATCGTGTACAAGGAATAGGAGAGATGATTTGTCACAGAACAGGGAATCACAGAGCTAAACAAAACTCCACACAATCACCCTGAATTTTTTCTGCCACTTCCATTTACCCGCCCCCTTCCCCCTTGACACCTGATTTCCCTGCTCCTTATCTCCACTTCCGTACTCCATGTCACCTCTTTCTGTCCATCTTCTCCGTCCTCCTCTTTCCTCCCTTTTCTCTCCTGTCCTCATCCCATTTAATCATTTTTGTACCCTCTCTCCCTCCCCTCCTCACCTGGAGTGGACCCTCTCATCCTGCTTCATCTGGGTACAACACAGTCCCTGCAGCTTTGCAACTTACTTTTAATTATTTCTTAACGCAGTTGCATTGAATCATTAACAATAAACTGCAAATGAATCAACGGAAGTCATTATACATTCAAAATCCGCAAGTGAGCGAAACAGTCCTGGATATTTACCTGGCATTACTTTCTCTTTTGGCTTTTTTCGCTCAACCGATTCTGCACGGACAAAAGAAAAATATCTTGGTGCACAAAATCATCTGATGTTCTAATAATTTTTACAAATTACAAATGTTGAGTTGATGTTACCAACACTCAGGGAGGTGGGTGCCAGGGACTGAGTGTGCTGAAAAATATCGAGGGAAAGGTGGGGTAGTGTAATGCCCACCATCTTCCCATTGCCATTTAGCCAGCAGTGAGGATGGAGGTGGAAGACCCTTCTGCCCAAGTGCACTACTTTATTCACTGAACTACTTCATTGGCGGTGTACCTACACCACCTCACTGCAGCAGTTCAGGAAAGTGGCTTACCATCATCTTCTCAAGGGCAATTAGGGGCAGGCAGCAATAAATGCAGGCCTGGCCAGCAGCGCTCACATCCCTTGAATGAATAAAAGGAGAAAAAAAAAACAATGAGCTCCTCTCTCCTGGTAGAAACAGCATCTGTCACTTCGAGTCATAGAACCATAGAGTTATACAGCACAGAAACAGGCCCTTTGGCCCATCATGTCCGTGCTGGCCATCAAGCATCTATCTATTCTAATCCCACTTTCTAGCACTTGGCCCAGAGCCCTGTATGCTATGGCATTTCAAGTGCTCATCTAAAGATGTTGTGAGGGTTCCTGCCTCCACCATCCCCTCAGGCAGTGTGTTCCAGATTCCAAACACCCTCAGGGTGAAAAAGGTTTTCATCCAATCCCCTCTAAACCTCCTGCCCCTTACCTTAAATCTACGCCCCCTGGTTATTGACACCTCCACTAAGGGGAAAAGTTTCTTCCTAGCTACCCCTCATAATTTTGTTTACCTCTATCAGGTCCCCCCTCAGCCTTCTCTGCTGTAAGGAAAACGACCCTTGCTTATCCAGTCTCTCTTCATAACTGAAATGCTCCCACCTAAGCAACATCCTGGTGATTCTCCTCTGCAACCTCTCCAGTGCAATCACATCCATTTCTCTGATGAACAGTGGATGATGAACTGGGAGCCGTTCCACATTTCACCTGCTGCGATCTGAATGGATCATGACATGAAGAAACTCAGGATCGTGGTTCCCTTCACAGTCACTGACAGCACCGACCTTACCCTGCTCTGAGGCTGCAGGTCTGGTTCCAGTAGGTGGCAGAGTTATGTGAACGCCTCCTTCATAAAGCACAGAAGATGCACATCCTGCTCTTGGTTTAGGTGGAGGTAAGTGAAATGCCCTCAGGAGACCCTGGGTAGATAAAGCTTGTGAGAGCCCTACACCCACTCGTCCTCCCACTCCCTCTACGATCAGTTTCTCTTCTACTCTGCTCCATCTCCCTCTCATTCTGCAGCCCGAGGGGGATTGTGAATATAACACCATGGATTGGAGTGAGTGCTGCATCCTGAACCCTTTCAATCACAACGAACCCGTTCTCCACATACAGCACCGCCCCCTGCAGACTTCACCGACTTACACATCTCCTCCACACCCAGCACTTCAACCAACTCAAACAAGACCTGTAGAAAGTAATCAGCAATAATCTGCAAAATGTTGATCGCTTTAAATAACACTGGTGCGCATGGACTGTCCTTCCTGCAGCTGAACATATCTTAAGCTGTGTGTGGTTATGAGAGGCCAACCGCCGGAATGTGAGCTTGGAAATGGCAGTGCCGCCATCAAATCAGTGTCACACGCTGACTGTTCTCACAATCTGTGCAGCCTGCCTGCTTCTAGCCAGCACTCCCAAAGCTGCAGTCATGCCTTCTGCAAGATGACATCTAGCACACACCGTGCAGGTCACGCGTACCTGACACGGACACCAAAGTGACATTTACAGCAGAAAAGCTACGAGGTATAGATCCCAATTTTGCAGCAACTTTGTTTTTAGATAATAATGTAATTTTTCAATCTGTTCCTTAGGTATCACTGATACAAGATCAAAGTAAATGTAAATTCCTAAGACAGGAATTAATAGACATCAACTTCCAAAACACTGGCCGAGATTTGATATGGGCAATGGAGGTCTCACCCAGCAATTGGAGAACTGGTGGGAGCTCTGTGTTACTTTTCTTGGGGAGGCCCGATGCAATTACATTCCCAACCTAGACAGCTCTCCAGTACCGCCAGCGCCTGTTGGAGTGTTGGACGCTGATGCTATTACCGTGGCTACATCACCAGGGGTTGCCAACGGACCATGGAGAGCACAGATTACCAATGGATATAGGAGGGGAGAGGGTCACTGGCAAGGGGATAGAAACAAGAGCAGAATGGTGGCTTCCTGCTGGGACTGCCCCCCCCACCACACTGTACACCTTCCTGATGCTGGGATCATCTATTGGGTACAGAGTACCCAAAGAATGAGGGACAACCCCTGGTAGGCAGCTGGCAAATCTGACTGGGTTTTCTGGTGGCCTCTCCGAATTGCAAGACTCGTCTGTCACTGGAATTCAACAGACAGAGGTTGATTGAGGTCCTTAAGTGGCCCTTAAGTAACCATTTAAAGGTGTCGATTGACCGCTAGGTGGGAAGGCCACCAACAACTCTCCCGCCCTGGCCTTGGTTGCTGGGTGGTGAGAGGTTGGTGGGAGCTCCACCCCCCCACACAATCAAACACTACCCCAACCCCGCGCTTTCAAACTCACCAGGGGGGTGGCCGCCATTAATTTCTGCCAGCTTTTTCTAATGTTCTGAAGTTTGTGCTTCCCAGCAGAGTGAGCAATTCCAACTCCCTCCAGCTGAGTAAAACTCATCGCAAAATAATCTCTCTCTCCACCTCAGCATAAAGTCTGGACTGAAAAGCACCACCCTTCCACACCACCCCATTTGCCACCACCCACACAGCCCCCCAACAAACCCCCATCCCCTCCCCCACCCCCCCCCTCACCCCCACCCAGGAAACCAGACAACTGGCCCCTCGAAATCAGACATTCTCCACCCTCCTCATTGCAGGAATTCCAAAACTCTGGAGTAGAGAAAATTTTCCTCATCCCCAACTCCCCATTGAACAGGAAATCGGGCCCTGAGAATACGAGAGACAATTTCTCACAGAAGAGAAAATCACAGAGCGAATCATCACTCCTCACAATCCCCGAGTTTTTTCTGCCACCTCCACTTACCCACTCCATTTCCCTGTGACACCTGCTTTCCCTGCTGCTAATTGCCACTTCTGTACCCCAGGACCATGTTTTCCACTGTTCTCATCCTCCCCATTCCTCCTTCTTCTCTCTGGTCATCCTCCCATTGAATCCTTCCTGCCCCCTCAGTCATTCTCCTCATCTCCTGGACCTTATTACCCCTTCGCCTTCTCATCCTGCTTCATCTGGGTACAACACAGTCCCTGCATCTCTGCAATTTACTTATAATTCTTTCGTAACGTAGTTGCATTTTAACATTGAAAATAAAATGCAAATGCATCAACAGAAGTCATTATAGATTCCAAATCCACAGGTTGGCAAAACCATCATTTTTTAAAAAATTTGTTCATGGGATGTAGGCATCACTGGCTAGGCCAGCATTTATTGCCCATCCCTAATTGCCCTTGTTCAGAAAGCATTTAAGAGTCAACCACATTGCTGTGGGTCTGGAGTCACATGTAGGCCAGACCAGGTAAGGACAGCAGATTTCCTTCCCTAAAGGACATTAGTGAACCACATGTGTTTTTATGATAATTGGTAATGGTTTCATGGTCACCATCAGACTCGCAATTCCAGATTTTTATTGAACTCAGATTTGCCATCTGCTGTGGTGGGAATTGAACCCTGGGTCTCTGGAGTGCTAATCCAGTGATGATACCACGACACCACTGCCTCCCCCCAACTTTGTCCTGGATTTTACCTGGACCTTAACTTTACCCTTGGCGGTCAGGCACGATTGGCAGGCCCGCGAGTGGTCAGGAAGCGGGCCGCCACCCGCGATCAGCCCCTGTTATGTTCCTTCTGTCGGGTTGCTTTGCTCAGCAAACACAGTTGCACGCCTATCCACCAGTGGGTGAGGCGGTAAACAAGATACTGCAGACGCAGAGATCAATGTAAGGTGAAGCACATGCTGTTTATTAACACAAGTAACAGAGCACTAACATCTTCTCCAACCAGGCCCTATTCTAAACTACTGATTAACATTGTAGCCCGCGCTACACAGCAATTGGGTAATACAGTCACGTAGTCAATCTGCTCACATTCTCTTAAAGGTGTCTTGCATCTCAGATTACCACATCCCTCTCCCCATTTACTTGAAAGCACAATTTACAATCTTTACAATTTACCAACTATTTACATAAAGAAATTATTTACAAATTCAGTCTGTCTCGCTGGAGGCTTCTTCAAACGTGTCAAGCGTTGTAGTTCTACAGCTTCGGCTGGTTTATCCAAGGCCTCCCTCTCAGCAGTTATCTGTCCACTCGGCTCTCCAGTAGGAACCTGTAAATTTGTTTCTTCGACTCTCAGGCTCAATAGATCCTACAGGCACTTCCAAACCAAGTGGAGTTCCTTCCACATGTGATGTAGACTCCAACGGCACATCCTTTCTTGTAGATCTGTTTCCCTTTTCCTGAGGTGATCTACGTGCATTCTAATTATCTAACCTTTGATGATATGTGATAGGAAAGGGGCCCTGTCGGTGCACTAATTTCACCTGATAGCCATTTGGGCCCATCTCTAAAGTTTTTTGCAAAAATTGTGTCTCCAACAGTGAAGTTTCTTTTGTGACTATGGCAATAGTGTCCATTTTTCTGGGCCTCCTGACTTCTCTCTACCCTCCCCACTAAATTTGGCCTTATGAGACTCAAACATGTCTTGAGACGTCTTTTCATCAACAACTCTGCGGAGGCAATACCAGTGGTCGTGTGTGGCGTAGTCCTATAGCTGAGTAGGAAACGTGATAATCTACTTGCAATAGAGTCTCCATCCAGTATTTTCATTCTGGACTTGAAGGTATGAACTGCCTTGTCGGCCATACCATTGGATGCAGGGTGGTCTGGCGAGGTCTTAACATGTGTTATGCCATTGAGACTTGTAAATCTTTGGAATTCACTGCCGGTGAATGCCGTTCCATTATCGGACACTATTATCTCTGGTAACCTGTGTATCGCAAAACTCTGACACAATCTATCTATGGTAGCGGCCAACATGGGTGATCTCACCTCGTAATACAACCATCCACTTTGATTGAGTGTCTATAATCAAGAGGAACATTGTGCCCAAAAAAGGCCCCACATAGTCAATCTGGAGGCAGACCCATGGCCTTCCTGGCCATTTCCAGGGATGCAATGGAACAGAAGGGGGCAATTTCTGTACCTGTTGGCACTGTATGCAGCTCTTGATTAAGTTTATGATTTCTGTATCCATCCCTGGCCACCATAAGTAACTGCAGTGTGATGCCAGGGTGAGCACTATGCAATTCGGTTAATAATGGCTCTCTTCCTGTCAGAGGTACAATGCCTCTCGCTCCCCACAAAGATGCCATCCTGGCAGGTGAGCTCATATCTCCTATTAAAATAAGGCTTCATTTCATCAGACTTTGGCTCATTAGGCCATCCCGGTAAGAATTGTTCCCTTACGTGAGACAAAACTGGATCACAGTCTATTCACTCTCTTATTTGACTGGCATGTACTGGTGACTAATCTAGAAAGTTTAATAATAAGGCAAGTTCTTGAGGAATTGGGACGTTCACATTGCTGTCTTTTAGAGGTAATGGGCTCAGTGCTTCGGCATTTGCAATCTGGAGTCCTGGTCGGATAAAAGTATATTTGTAAGCAGCTAGAATCAGTGCCCACCTTTGGATGCATGCAGAGGCAATTGGGGTTACTGCCTTATCTTCCACGAACAAGCCTAATAGTGGCTCGCGGTCGCATACAATGATGAAGCAGCGACCATGGATGTATTGGTGGAGCTTCTCAACGCCAAATACAATGCATAAGCCTTCTCTACTTGTGAGTACCTTCGTTCTGCAACACTGAGTGTTCTTGAGAGTAACCAATGGGCTGTTCAGAGCCATCCGCCATCCGGTGGGAGAGTACTGCCCCTACTCCGTAAGGAGATGCATCGCAGGTCAAAATTAATTCTTTCTTTGAGTCAAAATGTACCAACAGGGCCAATGAATGTAGCAACTGCTTGACTATCGTAAAAGCCTCTTCTTGTGGAGCTTACCAAGTCCACCTTGGTTCTTCTTGAGTAAATCGTATAACGGAACCAGTACTGTTGACAAATTTAGGAGAAAAGGGCCATAATAGTTAATCGTTCCCAAGAAGGACTTGAGTTCTGTGGCGTTTCTTGGTGCTGGCACCTCGCGAATAACTCCAACCTTATCTTCTACTGGGTGAAGGCTCTGTGACCCTATGACCCAGGTAAACCACTTATTTTGCTTGGAAGATACAATTTTCTCTTCTCGAGCGTACTTCGACTGGTGGGAAACGCTTCAATACCTCTTCCAGGTTAGCCGAGTGTTCTTCATTAGCTAGTCCTGTTACTAGGATATCATCGAGATAAACCACAACCTTGAAGTAAATTTTTCATTGTCCATTGGAAAATGGGACAAGCCGAAAAGATATTGGTATAACCCCCTATGCGTGTTGATAGTCACAAAATCCCGAGAGGCCTTTTCTAGCTCGACTTGCTGGTAAGCGTGGCTCATGTTGAGTTTTATATATGCGGCTCCCCCTGCCAGCTAGGAGTACGATTCATCAATTTTCAGTATAGGATGCCTGTTAAGTCTCGCCACTTTGTTAACGGTCAACTTGTAGTCCCCGCATATTGGCACACTCTGGTCAGGCTTTAGAAATGTAGAAAATAGGAGCAGGAGTAGGCCATTCGGCCCTTCGAGCCTGCTCCACCATTTATTATGATCATGGCTGATCATCCAACTCAATAGCCTGCTCCCGCTTTCTCCCCATATCCTTTGATCCCTTTCGCCCCAAGGTTATATCTAACTCCTTCTTGAAAACATACAATGTTTTGGCCTCAACTACTTTCTGTGGTAGCAAATTCCACAGGCTCACTACTCTCAGGGTGAAGAAATTTCTTCTCATCTCAGTCCTAAATGGTCTACCCTGTATCCTCAGACTGTAACCCCTGGTTCTGGACTCCCCCACCATCGGGAACATCCTTCCTGCACCTACCCTGTCTAGACCTGTTAGAATTTTATAGGTTTCTATGAGATCCCTCCCCCTCATTCTTCTGAACTCCAGCGAATATAATCCTAATCGACTCAATCTCTCCTCATATGTCAGTCCCGCCATCCCAGGAATCAGTCGGGTAAACCTTCGCTGCACTCCCTCTATAGCAAGTACATCCTTCCTCAGATAAGGAGACCAAAATTGCACAAAATATTCCAGGTGTGGTCTCACCAAGGTCCTGTATAATTGTAGCAAGATATCCCTGCTCCTGTACTTGAATCCTCTCGCTATGAAGGCCAATGTACCATTTGCCTCCTTTACTGTCTGCTGCACCTGCATGCTTACCTTCAGCGACTGGTGTACAAGGACACCCAGGTTTCGTTGCACATTCCCCTCTCTCAATTTATAGCCATTCAGATAATAATCTGCCTTCCTGTTTTTGCTACCAAAGTGGATAACCTCACATTTATCCATATTATATTGCATCTGCCATGCATTTGCCCACTCACTCAGCTTGTTCAAATCACACTGAAGCATCTCTGCATCATCCTCACAGCTCACCCTCCCACCCAGCTTTGTGTCAACTGCAAATTTGGAGATATTACATTTAGTTCCCTCATCTAAATCATTAATATATATTGTGAATAACTGGGGTCCCAGCACCGATCCCTGCGGTAACCCACTAGTCACTGCCTGCCATTCAGAAAAATACCCATTTATTCCTACTCTTTGTTTCCTGTCTGCCAGCCAGTTTTCTATCCATCTCAATATAATACCCCCAATCCCATGCGCTTTAATTTTAAATGCTAATCTCTTATGTGGGACTTTGTTGAAAGCCTTCTGAAAGTCCAAATAAACCACATCCACTGGCTCCCCCTCATCAACTCTACTAGTTACATCCTCGAAAAATTCCAGTAGATTTGTCAAGCATGATTTCCCTTTCGTAAATCCATGATGACTCTTTGCGATTCTGCCACTGTTTTCCAATTGTTCAGCTCTTAAGTCTTTTATAATGGACTCTAGAATTTTCCCCACCTCCAACGTCAGGCTGACTGGTGTATAATTCTCTGTTTTCTCTCTACTTCTCTTTTTAAATAGTGGGGTTACATTAGCTACCCTCCAATCTGCAGGAACTGTTCCAGAGTCTATAAAATCTCAGAAGATGACCACCAATGCATCCGCTATTTCTAGGGCCACTTCCTTAAGTACTCTGAGATGTAGATTATCAGGCCCTGGGGATTTATCGGCCTGCAATCCCATCAATTTTTCCAACATTATTTCCCTGCTAATACTGATTTCTTTCAGTTCCTCCCTCGCACTAAGCCCTGTGTTCCCCAACATTTCTGGTATGTTATTTATGTCCTCCTTTGTGAAGACAGAGCCAAAGTATATATTTAGTTAGTCAGCCATTTCTCTGTTTCCCATTATAAGTTCCCCTGTTTCTGACTGTAAGGGACCTACATTTGTCTTCACCAATCTTTTTCTCTTCACTTACCTATAGAAACTTTTACAGTCAGTTTTTATGTTCCCTGCAAGCTTACTCTTGTACTCTATTTTCCCCTTCTTAATCAATCCCTTGGTCCTCCTTTGCTGAATTCTAAACTGCTCCCTAGCCTCAGGTCTGTTGTTTTTTTCTGGCCAATTTGTGTGCCTCTTCCTTGGATCTAATATATTCTCTAATTTCCCTTGTAAGCCTTGGTTTGGCTGCCTTTACTGTTGCACCAGACAGGAATAAACAGTTGTTGCAGTTCACCCATGCGCACTTTGAATGTTTGCCACTATCTATCCACTGTCATCCCTTTAAGTAACGTTTCCCAATCCATCATAGCCAACTCGCGCCTCATACCATCGTAGTTTCCTTTATTAAGATTCAGGACCCTAGTCTCAGAAGCAACTATGTCACTCTCCATCTTGATGAAGAATTCTGTCATATTATGGTCACTCATCCCCAAGGGGCCTCGCACAACTAGATTGCCAATTATTCCATTCTCATTACACAATACCCAGTCTAGGGTGGCCCATTCTCTAGTTGGTTCCTCAACGTATTGGTCCAGAAAACCATCCCATATACGCTCCAGGAATTCCTCCTCTACAGTGTTGTTACTAATTTGACCCTCACTAACGTTTTTTTCCCCTTAGTGTTTCTCAGCTCTACCCATACAGATTCCACATCGTCGGAGCTAATATCTTTCCTCACTATTGCGTTAATTTCCTCTTTAACCAGCAATGCAACTCCACCACCTTTTCCTTTTTGACTGTCCTTCCTAAATACTGAATACCCCTGGATGTTTAGTTCCCATCCCTGGTCACCCCGCAGCCATGTCTCCGTAATCCCGACTATATCATACCTGTTTACATCTATTTGATTCATCCACTTTATTGTGAATGCTCCTCGCTTTAAGGCACAAAGCCTTAAGGCTTGTCTTTTTAACATTACTTGTCCCGTTCCCTTATTTTTCACTGAGGCCCTGTTTGATTCTTGCCTTTGATTTCTCTGCCTATCACTTTTTTTATTCCCCTTTCTGTCTTTTGTTCTTGTCATTGATTCCCCTACCTCTGACTCCTTGCATAGGTTCCCATCCCCTTGCCATTTTAGTTTAAACCCTTCCCAACCACTCTAGCAAATATTCCCCCGAGGACATCAGTCCCGGTCCTGCCCAGGTGTAACCCATCCAGTTTGTACTGGTCCCACCTCCCCCAGAACCGGTCCCAATGTCCCAGGAATCTGAAACCCTCCCCCTCACACCATCTCTTCAGCCATGTATTCATCCGATATATCCTGCCATTTCTACTCTCACTAGCCCGTGGCACTGGTAGTAATCCTGAGATCACTACCTTTGAGGTTCTACTTTTCAACTTACTTCCTAACTGCCTATATCTGCTTTTAGGACCTCATCCTTTTTTTCACCTTTGTCATTTGTGCCAATGTGTACCACGACCATTAGCTGTTCACCCTCCCCCTTCAGAATGTCCTCTAGCTGCTCTGAGACATCCTTGACCCTAGCACCAGGGAGGCAACTTACCATCCTGGAGTCTCATTTGTGGCCATAGAAATGCCTATCTATTCCCCTTACAATTGAATCCTCTATAACTATTGCATTCCCACACTTTTTACTCCTCCCCTGTGCAGCAGGGCCAACCGTGGTGCAATGAATTTGGCTGTTGCTGCTTTCTGCTGAGAGGCCATTCCACTGAACAGTATCCAAAGTGGTTTAAATGTTTTGCAGGGAAATAGCCACAGGAGATTCTTGCACTGCCTGCCTAGTCCTCTTGCTCTGCCTGGTGGTCACCCAGTCCCTTCCTGCCTGTGGACTCCTAGCCTGCAGTGTGACCACCTCTCTATACGTGCTATCCACAAAAATCTCTGCCTCGCGGATGCTCCACAGTGTCCCCAGTCGCTGCTCCAGCTCCAAAACCCAGGCTTCTAGGAGCAGCAGCTGGAGACACTTCCCGCATACATGCTGGCCCCAAGCACTGGAAATGTTCTCGGCTTCCTACATAGAGCAGGAGGAGCACACCACAGCTTTGAGCTCTGCTGCCATGATTTACCCCTTAAAATTAAATTAAATCTTTTGGAAGATACTTAATATCAAATAATATCAATTACTCTGGGGCCCTTCTTCCCTGCTCCTCGTTGTTACAGAATATAGCCCTTACAAATGATGAACCACAAAATAAGATCTTAAAAACTATAAGTGATAAAAGTAGTAAATACTTACCCGACCGTACTCACGGTACTCCCTTAGTTACCAACCTCCAACTTAAGCACTCTACTACAGCCCAAAGCAGCACTCCAGTGTAGACAAAGTCAACACTGTAAGATGGCCTGTTTTTATACTCTCTGAATCTAGCCTCTGAAAACCTGTTTAAGCCAGTTATCTAAACTAATTATAGCTGCAAGCAGAGCCTGTATAAACCCTGCTTTAAAGCTGGCCTAAAACTCACCTTCTTCCAACCCAAACAACAACTTTTAGTTAATTACTAAATTAAAGAAAGACTAGACTTTAGATAGAAATTAACCCTTAAATTCCCTCAGTCACCAAACTCCAACTTAAGCACTCTACTGCAACCCAAAGCAGCACTCCTGTGCAGACCAGTACTGGGACTATGGCTGCTGCCCATTTGGAAAATTGTAGAGGCTGTAAAGCTCACAACCTTTCCAGCCTGCCTAATCTGACATCAATTTTTTCTCATAATGCAGAGGGGATTGGTCTCACCTTCAAGGATCTGGGTGTTGCCCCAGTATCCATGTGGATTTTAGCTTGCAGCCCCTGGAACTTCCCAAGCTCCTCCCTGAACACCGAGGCATATTTCTGTAATAATTCTTTCAGGACTTTCATTCTGAGTTGAAAAATCTTGGTCCACTCCAACTTTATTTCCTAAAGCCAATTCCAACCAAGTAGACTTGGCCCTCCCCTGCTACCACTATTAGAGATAAATAAACAGACTGATTTCCATACTGTATTGGAACCTTGCATATACGTCTTACTTGCATGTCTTCACCAGTATACATCTTTAATTTAGCACCAGAATTTTTCAGGTTTAGTGAATGGTCTCCTCCATTCAGATATTTGAACGTGTGTTCCCCTATAACTGTAGCGGATGCCCCTGTATCCACCTCCATTCGGATGGGTTTTCGTTAACTTCCACTGTCACGTAGATTGGCTCTGTTTTACCCATTTTTAAGTTGTGAAGTGAGTAAATATCTGACTCTGTTTCTTCTGGTTCCCCGATTGTATGGACTTCACGATTCCTGCATTTCTGCTTAAAATTTTGTCTTAATCTGTCTTTACAATATCGCATAATGTGCCCATTACAGTGGCCGTAGAAACACTCGATTCTTTTAAATTGTCATTTGCTTACAGGATGTCTGGCTCCATTTCGGCCATTATTATGTGGGTTTTCTCTGTTAAACCATTGCTTTTTGTTGGTCTGTTAATGACGGCTGTTTCTCACCTTTCCGCGGAGCCCTGTGCTTCCGCCCCATTTCTAACCGGTGCCTCCCTCCCGACATGAAGGACGGAGCCATTTTGTGCTCCCTTGATTGTTTCTGAATCCCTGACTGCGCTCTCCATTGCGAGCACCAACTCCAGCGCTTTGCTGAAGTCTGAATTTGTTTCTGACAACAACCTTTTTTGAATGGCGTCTGCAATAATCCCACATACTAATCGGTCTCAAACATGTCGTTAATCGATGTCCCGAACTCGTGCTCTGTCAGTTGTTTTAAGGCTGCTACATAGCAAGCGACAATCTCTCCAGGAGCATGACACCTCGAATTAAATTTAAAATGTTGTGTTGTTATCGAGGGTTTTGGCTGAAAGTGGCTTTTCACAAGATTTACCAACTCATCAAAGCTCTTGGAATCTGGGGCATTGGGTGCCATTAGATTAGGAATTAGGCCTTATGCTTTGCTGCCACATGTCGATAAGAGGGTCGTTTGCCTCTTCTCCTCCCCGAGTATGTCATTGGCCAAAAAGAAGAACACAAGGCTTTCAACATAATGTGACCCGTCATCAGTGGTCTGATCAAAAAGTTCGATACGGCCAAACTGTGGCATTCTGGAGGGAGATAACTTCGACGACTATGATGAAGGCTGTACTCATAATCACCTTGCAAGGTACGGCTGATTTACTTCTGTTTAACTTCCCCGGCTTTCTTAGGTGTCGTCGACTGGTTGTGTTTTGCCTCGTCACCAGTTGTTATGTTCCTTCTGTCGGGTCACTTTGCTCAGCGAACACGGTTGCACACCTATCAACTGGTGAGTGAGTCGATAAACAAGATACTGCAGATGTAGAGGGCTGGGGCGGGGGCCTGTCAGTCCAATAGTGACCCCGTGTGCAGTTTGAAAATGGCACAGGCAGCTCCTTGGAGGCTGCCGAGGAAGAAAATATCTTCAGCATTGTGAACAGCGAAGTTATGGCCTTAAGTGTGGCTGGAGATGCCAGGCAGGAAGGCAGGTCAGGTGGGCACTCGGCCCCATCGGTTATCAGGTGAGTGCCATGTGGTCCTCCTGGAGGAGGTGGCTGCCAGAAGGGGCACCCTTGTCCCAAGAGATGGAAGGAGGAGTCCACTGTACCTAACAAAGGGAGCTCGGGAAGAGGTGCCAGTGCAAGTCAGCTGCCATGATGTTGTGTGGCTCACGTGGGTGCAGAGCCACAAAAGGTTTAACGGCCTGCTGCGCTTGAGAACATAAGAAATAGGAGCAGGAGTAGGCCATTCGGCCCCTCAGGCCTGCCCCGCCATTCAATAAGATCATGGCTGATCTGCCCCAGGCCTCAACTCCTCTTTCGTGCCAACTCCTCATAGCCCTCAACTATTTCTGTCATGAAGCTATTAATGTATAGAACGTTATTGGAAATTATTTTTTTAAAAAGAGGGTTAGTCTGTGGGTGTGTCTTAATTGGATTAAAGCCAGCCAGTCTGCGTGCTTTGATGTGTACTAGTTTGGAGATGTAAGAAAGTTAGAGTGCATTTGCATTTTGTTAAATAGAGCATTCAAGAATGGGAGTGAAATCTGGCACCTAGCTAGCGGAGAGCAAGCAATATTGCTAATAAAATTGGCACTATGAAAAGGATTTTATTGTTAGAAGAGGTGGAGTTCAAAGGGGCTGGTGATACAATGAGAATTTACATTCAATGAGGTGTGCTGGGTCTAACAGACAGCAGTTTCATGTGTGCAGGGCAGAGACAATAGAAGATCAAAGCCTGTAAGCTACCACTGTGTCTGCAAAGGAACCAAAGTGAAAGGAACCTCATTTTGAATTTAAAAACAAAAAACTGCGGATGCTGGAAATCCAAAACAAAAACAGAAATACCTGGAAAAACTCAGCAGGTCTGGCAGCATCGGCGGAGAAGAACAAAGTTGATGTTTCGAGTCCTCATGACCCTTCAACAGAATTAAGTAAAAATAGGAGAGGGGTGAAATATAAGCTGGTTTAAGATGGGGTGGTGGGGGGGGGGAGAGAGAGAGAGAGAGAGAGAGAGGGAGAGAGAAGTGGGGGGGGGGTTGGTTGTAGGGACAAGCAAGCAGTGATAGGAGCAGATAACCAAAAGATGTCAAAAGAACAAAGAGCTGTTGAAGGTGGTGATATGGCGGCATTCCGTAGGTATCGCTCCCTCCGTGACACCCTGGTCCACTCCTCCATCACCCCCTACTCCTCAACCTCCACCTACGGCACCTCCCCATGCCCACGCAGAAGATGCAACGCCTGCCCCTTCACTTCCTCTTTCCTCACCGTCCAAGGGCCCAAACACTCCTTTCAAGTAAAGCAGCATTTCACTTGCATTTCCCCCAACTTAGTCTACTGCATTTGTTGCTCCCAATGCGGTCTCCTCTACATTGGAGAGACCAAACACAGACTGGGCGACCGCTTTGCAGAACACCTGCGGTCTGTCCGGAAGAATGACCCAGACCTCCCTGTCGCTTGCCATTTTAACACTCCACCCTGCTCTCTTGCCCACATGTCTGTCCTTGGCCTGCTGCATTGTTCCAGTGAAACTCAACGCAAACTGGAGGAACAGCACCTCATCATCCGACTAGGCACTATACAGCCTTCTGGGCTGAATATTGAGTTCAACAACTTTAGATCTTGAACTCCCTCCTCCAACTCAACCCCCTTTCTGTTTCTTCCCCCTCCCTTTTGTTTTTTCCAATAATTTATATAGATTTTTCTTTTCCCACCTATTTCCATTATTTTTAAATCTATACCTTTTATGCCCTTTTAGTCTTATTTCACCCCACCCCCACCAGAGTTATCTGTACCTTGCGTGTCCTGCCATCCATTCTTAATTAGCACATTCTTTTGGATAATATCACCACCTTCAACACCTCTTTGTTCTTTTGTCTGTGACATCTTTTGATTATCTGCTCCTATCATTGCTTGCTTGTCCTTACACCACTCCCCCCCTACTTCTCTCCCCCCCACCCCCCCAACCTTAAACCAGCTTTTATTTCACCCCTCTCCTATTTTTACTTAGTTCTGTTGAAGGGTCATGAGGACTCGAAACGTCAACTTTGTTCTTCTCTGCCAATGCTGCCAGACCTGCTGAGTTTTTCCAGGTATTTCTGTTTTTGTTCTCATTTTGAATTTGTAAGGTGAAAATGCTTTGCCTGGTGTCTGCTTAAAGTCTAGGGTTGCTGTTCCCTTAGTGGAGATTAGTGTGCAATTTGTTAAAAGTTATGATAGTAGTAATTTGTAGCCATGTGTACATATTCAACTTATGTAAATTAATAAATGTCTCATGTAGTTTGATATAAAAACCTCTCAAGAACTGGTGGTCTGATTCCTGAATTTAGAGCTGCATCTCAAACATACCACTTAAAATATAAGTTATGACAGTTGTTTAAAGTTTCCCTCTGGGATTTTTAAATAACTCAGCTTTACCAACTGCTGAGTCATAACAATTTCAAAAATCGATCTACCTCCTCTAAATACTTTCAGTGATCTAGCCTCCACAACTCTCTGGGGTAGAGAATTCCAGGCATTCACTACTCTCTGAGAGAAGGAATTCCTTCACATCTCAGTTTTAAATGAGTGTCCCCTTATTCTGTAACTATGTCCCCTAGTTTGAGATTCCCCACCAGTGGAAACATCTTCTCAACATCTACCCTGTCCAGCCCCCTCAGAATCTTAAACGTTTCAATAAGATCATCCCTCATTCTTCTAAAGTCTAATGAATAAAGGCCTAACCTGTTTAGCCGTTCTTGATAAGTCAACCCCTTCATCCCAGGAATCAGCCTAGTCAATCTCTTTTGAACTGCCTCCAATGTCAGTATATCCTTTCTTAAATACGGGGACCAAAACTGTACACAATACTCCAGGTGCGGCCCTGTACAGTTGTAACAAGTCTTCCCTATTTGTAAATTCCAACCCCCTAGCAACACAGGCCAAAATTCCATTTGCATTCTTAATTACTTGCTGCACCCGCATGCTAACTTTTTGTGTTTCATGCACAAGAACACCCAAATCCCTCTGTGCTGCACTTTTTTGGAGTCTCTCTCCATTTAAATAATAACTTGCCTTTTTATCCTTCCTACCAAAGTGCATGACCTCACAGAGATAAAAGCATAATACTGCGGATGCTGCAAATCTGAAACAAAAGCAGATTTTGTTGCATAACCTCACACTTTCCTACATTAAGCTCCATCTGCCAAGTTTTTGCCCACTCACTCAACCTCTCTATATCCCCTTACAGATTCCTTATGCCCTTATCACAACATGCCCTCCCACCTATTTTTGTATCAGTAGCAAATCTGGATACATTAAACACTGCTTCCTCCTCCAAGTCATTAATGTAGATAGTAAATAATTGAGGCCCTAGGACTGATCCTTGTGGCACTCCACTAGTTACGTCTTTCCAACCTGAAAAAGACCCATTAATCCCTACTCTCTGACTTCTGTGTTAACCAATCCTCAATCCATGCTAATACATTACCTCTAATACTGTGAGCTCTTATCTTTTGCAATGACGGTTCATGTGGCACCTTATCGAATGTGTTATGGAAATCCAAATACACTACAGTTGCCAGTTCCCCTTTATCAACTCTGCTTGTTATATCCTCAAAGACCTCCAGCAAATTTATCAAACGTGATTTCCCTTCCACAAAACCATGTTGACTCTGTTTGATTGCTTTGAGCTTTTCTAAATGTCCTGCTATTTCTTCCTTAATAACGGACTCCAGCATTTTTCCAACAACAGATGTTAGGCTGACTGGCCTATAGTTTCCCGTTTTGTCTCCCTCCCTTCTTGAACAAGGGCATCACATAAGCGGTTTTCCAATCCGCTGGGACCCTCCTGGAATCCAATGAGCTCTGGAATATTTCAACCAATGCCTCCACTATCTCTGCAGCTATTTCCTTTAAAACCCTTGGATGAGGACATCAGGTCCTGGTGTCTTGTCTGCCTTTAGTCCCATTAGTTTGTCAAATACTTTGTTCCTCGTGGTAGAGACTGTTACAAGATCTTTCCTCCCATTAGCTTCTTGCTTATCTGATATCTTTGGGATGTTTATAGTGTCCTCCACCATGAAGACCAATGCAAAACATTGGTTTAAATTATCTGCCATTTCCCTGTTCCCCATTATCAATTCTCCAGTCACATCCTCCAAGGGTCCCACGCTCACTTTAGCTACTCTCTTTCTTTTTATATATTCATAGAAGCTCTTGCTGTTTGTTTTTATATTTCTTGCCAATTTACTTTCATAATCAATTTTTTCCCTCTTTATTAGCTTTTTAGTCACCCGCTGCTGGTTCCTAAAAAATTCCTAATCCTCTGGCCTGCCACTAGTTTTTGCTGCTTTGTGTGCCTTAGTTTTTGATTGGATACTCTCCTTGACCGCCTTTGTTTGTCCTTCTCATCGCGTCCTTCTTTTTGACCGGGATAAATTTTTGCCAAGCGTTATGAAATAACTGCTGAAATGTCTGCCACTGCTCATCCACTGACCTTCCCCTTAGTCTATTTTCCCAGCCCACTTTAGACAACTCTTTCTTCATACCTCTGTAATTGCCCTCATTTAAGTTGAGGACACTGGTTTGAGATCTGAGTTGCTCGCCCTCAAACTGAATTTGAAATTCTACCATGTTGCAATTGCTTCCCTTACAGGGTCGTTAACTATGATATCTCTTATTATCCCACCTTATTACACATTACTAGATCTGAAATAGCCTGTTCCCAGGTAGGTGCTGCAATGTATCGCTCTAAGAAGCAATCCCTGGTGCACTCTACAAATACGTCTTCCATGCCTGCCAATCTGATTTGTCCAGTCAATATGCAGATTAAATTAACCAAGACAATTGTCACACCCTTCTTACACACCGCCATTATTTCCCAATTTATGCTTTGTCCTACAGTGAGGCAACTCTTCAGGGCCTATAGACAATTCCCACCCATGACTTCTTCCCCTTGCTATTCCTTACTTCCACCTAAACTGATTCCACATCATGATGTATTGGACCTATATCATTATTCACCACCTCACTGATACCTACCTTCCTTTATTACCCCACCTCCCTTTCCTTTTTGCCTCTTTTTCCAGAACATCGAATATCCTTGGATATTGAGTTCCCAGTCTTGGTCATCCTGCAACCATGTCTCCGTAATAGCTATCAAGTCATATTCATTTATTTCTATTTGTGCTGTCAACTTATCTATCTTGTTACAAATGCTGCTTGCATTCAGATAAAGAGCCTTAAGCTTTGATTTTTTTTTTACCATTATTACGCATTCTGGTTCTAATTTCTGCTGCACTCTTCTGCTTATATTTTCTGCCTCTTCCTGTCACACTTTGACTATCATTGGCCTCTTCACTACCCTGCACCTCTGCTCTCTCGTTTCTTTTTGATTTTTTAAAATTGCCTTCAGTTGAACCCTTCCCACCCATTACCAGGGTCAAGAAGGGGCTGTCTGAAACCTGGAAGGGGCCACATGGTCAAAATTCTCCAGGGGCCTTGGAGACACCAATGAGTCCTTAATTGAAGCTTAGATGTGCTAAGAGTGAAGCTCAGAACGGAGATGAAGCTGTCAAGTTCAAATAACCAGCAGCAAACTATTTCCTAAACTCCTCATGACTCACACTGGCAATGCTATTGACCCTTCTTATCCTGCCCTTGGATGAGGTTATGCAAAATGTGGGCCGCCCGCCTGCCCATGCGAAGTGCGCAAAATCGCACGGGCAACATAAAATCAGGTTCAATTGGGTTTTTAATGGCCTTAAGTGGCCTCTTAAATGATGGAGGGCGTGGCTTTGACAGCTGCACGCGCCCGGTGACCTGAAGATTGCGTGCGTAAGGGATGACATCGGGACGCTCGCCCGACGTCTTCTCACGCTATTTTAGGCCCAATCGGGTCGGGGCATGTGACTGCCCGTGAGGCGCAAAATTCTGCCCCTGGTCTTACTTTTTCTTTTTGCTTTTTAACCTCAACCAATTCTGCATGGATATAAGAAAAATAGCTTGGTTGATAAAATCATTTACTGTTATAATAATTTTTACAAATTACAAATGTTGGGTTGATCTTACCAGCCCTCAGGGACAGGTGGGGGTTGGTGGGGTGGGGGCAGCTTGCAGTAAGATGGCGAGGGAAGGCTGGAGGGGGGGTAGGACTGGGGCTATCCGTCTTCCCATGACCATTTAGCCAGCAGTGAGGACAGAGATGGACAACTCTTCTGCCCAGAGGCCAAGAAAACTACTTAATTCGCCGAGTAAGGGCTTCTCTGAACACCACAGACATTTTACCAGCAACTGGGGAGGTGGTGGTGGGGGGGGGGGGGGGGGGGGGGGGCGGCTGCTGGTGGGGGGGTGTCTGCTGCAATGTGAACGTTGCTCAAAAGGCCAGCATTTCTTGCCCATCCCTAATTGTCCCTGAGCAGGTGGTGGTGAGCTATCTTCTTCAACTGCTGCATTCAATGTGGTGAAGGTACACCCAGAAAGATTTGACCAAGTATTGGCTGATTGTGGTATCAAGGAGTCCGAGCATAATTGAAGCCACTGGGAATCAGCAGAAACTCTTCACTGGTTGGAGTCATATCAAGTACAAAGGAAGATGGTTGAATTGTTGGAGCTCAATTATCCCAGGACATTGCTGCATGAATTCTTCAGAGTCGTGTCCTAGGTCCAATCACCTTCAGCTGCTTCATCAATGACATTCCTTCCATCATAACGTCAGAAGTGGGGATGTTCACTGATGATTGCACAATATTCAGCACCATTCACGACTCCTCAGACACTTAAGCAGTCCATGTCCAAATGCAGCAAGACCTGGACAACATCCATGCTTGGACTGACAAGTGGCAAGTAACATTCGTGCCACACAAGTGCCAGGCAATGACCATCTCCAACAAGAGAGAATCTAATTAACAGCCCTTGACATTCAATGACATTACCATCGCTGAGTCCCCACTATCATCTTGGTGGTTACCATTGACCAGAAACTGAACTGGAGTAGCCATAGAAATACTGTGGCTACAAAAGCAGGTCAGAGACTAGGAATCCTGCAGCGAGTAACTCACCTCCTGACTCTCCAAAAGCCTGTTCGCCATCTACAAGGCACAAGTCAAGAGTGTGATGGAATACTCTCCATTTGCCTGGATGAGTGCAGCTCCAACAACACTCAAGAAGCTTGACACCATCCAGGACAAAGCAACCCACTTGACTGGCACCCCACCCAGAAACATTTACTCCCTCCACCACTGACGAACAGTGGCAGCAGAGTGTACCAACTACAAGATGCACTGCAGGAACTCACCAAGGCTCTTTAGACAGCACTTTCCAAACTCACAATTGCTACGATCTAGAAAGGCAAGGGCAGGAGACACATGGGAACACCACCACCTGGAAGTTCTCCTCCAAGACACTCAACATCCTGACTTGAAAATATATCGCTGTCTTTTCACTGTTGCTAGTTCAAAATCCTGGAACTCCTTCCCTCACAGCACTGTGGGTGTACCTATACCACATGGACTGCAGCCGTTCAGGGTGCAGTTCACCACCACCTTCTCAACTACAATTATGGATGGGCAATAAATGCTGGCCTAGCCAGCAGAGCCCAGCAGCCCATGAATGAAAAATAAAGCTGCTTCATCAACGGCTTTCCCTCAGAAGTGAGTATGTTCGCTAATGTTGCACAGTGTCCAGTACCATTCACGACTCTCAGATACTTAAGCAGTCTGTGTCCATATGTAGCATGACCTAAACAACATTCAGGTTTGAGCTGGTAAACAACAAGTAACATAGGTGGCACACAAGTGCCAATGAATGATCATGTCCCCTTGACATTCAACCACGTTACCACTGCTGAATCCCTTACTATCAGCATTGACCAGAAACAGAAGTGGACCAGCCATATAAATACTGTGGCTACAAGGGCAGCTCAGAGGCTTGGAATTCTGTGGTGAGGAACTCCCCACCTTGACTCCCCAAAGCATGTCCACCATTTAGGAGGCACAAGTCAGAAGTGTGATGGAATAGTCTCTATTTGCCTGGATGAGTGCAGCTCCAACAACACTCAAGAAGTTTATAAGAACATTAAAAATAGGAACAGAAATAGACCCATTCAGCCCCATAAGCCTGCTCCGCCATTCAATAAGATCATGGTTGATTTTCTTGTGTTTCAATATCCACATTGCCCTCCAACCCCAATAACCTTTGATTCCCTTGCTTAACAAGAATCTATCTAACTCTGCCTTAAAAATATTCAATGACCCCACTTCCACCACCTTCTGAGGCAGAGAGTTCCAAAGTCACACAACCCACTGAGAGGAAAAAATTCTCCTCATCTCTGTCCTAAAAGGGCAACCCCTAATTTTAAAATAGTGCTGCTAGTTCTGGACTCACCCACAAGAGGAAACATCCTTTCCCATCCACCTTGTCAAGGCTGTTCAAGACCTTGTATACTTCAATCAAATCACCCCTCACTCTTCTAAACTCCAGTGGAAACAAGCCCAGTCTGTCCAACCTTTCCTAATGAGACAACCCACTCATTTCAGGTATCAATCTAGTAAACCTCCTTTCAACCACGTCCAATGCATTTACATCCTTTCTTAAATAAGGAGACCAAAACTGCACACAGTATTCGAGGTACAGTCTCACCAATGCCCAGTATAATCAAAGCATAACATCCTTACTATTATGTTCAATGCCTCTTGTAAAAAAGGATAGCATTCCATTGGCCTTCTTAATTACTTGCTGTACCTGCATACTAACCTTTTGTGACTCGTACTAGAACACCTAGATCCCTCTGCACCTCAGAATTACGCAGCCGTTCTCAATTTAACTGCTTTTTAGTTCTTCCTGCCAAAGTGAACAACTTCACATTTTCTCACATTAAACTTCATTTGCCAGATCTTTGCCCACTCACTCAACTTATCTATATCCATCAACAACCTCCTCATGTCCTCTTCACAACATACTTTCCTACCTATCTTTGTGTCATATGCAAATTTAGCTACCATGTCTTCACTCCCCTCATCTAAGACATTGATGTAAATCATAAAAAGTTGAGGCCCCAGCACAGACCCCTGTGGGACTCCACTCATCACATCTGCCAATCTGAAAAAGACCCATTTATGCATACTCTCTGCTTTCTGCCAGCCAGCCAATCTTCTATCCATGCTAGTATGTTGCCCCCTACACCATGCGCTTTTATTTTCCATTATAACCTTTGATATGGCACCTTATCAAATGTGGCACCTTGAAAATCCAAGCTCAGTACGTCTACAGATTTCCCATTTATCCACTGTGCATGTTACTCCTTCAAAAAACTCAAATAAATTGGTTAAACATGATTTTCCTTTCACAAAACCATGCTGACTCTTTCCAATTGCCTTGAGCTCTTCTAAGTGCCCAGCTTGACACCATCCAGGGCAAAGCAGCCCACCTGATTGAAACCCAATCCACCAGTTTTAATATTCACTCCCTCCACCACTGGCACACAGTGGCAACAGTGTGCACCAACTGCAGGATGCATGGCATCAACTCACCAGCTTTCTTTGATAGTACCTCCTATACCCACGACTTCTACCACCTAGAAAGACAAATACAGCAGGCACATGGGAACCCTCTCACCTGAAAGTTCCCTCCAAGTCATACACCATCCTGACTTGGAACCAAGTCCCCGTTCCTTCACTGCCACTAGGTCAAAAAACCTGGAACTTCCTCCCTAATAGCACTGCAGCTGTACCCACACCACATGGACTGAAGCAAACATACGAACATACAAATTAGGAGTAGGCGTAGGTTATTTGGCCTCTCAAGCCTGCTCTGCCATTCAATAAGAACATGGCTAATCTGATTATGGCTTCAACTCCACATTCTGCCTACCCCAATAGCCTTTGACTCCCATGTTCATCAAAAATCTATCTACCCCTTCCTTAAAAATATTCATTGACCCTGCCCCCACTGCTCTCGAGGGAAGTGAGTTCCAAAGCTTCACAATTCTCAGAGAATTTCTCTTCATCTCCATCTTAAATGGGAGACCCCTTATTTTTAAACTGGTTCTAGGCTCTCCCACACTAAAAACATCCTTTCAGAATCCACCTGGTCAAGTCCCTTCAGGATCTTATATATTTCAATGAGATGACCACTCAATCTTCTAAATTTCAACGGGAACAGACCCAGCCTGTCCAACCTTTCCTGCAAGATAGCGTCCCTATTCCAGGCATCAGTCGAGTGAACCTTCTCTGAACTGCCTCTAAAGCCCTATATCCTTTCTTAAATAAGGAGACCAAATCTGTACATACTAGAAACAGGAAGGGCGGCTACTGAACAGAGTCACAGGAGTCAGCTGATGAACTTTAACAAAGGAGTAAAACATTTATTAAAAAAGGAAAGATGAACTATGTTACAATACTCCTTCACCCACTACTATACCTTTACAGGTATATTCAGATTTGTACAGATAACACAAGTTACAAAAGCTATCTTATACTCTAATGTTCACACTAGCTACACAGTCCAACCAATAGGTGGCCTGTGGTCAGACACACAACATTCTGAAACCAAATTTGAGATGCCACCCCAAACAGATGCTGTGGATCCCCCATCAATTCCCCCCAGACGCTTGTCACACCATGAGCCAACCGGTCTCGCTGAACTCCGTCTTTCACATGAGAGTTTCCACTCTCAAAAAACCCGCTTTGGAAACTTCTCCCAAAGGATGCTTTCTCTCAGATGCCTGAGACAAGGGTCCACCTCTAGAGTTTCAAACTCTCCTTCTGATGTTCCTCTCCCCTGGATTGCATGTGCATTCAAGCTTCCTTCTAAGCACTCCCTCTCAGGTACTCAGCCATGCCAACAGAACACCACCGCTTCACATGCTCACAGTAAGGAGTCACCAACCTTTGGCTGTCTCCTCGGATCTTCTGGCTTTTCACAAGCCCACGTTGCCTTGATTCTGCTCCCCGTAGCTTTCTCTCTTTAATTTGGAGCCTTTTACTCTGTTCCTCACTTTAATTTCCACTGAACAGGATTTGTTCCAGAATCCTTTCTTGTCCTTTGACTTAACTATCCTCTTGGGACCTTTCCTGTTCCATTCCCTTGCTTTGGGGACTTTCTTATTTGCTCTTTGAAGCCTGTCTCCTGCAGTTCTCTCTCCTGTGTTCAGCTTCTCCTGGCACCTGCTTCCATCTAAACTAAAATTCCTTTCCTGTTTCTTTCTGTAGGTCTCGTGTTGCTAGGCAACAACACAGGTTTCTCAACTTTGTTTTAACTTCCCTTCAAGAGTCATGAAACCTCATCAGTTTGCAGGCATCTCTTAAAGTGAAACCAAAACTCAAGTTCCCTCCCCCTTTCTTAACACACCAATACAGAAACACAAATCAAACTTAAACTTAAATCTAAAACTCGTTCCTAACACCCAAAAATATAAATATAACTTACTTAAACTACTTCTAGTTCCTAACACCAGGAATGTCCATGTTCTGTAGTCGCAACACATCACCTGACCTGCCATCTTCACAAAAATCACAGAATGGTGGAGGCCATTCGGCCCATCATGTTTGCACCAGGTCTCCAAATGAGCATCTTCATTACGTATTAATAAATTTATTCTTAATTAATTTATAATTAATAAGAACTTCTAATCCCAATAACCGTTACTGCTGATAGAAAACCTTACAATGACTGATTAAACTTTACAACTACTAATAAATTACGAGTATGGAAGATAAACAAGCAAACTTTTCACCATTCAATCACTTATCTGTTTTCCTGTGATGTCACACTGTGATTTCTCTCACAGTGTGGCTGCTCTGGAGCTGCAGGTTTAAGAAGGCATCTCACCACCACCTTCTCAAGGTCAATTGGGGATAGGCACTAAGTGTTAGCCCAGCTAGTGAAGCGCACATCCCGTGAATGAATAAAAGAAATAAGAAACAGAGCATCATGAGCTCCTCTCTCCTGTATAAAGAGCATCTGTCACTTCTCTGATGCAGCAGTGGATGATGAACCGGGAGCCGTTCCACATTTCACCTGCTGCGATCTGAATGGATCATGACATGAAGAAACTCAGGATCGTGGTTCCCTTCACAGTCACTGACAGCACCGACCTTACCCTGCTCTGAGGCTGCAGGTCTGGTTCCAATAGGTGGCAGAGTTCTGTGAACACCTCCTTCATAAAGAGCAAATGATGCACATCCTGCACAAAAACAAAATTACCTGGAAAAACTCAGCAGGTCTGGCAGCATCGGCGGAGAAGAAAAGAGTTGATATTTCGAGTCCTCACGACCCTTCAACAGAACTGAATATAGTTAGGAGAGGGGTGAAATATAAGCTGGTTTAAGGTTGGGGGGAGGAGATAGAAGTTGAGGGTGGCGGTGGGGGGGTTGTTGTAGGGACAAGCAAGCAGTGATAGGAGCAGATAATCAAAAGATGTCACAGACAAAAGGATCAAAGAGGTGTTGAAGGTGGTGATATTATCTAAGAAAATGTGCTAATTAAGAATGGATGGCAGGACACTCAAGGTACAGCTCTAATGGGGGTGGGGTGGAAAGACTGACAAGGTATTAGTTGTAGATTTAAAAATAATGGAAATAGGTGGGAAAAGAAAAATCTATATAAATTATTGAAAAAAACAAAAGGGAGGGGGAAGAAACGGGGTGGGGATGGGGGAGGGAGTTTAAGATCTAAAGTTGTTGAATTCAATATTCAGCCAGGAAGGCTGTAAAGTGCCTAGTCGGAAGATGAGGTGCTGTTCCTCCAGTTTGCATTGGGCTTCACTGGAACAATGCAGCAAGCCAAGGACAGACATGTGGGCAAGAGAGCAGGGTGGAGTGTTAAAATGGCAAGCGACAGGGAGGTTTGGGTCTTTCTTGCGGACAGACCGCAGGTGTTCTGCAAAGCGGTCGCCCAGTTTGCGTTTGGTCTCTCCAATGTAGAGGAGACCGCATTGGCAGAAACGAATGCAGTAGACTAAGTTAGGGGAAATGCAAGTGAAATGCTGCTTCACTTGAAAGGAGTGTTTGGGCCCTTGGACGGTGAGGAGAGAGGAAGTAAAGGGGCAGGTGTTGCATCTTCTGCGTGGGCATGGGGAGGTGCCGTGGTTGGGGTTGAGGAGTAGGGGGTGATGGAGGAGTGGACATGGGTGTCCTGGAGGGAACGATCCCTACGGAATGCCGCCGGGGGGGTGAAGGGAAGATGTGTTTGGTGGTGGCATCATGCTGCAGTTGGCGGAAATGGCGGAGGATGATCCTTTGAATGCGGAGGCTGGTGGGGTGATAAGTGAGGACAAGGGGGACCCTATCATGTTTCTGGGAGGGAGGAGAAGGCGTGAGGGCGGATGCGCGGGAGATGGGCCGGACACGGTTGAGGGCCCTGTCAACGACCGTGGGTGGAAAACCTCGGTTAAGGAAGAAGGAGGACATGTCAGAGGAACTATTTTTGAAGATAGCGTCATCAGAACAGATGCGACGGAGGTGAAGGAACTGAGAGAATGGGATGGAGTCCTTACAGGAAGCGGGGTGTGAGGAGCTGTAGTCGAGGTAGCTGTGGGAGTCGGAAGGCTTGTAATGGTTATTGGTGGACAGTCTATCATCAGAAATTGAGACATGAGAAATTGCTGGCTTTTTTATCTCAACCAATCAACTTCACCGGTGATTACCAATGGATCGGTGGAGAGAGCTGAGTGTAGGACGGGAGGGGGTCATTGGAGAGCAGGGTGGAAACAAGAGCAGGAGGTTGGCTTCCTGAAGGGCTTCCCCACCAACTCTGCCCCCTTCATTTGTGATGCCAGGATCCTCTATTGGGCGCAGAGTGCCCAGAAACTCTGTAAGTCACTGGCATATCTGAACAGGTTTGCTGAATGCTGAGACCTCGTCTGCCGCTGGCAGCAGAATGAGGTCCTTGAGTGTGTCAATTGGCCTCGAGGTGGGAAAACTGCCACAAGACTTCCTGCCCTGGTCTTCATTGCTGGGAGGCAGGAGGGTGGTGGGAATTACAGCCCGCATCATCACACACCACCTCTTTCAGCCTCACCCAGGTGGGTTGAGGTGGGAGGCAGCCATTAAATCCTGCCAACTCTTTCTGATACTCTGAAGCCTGTATTTCCCAACAAGGGGAGCAACAATTCTATCTCTCTCCAGCTGAATAAAACCCCTCCCAAAAATAATCTCCATGGAATTCGCAACGCTCTCCGCAAAGTCTGGACTGAAGAGCATCCTTCCTACAACACCCCCGCTCCACACCACACCACACCAATCGCCAGCCCCCTAGTTAACCAGACAATTGGCCCCTAGGAATTAAACTTTCTCCATCCTCCTCACTGAGCAGCAATTCCAAGGTACTGAAAGTTTTCCTCATCCCCAACTCCCCATTAAAGAGGAAACTGGGCCCTGGGACTAAGAGAGAAGATTTGTACCAGAAGTGAAAATCAAAGAATAAACATCGCTCAACACAATCCCGAGTTTTTCCTGCCGCTTCCATTTACCCACCCCACCCCTACTTTCGCTCCACCAATCAACACATCCATATCCCATGTCCCCTCTGTCCATCTTTCTTGCCCATCCATTAGCTCCCTCTTCTCTCCTGTCCTCCTCCCATTTGATCCTTCCTGCCCCTCACTCTTCCTCTCCTGGGCCCAGTTCTCCCTTCACCTTCTCATCCTGCTGCATCTGGGTACAGCACAGTCCCTGCAGCTCTGCAACTTACTTATAATTATTTCTTAACGCAATTGCATTTATACATTGAAAGTAAAATGCAAATGAATCAACAGAAGATATTATACAATTCAAATCAGCAGATTGGCAAAAGCAGTGACATTGTCCCGTATGTTTACCTGGCATTACTTTTTCATTTGGCTTTTTTACCTCAACCAATTCTGCACGGACATAAGAAAAATATCTTGTTGAACAAAACCGTCTGCTGTCAGAATAATTTTTACAAATTACAACTGTTGGGTTGAAGTTACCAGCCCTCAGGGGACAGGCTGGGAGCCGGGAACGGGGTGCTGGTGGGGTGCTGAGCGTGCTGTGAAATGGCGAGGTAAGGGTCGGGGGTGGGTGGGGGGGTGAATTGCCCACCGTCTTCCTGTCGCCATGCCACTTTGCCAGTGGTGTAGAAGGAGGTGGACTATCCTTCCGCCCAAAGCCAACTGAAATAATGAACAGGCTTATTAAGGCCTTTACCCACCACTATAGGCATTTTACCAGCAACTGGGTGAACCTTCTGCCTCAAGGGGTGATAGCCATTGGTGAATCCTGGCAGGCTCCCTCCTTAGTGATGGTGGGGGTGGGGGAGGGGCCTCCGATTCTTCAGCAAGCTGCACAGCCCCATCTCACAGCTTCTGCCAAACTGCCTGCTATTCAACTATGACAGCCATATCACCTAAGTATAGTGCTCCACACTCACTGACATATTTCAATCTCTGTTGCACAACAAGGTGATGCACAACTGGAGGCAGCAGGAGCGAGTAGTAGGGGGACAGACAAATCTGCATGTTCTCACTTCCATGGGTGAGACAGCAGTCACTAGAATTGGAGTCGCTGGTGCTGAGGCCGTGGTCAGTGGTGGGGTTTAGACCATAGAAGATGACGGGGCACTCTCATTTCTCTCATCCCCTTCCTCCTCATCCCATAATCACTTCTGATCCCCAAGCTGCAGATGCTGTGAGCCTGCATCTCTTACTCAGTCCCTTCCCCCACCACAACCCAATCCCTAGTTTTAAATTCACTTCTGGAACGTGAGCATTGCTGAAAAGGCCAGCGTTTGGTGCCCATTCCTAATTGCCCCTGATCAGGTGGTGGTGAACTGCCTTCTTCAACTGCTGCAGTCCATGTGGTGTAGGTATGCCCAGAATGACTTGACCAAGTACTGACTGCGTGTGGTATCAAGGAGCCTTAGCAAACTTGAAGTCAATGGGAATCAGGAGAAGCTCTCCACTATTTGGAGTCCTATCTAGTACAAAGGAAGATGGTTCTGTTGTTGCAGTCCAATCATCCCAGGACATTGCTGCAGGAGTTCCTCAGGGCAGTGTCTTAGGCTCAACCATCTTCAGCTGCTGCATCAATGACTTTGCCCCTAACATAAGATCAGAAGTGAGATGTTCAGTAATGTTGCACAATGCTTAGTATCATTTGCAACTCCTCATATACAACAAGACCTGGACAGTATCCAGGCTGGGGCTGACAAATGGCAAGTAACATTTGTGCCACACAAGTGCCAGGCAATGACCATCTCCAAGATGACAGAATCTAACCATCGCCCCTTGACATTCAATGACATTACCATCACTGAATCCCCTACTACCAACACCCTGGCCATTACCATTGACCAGAAACTGAACTGGACTAGCCATATAAATCCGTGGCTACAAGAGCAGGTCAGAGGCTGGGAATCCTGCGGCAAGTAACTCACCTCCTGACTCCCCAAAGCCTGTCCACCATCTACAAGGCACAAGTCAGGAGTGTGATGGAACACTCCCCACTTGCCTGGATGAGTGCAGCTCCAACAACACTCAAAAAGCTTGTGAAGCTCGATGACAAAGCAGCCCAAGTAATCGAAACCAAATCCACTAGTTTAAATATTCTCCCTCCGCCACTGGCTCACAGTGGCAGCAGTGTGCACCGACTGCAGGATGCACTGCAACAACTCACCAAGCCTTCTTTGATAGCACCTCCTGTACCCACGACTTCTACCACCTAGAAAGACAAATACAGCAGGCACATGGGAACAATACCACCTGTAAGCTCCCTCCAAGTCACACACCATCCTGACTTGGAATTAGATTGCCTTTCCTTCATCGGAACTGGGTTGTAATCCTGCAACTCCCTCCCTTACAGAACTCTGGGTGTATCTACACCACATTCACTGAAGTGGTTCACCTTCTCAAGGGCAATAAGGGATCGGCAATAAATGCAGGCCTAACCAGCAGCATTCACATCACTTGAATGAACAAAAGAAATAAGAAAGAGAACACTATGAGCTCTTCTCTCCTGGTACAAAGAGCATCTGTCACTTCTCTGATGCAGCAGTGGATGATGAACTGGGAGCTGTTCCACATGTCACCTGCTGCGGCCTGAGTGGATCACGACATGAAGACATTCAGGGTCATGGTTCCCTTCACAGTCACTGACAGCATCGACCTTACTCTGCTTTGAGGCTGCAGGTCTGGTTCCAATAGGTGGCAGAGTTCTGTGAACGCCTCCTTCATAAAGAGCAGATGATGGACAGGCTGCTCCTGGTTTAGGTGGAGGTAAGTGAAATGCTCTCGGAAGACCCTGGGGAGATAATGCCTTATCTGTGATCGCTACCCCCATTCGTCCTCCCACACCCTCTACAAACAGGTTCTCCTCTTCTCTGCTGCCTCTGCTCCATCTCCCTCATTCTGCAGCCCAAGGGGAATTGTGAAGGTAACACCCAAGGCTGGGAGTGAGGGCTGCACCCAGAACCCTTGCAAGCACAATGAACCCCTTCTCCACAGGCAGCACTGCTTCCCTGAAGACCTCAGCAACTGACACATTTCCTCCACACCCAGCACTTCCACCAACTCAAACAGAACCTGTAGAAAGTAGTGAACAACTAACCTGCAAAATTTGATCACTTAAAATAAAACTGGTGGGCATGGGTGGGAGGTGGGGGTGGTCCTTCCTGCAGCTGAACACGTGTGCAGCTGTGTGGCTAAGAGTGGCTAAGAGAACGCAAGGTTGAAAATGGCAGTGCTGCTATCAAATCAGTGTCAGATGCTGAATGACATCACAATCTGCCAACTCTGCCTGCTTCCAGCCCACACTCTTAACAGTCACATTAATACCCTCATCAAGACGGCGTCCAACACACATCCTGCCGATCATGTGCATGAGACATGGGCACCAAGGCGGCATGAAGAGCAGCAAAACCACAGGAGCAACGGAGCCCAATATTGCAGTAACTATGCTTTTAGATAACAATGTAGTTTTTACACCCGCTCTTTAGATAAATCTGGTACAAGATCAATGTAATTGTAAATTTCTGGGACAGGAATTAATATACATCAGCTCCAAAACAATGACTGGGATTAATGTGAGTGATGGAGGTCTAGTCCAGTATTTGGAGAACCGGTGGGAGCTCTGTGTCGCTCTTCCTGGGGAGGCCCGATGCAATTTCATTCCCATCAGCCACTTACCTAGATAGCTCTCCAGTACCGCCAGCGCCTCTGGGGGGTGGAGGGTGCTGCTGGGATGACAGTGGGAATTTCACCAGGGATTACTAATAGATCATTGGAGAGATATGTGTGGGGGGTGGGGGGAAGGGGGTCACTGGTGGGGGAAAACAAGAGATGGGGGTGGCTTCCTGAAGGTTCCCCTCCTTCCTGAGGCCATGATCCTTGATTGGGCAGAGCGCCCCTTGTAGACCACTGGCAAATGCAACTGTGTTTGCTGGTGGAATCTCCAGATTGCAAGACCCCGCCTGTGAACGATGGTGGGATGAGGCCCTTAAGTATCCATTTAACGGTGTCAATTGACCTCCAGGCGGGAAGGCTGTCCAAAAGCCTTCCCCTCCTGGTCTTGGCTGCTGGGAGATGGGAGGGTGGCGGTACGATCACACATCCCCAAACTCATGCTTTCGAACACGCCCTGGGGCTCGGTTGCCATTCATTTCCATTGACTTTTTCAGATGTTCTGAAGGTTGCATTTCCCAGCAGAGCAAGTAGTTCCAACTCCCTCCAGCTGAGTAAAGCTCATCCCAAAAATAATCTCTCTCTCCAACTCAGCATAAAGTCTGGACCGAAAAGTACTCACCCCTCCACAGCACCCCATTCACCACCACTCACTCCACCACGAGCTAAACAGGCAATTGGCCTCTAGGAATCAAACATTCACCACCCTCCCCAGTGAGCAGCAATTCCAAAGCTCTGGCATCAGGAAAATTTTCCTCAATCCCAACTCCCCATTAAACAGGAAATTAGTTCCTGGGAATATGAGACTATTTTTCACAGAAGTGAAAATCACAGAGCGAAACATCACTCAACACAATCCCTATGAGTTTTTTCTGCCACTTCCATTTACCCACCCATTTCGCCCATGACACCGACCTTCCACGCTCCCAATGAACACTTCCAGACCCCATGTTGCCTCTGTCCATCTTCCCTGTGCTCCCCAGTTCTCCTTCTCCTCTCCTGTCCTCCTCCCATTAAATCCTTCCTGCCACCTCAATCCTTCCCTTCTTCACGTGGGCCCAATTCTCCCTTTCCCTTCTCATCCTGCTTCATCTGGGGACAACACAATCGCTGCAGCTCTGCAACTTACTTTTAATTATTTATTAACACAATTGCATTTAAACATTGAAAATAAAATGCAAATGAATCAACAGAAGTCATTATACATTCCAAATCAGTGGTTAGCAAAACCAACGACATGGTGCAGGATCTTTTCCTGGTATTTCATTTTCTTTTTGCTTTTTTAACTTGACGACTCCTGCTTGGATGTAAGAAAAATATCTTGGTAAAGAAAGTCATCTGCTGTTATAGTAAATTTTACAAATTACAAATGTTGGGCTGTTCTCTTTTCTGCTCCCTCTGATTCTGCAGCCCAAGGGGAATTGTGAATATAACACCCATGGCTGGGAGTGAGGGCTGCACCCAGAACCCTTGGAGTCACAATAAACCCCTTCTCCACATGCAGCACTGCTCCCTGCAGACTTCACCAACTCCTCCAAACACCCAGCACTTCCTCCAACAAAAACAAAACCTGTAAAGTAATCAGCAACTAACCTACAAATTGTTGTTGGTCACCAAATAATAATTTTTGGCATGAGGCAGTCCTTCCGGCAGCTGAACACCTGATCAGGTGTATCAGCTTAAGAGAGGCCAATAGCTAGAGCAGTGAGTTTGAAAATAACAATGCTGCCATCAAATTAGTGTCTCACTCTGATTGAAGTCACAATCTGTCTGCTCCGCCTGCTTCCCATCCACACAACTAATACCTGCGTTAATGCCCTCATCAAGATGGCATCTGTGATACGTTGTTATGGTCATATGCGCTTACACCTGTAGTTTTGCTGCTATGAGCAGCAAAGCTACAGGTGCCATGGAGCCCAATTTTTGCAGCAACATCAGTTCTAGATAATAATGTAGTCTTTCAATCCGCTCTTTCAGGTATCTCTGATACAAGTTCAATGTAATTGTAAATTAGGAATTAAAATACATCAACTTCCAAAACCGTGGTGGAGGTTTGATATGGGCAATGGAGGTATTGCCCAGCAGTTGGAGAACCGGTGGGAACCCTGTGTCGCTTTTCTCCGGGAGGCCCTTCACAGTTACATTCCAATCGGGTGCTTACCTAGGCAGCACTCCAGGACCAGCAGTGCCACTGGGAGTGGTGGACACTGCCGGTATTACAGTGACAACTTCACCAGGGATTACCAATGGATCCATGGAGAGAGGTGAGTGTTGGATGGGAGGGCATCACCAGTAAAGGGTTGGAAACAAGAGCAGGAGGGTGGCTTCCTGCAGGGCTATCCTCCTGCCCTTCCTGATGCCGAGATCTTTGGTTGGCACAGAGTGCCTATGAACGATGGACAACCCCTTGTAGGCCCGGTAAATCTGACAAAATTTGCTGGGTGGCCTCTGCAGATGGCAAGGCTCTGCCTGCCACTGGTATTTAACCAATGGCAGCAGGACGAGGCTTTAAGTGGCCTATAAGTAGCCATTTAAAGTGTCATTAGCCTGTGGGTGGGCAGGTTGCCCACAAGCCTTCCTACCCTGGGCCTGGTTGCTGAGAGGCAGGAGGGTGACAGGATCGCCTCCCACACGATCGCACACCACCCAACCTCACGCTTTTGAATACGCCAGAGGGAGTGGTGGGAGGGGGTGGGAGTGGTGGGAGGGGGTGGGAGTGGGGATGGTGGCGGCCATTAAGTTCTGTCCACTCTTTCTGGTGCTCTGAACCTTGTATTTCCCAGCAGAGAGAACAATTACAACTGCCCCCAGGGTGAGTAAAACTCATCCCAAAAATAATCTCCTTGAATTCCCACCATTCTCAACCCTTAGCACAAAATCTGGATTGAAAGACACCAACCCGCCCATCCCCATCCTCGGCACCCCATCCACCGCCCACCCCCCTCCACGGCACCCCATCCACCGCCCACCCCCCCTCCACGGCACCCCATTCACCGCCCACCCCCCTCCACGGCACCCCATCCACCGCCCACCCCCCTCCACGGCACCCCATCCACCGCCCACTCCCCTCCACGGCACCCCATCCACCGCCCACCCCCCTCCACGGCACCCCATCCACCGCCCACCCCCCTCCACGGCACCCCATTCACCACCCACCCCCCTCCACGGCACCCCATCCACCGCCCACCCCCCTCCACGGCACCCCATCCACCGCCCACCCCCCTCCACGGCACCCCATCCACCGCCCACCCCCCTCCACGGCACCCCATCCACCGCCCACCCCCCTCCACAGCACCCCATTCACCACCCCTCCCCCACCCCGCTCCACACCACCCCATTCACCACCCACTCTCTACAGCACCCCATTCACCACCCACCAAACCCCCACCCCCCTCTACAGCACCCCATTCACCACCCCTCCCCCACCCCGCTCCACACCACCCCATTTACCACCCACCAACCTCCCAACGCCACCCCATTCACCACCCCTCCCCCCACAATCCACACCACCACATTCATCACTCCTCCCCCAACCCACTCCACACCACCCTTTTCACCATCACCACCCCAGCTAACCAGACAACTGGCCTCCAAGAATCAAATATTTCCCACTGAGCAGAAATTCCAAAGCCCTGGAGTATAAAAAATGTTCCTCCACATTCAACAGAAAATTGGCCCTGGGAATATGAGAGACTTTCTAATGGAAGAAATCACAGGAAGGAAACATCACTCAACACAATCACCCCAATAAACTTATCAACTGCTTCCATTTACTCAGCCCATTTCCCCCCTGCCATCTACGTTCCCTGTTCCTAGTCACCACTTTCAGACCCCACCACCCCTCTCTCTGTCTATCTTCCCTGTCCTGCTCCCATTTAATCCTTTCTGCACCTTCACTCCTTCCCCTCCTCACCCGAGTCCAATTACCCCTTCACCTTCTCCACCTGCTTCATCTAGGTACAGTCACTAACTTACTTATAATTATTTCTTAACACAGTTGCATTTAAACGTTGAAAATAAAATGCAAATGAATCAACAGAAGTGATTATACATTCTGAAACAGGTTAGCAAAAACAACAACCTTGTGATCGATGTTTACCTGTTTTTGCTTTCTCTTTCGGCTTTTTTACTTCAACCAATTCTGCATGGACATAGGAAAGATACCTTGGTTAAAATCATCTGCTGTTATAATAATTTGTACAAATTACAAATGTTGGGCTGTTTCTCTTCTCTGCTCCCTTTGATTCAGCAGCCCAGGGGGAATTGTGACTATAACACCCATGGCAGGGAGTGAGGGCTGCACCCAGAATCCTTGGAGACACAACAAACCTCTTCTCCACATCCCTGCAGGCTTCACCAACTTAAGCAACTCCTCCAAACTCCCAGCACTTCCACCAACCCAAACAGAGCCTGCAGAAATTAATCAGCAGCCAACCTGCAAATTGTTGATTGCTTTAAATAACACTGGTGGGTGTATGTGGGGGATCCTTCTTGTGCTGAACTTGTGATCAGCTGTGTGTGGTTGAGAGAGGCCAATAGCTAGAATGCGAGTTGAAAATGGTAGTCCTTCCATCAAATTAGTGTCACACGCAGACTAACATCATAATCTGTCTACGATGCCTGCTTCCACCCCACACTCCTAACACCGGTGTTCATGCCCTCACCAAAATGGCATCTGGGGTATGTAGTATAAGGGTGTTTGGCATGGCAAGGGTTAATGTGGGACTGGAGAACAGTACCGCCCACAAGTATGATGTAGAGAGTCACATAACAGTAGATAGGAGACAGAGTTGTATGGAGAGATTGCTGAAAAAAGACATTTTGTCAAAGCTTTTCGTCTTGCACTCATCAGGACAATCACAAGAATACCAATGTTAGGGGAAGCAACAGCTTTATACTGTATGAGAAGAGAGTGCTGATTGGTTGGGAAGTGGACTTTGATTGGTAGATTAGTTGGTGTGATCAATAAACACTGCTGTTCTACCTTACAAGCCTCTGAACCACTTTGTGAGACCTGCTGAACAAACCCTTACAACAGGGCGCACTGTGCCGGCCATTCATGCCTGAAATGGGCAGCAAAGTGACACTCATTGCGACAAAGCCAGGGCACTACAGTGCCCAATTTTGCAGCAACGGAGTTTTGAGATAACAATGAAGTCTTTTGAGTATCTTTGGCGGAAGATCAATGTAATTCTAAATTCCTCAGACCAGAATTGATGTGCATCAACTTCCAAAACCTTGGAGGGGTTTTGATATGGATGATGGAGGTCTCACCCAGTGGTTGGAGAGCCAATGGAAGCTCTGTGTAACTTTTCTCCATGAGGCCTGATGCTACCACATTCTAGTCAGTCATTGACCTGGGCAGCACCGGGTCTCCCATCTGATTAAACATCAGTAGGGTGCAAATCCTGCCCTCCAGAACTGACAGCTAACCAGAGCGGTGGCCACTGCTAGTATTAAAGGGGGGCCTTGACTGGGGATCACCGCTGGATTCCTGGAGAGAGGTGAGTGAGGGCAGAATGGGATGTGGGGAGGGGATCGCCAATGAGTGTGGCTGGAGTTTTTTTTGTTCGTTCATGGGATGTGGGTGGCGCTGGCTAGGCCAGCATTTATTACCCATCCCTAATTGCCCTTGAGAAGGTGGTGGTGAGCTGCCTTCTTGAACCACTGCAGTCCATGTGGTATAGGTACACTCATAGTGCGGTGAGGGAGGGAGTTCCAGGATTTTGGTCCAGCGACTGTTAAGGAACATATATTTCCAAGACAGGATGTGTGTGATTTGGAGGGGAACTTCCAGGTGGTGGTGTTTCCATGTATCTGCTGCTCTTGTCCTTCTAGATGGCAGTGGTCATGGGTTTGGAAGGTGCTGTCTGAGGAACCTTGGTGAATTCCTGCAGTGCATCTTGTAGATGGTACACACTGCTGCCACTGTGCGTTGGTGGTCGAGGGAGTGAATGTTTGTGGATGTGGTGCCAATCAAGCGGCTGCTTTGTCCTGGATGGTGTTGAGCTTCTTGAGTGTTGTTGGAACTGCACTCATCCAGGCAAGTGGGGGGGCATTCCATCACACTCCTAACTTGTGCCTGTAGATGGTGGACAGGCTTTGGCGGGGGGGGGGGGGGGGTTTCAGGGGGCGAGTTACTCATTGCAGGATTCTAGTCTTTGACCTGCTCTTGTAGCCACAGTATTTCTATGGCTAGACCAGTTTTTGGTCAATGGTAAACCCCAGGATGTTGATAGCGGGGAATTCAGTGAAGATAATGCCATTGAACATCAAGGGGAGGTAGTTGTTTACTCTCTTGTTGGAGATGGTCATTGCCAGGCACTTGTGTGGCATGAATGTGGGTTGGAAGGCTCAGGGCAGTAGCTTCCTGTGGGCTCCACCACCTTCCTGATGCTGGGTCCATCAATGGGGCAAAGAGTGCCCATGAATGAGGGACACACCTGGTATGCCGCTGGCAAACCTGGCCAGGTTAGAAGGGCAGACTCCCCGGATGGCAAGTTACCTGCCTGCCATTGGTAATTGTTCTGACACAGCAGTTGGTAAAGGCTGAGTTGTTTAAATCCCAGAGGGAAACTTGAGCAACTGTCAGAACCTATATTTTCAATTGGTATGTTTGAGATGCAGCTCTGAATTCAGGAATAAGACCACCGAGCCTCCAGAGGTTTTTTATATAAAATTAAATTAAACATTTATTAATTTAACAACAGATTAAACACATACACATGTCTACAAATTACTACCATAATAACTGTTAAACAAATCCCCAAATTAGTCACTCCCAGGTAAATCTCCAAAAAGGCAACAGTAATCAATAGACTTTAAACAGACACCAGGCAAAGCACATTTGACCTTATGAGTTCAAAATGAGGTTCCTTGCAATTTGGTTCCTTTGCAGACAGTTGTACAGGCTGGTTAGATCTCAAATGCCTCTGCCTTACAGACACAAACTCCTTTCTGTTTATACGTAGCTTCCCCTTTGAATGTAAATTTTCCATTGTATCACCAGGCTGTTAAGGTTACATATCCTAACAATAATATCCTTTCATTCCACTAATTTTATTAGCAATATACACACATTGCTTGGCGTCTTCTAACTAGGTGCAACATTTTACTCCCACTCTTGAATGCTTTCTTCAACAAATGCAAATTTACACTTTACCTTCTATCCTGCTTACTGTTTAGCCAATTATCATCTCAAACTACTATGCATCAAAGCACCCAGACTAGCTGCCTTTAATCCAATTAAGACACACACTGTCAAACACATAGACACAGACCTGACTACAATTCCATTTAAAAAATAATTTCCAATAACATTATAGACATTAATATCGCTTCATGAGAGTAATCAACTGGCCGCTCAAGGGCCTCAATTGACCTCTGGGTGTGAAGGCTGCCTGAAAATTGTCCCAACACAGCCATGATTGGAGGAAGGGTGGATCTCCAACCAGCATGATCACCTGGCACCAAACGCCCACCCCCCCCAGCTTTCGAACTTGCCCAGGAGGGAGCAGATTACATTAATTTCTGCCCATCATTTCTGATACTTAGCAGATTGTAGTTCCCACCATAGAAAGAGATTCCAATTCCCTCCAGCCCAGAAAAACACATCCCAAAATAATCTCAGAACACCTCCACCCTCGGCATAAAGTCTGAACTGAAAAGAAACCCCCCATGCCCACTCCACGCTGCCCCATTTGCCACCTTCAGCTAATCAGGCAATTGGCCCCCAGGAATCAAACCTTCCCCTGCCTCCTCATCGAGCAAGAATTCCAAAGCCCTGGGCCAGGAATTTTCCCTTGCCGGGCGAGCTTGGCGGGGGCGGGCGGGAGCCAATTAAGGCCCGCCCGGCGTGAAATGCGTGCTTCAGCGCTCAGTGCTGCCTCTGTAGAAGGGGGGGGAAGGAGGCCGAGTGCGCAACTTCACGCATGTGTGCAGGTGCGTGCTGGAAAAGCTCCGAGGCACATAGCTACCTCAGGGAGATGAAGTGTTTAAGAATTAAAAATAAACAATTTTGAATTGTTAAAAAAACATGTCCCCTCATGTGACTCTGTCACATGTTCTTAGGGACATGTTCTTAACGAAATGTTAACATTTATATTTTATTTTTAATTGCTGCTGGAAACCTCATCCCACCCGTGGATGAGATTTCCTAAAAAGTGCAAAGGCCGCTTTGCCTTTTCGCCTGCCCGCCATTCATAAGGTTGGATGGTCAGCGAAGAATAACATTTAATTAAATCTTTAATGGCCTTAGTAGACCTTACAATTGTCGGCGGGCGTGTTGCCGATATCTGCGCACGCCCGCCAACCGAAACATCGCACGAGCGCACAATGACATCAGGACGCTCACCCAACGTTATTGTGCATCATTTTACGCTCGAGCGGGTCGGGCATGCGCCCGCCTGCTCAGCGAAAAATCCTGCCCCTGGAGTGGGGAAACGTTCCTCATCACCACCTCCCCAGGAAACTGGCCCCTCAGAATATGAGACACGATTTCTCACAGGGGAGAAAATCACAGAGTGAATCATCACTTAACAAAATCACCCTGAGTTTTTTCTGCCAATCCCATTTAGCCACACCATTCCCCCCTTGCCAGCTATCTTTCCTGCTCCTAATGATCACACCCATACTGCAGGACTCCTCTCTCTGTCCATCTTCCCTGTCCTCCCCATTCCTTCCATTTCTCGCCTGTGCTCCTCCCATTTAAACCTTTCTGTCCCCTTACCCCTTACCCTCATCACCAGGGCCCAACCCTCCCTTCACTTTCTCATCCTGCTTCATCTGGGTACAGCACAGTCCCTGCAGCTCTGCAACTTACTTTTAATTATTCCTTAATGCAGTTGCATTTAAACATTGAAAATAAAACGCAAATGAATCCACAGAAGTCATTATAGATTCCAAATCAGCAGGTTAGCAAAACCAACAATGTCGCCCTAGACCTTTACCTGGAATTAATCTTTTTCCTGGATATTTTATTTCAATCAAAGCTGCATGGACACAAGAAAAATATATTGGTTACTGCCTGGTGTTGTTAAGTTTTCTACTTTAAGTTTTCCAACTTGTTCCGAGTTGACTTGTCTCGCTGTCAATTCGCTTGTCAAGTTTGAGCCTGAATTCCTTACCCATCCCCTCATCACTTGGGCTCAATTAACCCTTCGCCTTCTCATCCTGCTGCATCTGGGTACAACACAATCGCTGCAGCTCTGCAACTTACTTTTAATTATTTCTTAACGCAGTTGCATTTAAACATTGAAAATAAAACGCAAAAGAATCGACAGAAGTCATTATACATTCCAAATCAGCAGATTAGCAAAACCAACAATATTGTCCTAGATGTTTACTAGGCATTCCTTTTTTTGCTGGCTTTTTTATCTCAACCAATTCTGCATGGACATAAGAAAAATATCTTGGTTAAGAAAATCATCTGCTCTAATAATATGGGGAGGTGTGATGTAGTGGTATTGTCACTGGACTAGTAATCCAGAAACCCAGGGTAATGTTCTGGGGACCAGAGGTTTAATCCCACCACAGCAGATGGTGGAAGTAAAAGTCTGAGATGACCATGGTCGATTGTCATAAAAACCCATCTGGTTGACTAATGTCCTTTAAGGGAAGGAAGTCTACCAACATGTAACTCCAGATCCACAGCATTGTGGTTAACTGTTAAATGCCCTCTGAAGCCACTCAGTTCTCAAGGGCAATTCAGGATGGGAAATAAATACTGGCCTAGCCAGCGATGCCCACCATCCCATGAATGAATAAAAAAAAGTTATTTTTTCTATCTTTCTCACCCTGTAGGATTTGGTTCTTGCTCTAATACAGGTGAGGATCTGGTTAGTGGGTGAGTTCTATTCTATCCCTAAGGTTTAAAATAATACACAAATTGGTGGTAAAGTTAATATATAAAAAAGCAACACAAATAAATGATTAATATAATTAAATAATTATTTAAAACACATTAAGGATGGGAGTACAGATGATGTGTCAAGGCTGCAGCATGTGGGAGCTCCTGGATAACATTGTGATCCAGGGTAAACACGTCTGCAGTAAGTGTTTGCAGCTTGAGGAACTTCGCCTCAGAGTCATTGAGTTGGAGGCTGAGCTGCAGACACTGTGACACATCAGGGAGGGGGAAAGTTACCTGGATGCTTGATACCAGGAGGCAGTCACACCTCTTAGGATAGGGTCTTCTGATTTGATCAGTGGTCAGGGACAGGAGGGTGCAACTGCAAGTGAGGCAGGTAAGGGGATGAAGAGGGCAGGAGTGCAGGAGTATCAGCCTCTTCAATTGTCCAATAGGTTTGAGGTTCTCTCAGTTTGTTTGGTTGAGAGTGGGGGATAAGCAAACTGACCATGGTGCAGTGGTACAGATAGGCATTCAAGTTGGGGAGCAAACAGGAATGTAGTGGTAGGAGGAGACAGTATAGTGAGGGGGATCGACATTATTCTCTGTAGCAAAGAATGAGAGTCCAAATGTTGCCAGGGTTCGGGACATCTGCTCAGGGCTGGAGAGGAACTAGCGGTGGGGGGAGGAGGATCCAGTTGTCATGGTCCATGTAGGTACCAGTGACATAGGTAGAACTAGGAAGGAGGTTTTGTGTGGAGTGTATGAGGAGCTAGGCACTAAATTGAAAAGCAGAAACTCAAAGATTATAATCCCTGGATTATTACCTGAGCAGCGTGCAAATTGGCATAGGGTACATAAAATTAGAGAGATGAATATGTGGCTCAAAGGCTGGTGTGGGAGAAGTGGGCTCCAACTTGTGGGGCACTGGCACCAGAACTGGGGGAAGTGGGGGCTGTACCTTTGGGATGGTCTACACCTGAACTGGGCTGGGACCAGTTTTCTTGCAAACCGCATAACTAGGGAAGTAGAGAGGGTTTTAAACTAAATAGTGGGGACAAGGGACCAAATGTGGAAAGATAAAAACAAAAAGCTAAAAGCTACTGCGGATGCTGGAAATCCAAAACAAAAACAGAATTACCTGGAAAAACTCAGCAGGTCTGGCAGCATCGGTGGAGAAGAAATCAGTTAACGTTTCGAGCCTTCATGGCCCTTCGGCAGAACTGATGTGGTATATCAAAGAGTAGAGACAAGGTAAGAGAGGAAAATAGAAATATGGGAAATGAGGGTCGAAGAATGACAGGAAGGGGCAGAGAGAAAAAACCTAAGGATGCACCAAGAATCAAGACTAGATGTCACAAAGAGAACAAAAAGACTAAAGTAAAGGCTCTGTATCGGAATGTGCGTAGCATTCATAACAAAGTAAATTAATTGATAGCATAGCAAACAAATATGATCTGCTAGCCATTACGGAGACCTGGCTGCAAGATGACAAGGATTGGGTCCTGAATATTGAGGGGTATATGACTTTCAAGAAGGATAGGAAGCTAGGTAAAGGTGGAGGGGTAGCACTGTTAATCAAGGATGGCATTTGTGCAATAGTTAGAGATGCCCTTGGTTCAGGAGATCAGGATGTAGAATCGGTTTGGGTTGAGAGAGGAATAATAGGGGAAATAAGTCACTAGTAAGAGTGGTCTACAGGCCGCCTAACAGTAACCACAATGTATGACAAAGTATACAAAAAGAAATATTGGGTGCTTGTGATAAAGGGATGGCCATAATCATGGGTGACTTCAATCTACATATAAACTGGAAAAATCAGATTGGCAGTATTAGCCTGCATGAGGAGTTCATAGGACGCTTTCAAGATAGTTTCTTAGAGAAGCATGTTCTGGAACCAACCAGAGAGCAGATTATATTAGACTTGGTATTGTGTAATGTGCCGGGATTAATTGGTGGCCTCAGAGTGAAGGCACACCACAATATGATTGAATTTTACATCCAGTTTGAAAGGGAGAAGTGTGAGTCTAAGACTAGTGTTTTAAACTTAAATAAGGGCAACCATGTGGGCATGAAAGCTGAGCTGGCTGAAGTGAACTGGGATACTAGGCTAGGGGATGGATCAATAGAGAAGCAGTAGCAGACATTTAAGGGGATGTTTCCGAATACTCAGAATAAGTATATTCCTACTATAAGGAACAACTCTAAGGGGAGGACACACCATCCGTGGTTAACTAAAGAAGTTAGGGAAAGCATTAAACTTAAGGAGAAGCATATAACTGCACAAAGATGAGTGGCAGGTCAGATGATTGGACAGAATATAAAGAACAGCAGAGAATGACTAAAAGGTTAATCAGGAGAAATAAATTAGAGTATGAAAGGAAGCTAGCTAGAAATGTCAAAACGAATAGCAAGAGTTCTACTGGTATTTAAACAGGAAAAGAGTAAGCAAAGTGAGTGTTGGTCCTCTAGAGTGTGAGAATAGGGTGTTATAGTAGATAATAAGGAAATGGCGGATGAAACGAATAAATATTTTGCTTCTGTCTTCACTATAGAGGATGCAAAAAACATTCCAGTAATAGCTACAAATCAGGAGGTGGAGAGGTGAGAGGGACTTGGTGAAATTACAATCACGAGAGAAGCAGTACTGAGCAAACTGATGGAGCTGCGGGCTGACAAGTCTCCGGGTCCAGATGGAATTCACCCTAGGGTCTTAAAAGAGGTGGCTAACGAGGTAGTGGATGTGTTGGTGTTAATTTTCCAAAATTCCCTAGATTCTGGAAAGGTTCCATCAGACTGCAAAGTAGCAAATATACCCCCTCTATTCAAGAAGGGAGGGAGGCAGAAAATAGGAAACTATAGGCTAGTTAGCTTTACATCTGTCATAGGGAAGGTGTTAGAGTCAATAATTAAAGAGGTTCTAGCAGGGCACTTAGAAAAGCTCAAGGTAATCGGAAAGAGTCAGCACGGTTTTATGAAAGGGAAATCATGTTTAACCAATTTATTAGAGCTCTTTGAAAAAGTAACGTATGCATTGGATAGAGGGGATCCTGCAGATGCACTGTACTTGGATTTCCAGAAAGCATTTGATATGGTGCCACATCAAAGGTATTGCGGAAAATAAAAGCTCAGTGCGGGGAAGTAACATATCAGCATGGATAGAAGATTGACTGGCTGGCTGAAAACAGTATGCATAAAAGGGGCTTTTTCTGGTTGGCAGGATGTGATGAATGGAGTCCTGCAAGGGACTGTGCTGGGGCCTCAACTTTTTACAATTTACATCAATGACTTAGATCAGGGAGTGAAGGCATGGTAGCTAAATTTGCAGATGACACAAAGATGGGTAGGAAAGTATGTTGTGAAGAAGACATGAGGAGGTTGCAGACGGATATAGATAGGTTGAGTGAGTGGGCAAAGATCTGGCAAATGGAGTTTAATGTGGGAAAATGTGAAGTTGTTCACTTTGGCAGAAATAATTAAAAATCAGAGTATTACTTAAATGGAGAATGACTGCAGAATACCGAGGTGCAGAGGGATTTAGTGTTCTAGTACATAAGTCACAAAAAGTTGGTATACATGTATAACAATTAATTAAGAAGGCTAATGGAATGCTATCCTTTACTGTGAGAGGGATTGAACATAAAAGTAAGGATGTTATGCTTCAGTTATACAAGTTATTGGTGAGACCGCATCTCGTGTGCAGTTTTGCTTTACTTATTTAAGGGAGGATGTAAATGCATTGGAGGCGGTTCAGAGGAGGTTTACTAGATTGATACCTGGAATGAGCAGATTGTCTTATGAGGAAAGGTTGGACTGACTGGGCTTGTTTCCACTGGAGTTTAGAACAGTGAGTGGTGATTTGATTGAAATACATAAGATCCTGAACGACCTTGACAAGATGGACGTGGAAAGGATGTTTCCTCTTGTGGGTGAGTCCAGAACTAGGGGGCACTGTTTTAAAATTAAGGGCTGCCATTTTAGGACAGAGATGAGGAGAATTTTTTTCTCTCAGTGGATTGTGCGACTTTGGAACTCTCTGCCTCAGAAGGTGGTGGAGGTGGGGGTCATTGAGTATTTTTAAGGCAGAGGTAGATAGATTCTTGTTAGGCAAGGGTATCAAAGATTATCGGGGGTAGATGGGAATGTGGAATTCAAAACACAAGTACATCAGCCATGATCTTATTGAATGACGGAGCAGGCTCAAGGGGCCTACTCCTGCTCCTATGTTTGTATGTTTATGAATTATAAATGTTGGCCTGGATGTTACCAGTCCCCTGGGATGGGCTGGGAGGTTGGGAGTGTCAGGTGCCATGCTGTAAAATGATGAGGAAAGACATGGGGTGGACAGCCATTTTGCGTTGGCAGGAGACACAGTATACTTTCAATTATTTCTCAACACTGCTGCATTTAAGCAATTAAAATGTAAAGCAAATAGATGAAAAGCAGTCATTATATATTCTGAAGCAGCAGGTTAGTAAAATCAAAGGAGTTGAACTGACTGTTTACCTGGTTCTGCTGCATGTGTTGGCTTTTGTATCTCAAGTAATTCTGCAGGGATGTAAGAATAATAGGAATGGTTATTATAACAACAGATGGTTTTGTTAATTCTCTAACGAGTTACAAAATGTTGGTCTGCCTGACTGGTCCCAGCATCCCCAGACTCCTCTTTCCTTGTTGCAGGATGGCCTGCTCCTGTATTGTCCTCCTCTTCCAGGTACAGTTCCTGCACTGGCCACTAATCCCATTGGCACAGTTGAATTGCCAGCCCTCCAGGTGGTCTGCAGTCCTGGAGGCACATAGCCATCCTTTTAATAGATGGGAGCCCAAAGGCAACTAATTAGTTGCCCGACTGCCACAAAATGCAGCCGGGGGTCTTGCAAATGGCAAAGGCAGGGTCGCCTCTCCCCACCCCCAGCTTTCAGCTCATTGTGTGGGTTGTAACTCTCTACCTGAAATTGCATTGATGGGCTCTGCCAATGGGAAAACTCATTTTAGAAATTCCAACATTTACCTGCAATATCCATTATACCCTGTAGGTGGCAGCATGCTTAGTATTTACTGGGTAAACGTCTGTTACATAACATTAGATGCAAAATCCATCAATGGTACAGTGTTGTGGCAATTAGACTTGGCATAAATCTCCAGTGCATAGCAGAGCCTCCAACATCTCATTCAAAACAAAGCACCAACAATAATGTAGTGCTCCCTCAGTACTGCATTGAGAGTCTCAGCCTAAATGTTGTGCTCAAGTCTCTGAAGTGGGACTTGAACCTTGTGACCCAGAGAAGAGGCTGCCACTCACCAAGCCATAACTGACAGGTCTGATAGCAACAGCAGGTCTTCAAATTACTTTGGGAAGCTGCAAATGACGGTACCAGAACTGAGAGGTTATAATTATCAGGAAAGAGAAAAGGAAAAGCTGAGGAATAACCTAACCAAGATTATTAAGATAATGAAAGAGTTTGATGCAGTAGATATGGAAAAGAAAATGTTGTTACTTGTGCACAAGCTCAAAACTAAAGGTTGTATATAAAAATTAATCACACATAAATCAAATAGGGAAATCAGGAAAAACCTCTTCACCCAAACTGTGGTAAGAAGGTGGAACACATTACCACAGGAGTATTTGAGACAAATAGCATAGATGCATTTAAGGGGACGCTAGATAAACACATAAGGAATAAAGGAGTTTTCCCATTGACAGGAAGATTGCAACCCACCCAAGACTGGCAGTTGATAGGTCTAGAGGAAAAGGAGTGGCAGGAGACACATGTGAAGTGGAGGAGGCTCCATAAATATCCCTATCCTCAATGATGGAGGAGCCCAGCACATCAGTGCAAAAGATAAGGATGAAGCATCTGCAACAATCTTCAGACAGAAGTACCGAATGAATGATCCATCTCGGCCTCCTCCATAGGTCCCCAGCACCACAAATGCCAGTCTTCAGCCAATTCAGTTCACTCCACGTGATATCAATAAATGGTTGAAGGCACTGGATACTGCAAAGGCTATAGGCCCTGATAATATTCTGGCAATAGTGCTTAAGACTTGTGCTCTAGAACTTGCCACGTCCCTAGCCAAGCTGTTCCAGTACAGCTATAACACTGGCATTTACCCGGCTATGTGGAAAATTGCCCAGGAATGTCCTGTACACAAAAAGCAGGGCAAATCCAACCTGGCCAATTACCGCCCCATCAGTCTACTCTCGATCACCAGTAAAGCGATGGCAGGGGTCATCAACAGTGCTATCAAGCGGCACTTGCTTAGCAATAACCTGCTCATTGACACTCAGTTTGGGTTCGGCCAGGATCACTCAGCTCCTGACCTCATTAAAATCTTTTTTCAAACATGGACAAAAGAGTTGTACTCCAGAGGCGAGGTGAGAATGACTGCCCTTGACATCAAGGCAGCATTTGACTGAGTGTGGCATCAAGGAGCCCTACCAAAACTGGAATGAATGGGAATCAGCAAGAAAACTCTCCACGGATTGCACAAAGGAAGATGGTTGTGGTTGTCGAAGGTCAATCACCTTAATCCTAGGACATCACTGCAGGAGTCCCTCAGGGTAGTGTCTTAGGCCCAACCATCTTCAGCAGCTTCATCAATGACCTTCCTTCCATCATAAGGTCAGAAGTGGGGATGTTCGCTGATGATTGCACAATGTTCAGCACCATTTATGACTCCTCAGATACTGAAGCAGTCCATGCCCAAATGTAGCAAGATCGGTATCATATCCAAGCTTGAACTGACAAGTGGCAAGTAACATTCGCGCAACACAAGTGCCAGGCAATGACCACTTCCAAGGGAGAGAATCTAACCATTGCCCCTTGATATTCAATGTCATTACCATCGGTCTATCCCCCACTTTCAACATCCTGGGCATTACCACTGACCAGAAACTGAACTGGACTAGCCATATAAATACTGTGGCTACAAGAGCAGGTCAGGGAATCCTGTGGCGGGTAACTCACCTCCTAACTCCCCAAAGCCTGCCCACCATCTACAAGGCACAGGTTAGGAGTGTGGTGGAATATTCTCCACTTGCCTGGATGAATGCAACTCTAACAACACTCAAGAAGCTCGACACCATCCAGGATAAAGAAGCCCCCTTGATTGGCACCCCATTCACAAACATTCACTCCCTCCACCACTGACGCACAGTAGCAGCGGTGTGTGTCATCTACAAGATGCACTGCAGGAACTCACCAAGGCTCCTTTGACAGCACCTTCCAAACCCATGACCACTACCATCTAGAAGGACAAGGGCAGCAGACACATGGGAACACCACCACCTGGCAGCTCCCCTTCAAGCCCTCACCATCTTGACTTGGGGATATATCGCCGTTCCTTCAATGTCACTGGGTCAAAATCCTGGAAATCCCTCCCTGACAGCACTGGGGGTGTACCCACATCACATAGACTGCAGCGGTTCAAGAAGGCAGCTCACTGCCACCTTTTCAAGGGCAATCTGGTATGGGCAATGAATGCTGGTCTAGCCAGCAATACCCACATCCCATGAACCAATATAAAAAAATAGTATAATCTTTGGCATAGACCTGGTTGACTAAGTAAGCTCTTTCTGTGCTGAAGGCTCACTGTAATTTGATCTTTTTCTGAGCATTTTTTATGTTTAGCTTTGGAAATGAAAGAAAATGAATTAAAATAAATCATTTTGTTGACTGGTTTTACATTATAAAGATGTTGTTTACCTTGTTTTGTCGTCTCTTCAGTCAGGAATTCCTTTTCCGTGACTCTTTCCGGGCTTACTAAAACTAAACCTGCATTGAACAAAATTATCTGCTGTTGGAAAAGGCCATTATAAATTGCTGAATAATAGGCTGCAGCTTTCCATTCATGTCAGTTTCTGACTATCCCAGGAGCATCCTGGAATGCAAAAATAACCCCCAGCTTCTTTTCTCGGCTACAAACCGTCTTCTAAAAACACTCTTCCATGTTCCCTCCACCCTCGCCTCTCACCGATAGGCGTGTAAGGAGCTCGTGGACTTTTTTGTCACTAACATTGAGAGAATCCCATCAGCTGCCTCTGCTTCCCACTAGCCCACCGGGCCAAACTTTCTCTAATGCTCCTCCCACCTGAGCCTTGATTTCACACCTTCTCTAGTTTCTCTCCTATCTTCCTCATGCCGTCTCTGAGCTCATCTTGTTCACAAGACCCACCTCTTGCTCCCTCGATCCTATTCTCACTAAACTGCTGACTACACAGTTTCCCTTCCTGGCTCCCGCTTTAGCCAATATTGTAAATGGCTCTCTCTCTTCAGGTGTTGCCCCTCTCTGCCATCTTCATCCTTCCCCAAAAACCAACCTTTGACCCCCACTATCCCTGCTAACTATCTTCCCATTTCCAACCTCACTTTCCTCTCCATGATCCTTCAATGTGCTGTTGCCTCCCAAATCTGGTCCCTTTTTCCCAAAACACCATTTTTAAATTGAGGAAGGCTCTGAAGAAGGGCCATCCAGACTTGAAACGTTAACTCTGTTTCTCTCTCCACAGATGCTGCCAGGCCTGCTGAGTTTTTCCAGCATTTTCTGTTTACATTTCAGAATTCCAGCATCTGCAGTATTTTGCTTTTACCATTTTTAAATCCCTCCAATCAGGCTTCTGCCCCTGTCACAGTCAGCAAAAAGCCCTTAACAAGGTCATAAATTACATCTGAGGTGACTGTGACAAAGGCAACCTTTCCCTCCTCGTCCTTCTCAGTCTGCCTGCAGCCTTTGACATGCCGGACCACATCATCCCCCTCCAACGCCTCTCCCTTGTTGTCCAGCTGGATGGGACTGGTCTCACCTAGTTCCACTCATATCTATCTAATCATATCGAAAGTATCACTTGCAATGGCTCAATGGCTTCTATTCTGCTCTCACACTGCTATCACTAGTGTTCCCCAAAAATCTATCCTTGGCACCTCCTATTTCTCATCTTTATGCTGTCCGTCAGCGACAACATGCAAAAGAACAGCAACAGTTTAGTTTCATGTGTATGCTGATGATACCCTGCTCTACCTCACCACCACGTTTCTCGACTCCTCCATTGTTGCTACTTATCAGGCTGCTTATCCAACATCCTGTAGTGGATAACCAGAAATTTCCTCCAATTAAACCTTGGAAAGGCTAAAGCCATTGCTTTCGGTATCCGCTTCAAACTCCATTCCCTAGCTACCGACTCCAAACCTCTCCCTGGCAACAGTGTTGAGATTAAGCCAGTCTGTTCACAATCTTGGTGTCACGTTTGACCCTGGGATCAGCTTCTGACCTCATATCGATGCTATCACTAAGACTGCCGATTCTTAACTCTGCAATTTCGCCCAACTACACCCATGTCAGCTCATCTGCCATTGAAACCTTCATTCTTGCCTTCATTACCTCTATACTTGACTATTCCAATGCACTCCTGGCTGGGGTTAGCATTCTACCCTCCGTAAACATGAGGTTCATTCAAAACTCTGCTGCCCATGTTTTAATGTGCACCAGGTCAAATTCACCTATCAGCCTTGTGCTCATTGACCTACAAAGGCTTCTGGTCAATCAATGTCTTGATTTAAAATTCTCAGCCTGGTTTTAAAATCTGTCCATGATCTCACCTCTCCCTATTTTTGTAATCTCCTCCAGCCCCACAACCTTCTGAGGTAACAGCACTCCTCTAATTCTGGTCTTTTGAAAATTCCCGATTTTAATTGTTCCACCACTGGTGGCCGTGCCTTCAGATGCCTCGGCCACAAGCTCTGGAGTTCTCTCCGCCTCTCTACCTCATTTTCCTCCTTAAACCCTGCCTGTTTGACTAAGCTTTTGGCTATTTGATCTAATATCTGATATGTGCTTGGTGTCATATTTTGTTTTATAATGCTTATGTGAGGTGCCTTAGGATGTTTATTAGATTAATAGCACTATATAAATATAATTTGTTAATATTATAAACTCCTTTTAATGATGTCAACATTTACCCGCAGCACCCCTTATGCTCGTAGGTAGCACTATCCTTGACATTTTCAGGGCTTAATGCCTGTTACTTAATCTTGGGTGCAAAAAGGAAAAAAGTGAAAGTCTTGCATTTCTATAGAGCCTTTCATGACCATTGGATGACCCAAAGAACTTTTACAGCCAATGAAGCACTTTTTGAAGTGTAATCAATTTTAATGTTGGAAATACAGCAGTCAATTTGTGCATGGCATGGGTCAGTGCTCTGCTATTCTGCTATTAACACATTCTGCTATCTTACCTTTATGCCACTTTAGTCTTTACCACGACCATTAAAACTCCCTTTGTCTTGTGCCCATGACATCATTGTCAATCTCTCCTTAGCTCCCACCTATCCCTGACCTTCTATCTTGCTCCACCTACTCCAACCTCTCTTAAACAGTATAAAATCCATCACATTTCTACTTCTCTTTAGCTCTGAAGAGTCATATGGTCTCAAAACTTTAATTCTGTTCCTCTCTCTCCACAGATGCTGCCAGACCTGCTGAGTTTTTCTCACATTTTCTGTTTTCATTTCAGATTTCCAGCATCTGCAGTATTTTGCTTTGACCATAAATATGATAGTTACTAATAAATCCAATAGGAAATACAGGAGAAACTTTACCAAAAGTGTGGTAAGAATGTGGAACACATTAACACAAGGAGTAATTGGGACAATTAGCTAGATAAACACATGATACTCTTTCGAGTTATCAACAGTCACAGATTGCATCTCTTTTCGAGTACAATCACAGTTCTTGGTTTCCGGGAGTGGGACATGAACCCACAACCCTCTGATTCAAAGGCAAGGGTGCTATGAACTGAGATAAACACATGATGGAGGAGGGAATAAAAGGACATGTTGATAAGGTGAGATGAAGAGCAGAGGGAGGTGGCTTAGGTTGTGCATAAATGTTGGCATATATCGAACGTATATATCAAATGCACTGTGGCCTTGATTCAACTCAACTTTTTCTGAGCACATTTTGCATTTAGCTTTGAAAATTGCCATTGGTTTCCTGATTTTGCATTAAGTTTGCAAACAAAATGGTGATGTTTACCATGTACTGGTGCACTCGTTGTCCTTGTTCTCCGGACCTTCACCTTCTTTGCGGCCATTTCCGGCTGTACAATAGTTATATCTGCATGAACATGACAAACATGTCGCAACAAAATGGTCTGCTGTTATAATTTACTACAAATTACAAATGTTATATATGTTGCAATTTTCCATTTACAAATTTTACAAAAGTCCCCAAAGTCAGGCTCTGTCAATGGGAAAATTCCTTTTACAAGTGTTAACCGTTACCTGCTGTATATGTAGATAATGCTATGTTTGGCATTTACAGAGTTGCTCCTACTCCTCTAGCACTTTCTCCTCCTTTAAGCATCTCAATTGGTTCCACCCCTCTTACCTTTCATTCAAAATCATCATTCTTCACTGCTCTCCCAAGTATGATAAAAATATTCTCAGGGATACCTTCACTGCTTTCCTCCTCAGCCTCTACACTGAGAATTCTCATCCTCAGTGATTCCAACTCACCATCCTCTCTCTCTCTCTCTCTCTCTCTCTCTCGAGTTGACTGCCCGCTTATCCTCCCTGAATCTCTTCCTCCATGTAAAATCCCCAACCCATGTTCATGGATCACTGCTGTGGCTGTCTTGCCAGCTCCATCATATCAATCACAGAGAAAGCCATCTCTGATCACTTCCTTGCATCACTCTCCACCCGAATCTCCCTTCCATTCCCTAACCCTCCGTCCTTTTGTATCCGTCACTGAAAAAAACCATCCCCCAATTCATTCCGAAAAAATGATCCCCAATTCGTTCCAACTGCATTTTCAAAGTCCCAACTATCCAACCTTTGGCCCATTTGTCACAACATTTCTGCAGCTACTGATTTGTTCAATCACACCCTCAACTTCACCTTTGATGCTCTAGACCCCAATAAAACCATTACTCACTCTCACCCTGGCCATCCCCCTGCCCCTGGCATGGCCCATATTTCTGCTCTCCTACGTCCATGGTAAGCAGAATTGAGGGATATGCCAGACACTTGGCTTAACCACCTGTAGCAGATCTGGCTGGATGACATAAAACACCATCAACTGCTGCTCTCAAGTACTAAAACTGTCCACTATCCCAGAATCATCCTGGGGCACAAACTTTAGCTTGATGTTTGTTGTGGGGAAGGTGTTAGAGTCAATCATTGAAGAGGTTATAGCTGGGCACTTAGAAAAACATAAGGTAATCAGGAAGAGTCAGCATGGTTTTGTGAAAGGGAAATAATGTTTAATTAATTTATTGGAGTTCTTTGAAAGAGTAACATGTGCTATGGATAAAGGGGATCCTGTAAACACACTGTACTTGGATTTCCAGAAGGCATTTGATAAGGTGCCACATCAAAGGAATTGCAGAAAATAAAAGCTGATGGTGTAGAGGGTAACATATTAGACTGGATAGAGGATTGGCTGGCTGGCTGAAAACAGAGTATGCATAAGTGGGTCTTTGCCTGATTAGCAGGATGTGACTAGTGGAGTCCCGCAGGGGTCTGTGCAGAGCCCTCAACCTTTTACAATTTATTTCAATGACGTAGCTAAGGGGACCGAAGGCATGGCAGCTAAATTTGCAGGTGACATAAAGATAGGTCGGGAAAATATGTTGTGAAGAGGACATGAGGTCACAGACGGATATAAATAGGTTGTGTGAGTGGGAAAAAATCTGGCAGATGGAGCATAATGTGGGAAAATGTGAAGTTGTTCGCTTTGGCAGGAAGAATCAAAAAGCAGAGAATTACTTAAACAGAGAATGACTGCAGAATTCCGAGCTGCAGAGGGATCTAGGTGTTCTAGTGCATGAGTCACAAAACTTTAGTATGCAGGAACAGCAAGAGATCAAAAAGGCTAATGCAATGCTATCCTTTATTACGAAAGGAATTAAACACAAAAGTAAGGATGTTATCCTTCAGTTATACAGGGCATTGGTGAGACCGCATCTTGAATACTGTGTGCAGTTTTGGTCTCCTTATTTAAGGAAGGATGTAAATGCATTGGAGGCAATTCAGAAGAGGTTTACTAGATTGATACCTGGAATGAGCGGATTGTCTTATGAGGAAAGGTTGGACAAACTGGGCTTGTTTCCACTGGAGTTTAGAAGAGTGAGGAGTGACTTGATTGAAGTGTACAAGATACTGAATGGTCTTGACAAGGTGGGCGTGGATAGAATGTTTCCTCTTGTGGGTGAATCCAGAACTAGGGGGTACTGTTTTAAAATTAGGGGTCGCCTTTATAGGACAGAGATGAGGAGAAACCTTTTCTCTCAGAGGGTTGTGCGACTTTGGAACTCTCTGCCTCAGGAGGCAATGGAAGCGGGGTCATTGAATATTTTTAGGTGGAGGTAGATTGATTCCCTTACTTAACAAGAATCTAAGGAGATGGGAATGTAGAACCCGAAACACAAACAGATCAGACATGATCTTATTGAATGGTGGAGTGGGCTCGAGGGGCTGAATGGCCTACTTCTGCTCCTATTTCGTATGTTTTCCCTACTACAAACTGTTTTCTTAAACCCCTCTCCCCTATTCCCTCCATGCTCACCTCCAACAATAAGTGCGAGGAGCTCATGGGCTTCTTTGTCACTAAGTTCGAGACCATTTCATCAGCTACCTTTGCTGTGTCCCTCCCTTCCAATAGCTCAGCCAGGCCACAACTTCCACTAACATCCCATCCCTCCCCCCCTGCTCTTTCCCTGTATCCATATCTTTCTCTAGTTTTTCTCCTGTCATTTTTCATGCCCACTCGGTGCTCATCTTGTCCATGAGACACACCTCCTGCTCCCCTTATTAGGAACTGGAGATAGTTTAAGTAAGCTATGTCTGTATTTATGGGTGTTAGGGAGCAGTTTTAGCTTTAAGTTTAATTTGTGTTTATGTATTGGTGTGTTAAGAAAGGGAGGGAAACTTGAGTTTTGGTTTCACTTTCAAAGATGCCTGTACTCTAATGAGGTTTTGTGACTCTTGGAAGGAAGTTAAAACAAACACAAGGTACAAAAAAACTACGCTTTAGCCTAGCAATGGGGGCCCAGAGAGAGGGGCCCACAGAAATAGAGAAAAACAGAAAAGTAGTTTCAGGTCAGTTGAAAGGAGTTTCCAGGAGAAGCAGCATGGGAAGGGGACAGATAGCAAGTCCTAAACTAAAGAAGAAGCCAAAACCAGGGAATGGAACAGGAGAAAGGTCCCAAGAAGACTTTCTAGACAAAGGAAAAGAACAGGAATCTGGGAAAGGTCCTGTTAAGTGAAGTTAAGAGTGAGGAGGAGAGGAAGGTACCAAGCTTAAAGGGAGAAAGCTGCAGGACACAGACTTAAAGTAAAATAGGCTTGCGAGAATCCAGAAGATCCAAGGAGGCAGCCAAAGGTTGGAAACACCTTAATATGGGCATGTACAGCAGCGCTGTTCCATTGGCATGGCTGAGTATCTGAGACAGAGTGCGCAGAAGGCAAAGCTTGAATGCACGTGGCAATCTAGGGGAAAAGAACATTGAAGGAGAGTTCAAAACCCTGGAATGGACCCTTGTGGAAGACGTCCAAGAGAAAGTGTCAGATGGGAGAAGATTCCAAAGTGGGTTATTCGAGAATGGAGATTGGAAACCCTCGTGTGAGAGACGGAGTTCAGTGAGACTGGTTGGCTCTCGGTGTGATAAGCGTCTGGGAGGAGTTGATGAGAGATCCATTGCAGTTGGTTGAGGTGACATCTGTCACTTGATTTCAGAGTGTGGTGTGTCTGACCACATGGTGCCATAGATTTACATGGACTGTGTACCTACTGGGAGCATTAGAGTATAATATCGCTGTTGTAACTTGTGTTATCCTTACAAATTTGTATATATCTATAAAGGTATAGTTGTGGGTGAAGGAGCATTGTAATATAATTCATCTTCTTTTGTTTAATAAATGATTTATTTTTTTGTTAAAAGTTCATCAGCTGACTCCAGTGACTCTGCTCAGGAGCTACTCTCCCCATATCTAAAGAAACAAATAAAAGTTAGGATCTATCCGCTGGGTTCCACTTTGGGATCAAGTTTGTCCAGTGGTAACCTCAGCTGGGATCATAAAGTGGGGGCTCTTGCGGGATTTGAAACATGGACAACGGATGATTGGACACGGAATAATAATTGGTCCAGGATTATCGATTATAAGGTGGTATTGAAAATCCTTGAACATTGGTGGGATCTGTGAATCCTTATAAAAGGAGTACGTGAAGGTACTGAGGTACTGGACATAGGGATTGGAGTTGCTGTGAGGTATTACGCGGGTTGGAATTCGAGCTCCGAAGAGGAGTCGTGCGGACTCGAAACGGTAACTCTGTTTCTCTCTCCACAGACGCTGTCAGACTGCTGAGCTTTTCCAGCATTTTATGTTTTTATTTCATATTTCCAGCATTCACAGTATTTTGCTTTTATCTATGGCTGATATGTAGGGTGGTCAATCGGCATGATGGCAGGTCCATGTAACATGGGAATGGTAGAAGGAGGAAGGACTCTACGGAATGCACTACCAGGAAGAGTAATATTGACAATTAGTATAGATACATTTAATGGGAGGCTAGATAAACACATGAGGAATAAAATTGATAGGGCGAGATGAAAGAGCATAAACAACAGCGTAGGTCAGTAAGGGTGAAATGTTTGGTTCTGTGCTATACGCTTGATTTTAGAAACTGAATCAAAAGAATCCATGTTGTTTCCTGGTTTTACATCAACAGGTTAGCAAATCCAATGGTGGGGCATTTACCTTTTATTGGTGCACTTGTCTCTTTCCTGAACTCCAACTCATTCTTGACCATACCAGGGCTTACAAAGCCTAAATCTGCATGGATATGACAAAAATATCTCAATAAATATATCTGCTGTTGTAATAGTCATTATAAATTACAAATGCTCTATCAGTTGCAATCTTGCATACAAGCATTTAAATTACATTGAAACCCCTTAAGTCACTCAATGAGAAAATTTATTTTAGAAATGTTGGGCAGAATCTTCAGTTGAACAATGCACAGCAGCTCTTCACATTATTTTTCATTTTTTCTTAGCACAGTTGTGTTCAGCATTAACAATGAAAGAAAATGAATTAAAAGCAGCTGGTTTGTATCTTGATTTTGCAGCAATTGGTCAGCAAACTCAAAGATGATGAACTGGATGTTTACCTGGTATTGGGGCCATAGTGGAAGCTTCTGACTTAATATCAGCTAATTCCATTTCAGGGCTTACATAGCCTATATCTGCATGGACATAAATATATCTCTGTTAACAAAACCACCTTCATTGTTCATTGTTCAGCCCTCCACAGACCCTAACCTCATAGCCCCCAACCCCGTACAGCCCGCTTCTACCTCCTCCCCAAAATCCACAAACAGAGCTTTCCTGTTCATTGTTTCAGCCTGTTCCTGCTCAATGGAATTTATTTCTTCCTATCTTGAATCTATTTTTTCCTTCCCTTGTCTAGTCTATTCCTACCTACATTTGTGAATCTTCTGACACCCTATGTTATTTCAGCAATTTACAGTTTCCTGGCCCTAACCGCCTCCTCTTCACTATGGGCATCCAATCCTTCTACACCTCCATCCCCCACCAGGACGTCTGAGGGCTCTTTGTTTCTTTCTTTAATGGAGGCCTGAACAATCCCCATCCACCACCACCCTCCTCTGCCTGGCTGAACTTGTTCTCTCATTGAACAATTTCTCCTTTAATTTGTCACACTTCTTCCAAATAAAAGGGGTGGCTACAGGTACCTGCATGGGCCCTAGTTATGCCTGTCTTTTTGTGGGGTGTGGAAAATACCTTATTCCAGTCCTACTCAGGCTACCTCCCACAACATTTTCCCCGCTACAACGATGACTGTATCGATGCCGCTTCCTGCTTTCATCTGGAACTTGAAAAATTTATCAATTTTGTTTCCAATTTCCACCCTCTCTCACCTTCACGTGGTCCATCTCTGACACTTCCCTTCCTTGACTTCTTTGTCTCCATTTCTGGGTATAAACTGCCAACTTATATTCATTACAAGACCACCGACTCCCACAGCTACCTCGACTACAGTTCTTCATCACTGCTTCCTGTAAGGACTCCATTCCATTCTTCCAGTTCCTCACTCTCCGTTGCATCTATTCTGATGAAGTTACCTTCCACAACAGCTCTCCCGACATGCCTTCCTTTTTCCTCAACTGAGGATTCCCCATCACTGTGGTTGACAGGGCCCACAACTGTGTCCAACCCTTTCCTGAACTTTTGCCCTCATCCCTTCCCAACCCTCCCAGAACCATGATAGAGTTCACCTTGCCCTCACTTTCCACCCACCAGCCTCCGCATTCAAAGCATTATCCTTCACTATTTCCGCCAACTCCAGCATGATGCACCACTAATCACATCATCTTCTTCTCTCCCTTATCAGCATTCTGTATGGACCGTTCCCTCCAGAACGCACTGGTCCTCTCCTCCATCACCCCCAACACCTCATCCCCTTCCCACAGCACCTTCCAATGCAATTGCAGACAGTGTAACACCTGCCCCTTTACCTCCTCACTTCCCAAGGCCCCAAATAATCCATCCAGGTGAAGCAGTGATTTACTTATACTTCCTTCAACTTAGCCTATTGCATTCACGTCTCACAATGTGGTCTCCTCTACATTGAGGAGACTAAATGCAGACTGGGTGACCGCTTTGCAGAGCACCTCTGCTCGGTCACAAGCATGGCCCCGGCCTTCCGGTTGCTTGCCAATTTAATTCACCACTGTGCTCTCATGCTCACATTTCTGACCTCGGCCTGCTGCAACATTCCAGTGAAATTCAAAGCAAGCTTGAGGAACAGCACCTCATCTTCCAATTACGCACTTCACAGCTTTCTGGACTCAACTTCAGGCCTCCGTTTTGTAGTTTTTCCCCTAGTACCAGTCTGTACCTTGCATTTTGTTTACAAACAGCAGTGACCTTTAATCTGCTATTAACCCATTCTGCTCTTTTCAGACAGTGCCAACCTTTATTCTGCTATTAACACCTACACTGGACCAATACTTTGTTCCTTTAGTACTAGCATTCCAACTCTCTTTGCCTTTTGTTCCATGACAAACTTTGACATTTAATCTCCCCATGCCCTCTAACCTATCCCTGACCCACCCCTTTTTTCAACAGCATAAAACCCATAACATTTCTGCCTCTCCAGTTCTGACCAAGAATTGTTTTGGATTTGAAATGTTAACTCTTTTTCCCTCTCCACAGTTGCTACCAGACCTGCTGAGTCTTTTCCAGTACATTTTGTTTTTATTTCACTGTACTTAATTGGCTATAAAGCTTTTTGGATGCCCTCTTGTCATGAAAGGTGCCACATAAATATGAGTCTGAGTCTTTCTTTCTTCCTTTCTGCTGTTGTAATAAACCATTAAAACTTACAAATGTTGTGTGGGTTGCAACTTTCCACCTCAAATTACATTAAAACTCTCCTAAGTCAGACTGTCAGTGGGAAAACTACTTTTAAAAGTGTTGGCATTTACCTCTGGTATCTGTTAGTGGCACTGTGCTTGTTATTTTACAGGGTTAAGTATCTAATGCATAACATTAAGGATAAAGCCCACCAATGGTACAATGTTGCAGCAGGGAGACTTGGCATCAACCTCCAGGGTAAAGACATTGGGCGGGATTTTTCGGGACCCGGCAGGAATGTGGAGGCAGAACCAGAAGCGGCTAGCAAAGGCCCTCCTGTTCCGACCTTTGCTCAGAGCGCGATCTCGTGCTGGCCAGTTAGTTAACAGCTTGCAGGCGGGGTCGCTGAGCACTCAATTTCCGGAGATGGGCCTTTAGGCAGTGGCTGTGTCATCACCTGATGCAAAAGGAAGTGCTGGCATGAGATGGACCTCGATATTCTAGCCAGACCGCAATGAAATCGCAGCTTCAGTGAGTGTTGAAAATGCAGTGTGCTGACGGTGCAGAAAAGCTCTGAAGACACAGGGCTGAGATAGCGTTTGACCTCTGCCGTGGCGGGTCCCCAGAGCATTACCCTGGGTCTCTGAATTACTAGTCCAGCAATAATATCACTATGCCATCATCTCCCCAATATGTCAAGCACAACTGTTGCACACACTCCAAGTGCTATTTTCAGTTCATTTGATGTGCCTAGAGAGATCATTACGGATTATGGTCCACAATTTATTGGTAAGCCATTTCAGATTATGTGAGAAGTGGAGTATCAATTCTCCTCATTACCCAAGATCCAACAGCCTGGCTGAATGTCTCATTCGCATGGTGAAATCCCTAATTCTCAAATGTAGACAGACCAAGCAAGACCTATGTATTGTGATGTTACATCTGAGAGTGACATCTTTAAGTGCTACTATTCCATCGCCGGCAGAGCACATGTTTAGCAAACCAGTGCATACCAATTTACCTACTCTTACCCATTCTACTCTCTAGGAACCTAGAGCTCAACTTTTAAACCTGCAAGAGAAGATGACCAACATGCATGATAAAATTACGGGTACCTAACTGCTAAGTTTACAGTTGGGACAACAAAGTGACATCTAGGATCCCACAGAAGGCAGCCAGCCCAGGTGACAAGTATTTACTCAGAACCAAGGTCCTATGAAGTCATTGCACACAAAACCACAATGGTGAGGCGTAACCAAGGACAAACCAGATCCATTTCAGCTCCTCAACCACCGTACAGTCCTATTCCATCTAGGACAAGGTCCCAAGTGCAATCAGGTACAACATCTAAGAAGGACAATCCCGCGGATCACTGTGAGGAATCAAAGAAACCTGCAGACTAGGTTACCATTACGAGATCTGGGTAGGCCAGCAGATTACCTCTACACTTTAAAGACCCATGGGTCCACCCATCCTATACACTTATGGAATGGTAACTAAAATGAATATGTATTGTAAATAGTTATACTTCCGTGGAAGAGGGAAAGCATCTTTAAAAAGGGCAATGTTGCAATATGTCTTTAAGGGATAGCAGCATACCATTGCTAGAAGGGAAGTGTGCCATGTGATCCACCCTCAGTTTCACTTTGGCCTGTAGCAGAGCACAGCACACACAGCCCTGCCGCTGATGTCTTCAAGCTTTCTATTCATGTATAAATGTTCTCATGTGTCTAGTCTCAATAAATAAACACACGTTTACCCAATCTCTTACGAATGATTGGTGTCTTTACGTCATGATTAAAAACATGACATGTGACCCCTCCAAAGAGCCAGTGGTCTGTAACATCCCAAACAGGCAGCACATGCGACATCCCCTCCACCCTACTCCCCCCAACAGCCAGTAGTCTGCAACTCCCCATGATCCTCACGAGGAAGCCACAGTGGAAACCCGCTGTGGGCATGGCAGAGGTACAATCCCAGGTGGCCCCACCGTTCAGTGATGAGTCCCTGAATGTCCTCCTCCAGGATACTTTGATCAAGGTAGAAGGTCCTTTTCCCCAGGGACATGGGGAAGGAGGGAAGTTTAACCAAGCCAGCCTGGATGGAGAAAACAAAGGAGGTCAGCAGCCATGGAGTCATCTGGAAAACCTGGCAGCAGTGCCGCAAGGTCAACGACCTTCTCAGCTTTGCCAGGATGAGTGGCAAACCTCAGTTCCCTATTTGTGGCTGGTAGGGAGGGTGGGGGCGGGTGGTGGTGTGCAAATGGATAAGTGCTGGTGTGGATACTCAGGAGGGACAGCCCACTATATTGTGGCTATGGATGGAGGCTGCAGCATCTTCTGGGAAAGGAATGACTGTAGCTCATGTAGGATTATGGGGAGTTGCAGACTAATGGCTGTTTGGGGGAGCGGGGTGGGGGGTCACTCCAGGGAGGCCCAGTGCCACATGTATGTCATTTGAAATAGATGCTGCAGCAAGGATGCAAAGTGATTAGGTGTTGTGTTTGCTCTAATGCAAACACTAACATCACTCTCATATTTCCAGCCGGAGAAAAGGGCCCAGAATGTCAGAGAGAGGGCCCTGCTGGTTACAGAGTCTCGATTATCACCATCCTGACTCCCATGGAGGTGGTGGATCTAGAGCTGGCGGGTATCAGGGCGACTGCTCCATCACTGACAGTGAGGCTGGAGGTCAGTCACAGGAGAGCGAGTTGCCTCATGGCCGTGAAGGATGACGTTCATGTGTCCTCCAATGTACAGATGTGAACTGCAGCCAATTCTCCAGATTGAGCTCCAGATTGGAGGGCTGATTATTTGTTTTCTCTCATTGGTCAATCACGGGAACAGAGAGCTGCTATCTCCAGAGGACACCCTTCAACCTCTGAGGAAGAAGGGGCATCAGAGGGTGCAGTGCTACATCACTCCCCCACATCTTTCACCAGTGCAGATACTGTCATAACTTGATACAAGTACAACACACACAACTGGCCAGCTGTCGGATGCTCTGACAGCTGAGACCTCTGAAACTGCTAACAGTTTGGGAAACCAGGCCCAGGCTGATGACGAGCTTCTGGGGGTTGTCCATAAGGTGGCAGATGCTGGATATACAGCTTGAGGTTTGTAAAGATCTGGATGCATTTCCAGAGGGCAAGGAAGTGAAGGAGTCCATCCAGGCCACAAGTGGTCCGATCTCCTCCATCGAGAGATTGGCGATGCTCATAGAGAGCCACATCCAGCAGACCAATCAGTGCATGCTGAAAATATACATAGACCAGCGTGCCATCATCTTGGTAAGGCAAGAGGGGGATGAGGTGCCTGGAGTTTCCACCAGGCTCTCCTCCTTCTCAGGTCAGCAGGGAGGTACAAGTGTGCCTTACAATGGAGGAGGAGTGACCGCCTTTTGCATCTGGGGGGGGCGGTTCTCTCAAGGTGCTCTGAGTGTGAACAGCACTTCCTCAGCCCCTCTGTCAGTGATGCTGGCACCTCAAGTTGCCATGACAACAGAGAAAGATCCTATGCTTGTGCAGGACCCTCAGCATTCCAGGGCCCACCATGCCTTAGGCAGCCAGAGGACAGTAGCCAAGGTCATCCCAGGCAGGACAGCAAGGTCAGCAGCCTGCCTCTAACACAGTTGGCAGTGAAGGAGGAGCATATTTAGCAACACTGGTAAAAGAATTCAGGAAATCCACAAAATGCACTTGGGCCTCGAGGGTGATTGGACAGTTAATGATTCTCTGCTTGTGTGTAATTATTAATGTAATAAATGTCTGATTTTAGTTTATGAAAGCATCCATCCAGTGTTCATCCAGCAGTGTAAGGGTGGCATGCGTCGACCCTGGGGTTGCCCGCAGGCGACCAAGTTGTGTGTGCTCATCATTTGCACATTCTAGAAGCACCAGGGGTCAGTGACCGAAGGGGGTCCGGACTTCCAGCAAGTGAGAGTGGCTTTTGTGTGCTTGGTTTATGGGCGTTTATTTGGCTTATTTGGCTGCAGTGGTAAGGGTCAGCTGACGTGTGTTGGTAAAAGTGCCTCCTCAGCCTAGATCTTGGCACCCCCAAGCAGTCCCTCATGCTTATCAGAATGATCTGGCTCCTCTTTGACTTCACCCTCCTCGCCTGAGGGTGCTTCACAATCCAATGTCTTCACTAGCCAGTGCTCTCCTCCTCATCAGCGCTGGGTTATTAGACCACCATTATCTGGGAGACCCTTGCTGGGTCATATTAAATAACTCCACCCAATCGATCCAAGTACTGGAATCTCATTTGAAGAGACTGATGGTTACTCTAGTCATTGTGTGGCTGATGTTATAGCATTCCTCTGCCTCGGTACTTGGGTTCCTCACTTGTGTCAGCAGCCATCTCTTCAGTGGATATCCCTTGTCACAGAGCATCCATTCCTGGAGGCTGCAAGGGCGTAGGGTGCAGGGTGAGAAGTTGTAGCACCTGGGAGTGTCGGAGAATGTAAGCATTGTGACTGCTCCCAGGAAAGGGAGCACACACTTGCAGGGTGTGTTGGCAGTGGTCACAGACAAGCTAGATGTTGAGGGAATGAAATCCCTTTGAGTTAATGAAGGCCGCTGGCTGGCCTGTGGGAACTTTGATGGCCACATGCATTCAGTCTATGTGACCTTACACCTGGGGGAATCCAGCCATTGAGCTGAATCTTCTGAATCTCTTGGCCTGACCGTCTGGATTCCCCCCGCCCATGCACCCCTCCCAAATAATTAATTGAAAATGTATGCACTGGTTGCCGTTTCTGAAGAGGGCATCTGTCAGGACTTTGATAGAGCTATGTCTGACTGATTAGGACACATCACACAACTCTATTGGGCCTCTGGAATTAACCTTAAGTGTAGAAGTTCAAGGCCGCAGTGACCTTCAGAGCTACTGGTAGTGAATGCCCACCAATACAACCGGAGCTCACCTCCTCCACAATCATGGCACACAGCTTGGTCAGGACAGGTGCAATCTTTGGTGAGGCTGCTCCTCCAACTTCTGGAGGTAGCTCATCCTTTGTGGACCCTGGCTACAGGGTACCTTCATCTCTGCACTGGTGCCTCCTCGCAGTCCCCTCTGTGGTCTTCTGTCGCTTATTCATCACCAGGCTGCCCTGCAGCTTGCTTGGGTGTTGCTGCTGTCTGGATCCATTTGCATTTACAGAATCACAGAATCAGAAGGCTTGAACTCTCTCTTCAAAGTTCTTTTCAACTTTCCCTTCCAGTACTTGTTGACTATCGGTCTCGTGCCAGTATTTAGCCTTAGATGGAGTTCACCACCCACTTTGGGCTGCCCTGCTCTCAGGCTTTCCTCCTCACTTTCTTCTGGAATGTACAATGCCCATGACACCTGGGCACTGTCAGACTGACTGGTAGGTACTGCAACACTGTCAAGCCCCCCTCCACCCCAACCCCTTCTCAAATCCCTCTTCAGTGAGCCTTGTCCAGGAGCCGCAACTCAAATCAATCATCTACTCCTTTCTGGGAAAGTGAGTAAAAAGCCTCACTGCACAGCTCACAAGTACAGCAATAAAAACAGTTACGCCCCATTGCCAACCTTTAAAAGCTACAGAAGCTCTGACTCACTGTGTTCCCCTCTTGCGTTTCAAATTTGTGAGAGGCGTCCCCTCGCGGCTTGTCTTACACTGCTCATAAAATTGTGACTCTCCATCCTAAACACAAAGTCTGAGCTGAGAAGAATCACCCTCTCTTCCTCTGATCAGATAACTGGCCCTTAGGAATAAAACAAGCCCCATCCAGGAGAATTTCACGACTGTGAATTAGTGCACCTGTTCCTCATCCCCAATGCCCCCATTAAGCGGGAGGCTGGGCCCTGGGAATATGAAAATTTATTCCTCAGCGAAAAAGAAATGCAAGCTTCAGGAAGGGAAAGGTGACTCAATGCAATTTCCTCACCAGGAGATTTTTCCATATGCTTCCATGTCCTTGCCATTCCCCAGCCTTCCCTGTTCCCCCTTTTCCAACTATCCGCCACCCTTCCACATCCTAGTCAGACATTCCTTAGGTCCATCTTCTTTTCCATCTTCCTTTCCCCACTCCCTCCCTCTTCCTCTTCCTCTCCTCTCCTGCCTTCCCATTCTCTGTCCCCTCACCCGTCCCCCTCATCACTTGGGTCAATTATTCTCGTTTTCACTATGCTTCACCTGAATTGTGCTCAGTTGCAGCAGATCTGTAACTTATGTTTAATTAGCAAACCCAACAATGCTGAACTATGTGTTTACCTGGTATCGGTTCATGCAATGGTTTTTCCTGGCTTTGTTTTTTAGTTACACTTGTTACAAAGTGTTTTGCTGTATGGACATTAAAAAAAAATCTCAGTTAACAAGGTCATCTTGCTATTATAATAATCCATTTTAAATTACAAATGTTGAGTGGATGGAACTTTCCACCTCAAATTGAATTGATAGTCTCCAAAGTTAGGCTCTGTCTATGGGAAAATTCATTATCTGAAAATTCAGTATCTGTTGTTCACATTAAAGGTATCAACATTTACCCACATTATCTGTTGTATCTACTGGTGGCACTGTTCTTGCCATTTACAGGGTTAAATCCGATACATAATATTTGGTGTAAAGCCCATCAATTGTACCATGCGGTGACAGTGAGATTTGGCATTAAGCTCCAGTGTAAATTTTAGATAAGTGTGCTTTTTCAATCCATTCTTTCAGATAACTCTGATATTGGGAAAGGAGGATGTGATTTTAACTCCCCGACACAGGAACTCAGACATCAGCTTCCAAAATACCACTCCTGATATTTTGAAAGCTGCCATTTCCACTATAGACAGAACTTCTACTTCACTCCAGCCCAATAAATCTCATCCCAAAAATATGATCTCTCCACTACTCTCCATTCTGAGCACAAGAAACAATTCATCACTGAAAAATCCTGGTTTGATAGAGGGAAAGCTAACTCAAGAAAACCCCACCACCCTCCAAGGGAGTTTGCTGCTGTTTCCATGTCCCACCCCATGTCCTTCACATCCCCCCTTCAACGGCCTTTCTTGATCCCCCCATCACAACTTTCATATGCCTTCCTAAAGTTCAATGTCCCTCTTTATCTTCCTTTTCCCTCTCTCCTTTTCCTTCTCTTCTCCCCTGCTCCCCCATTCCCTCCCATTTCACCCTATCTCCCGCTTCACTTGATCCAATTATTTGCTTTGGCTTCTCACTGTGCTTCAATGGAATCATGCTGAATCACACCAGAACTGCAGTTTATGTTTAATTAGCAAACCCAATGTTGTTGAACTGTATGTTTACATTTTGTCACAAGCGTTGGCCGCTCCAAAATCAATTTTATTTCACTGGGTCCTGCAAGAAAATTGCAAAAACATCTCAATGAACAAAATCATCTTCTGTTGTATTAATCAATTATATATTACAGAACCATAGAACCATAGAAAAGTTACAGCACAGGAGGCCATTTGGCCCATCTTGTCCATGCCAGCCCGAGGACACCCAGGTGCCCTTTCTAATCCCACCTTCCTGCACCCGGCCCATAGCCCAGCAGCTTACAGCACTTTAGGTGCAGATCCAGGTACTTTTTAAAAGAGTTTAGAGTTTCTGCCTCTACCGCCAACTTGGGCAGCAAATTCCAGACACCCAATACCCTCTGCGTAAAAAAGTTCTTCCTCATGCCCCCCCCCAACACACCTTCTGCCACTTATCCTGAATCTATGTCCCCTGGTTCTAGAATTCTCCACCAAGGGAAACAATTTTATCCTGTCCACTCTATCTATTCCCCTCATAATTTTGTACACCTCAATCAAGTCACCTCTCAGTCTTCTTTGTTCTAAGGAAAAAATAACCCCAACCTATCCAATCTCTCCTCGTAGTTACACTTTTCTAACCCTGGCAACATTCTTGTAAACCTCCTCTGCACTCTTTCCAGAGCTATTACGTCCTTCCTGTAATGTGGTGACCAGAAGTTCTGAAAGTTGCAACTTCCCATCTCAAATTCTAATGAAACTCTCCTAAGTTTGCTAAGTCTAGTCTTCTTTCTGAAGTGAGTTCAGGAGAATTTTCTAGATCAGTACGTTTCTGGCCCAATGAGGAAGGAGGCAATGCAGGATCTGGTTGTGGGGAATCAACTGGGTCAAGTGGTCAAGTGTCAGTAGAGGAACGTTTAGGGGGCAGTGACCACAGCATTGTAAGGTTTAGATTAGCTATGGAAAAAGACAAGAAGCAAACCAGAGTTAAAAACAATTCACTGGTGGAGGCCAATTTCAGTTAGGTGAGAACAGTCTGGAGCAGATAAATTGGACTCAAAGATTGGCAGGCAAAATTGTAATGGAATAATGGGCTGCCTTTAAAGAGGAGATAGTTCAAATACAGTCAAGGTACATTTAACTAGGGAGAAAAACCACAGCTCTCTGGATGATGAAAGAGGTAGAGGGTACGATGAAGCAGTAAAAGGGTGCATATGATTGTTTTCAGGTTGATAATGTAATTGAAAACCAGGCTAAATGTCCGAAGTTTAGAGGGGAAAGTGGAAAAAGAAATTAGAGAGCAAAGAGAGAACATGAGAAGAGACTCACAGCTTACATAAGCAAGAATCCTAAAGTCCTCAACAGGCATATAAATAGTAAAAAGGTAGTAAAAGGAGGAGTGGGGAAGTTTAGGGATCAAAACAGTGATTTACACATGGAGGCAGAGGGATAGCTGAGGTACGAAAGGAATACTTTGCATCTGACTTCACCAAGGATGAAGAGGAGGTGGTTGAATCAAGGAATGGGCTAAAGATTGATAAATAGGATATAGTACAAAGGCTGGCTGCACTTAAAGTTGATAGATCACTAAGAACAGATGGTGATGTTGCAGAGGATACTGACAGAAGTAAGGGTGGAAAATGCAGAGACACTGGCCATAATTTTCCAATCCTCCTTAGATACAGGGATGGCGCCAGAGGACTAAAGAATAGAAAATGTTACGTCATTGTTCAAAACAGTAAATAAGGACAAACACAGCATTCATTTGAACTTCATTGGTGGGAAACATTTTGAAAAAAGAATCCATCAGAAAGTTAACAGATGATGGTGTATTGGTATTGTCGCTGGACTAATAATCCAGAGATCCAGAGTAATGCCCTGGAGGCTCGGGTTCAAATTCTGGCACAGCAGATGGTGGAATTTGAATTCAATAAAAATCAGGAATTTAAAACTGATGATGACCATGGACCATAAAACCATTGTTGTAAAAACCCATCTGGGTTCACTAATGGCATTTAGGGAAGGAAATCTGTCGTCCTTACTACACGTGACTCCAGACCCACAACAATGTGATTGACTCTTAAATACCCTCTGAAATGGCTGAGCAAACCGCTACAAAGTCACAAACCGGATGGACCACCTAGCATTGACCAAGCGCTGGAACAGGCTCCATCGACTCTGCAAAGTCTTCCTTACTAACATGTGAATCCATCAGAGCTGTCTCACAGACTAGTCAAACAACAGCCTGACATTATCATCCTCACGGAATCATACCTTACAGATAATGTCCTAGACATCACCATCTCTGGGTATATCCTGTCCCACTGGCAGGACAGGCCCAGCAGAGATGGTAGCACAGCGGTATATAGTCTAGAGGCAGTTGCCCCAGGAGTCCTTAACATCGACACCGGGCCCCATGAAGTCTCATGGCATCAGATCAAACATGGGCAAGGAAACCTCCTGCTGATTACCACGTACTGCCCTCCCTCAGCTGATGAATCAGTGCTCCTCCATGTTGAACGCCACTTGGAGGAAGCACTGAGGGCGGCAAGGGTGCAGAATGTACTCTGGGTGGGGGGGCCTCAATGTCCATCAGCAAGAGTGGCTCAGTAGTATCACTACTGACCAGGCTGGCTGAGTCCTAAATGATATAACTGGGTCTGTGGCAGGTGGCGAGGGAACCAACAAGAAGGAAAAACATCCTCACCAATCTGTCTGCTGCAGATGCATCTGTCCATGAAGGTATCAGTAGGAGTGACCACCGCACAGTCCTTTGGGAGATGAAGTCCCACCTTCATATTGAGGATAACCTCCATCATGTTGTGTGGCACTACCAATGTGCTAAATGGGACAGATTTCAAACAGATCTAGCAACTCAAGGCTGGGCATCCATGAGGCACTGTGGGCCATCAGCAGTAGCAGAACTGTACTCGAACACAATCTGTAACCTCATGGAATGGTATATCCCCCACTCTACCATTAGCAACAAGCCAGGGGATCAACCCTCGTTCAATGAAGAGTGCAGGAGGGCATGCCAGGAGCAGCACCAGGCATACCTAAAAATGAGGTGTCAACCTGATGAAGCTACAACACAGGACTACTTGTGTGCCAAACAGCATAAACAACAAGTGACAGACAGGGCTAAGCAATCTCACAACCAATGGATCAGATCTAAGCTCTGCTACATTCAGTCGTCAATGTGGTGGACAATTAAACAACTCACTGGAGCAGGAAGTTCCACAAATATCCCCATCCTCAATGATGGAGGAGCCCAGCACATTAGTGTAAAAGATAAGGCTGAAGCATTTGCGACAATCTTCAGCCAGAAGTGCCAAGTGGATGATCCATCTCGGCCTCCTCCAGAGGTCCCCAGCATCGCAGATGCCAGTCTTCAGCCAATTCAATTCACTCCATGTGATATCAAGAAATGGCTAAAGGCACTGGATGCTACAAAGGATATGGGCCCTGACAATATTCCCACATCAGTACTGAAGACTTGTACTCCAGGGGAAGGTGATGGCGCAGTGGTATTGTCACTGGACTAGTATCCCAGAGGCCCTAGGGGTTCAAATCCCACCACGGCAGATGGTGAAATTTGAATTTTTTTTTTAAAATCTGGAATTAAAAGTCTGATGAAGACCATTGCCGATTGTTATAAAAACCCATCTGGTTCCCTAGTGCCCTTTAGAGAAGGAAATCTGCTGTCCTCACCCTACATGTGACTCCAGACCCACAACAATGTGGTTGACTTTTAAATGCCCTATGAACAAGGGCAACAAGAGCAATTAGGGATAGGCAATAACTAGCCAAAGAGGCCCACATCCCATGAACAAATAAAATTTAAAAACTTGCCTCGCCCCCAGCCAAACTGTTCCAGTACAGCTATAATAACACTGGCGTCTACCCAGCTATGTGGAAAATTGCCCAGGTATGTCCTGTACAAAAATTGCAGGACAAATCCAACCCGGCCAATTACCGCCCCATCAGTCTAGTCTCCATCATCAGTAAGGTCATGGAATGGGTCATCAACAGTGCTATCAAGTGACACTTGCTTAGCAATAACCTGCTCACTCACGCCCAGTTTGGGTTCCGCCAGGGTCACTCAGCTCCTGACCTCATTACAGCCTTGGTTCAAACATGGATGAAAGATCTGAACTCCTGAGGTGAGGTGAGAGGGACTACCCTTGACATTAAGGCGTATTTGACAGAGTCCTGTCTGTCAAGGAGCATCAAGGAGCCTGGCAAAACTGGAGTCGATGGGAATCAGGGGGAAAGCTCTCCACTGGTTGGAGTCATTCCTAGCACAAACGAAGATGGTTGTGGTTGTTGGAGGTCACCAACCATCTTCAGCTGCTTCATCAATGACCTTCCTTCCATCATATGGTCAGAAGTGGGGATGTTCGATGATGATTGCACAATGTTCAGCACCACTCGTGACTCCTCAGATACTGAAGCAGTTCATGTCCAAATGCAGCAAGACCTGGACAATACCCAGGCTTGGGCTGACAAGCGGCAAGTAACATTCGCGCCACACAAGTGTCAGGCAATGACCATCTACAACAAGAGAGAATTTAATCATCGCCCTTTGATGTTCAATGGCATTACCATCACTGAATCCCCCACTATCAACATCCTGGGGATTTACCATTGACCAGAAACTGAAATGCACAAATAAATACTATGGCTACAACAGCAGGTCAGGGGCTAGGAATTGTGTGATGAGTAACTCACCTCCTGACTCCCCAAAGCCTATCCACCATCTACAAGGCACAAGTCAAGAGTGTGGTGGAATACTCCCCACTTGCCTGGATGCATACAGCTCCCACAACACTCAAGAAACTTGACACCATCCAGGACAAAGCAGCCCGCTTGATTGGCACCACATTCACAAATATTCATTCCCTCCACCACCGATGCACACTAGCAGCAGTGTGTACCACCTACAAGATGCACTGCAGGAATTCACCAAGGCTCCTTCGACAGCGCCTTCCAAACCCACGACCACTACCATCTAGAAGGACAACGGCAGAAGACAGATGGGAACACCACCTCCTGGAAGTTCCCTTCCAAGTCACTCACCATCCTGACTTGGAAATATATCACTGTTCCTTCACTGTCGCTGGGTCAAAATCCTGGAACTCCCTTTCTAACAGCACTGTGGGTGTACCTACACCACATGGACTGCAGTGGTTCAAGAAGGCAGCTCACTACCACCTTATCAAGGACAACTAGGGATGGGTAATAAATGCTGGCCCAGTCAGCGAAGCCCACATCCCGTGAATGAATAATAAACAACTTGGACAAATGTAGATTCATTAAGGAAGGCTAACATGGATTTGTTAAATAAAAGCAAAATACAGTGGATACTTGAAATCTGAAATAAAAACAGAAAATGTTGGAAAAACTCAAGGTCTGGCAGCATCTGTGGAGGGAGAAACAGAGTTAATGTTTCGAATCCGTATGACTCTTCAGAGCTAAAGAGACGCCGAAATGTGATGGATATGAAGTTCACTGAGTGACATGAAACAGAATGTTTGTTTCTCAGACTCAAGGACAGTACATAGTCGGGTTCCCTGGGGGTCTATATTAGAACCACTGCCTTTCTTGATCTTTATTAATGGCAGTGCTTGGGTATGCAGAGAAAAATTTCAAAATTTGTAAGCATTGTGAACTACAAGGAGGATAGTGATGGACTCCGAGAGGACATAGACAGGTTGGTGGAATGTAGATAAATGGTAGATGTAATTTGATGCAGAGAAGTGTGAAGTGATTCATTTTAGTTGGAAGAACGATGAGAGACAATATAAAATGAAGGATACAGTTCGAATAGGAGGCTGGAGCAGAGGTACCTGGGTGCGGGGGGGTAGCGGTGGTATGTGCACAAATTGTTGAATATGTCAGGGCATGTTGAGAAAATGTTTAATAAGGCACATGAGAACGTGAGCTTTATAAATGGGGGCGTAGCAGGAATTCGGGCCCTGGGAATATGATAACTTTCTACTAATGAAAAGAAAACCCAGGTTTAACATTGGAACGGTAAGTCTATTCGACCCCGTAGGAAAGTTTGTCACCTGTTTCCCTCTGCCTGTTCCCCATTCACCAACCTTCCATACGATTTCCCATCCGTTTACAATGCCATTCCAGTCTTGGTCACACCTACCTCCCTTTCCCAAAGTTTCAGCTCCCTACTGATCTTCCTTTCTCTCCCTCTTTTTCTCTCTTCTCACCTGCCCTCCCATTCTCTACCCCTCACTCATTCCCCTCTTCACTTGGGCCTATTACTCCCACTTGCCTTCTTGCTTTGCTTCACTGCTGCACAGTTGCAGCAGATCTGTAACTTAGGTTTAAGTAGCAAACTCAATGATATTGAGCTAGATGTTTACCTGGTTTCGATTTACGTGTTGGCTTCTCCTCAACTGGTGGTTTTTTTCGAGTTATAATGCGCATTGCTGCATGGACATAACAAAAATATCTCAATTAACAAAGTCACCTGCTGTTATAATAACCCATTATCGAGTACAAATGTTGTGTGGGTTGCAACTTTCCACCTCAAATTTAATTTAAACCTCTCTTTATGTCAGGCTCTGCTAATGGGAAAATTCATATTGGAAGTGTCAACATCTGCCTGCAGTATCTGTTGTATCTACTGGTGCCACCATTCTTTGCATTTACAGGGATAGTGTTTGACATATAACTTTACATAACTGTGGGAGTGAGACTTGGCATTAGGCTTTGGTCTATATTTGTGTGAGTGCTTTTTCCAATTCATTCTTTACGATTACTCCAATATTGGAGGAAAACAATGTGATTTTAATTTCCCAACACACACACTTCCAAAATACCACTCCTGATGTCCTAAAAGCAGTAGCTGGGATAGACGGAGATTCCATCTCACTCCAGCCCAGTAAATCTCATCCTCAATATAATTATCCCTAACCACTCTCATTCTTAAGTACCAACACAGGAATGATAGGCCATCACCCATCCTCACTTGTCCCACCCCCTGCTAATAGGATATTTGCCTCTAAGAATAAAACACTGAGCAGAAGTCTGGGGCTATGGACATAGGCACCTATTCTAATCACCACCTTTTTCCCATTAAAGAGGAAGCCTGGCCCTGGAAATATCAGAAACAATTCCTCAATGAAAAGAAAATCCTAGTTTAATAGAGGGAAAGCTAACTCAAGGCACAACCCCCCTGCTCCTCCACTACCCCAGAGTTTCTGGCATGTTTTCCTGCCCCAGCACAGCCCATTTCCATTTACCCTTCCCTGTCCCCTGGTCACAACTTCCATATCACTTCCCAACTTCCTTTTCCCTCTCTCCCCTATTCTCTCTTGCCCTCCCATTCCCTGCCCCTTTACCTATCCCCCTCTTCTCTTGGGTCCAGTTACCCACTTTGTCTTCTCATTCTGCTTACCCTGAACTGTGGTCAGTCACAGCAGATCTGCAACTTGCGTTCAATTAGCAAACCCAATGATGTTGAGCTGAATGTTTACCTTTTGCTGTCTTCTCAGTCGTTTGTGTTTCAGAGGTTTCTGCATGAATATCACAAAAATGCCTCATTTAACAAAACATTTACTCTATATGTTTTACAAATGCTGTAAGAGTTGCAACTTTCCATCTCAAATTCCATTAAAACACCTCTAAATTCTCAGTCAACACTTCTTTCTAAATTGTGCTCAGGAGAATTTTCTAATTTAACAACAACAACTTATAGTTATATAGCGCCATTAATGTAATGAAACCTCCCAAAGTGAAAGGAGACACTGTTGGATCTGTTTCTGGAGAATAAGGTAGATCAAGTGGATCAAGTGTCAAGGAGGGGAATATTTAGGAGACAGTGATCATAGTATCAAAACATTTAGATTAACTATGTCAAAGGACAGGAGCAATGCATTGCACAGTCACTACACTGGGAGCAACACATGGGGCAGAGGTAAGAAATACTTCTCCTTGCATTATTTCTTATCAAAGCACCAAGTTCCTCTTCCGCTCCATGCGATTTACAGTTCTCATTTTCCTGTCAGATTCCATTCTCTGAATGCCTGGTAAATGAAGAGCCCTTTGGCATATTATTTCCATATGTTTAAAGGAGCAGCTGTGGTTTGTAGTGGGGTTCCACAGGGGTCAGTGTTGGGAACCTTACTTTTCCTGATATATATTAATGACCTAAACCTTGATGTACAGGGCACAATTTCAAAGTTTGTGGATGAAACAAAACTTGGAAGCATTGTTAGCTGTGAGGAGGATAGTGTAGAAGTTCAGAGGGACATAGTTGGTGGAATAGGAAGACAGGTGGCAGATGAAGATCAATGCAGAGAAGTGTGAGATGATTCATTTTGATAGGAAGTACATGTAGAGACAATGTAAAATAAAGGGTCCAACTGTAAAGGAGGAGCAGAGGTACCTGGGTGTATATGTACGTAAATCACTGAAGGTGGCAGGACAGGTCGAGAGAGCAGTTGATAAAGCATACATTATCCTGGGCTTTATTAATAGAGGCACAGAGTACATGTGCAAGGATGTTATATTGAATGTTTATATGTCACTAGTTCAGCCTCAGCTAGAGGATTGCAGCTAGTTCTGGATGCTGCACTTTAGGAAGGAAGTGAAGGCATTAGAGAGAGTGCAGAAAAGATTCAAGAGAATGGTTCCAAGGAAGAGAAACCTCAGTTATGAAGATAGATTGGAGAAGATAGGATTGTTTTTCTTAGAGATGCTTGAGGGGAGATTTGATGGAGACATTCAATAGTATGAGGGGTCTGTACTGAGTAGATAGGAGGAAACTGTTCCCACTCATGAAAGAATGAAGAACGAGAGTGCACAGACTTGAAGTAATGAGTAACAGAAGCATAGAAATATAGAAACATAGAAAATAGGAGCAGGAGTAGGCCATTCATTATGATCATGGCTGATCATCCAACTCAATAGCCTGCTCCTGCTTTCTCCCCATATCCTTTGATCCCTTTTGTCCCAAGAGCGATATTTAACTCCTTCTTGAAAACATACAATGTTTTGACCTCAACTGCTTTCTGTGGTAGCGAATTCCACAGGCTCACCACTCTCTGGGTGAAGAAATTTCTCCTCATCTCAGTCCTAAATGGTCTACCCCGTATCCTCAGACTGTGACCCCTGGTTCTGGACTCCCCCACCACCGGGAACATCCTTCCTGCATCTACCCTGTCTAGTCCCATTGGTGACATGAGGAAATTTTTTTTCACACAGTAAGTGGCTAGGGTTGGAATGCACTACCTGAGACTGTGGTGAAGGCAGGTTCAATTGAAGCATTCAAAAGAGAATTAGACTGTTATTCAAAAAGGGAGAATCTTTAGGGTTATGGGTAGAAGGCAGCAAATTGGAACTGGATAAGTTGCTCATTTAGAGAGCTGGTGCAGACATGATGCAGACCCTCCTTCTGTGCCATAACAATTGTGTGGAAAAATAAAGACTGGACTGAGAAGGCCCCGTAATTCCCTCTTTATCAGCTTATCAGATAATTGACCCCCAGGAATAAAACAAACAATCATCACAGAGCAGAAACATGGGACTGTGGAGTGGGGTGCATATTCCTCATTATCAACTCACATATTAAGCAGGAATTCGGGCCCTGGGAATATGATAACTTACTACTAATGAAAAGAAAACCCAGGTTTAACATTGGAAAGGTAACTCAATATGACCCCATAGGAAAGTTTGTCACCTGTTTCCCTCTGCCTGTTCCCCATTCACCAACCTTCCATACGATTTCCCATCCATTTACAATGCCATTCCAGTCTTGGTCACACCTACCTCCCTTTCCCAAAGTTTCAGCTCCCTATTGATCTTCCTTTCTCTCTCCCTCTTTTTCTCCCTTCTCACCTGCCCTCCCATTCTCTACCCCTCACTCATTCCCCTCTTCACTTGGGCCTATTACTCCCACTTGCCTTCTTGCTTTGCTTCACTGCTGCACAGTTGCAGCAGATCTGTAACTTAGGTTTAAGTAGCAAACTCAATGATATTGAGCTAGATGTTTACCTGGTTTTGATTCACGTGTTGGCTTCTCCTCAATTGGTATTTTTTTTCGAGTTATAATGCGCATTGCTGCATGGACACAACAAAAATATCTCAATTAACAAAGTCACCTGCTGTTATAATAACCCATTATCGAGTACAAATGTTGTGTGGGTTGCAACTTTCCATCTCAAATTTAATTTAAACCTCTCTTTATGTCAGGCTCTGCTAATGGGAAAATTCATATTGGAAGTGTCAACATCTGCCTGCAGTATCTGTTGTATCTACTGGTGCCACCATTCTTTGCATTTACAGGGATAGTGTTTGACATAACTTTACGTAACTGTGGGAGTGAGACTTGGCATTAGGCTTTGGTCTATATTTATGTGAGTGCTTTTTCCAATTCATTCTTTACGATTACTCCAATATTAGAGGAAAACAATGTGATTTTAATTTCCCAACACACACACTTCCAAAATACCACTCCTGATGTCCTAAAAGCAGTAGCTGAGATAGACGGAGATTCCATCTCACTCCAGCCCAGTAAATCTCATCCTCAATATAATTATCCCTAACCACTCTCATTCTTGAGTACCAACACAGGAATGATAGGCCATCACCCATCCTCACTTGTCCCACCCCCTGCTAATAGGATATTTGCCTCTAAGAATAAAACACTGAGCAGGAGTCTGGGGCTATGGATGTGGGCACCTATTCTAATCACCACATTTTTCCCATTAAAGAGGAAGCCTGGCGCTGGAAATATCAGAAACAGTTCCTCAATGAAAAGAAAATCCTAGTTTAATAGAGGGAAAGCTAACTCAAGGCACAACCCCCCTGCTCCTCCACCACCCCAGAGTTTCCGGCATGTTTTCCTGTCCCAGCACAGCCCATTTCCATTTACCCTTCCCTGTCCCTGGTCACAACTTCCATATCACTTCCCAACTTCCTTTTCCCTCTCTCCCCTATTCTCTCTTGCCCTCCCATTCCCTGCCCCTTTACCTATCCCCCTCTTCACTTGGGTCCAGTTACCCACTTTGTCTTTTCATTCTGCTTACCCTGAACTGTGGTCAGTCACAGCAGATCTGCAACTTGCGTTCAATTAGCAAACCCAATGATGTTGAGCTGAATGTTTACCTTTTGCTGTCTTCTCAGTCGTTTGTGTTTCAGAGGTTTCTGCATGAATATCACAAAAATGCCTCATTTAACAAAACATTTACTCTATTAGATATTACAAATGATGTAAGAGTTGCAACTTTCCATCTCAAATTCCATTAAAACACCTCTAAATTCTCAGTCAACATTTCTTTCTAAATTGTGCTCAGGAGAATTTTCTAATTTAACAACAACAACTTATAGTTATATAGCGCCATTAATGTAATGAAACCTCCCAAGGTTCTTAGTGTATTTCTGGACCAAAGTGAAAGGAGGCACTGTTGGATCTGTTTCTGGGGAATAAGGTAGATCAAGTGGATCAAGTGTCAAGGAGGGGAATATTTAGGAGACAGTGATCATAGTATCAAAACATTTAGAATAACTATGACAAATGACAGGAGCAATGCATTGCACAGTCACCACACCGGGAGCAACGCATGGGGCAGAGGCAAGAAATACCTGTCCCTGCATTATTTCTATCAAAGCACCAAGTTCCTCTTCCGCTCCATGCGATTTACAGTTCTCATTTTCCTGTCAGATTCCATTCTCTGAATGCCTGGTAAATGAAGAGCCCTTTGGCATATTATTTCCATATGTTTAAAGGAGCAGCTGTGGTTTGTAGTGGGGTTCCACAGGGGTCAGTGTTGGGAACCTTACTTTTCCTGATATATATTAATGACCTAAACCTTGATGTACAGGGCACAATTTCAAAGTTTGTGGATGAAACAAAACTTGGAAGCATTGTTAGCTGTGAGGAGGATAGTGTAGAAGTTCAGAGGGACATAGTTGGTGGAATAGGAAGACAGGTGGCAGATGAAGATCAATGCAGAGAAGTGTGAGATGATTCATTTTGATAGGAAGTACATGTAGAGACAATATAAAATAAAGGGTCCAACTGTAAAGGAGGAGCAGAGGTACCTGGGTGTATATGTACGTAAATCACTGAAGGTGGCAGGACAGGTCGAGAGAGCAGTTGATAAAGCATACATTATCCTGGGCTTTATTAATAGAGGCACAGAGTACATGTGCAAGGATGTTATATTGAATGTTTATATGTCACTAGTTCAGCCTCAGCTAGAGGATTGCAGCTAGTTCTGGATGCTGCACTTTAGGAAGGAAGTGAAGGCATTAGAGAGAGTGCAGAAAAGATTCATGACAATGGTTCCAAGGAAGAGAAACCTCAGTTATGAAGATAGATTGGAGAAGATAGGATTGTTTTTCTTAGAGATGGTTGAGGGGAGATTTGATGGAGACATTCAAAAGCATGAGGGGTCTGTACTGAGTAGATAGGAGGAAACTGTTCCCACTCATGAAAGAATGAAAAACGAGAGGGCACAGACTTGAAGTAATGAGTAAGAGAAGCAAAGAAATATAGAAACATAGAAAATAGGAGCAGGAGTAGGCCATTCATTATGATCATGGCTGATCATCCAACTCAATAGCTTGCTGCTGCTTTCTCCCCATATCCTTTGATCCCTTTTGCCCCACGAGCGATATCTAACTCCTTCTTGAAAACATACAATGTTTTGGCCTCAACTGCTTTCTGTGGTAGCGAATTCCACAGGCTCACCACTCTCTGGGTGAAGAGATTTCTCCTCATCTCAGTCCTAAATAGTCTACCCCATGTCCTCAGACTGTGACCCCTGGTTCTGGACTCCCCCACCACCGGGAACATCCTTCCTGCATCTACTCTGTCTAGTCCCATTGGTGATACGAGGAAAATATTTTTCACACAGTAAGTGACTAGGGTTGGAATGCACTACCTGAGACTGTGGTGAAGGCAGGTTCAATTGAAGCATTCAAAAGGGAATTAGACTGTTATTCAAAAAGGGAGAATCTTTAGGGTTATGGGTAGAAGGCAGCAAATTGGAACTGGATAAGTTGCTCATTTAGAGAGCTGGTACAAACATGATGCAGACCCTCCTTCTGTGCCATAACAATTGTGTGGAAAAATAAAGACTGGACTGAGAAGGCCCCGTAATTCCCTCTTTATCAGCTTATCAGATAATTGACCCCCAGGAATAAAACAAACAATCATCACAGAGCAGAAACATGGGACTGTGGAGTGGGGTGCATATTCCTCATTATCAACTCACATATTAAGCAGGAATTCGGGCCCTGGGAATATGATAACTTATTACTAATGAAAAGAAAACCCAGGTTTAACATTGGAAAGGTAACTCAATATGACCCCATAGGAAAGTTTGTCACCTGTTTCCCTCTGCCTGTTCCCCATTCACCAACCTTCCATACGATTTCCCATCCATTTACAATGCCATTCCAGTCTTGGTCACACCTACCTCCCTTTCCCAAAGTTTCAGCTCCCTATTGATCTTCCTTTCTCTCTCCCTCTTTTTCTCCCTTCTCACCTGCCCTCCCATTCTCTCCCCCTCACTCATTCCCCTCTTCACTTGGGCCTATTACTCCCACTTGCCTTCTTGCTTTGCTTCACTGCTGCACAGTTGCAGCAGATCTGTAACTTAGGTTTAAGTAGCAAACTCAATGATATTGAGCTAGATGTTTACCTGGTTTTGATTCACGTGTTGGCTTCTCCTCAATTGGTATTTTTTTTCGAGTTATAATGCGCATTGCTGCATGGACAACAAAAATTTCTCAATTAACAAAGTCACCTGCTGTTATAATAACCCATTATCGAGTACAAATGTTGTGTGGGTTGCAACTTTCCATCTCAAATTTAATTTAAACCTCTCTTTATGTCAGGCTCTGCTAATGGGAAAATTCATATTGGAAGTGTCAACATCTGCCTGCAGTATCTGTTGTATCTACTGGTGCCACCATTCTTTGCATTTACAGGGATAGTGTTTGACATAACTTTACGTAACTGTGGGAGTGAGACTTGGCATTAGGCTTTGGTCTATATTTACGTGAGTGCTTTTTCCAATTCATTCTTTACGATTACTCCAATATTGGAGGAAAACAATGTGATTTTAATTTCCCAACACACCAACTTCCAAAATACCACTCCTGATGTCCTAAAAGCAGTAGCTGGGATAGACGGAGATTCCATCTCACTCCAGCCCAGTAAATCTCATCCTCAATATAATTATCCCTAACCACTCTCATTCTTGAGTACCAACACAGGAATGATAGGCCATCACCCATCCTCACTTGTCCCACCCCCTGCTAATAGGATATTTGCCTCTAAGAATAAAACACTGAGCAGAAGTCTGGGGCTATGGACATAGGCACCTGTTCTAATCACCACCTTTTTCCCATTAAAGAGGAAGCTTGGCCCTGGAAATATCAGAAACAATTCCTCAATGAAAAGAAAATCCTAGTTTAATAGAGGGAAAGCTAACTCAAGGCACAACCCCCCTGCTCCTCCACCACCCCAGAGTTTCCGGCATGTTTTCCTGCCCCAGTACAGCCCATTTCCATTTACCCTTCCCTGTCCCCTGGTCACAACTTCCATATCACTTCCCAAATTCCTTTTCCCTCTCTCCCTTATTCTCTCTTGCCCTCCCATTCCCTGTCCCTTTACCTATCCCCCTCTTCTCTTGGGTCCAGTTACCCACTTTGTCTTTTCATTCTGCTTACCCTGAACTGTGGTCAGTCACAGCAGATCTGCAACTTGCGTTCAATTAGCAAACCCAATGATGTTGAGCTGAATGTTTACCTTTTGTTGTCTTCTCAGTCGTTTGTTTTTCAGAGGTTTCTGCATGAATATCACAAAAATGCCTCATTTAACAAAACATTTACTCTATTATGTTTTACAAATGCTGTAAGAGTTGCAACTTTCCATCTCAAATTCCATTAAAACACCTCTAAATTCTCAGTCAACACTTCTTTCTAAATTGTGCTCAGGAGAATTTTCTAATTCAACAACAACAACTTATATTTATATAGCGCTATTAATGTAATGAAACCTCCCAAGGTTCTTAATGTACTTCTGGACCAAAGTGAAACGAGGCACTGTTGGATCTGTTTCTGGGAAATAAGGTAGATCAAGCGGATCAAGTGTCAAGGAGGGGAATTTTTAGGAGACAGTGATCATAGTATCAAAACATTTAGATTAACTATGACAAAGGACAGGAGCAATCTGGAATAAAAATAATTCCAATTTCAGTGGGGTGAGAACAGATCTAGCCCAGGTAAATTGTAAACAAGGATTCATGGACAAAACTGTAACACAATAAGTGTCTGCCTTTCAAGAGGAGACCATTCAGATCCAGTTGAGGTACATTCCTATGAGGGGGAAATATGGGAGAAACAATGCCAGAGCTCCCTGGATGATGAAAGAGATAGAGAGTAAGATGAAGCATATGACAAGTATCAGGCTGATAATTAGAGGGAAGAAAAAAAAGGAGCAAAGAGAGAGCATGAGAAGCGAGTGGCGGCTAACATAAAAGGGAATCTGAAAGTCTTCTATCGGCATATGAATAATACAAGAGTAGTAAAAGGAGATGTAGGACAATTAGGGATCACAAGAGGGAATTACACACAGAGGCAGAGAGCAAGGTGAGGTACTAAAAGAGTACTTTCATCTGAGTTCACCAAGGAAGAAGATGCTGCCAAAGTTATAGTGGAAAAGGAGATAGTTGAGAGACTGGATGGCTTAAAATTGATAAAGTGGAAGTATCAGGAAGGTTGGCTGTTCTTAAAGTTGATAATTCACCAGGATTAGAAGAGATTCATCCAAGGATGCTGAGGGAAGTAAGGATGGAAATCGCAGGAGCCCTGGCCATAATCTTCCATTCTTCCTTAGATATAGGCGTGGTGCCAGAGAACTGGAAAATTGCAAATGTTACACCCTTGTTCAAAACAGGATGTTAGGAAAGGAAAACAACTACAGAATGGATTTGTTGAAGACAAATTATGTTTGACTAACTTGGTTGAGTTTTTTTCTGAGACAACAAAGATGGTTGATGAGAATAATGCAGTTGATGTGGTGTATATAGACTTTCAAAAAGCATTTTGAATAAGTACCACATAACAGGCTTGTCAGCAATATTAAGACTCATGGAATAAAAGGGACAGTGGCAGCAGGGATATGAAGTTGGCTCAGTGACAAGAAACAATGAGCAGTGGTAGACAGCTGTTTCTAAGACTTGAGGACCGTACAAAGTCGGTTTTCCCAGAGGTCAGAATTAGGATCATGCCTTTCTTGATTTATGTTATTGACTTTGACTTGGGTACATGACTAAGCCCCACCTAAGAAAGACTGTCACGTCATTCCTTCTGCTCATTCTCTTTCACCAACCTTCTATGCTCTGCCTCGTCCATCTACACTGCTCCCCCCACACCCTTAGTCACACCAACTCCACTTTCCCCAGTTCCAGCTCCCAATTGATCTTCCTTTTCTCTCTCTTCCTCTCCTCTGCCCTTCCCATTCCCTATCCCGTCTTCACATGGGTCTATTACTCCCATTCTCACTCTCCTTCACCTGAATTGTGCTCAGTTGCAGAAATGCATGCTTAATTAGCAAACTCAATGATGTTAAGCTATGTGTTTACCTGGTTTTGATTCACGTGTTGGCTTCTCTTTAATTCGTTTTTTTTTAGGGGTTACAAAGTGTGTTGCTGCATGGACATAACAAAAATGCCTCAGTTAACAAAGTCATCTGCTGTTAGAACAATCCATTATAAATTACAAATGTTGAGGAGGTGGGAATTTTCCATCTCAAACTGAATTGATACTCCCCAAAGTCAGATTCTGCCAATGAGAAAATTCATTTTAAAATGGTCAACATTACCTGCAATACCTATTGTATCTGTGTGGCACGGTTCTTGGTAATTACAGAGTTAAATGTCTGATATGAGTCACAGAGTCATTAGAGCAAAGAAGGTGGCCATTTGGCCCCTCGATTTCATGCCAGCTCTCTGTAGAGCAATCCAACCCTGTAGCCCCGTAACTTTATTTTGCTCAAATGCCCATCCTATTTTCTTTTGAAATCATTAATCGTCTCTGCTTCTACCATCCTCTTAGGCAACCAATTCATGGCCTTGACCACTTGCTGCATAAAAAAGTTCTTCCTCACATGCCACTCTTGCTCCAAACATTAAATCTGGGTCACCTAGTTCTTGTTCGTTTATTCATTCGTGTGTGCTCTGCCTGTAGGCAGGGTCTTGGCTCATTGTCTGCTGATGCTTCATCCTGAGCTGTTTTCTTGGCAGTTTTTATCAGTGGTGGCTTGATGTTGCTTTCCACTCTCAGGGACAGGGTGAGAAGACAGATCCCAAGTCCACCCCAGCTAGAATGGGAATCAAACTCATGCTTTTGGCGTTATTCTGAACCACACACTAGCCATCAAGCCATGTGAGCTAACCTCCCTGCTCCGGTCCTAGTGCTTGTAACATCAGTTAATGGGAACAGATTTTCTTTGTCTACCTTACCTAAGCCCGTCATCATTTTGTGCACCTCTATCAAATCCCACCTCAACCTCCTTGGCTAAAAAGTGACTAATCCCAGCTTCTCCAACCTAACCTTTTAGTTAAAATCCCTCATTTACCAGGACCATTCTGGTAAATCTCTGCACCCTCTCAAGAAAGCTCAAATTGTCCTCAAATGTGATGGCCAGAAATGGATGCAATACTCCAGCTGTGGTCTAACCAGAGCTTTCTATAAGACAATAAGACCATAAGACATAGGAGCAGAAATTAGGTCATTCAGCCCGAGTCTGCTCCGCCATTCAATCATGGCTGATAAGTTTCTCAACCCCATTCTCCCGCCTTCTCCCCGTAACCTTTGATCCCCTTACCAATCAAGAACCTATCTATCTCGGTCTTAAATACACTCAATGACCTGGCCTCCACAGCCTTCTGTGGCAATGAATTAATTAATTAATCTACTGGTTCACAGAATCACAGTGCAGAAGAGGCCCTTTGGCCCATCGAGTCTGCACCAATAGGTGAGAAACACCTGACCTACCTACCTACCTAATCCCATTTACCAGCACTTGGCCCATAGCCTTGAATGTTATGACGTGCCAAGTGCTCATCCAGGTACTTTTTAAAGGATGTGAGGCAACCCGCCTCCATCACCCTCCCAGGCAGTGCATTCCAGACCATCACCACCCTCTGGGTATAAAAGTTTTTCCTCACATCCCCCCTAAACTTCCTGCCCCTCACCTTGAACTTATGCCCTCTTGTGACTGACTCTTCAACTAAGGGGAACAGCTGCACCCTATCCACCCTGTCCATGCCCCTCATAATCTTGTAAATCTCGATCAGGTCACCCCTCAGTCTTCTCTGCTCCAACGAAAACAACCCAAGTCTATCCAACCTCTCTTCATAACTTAAATGTTTCATCCCAGGCAACATCCTGGTGAATCTCCTCTGCATCCACTCCAGTGCAATCACATCCTTCCTATAATGTGGCGACCAGAACTGCACACAGTACTCCAGCTGTGGCTTCACCAAGGTTCTTTCCAACTCCAACATGACCTCCCTACTTTTGTAATCTATGCCTCAATTGATAAAGGCAAGTGTCCCATATGCTTTTTTCACCACCCCACTAACATGCCCCACCGCCTTCAGAGATCTATGGACACAGACGCCAAGGTCCCTTTGTTCCTCAGAACTTCCTAGGGCCATGCCGCTCATTGAATACTTCCTCAAATTACTCCTTCCAAAGTGTATCACCTCACACTTTTCAGGGTTAAATTCCATCTGCCACTTATCTGCCCATTATGCGAGTCTACCTATTTTCTGTTGCAGTCGACTAGAATTATCCTCACCATCAGCCACACTTCCAAATTTGGAATATTTAGCAAATTTTGAACTTTTACTCTGTATTCTAATATCCAAGTCATTTATAAATAACAAAAAAGTAATGGTCCTAGCACTGACCCATGGGGAACACGACCATCTACCAGTCTGAAAAACAACCATTTATCATGACTCACTATTTTCTGTCCTTAAGCTTATCCAAGTTGACACTGACCCTCCTATTTCACAGGCCTCAATTTTGTTAACCAGCCTTTTATGTGGCCAAAGGCTTTCTTAAAATCCAAACAGACAACATCCATTACTTTCCCTTCATCAAACTTCTCTGTTACTTCAAAAAATTCAATTAAATTAGTGAAACATAATCTTGCTTTTACAAATCCATGCTGACTCTCCTTAAGTAACTCAAACCTCTCCAAGTATCTGTTGATTGTTTTCCCCAAATTATTTTTTTCTAAAACCTAGCTCTAACCTGCACCATGCCTCAAGCCACACATTGATCCTCCTTATCTACCTGTATTTACTGTCACTAGTGCGTGACACTGGGAGTAATCCAGAAATTACCACCTTCAAGGTCCTACTTTTTAAATTCCTCCCTAGCTCCTGAAAACCTGATTGTGGCATCTCAATATCTGCCACCTCTCTGTCATTGGCACTGACGTGTACCACAAGTTCTGGATCACTCCATGCCCCCTGCAGAATATTTTACACCCTCTCCGAGAGATCCTTTATCTGGGCACCAGGGCAAAATGCACCATGCAGCATTCATGAAGACAATTACAGAAACGTCTATCTGTATCCCTGACTATATAATCTCCTATAATGACTACATTTCTGATCTTTGTTGGTGCTTTGGGCTGGACTGCACTCCTTCAGATGTTGTCAGTCCCAGCAGTCTCCAAAGCTGGATACCGGTTCGAGAGAGGCACACACCCTGAAGACTCCTGTACTTCCTACTCTTCCAGATGGCCACCCACCTACCACCCTGAACTCTCTCTGCTGTGGAGTGACCTACTCCTGGAGCATATGATGCAGGAAACTCTCATCCTCCCATAGTGATGCAGCGTAGTGACACCAGCTTCCCCTCAAACTGGGAAATGCTGAGCTGAAACAGCTGGACACACTTCCTGCACACGTGATCCCCGAGACATGGGAGTGTCCTGAAGTTCCTGCAGGGCCCAGGAATTGTAAACAACGGGTCTCAGGTGTAATGGTATTTTGCTGTGGCAATGACACTTGGCATTAAGCTCCAGTGTAAATTTGATATAATAATGTGTTTTATCAATCCATTCTTTCATGCCAACATTTTAACTTTGTGCAACAGAACCTTAGACATCAACTTCCCAAAATACCATTTCTGATATTCTGAAAGTTGTAATTCCTGCACAGACAGAAATTCCATCTCACGCCAGCACAATGAAGCTCATCAATAAAATTCCATCATATCTCCCTAACACACACCACCCTAAGCACAAAATCAAGACTGACAGGCAACCCACGCACTCCTTCTCCCTTCCCTTGCTATGAAGGTATTTGACCCCAAGGAATAAAAGAACTGGCAGAAACTCAGTGCAATGGAGCAGGGTACATATTCCGATTACCACTTCCTCCTGTTGAGCAGGAATTCCCACCACAGCCCACTTAACCTTGCTCCCCTAGTCACAACTTAAATACTCCTTTCTCAAATTCCCTCTCCTTGTCCATCTTCCTTCTCCTGCTTTCCCATTCCCAGCCTCATTACTCTTCCCCACTTCTCTTGGACCAATTACTCCCTTTCTCTTCTCAATCTGCTATCCTGAATCATGCTCAGTCACAGCGGATCTGCAATGTGTGCTTAATTAGCAAACCCAATGATGTTCAGCTGAATGTTTACCTTTTGTTATATTTGTTGGCTTCTCCACTGCCGACTGTGTTGCATGAGGTTCTGCATGGACATTACAAAAATACCTTGATTAATAAAATAATCTACTGTTGTAATTATCTATTATAAATATGACAGTTGCAACTTTCCATCACAAATTGCATCAAAATTCCTCTAAGTTCTCAAAACTCATTCCTCTTGCTGAATTGTGTTCAGGAGCATTTTCCAGATCAACAACAACAACTTATATTTATAAGTACATTTCTGGCCCAATGAGGAACCATAGAACACTACAGCACAGAAAACAGGCCATTCGGCCCTTCTAGTCTGTGCCGAAATATTATTCCGCTAGTCCCATTGACCTGCACCTAGTCCATAACCCTCCAGACCTCTCCCATCCATGTATCTATCTAATTTATTCTTAAAACTTAAGAGTGAGCCCACATTTACCACGTCAGATGGTAGATTGTTCCACACTCTCACCACTCTCTGAGTGAAGAAGTTCCCCCCAATGTTCCCCCTAAACCTTTCCCCTTTCACCCTAAAGCCATGTCCTCTCGTGTTTATTTCTCCTAATCTAAGTGGAAAGAGCCTACTCGCATTTACTCTGTCTATACCCCTCACAATTTTGTAAACTTCTATCAAATCTACCCTCATTCTTCTACGCTCCAAGGAATAAAGTCCTAACCTGTTTAATCTTTCACTATAACTCAACTCCTTAAGACCCGGCAACATCCTAGTAAATCTTCTCTGCACTCTCTCAATCTTACTGATATCCTTCCTGTAGTTAGGCGACCAGATCTGCACACAATACTCCAAAGTTGGCCTCACCAATGTCTTATACAACCTCACCATAACATTCCAACGCCTATACTCAATACTTTGATTTATGAAGGCCAGTATGCCAAAAGCTTTCTTTACAACCTTGTCTACCTGTGACGCCACTTTCAGGGAATTATGTATTTGAACTCCCAGATCCCTTTGTTCCTCCGCACTCCTCAGTGCCCTACCATTTACTGTGTATGTCCTACCTTGGTTTGACCTTCCAAAATGTAACACCTCACACTTTTCCGCATTAAATTCCATCTGCCATTTTCTGGCCCACTTTTCCAGTTGGTCCAGATCTCCCTGCAGGCTTTGAAAGCCTTCCTCGCTGTCCACAACGCCTCCAATCTTAGTGTCATCAGCAAACCTGCTGATCCAATTCACCACATTATCATCCAAATCATTGATATAGACAACAAACAACAATGGTCCCAGTACAGATCCCTGAGGCACACCACTAGTCACAGACCTCCAGGCTGAGAAGCAATCATCCACTACCACTCTCTGTCTTCTCCCACACAGCCAATTTCGAATCCAGTTTACAACCTCTCCATGGATACCAAGTGTCTGAACCTTCTAAGGAGGCATTGTTGGATTTGGTTCGGCAGAATAAGGTGAGTCATGTGGATCAAGGAAAACATTTAGAGGATAGTGAAAATAGCATCATTAGGTTTACATGAGTTATGTGAAAAGACGCGGAGCAATCAGAGTAAAAAATAATTCATAGGGGCAGACCAGTGTCATTGACAGTGCTGTCAAGCAGCATTTATACAGCAATAATCTGCCCAGTTTGAGTTTTGCTAGAGCCAAACATGGACAAAAGAGCTGAGTTCAAGAGGTGAGGTGAGAGTGACTGCCCTTAATAACAAGGCAGCATTTGACCAAGTGAGGCATCAAAGAGCCCCAGCAAAACTGGTTTCAAACAGGAACAGGAGGAAAACTGTCCACTGGTTGGCATCATAACTAGCACAAAGGAAGGTGGTTTTGGTTGTCAGAGGCCCATCATTTTAACCCCAGGGTACCATTGTAGGAGTTCCTCAGGTTAGCATCCTAGGCCCAACCATCTTCAGCTGCTTCACAAACGATCTTCCCTTGAAAGTATGATCAGAAGTGGGGACGTTCATTGACGATTGCAGTGTTCAGCACCATTTGCAACTCCTCAGATACAGAAGCAGCCCATGTCCATTTGCAACAACAGGATCAAACCATCTCCCCTTCACGTTCAACAACGTTACCACCACTGAATGACCCACCATTAACATTCTGGAGGTTACTACTGACCAGAAACTGAACTGGACTGGCCATATGAACTGGACTGTGGCTACAAGAGCAGGACAGAGGCTAGGAATCCTTCAGAGAGTAACTCACTTCCAACTCCCCAAAGCCTGTCCACCAAGTCAGAAGTGTAATGGAATATTCTCCACTTACCTGGATGACTGCAATTCCAACAACAGTCAGGAAACTCGACAACATACACGACAAAGCAACCCACTTGATCAGCCATCCACTATCTTAAATATTCACTCTCTCCACCACCGGTGCACAGTGGTAGCAGTGTGTATCATATACAAAAGGTCCTGCAGCAACTGGCCAAGTCTTCTGTGACAGCACCTTCCAAACCCACAACCTCTACCACCTAGAATGGCAAAGGCAACAGATGCATGGGAACACCACTACCTGTGAGTTCCCCTCGAAGCTACATCCTGATTTGGAACTATATTGCTGTTCCTTCACTGTCACTGGGTCAAAATCCTGGAACTCCCTCCTCCCTAACAGCACTCTGGGTGTACCTACACCACATGGACTGCAGCAATTCAAGAAGGCGGCTCACCACCACCTTCTCAGGGGCAAATAAGGATGGTCAACAAATGCTGGCCTTGCCAGCAAAACCTACATCCCATGAAAGAACTAAATTCTTCTAGTCATACCTCCCACTTCTTTCTCCAAGTTTTGGTTCCCTATTGATCTTCATTTTCCCACTCCCTCTTTGTCTCTCTCTTCTCTCCTGCCCTCCCATTCCCTGCACGCTCACCCATTCCCCTCTTCACTTGGGTTCATTACTCATATCTGCTTTCTCACTCTGTTCTACCTGAAACATGCTCAGTCGCAGCAGATCTGTAACTGATGTCCAATTAGCGAACCCAACAATGTTGAGCTACATGTCTACCTGGGGTTGACTTACGTGTTGGCTTCTGCTTGATTCGTTTTTTTTTAGGGGTTACAAAATGTATTGCTGTATGGATATAAAAAATAATCTCTGTTACCAAATTCTGTTTATGTCATAATAATCCATTGTAAATTACAAATATTGAGTGGGTGGGAACTTTCTACCTCAAATGGAATTAATACTCCCCTAAGCCAGGCACAGTCAATGGGAAAATGTATTTTAAGAGTCAACATTTACCTCCAGTACCTGCTGTATCCACTGTTTCTCTTGGCATCAACAGCATTAAGTGCCTCATACATAACATTTGGTGTTAAGACCATCAACGGTATTGGGCTGTGAGGCTTTGCATTAAGCTCCAGCGTAAATTTTATATAGCAATGAGCTTTTTCAATCCATTATTTCAAGTTGGAATAGAATAATGTCATTTTAACTTCCTGAAACAGGATCTTGAAGCAGAATCTTGTCGTGGCGTCAGGAGCCTCGCCTGTCAGCTGGAGAGCCGGCGAGAGAGCCCCCGATACCTCTTTTCAGGAAGGCCTGCTGAATCAGAAGTCAATCAGGCAGCGGCGAGATCACCAGTGGGCCTTCCCCTGGAACCAAGAACCGAGAGGCAGAAGTGTCACCGAGCAAGAGTTGTGGGCCAATCAGAGGCAGGGAGCTCTTGTACTCAGCAGTGCCACTGAGAAGGCCGTGACTGCTGCTGGCACCAGAGTCCCAGGATCATGGAGTGACCCAGGCCACAGATAAGTAATGTGGTGGTGGGTGGGAGGGGCTTTTGTGGGGTGGGGATCAGGGAGAGAGGGGTGCAGGGGAGTTGGAAGCAAGGGTAGGGGGTTGGTTCTCAATGCCCCCAATCCCCCTTCTTCCCAATGTTCAGACTCTTGATCAGGCACTGAGTGCCTTTGATTGAGGGACCCCTACTCCCCCGAGGTGACAAAGGGCTTGCACAGTTCAACCTGCTGTGCACACTGCATGGCGACAGGCCCACCTGCTTGCAGATGGGTTAACCCCAGCGGCAGTGGGTTGAGGCCCTTAAGTGGTCATTAATTGGCCACTTAAAGGCTTCAATTGGTGGTCGGGCAGGAAGGTCGATCATGGGCCTTCCTGCCCAGAACTTAATTCTGGTGGAGGCGTGAAGGCAGCGGCATTCGGGAGTGCCACCAACCCATCTCATTACATGTCCTACCCACCTCCAAGCTGGCCACCAGCCAGAGCAGAAGATTCCATCCTTAGGCATCAACTTCGCAAAAATACCATTCCTGATATCCTAAAAGTAGTACTTCCCACACCGACAGAAATTCCATCTCACACCAGTCAAGTAAATCTCATCAAAAAATAATCCCATTTTATCTTCCACTACTCTCCATCCCCCCAGATCAGGAGTGACAGGCCAGCCCACACTGCACACTCCCACCACCACCAACCCCCACCCCACACACCCACAACATTCCCCCTCCCCCACTTGCTAATAAGATATTTGATCCCTAGGAATAAAAAAGCAAGCAGAAATTCAGGTCTATGAAGCAGGGCACATTGGTCCAAACACCTCCTCCTCCCATTCAGCAGGAAGTCGGATACTGCAAATTCAGGAAACAATTCCTCACTGAGGAAAAAGTGCTGGCTTGATAGAAGGAAACCTTCTACCCCGCAAAAGATTTAGCTAAGGGTTCCTTGTCCCACTCCACGCCCTTCCCATTCTCCCTTCAACAACCTTCCCTGTTCTCCAAGTCACAACTTCCATACCCCTTCCTCGTTTCCTCTCCCTCTCTATCTTACTTTTCCCTCTCCCCTTTCCACCCTCTTCTCTCCCATTCCTTGCCCCATTATCCTTCCCCCCTTTCACTTAGACCAATTACTCCCTTTCTCTTCTCACTCTGCTTCCCCTGAATCGTGCTTAGTCACAGCAGATCTACAGCATACATTTAATTCAGAAGATCAATGATGTTGAACTGAATGTTTACCTTTTGATGTGGTTGTTGGATTCTCCGTTGTCGATTCAGTTTTAGTGGGTGCTGTTTGAACATTACAAAAATATTTTAGTTAACAAAATCATCTACTGTTGTGATAATCTATTACAAATTAGAAATATTCTGAAAGTTGCAACTCTCAACCTCAAATCTCAAATTACATTGAAACTGCTCCATGTTCTCTAAATTCACTCTTTTTGCTGAAGTGAGTCCAGGAGAATTATCTAGTTCATCATGTTCCCACCCAATAAGGGAGAAGGCACTGATGTATCTGATTCTGAGGAATGAAGTGGGTCAAGTAAAGTGCTGGTGAGGAGTATTTACAAGACAGTGACCATAGCATCATAAGGTTTAGATTAGCCATGGAAAAAGACAAGGAGCAATCCAGAGTAAAAACAGTTCACTGGGGAAGGGCCAATTTCAGTCGGGTGAGAACAGGTCTGGGCCAGATAGACTGGAATCAAAGGTTGTAACACGATAATGGGCTGCTGTTAAAGAAGAGATAGTTTGGGTGCAGTTGAGATACATTCCCACGAGCGAGAAAGATAGGACAAACAACAGCATTGTTCCCTGGATGATGAAAGAGATAGGGAGTAAGATGAAGCAGAAAAATGGTGACAGATGACAGCTTGATATTACAAATGAGAACCAGGTTAAGTTCAGAGGGGAAGTGAGAAAAGAAATGAAAAATAAAGGAAGAGCATGAGAAGCTACTGGCAGCTAACACAAAAGGGAATCCTAAAGTCTTCTATTGGCATATGAATAGTAAAAAGGTAGTTAAAAGGATTAGGAGCCAAAGAGGGATTTATCCAAGGAGGCAGAGAACATGGCTGAGGTACTAAATAAGTACTTTGCAAATGTCTTTACCAAGGAAGAAGATGCTGCCAGCTCATGAGGAAAGAGGATGTAGTTGAGACACTTAATGGGCTAAGAAATTGACAAACAGGTGTTATTAGATAGGCTGGCTGTACTTAAAGTTGATTATTCATCCAGATAGGTTGCTCTGAGGATACTGAGGGAAATAAGGGTGGAAATTGCAGAGGCACTGGCCACAATCTTCCAATCATCTTTTGATGCAGGGGTGGTGCCAGAGGACTAGAAAATTTCAAATGTTTCCAAACAAGGTGTAAGGATAAACCCAGCAACAACAGTCAATTTAATCTGAGCGATGGGAAAACCTTTAGGAATAATAATCCATGGCAAAATTAACATTTACTTGGACAAGTGCAGATTAAACAAAGCCAACATGAGTTTATTAAAGGCAAATTTTAACTAACTTGATTGAGCATTTTGATGAGCTAACAGAGAAAGTTGATGAGGATAATGCTGTTGATGTCATGTATTTGGACATCCAAAAGGCGCTTGAGAAAGTGCCACATAACAGGCTTGTGAGCAAAGGTGAAGCCCATGGATTGAAAGGCAAAGTAGCAGCATGGATATAAAGTTGGCTGAATTACAGGAAACAGAGAGTAGTAGTGAATGGTTGTTTCTCAGACTGGAGAAGAGTATATAATGGGTTTCCCCAGGGGTCAGTATTAAGATCAGACTTTTCTGGATATACATAAATAATCTTGACTTGGGTGTACAGGGCACAATTTCAAAATTCGTGGCTGACACAAAATGTGGATGTATTATGTATTATGGGCTGTGTGGTGGATAGTTATGGACTTCAAGAGGATATAGGCTGATGGAATGGTCAGACACGCGGTGTATGAAGTTTGATGCAGAGATGTGTGAAATGGTGCATTACGGTGGGAAGAATGAGAAAATGCAAGAAAATATACAATTCTAAATGGGGTGCAGGAACAGTGAGACCTGGGGGTATATGTGCACAAGTTGTTAATGGTGGCAGGGGAGGTTGAGAAAGCAGTTAATCAAACATACAAGATGCTGGGTTTTATAAATAGAGGAATAGGCCAGGTTCTTCTGGTCCTGCCAAAAGTCAATGGACTTTGGCTGGTCCATTGCATCCCCCACGACGGGTTCCACCACGGCAGGGCTGAAAAATCCCGGCCCTGGAGCACAAAAGCAAGGAAGTCATGGTGAACCTTTACAAAACACTGGTTCGGACTCAACTGGAGTAGTGTGTCAAATTTGAGGCACCACACTTTAGGAAGCACGTGAAAGCTTTGGAGAGGGTGCAGGAAAGTTTATTAACAATGGTTCTGGGGATGAGAGGCTTTAGTTCCGTGAATAGATTGCAGAAGCTAGGGCTATTATCCTAAGTGAAGAGAAGGTTGAGAGGAGATTTGATAGAGATTTTCAAAATCTTGAGGGCCTGGACAGAGTAGATAGGGAGAAACTGTTCCTATTAGCGGAAGGGCAGGGACCAGAGGGCACTTATTTAAGGGAAATGGCAAAAGAACCAAAGACGGCATGAGGGTAGCTTTTTACGTTGTAAGTAGTTAGGATCTAAAATGCACTGCCCGAGAATGTAGTGGAGGCTGATTCAATTGTGGTTTTTTTGAAAGGAAATTGGATAATTATCAGAATGGAAAAAAAGTTGCGGTGCTATGGGGGAAAAGGTGGGGTAGTGGGACGAATTGAGTTACTCTTGCAGAGACATGGCAAGGATATGATGGGGTAAATGGCCTGCTTCTGTGCTTTAACCATTCTATGATTCGATGAAGTGAGGCTCTGTTAATGGGATAACTCATTTTAAAAGTTTATACATTTACTTGCAGTACCTGTGCCCTTGCTCCCACCGCCCCTTTAGAATTCTATCTTTTTTTGCATTTTCTTGTTCTTTTACCAAAATAACACAGACATAGAGGCCAAGAGTAATGTATCTAATTTTGCTTATGACACAATGCTAGGTTGGAATGTAAGATGTAACAAGGCACAAAGAGGTTGGAAAGACACTTAGATAGGTTAAGTGAGTGGGCAACAAAGTGACAGATGGAGTATAATGTGGGGCAGTATGAGGTTAATCACTTTGATAGTAAGAAGAGAAAAGCAGAATGGGTAGAATCATACGAGGCGCCAGATTCCCTGCATCCCCCGCCCCAGCTAAAAAGTCAGGGGAGGGGGGGAACCCTACATTGGGGAACATCAGCTTCCATGTTAGGCTGGAACGTGGATTTCCGCCCCTCAGAAACAGGATGTCCTGCCTCAAAGAGCTACCTGCCAATTGGAGGTTGGCATCTCTCCAGAACTTTGGATGGAGGCATGCGGTGCCCTCTGTTGTAGGGTTGTGGGTCTTAATGAAGTCTTCATAGTCTTAAGTCGGTTAACTATGTATTTATTAACGACAAGGACTATGTACATATATACAGTAAAGGGTTCAAGCTAGGAACTGTCTCCATGCTTGCTTGGGCACACAGCTCTGTGCAACACTAAACTGACCCCTAGGTTCAGATTGTGTTCTCTTCGGTCTTGTATCAGTCTTCACTATAGAGGATTCAAATGACATCCCAGAAATAGCTGTAAATCAGGAAATGGAAGGGAGGGAGGAACTCAAGAAAATTACAATCACCAGGGAAGTGGTACTGAGCAAATTGTTGGAGCTGCAGGCTGACGAGTCCCCAGGTCCTGATGGACTTCTTCCTAGGATCTCAAAAGAAGTGGCTAGTGAAATAGTTGATGCATTGGCATCAATTTTCCAAAATTCTCTAGATTAGGAGAAGGACCCATTCAATTGGAAAATAGCTAATGTAACTCGTTTATTCAAAAAGGGAGACAAAAAGCAGGAAGCTACAGGCCAGTTAGCCTAACATCTGTCATAGGGAAAATGTTAGAAGCTGTTATTAAAGATGTTACAGCAGCACACTCAGAAAAATTCAAGGTAATCAGGCAGAGTCAACATGGTTTTGTAACAGGGAAATTGTGTTCAACCAATTTATTGGAGTTCTTTGAAGAAGTAACATGTGCTGTGGATAAAGGGTGAATGCACTGTACTTAGATTTCCAGAAGGCATTTGATTAGGTGCCACATCAAAGGTTATTGAGAAAAATAGAAGCTCATGGTGTAGCAAGTAACATACTGGCATGGATAGAAGATTGGCTAGCTAACAGGAAACAGGGTAGGTATAAATGGGTAATTTTCTGGTTGGCAAGATGTAACAAATGGTGTGCCACAAGGATTAGTGCTGGGGCCTCAATGTTTTACAATTTATATAAATGACTTGGATGAAGGGACCAAAGGTATGGTTGCTAAATTTGCTGATGACACAAAGACAGGTAGGAAAGTAAGTTGCGAACAGGACATAAGGAGGCTACAAATGGATATAGATAGGTTAAGTGATTGGGCAAAGATCTGGTAAATGGAGTATAATGTGGGAAAATGTGAAATTATCCATTTTGGCAGGAAGAATAAAGAAGAAGCATATTATCTAAACGGCGAGGGATTGCAGAGCTCTGACATGCAGAGGGATCTGGCTGTCCTAGAGCATGAACCGTAAAAGGTTAGTATGCAGGTAAAGAGAGTAAGTAGCAAAGCTAGTAGCATGTTATCGTTTATTGTGAGGGGAATTGAACACAAAAGTATGGAGGTTATGTTTTAGTTATACAGGGCATTGGTCAGACCACATCTGCAATACTGTGTACAGTATTGGTCTCCTTATTTAAGGAAGGATGTAAATGCATTGGAAGCAGTTCAGAGAAGGTTTAGTAGACTAATACTTGGAATGGGCAGGTTGTCTTATGAGAAAAAGTTGGACGGGCTAGGCTTGTATCCGCTGGAGTTTAAAAGAGGAAGAGGTGATTTGATTGAAACATAAGAAGATAAGAACTAGGAGCAGGATTAGGCAATTCAGCCCCTCGAGCCTGCCCCGCCATTCAACACGATCATGGCTGATCTCATTTCGGCCTCAACTCCAATTTCCTGCCCTCATACATATAACATAACATATATGATAATATATATAACATATAAGATTCTGCGGGGTGTTGACAGGGTGGATGTGGAAAGAATGTTTCTTCTTATGGGAGAATCTAAAACTGGAGGTCATGTTTAAAAATAAGGGGTTGCCCATTTAAGACAGAGATGAAGAGAATGTTTTTTCCCTCAGAAGGTGGGGAGTCTTTGGAACTCTCTTCCTCAAATGCAGTGGAAGCAGAGTCTTTGAATATTTTTAAGGAATGTGGACAGATTCTTGATAAGCAAGGGGATAAAAGGTTATCGGGGTTGGGCAGAAATATGGAGTTGAGGTTACAATCAGATCAGCCAGGCCCTTATTGAATGGCAGAGCAGGCTCGAGGGGCCGAGTGGCCTACTCCTGCTCCTAATTAGTATGTCCATATGCTCTTACATCACTGTGTGGGCAGTACTGTAGTCAGTCCCACGTTAACCCTATATAATCATTTGGTAGCACAGAACTAGAGTATTGCTGAAAAAAGACATTTTGTCAAAGCTTTTCATGCTGCACTCAGCAGGACATTTTGCAAGAATACAATGTATAGGAAAACAACAAATTTATACTGTATGAGAAGCGAGTGCTGATTGGTTGGCAAGCAAATGGTAGAGGCATTGCCATGGAGAATGCACCGGTTGATGGTTACTGAGAGTTAGCTGCCAAGCATTGTTTGAAATTTAAACTAGGCAGCTTGACTCTGATTGGACAAAGCATTGCCCTGAGGAATAAACCAGCACAATGTGTGTACATATTCTTTCTGTCTGCAAAGAACAGGGCCCTGTGTCTTAATATAAGCAAATGTACACGCAAATGCACACGCAAATGCACCACACTGCAAGCCTGACTAACAATCTTAAATTAGTTGTCAGCATAATTTTTAGCGCACTGAGGATTATTGAGCAAATGTTGTCCAATCGTGGAATAACAACTAATGTTGGACACTGTGTTTTGAGTTTTGTAAGCACGGGCTGGTTGGATATGGTCTGTAACCTGTCCATTGCAAACAGCGGCTGGGACATGCTGTTTGATACGATCTGCCAGCCTTTGGGATGTGCGACCTACATACCTAGCATCACACTGGCACTGAAATTCATACACCACATTACTCATTTGTGTGATTGGCAGAACGTCTTTTGAGTTTGACAGCAGCATCCTGTTAGTGGCGAATACCACTCATGTTGCAACTGCGTAGTAGCAGCGTGAAACAGCTAGCTTCACCTGTTGCTCAAATTTTTGAAATACCTTATCCTTCCAGGGTAACTGAGGTGGACTGGGAATTTTTCAGGGCCAAAAGTGACAGCCTCACGCCATCATGAGTTTGTCCAATATACATCGCAAAATGATTTGATCAGGGTAGCCATTATCCCGCAGGATGTCTTTGATGTGCCCTATTTCAGCATCAAGCTTGCATGGTGAGCAAATGGCTCAGGCCCTATTTACGAGGTTGCCGATAAGGCCAATCTTACAGCGCGTGAAACTGTAAGAATCCCAATACGTATATTGACCAGTGAAGGTAAGGTTGTGGCAGACCATGGTAGAGAATCCCCTGGCAGATTTCTCAATTAGTACGTCAAGGAAAGGGAGTTCATTTGACTGCTCCATTTCAAAAGTGTACTTGAGCGCAGGAGTAATGTGCTAGATGAATTTCAGCACCAGTGTGATGCTAGGTATGTAGGAAATACATCCAAAAGAGTGGCGGTTTGCATAAAACAGCATGTGCCTTCCATGGTTTGCAGCTGGTAAGGTACAGATCATACCCAACTAGCCTGTGCTTGCAAAACACAAAACACAGTGTCCAATATTAGAAGTGATTCTGTGATTGGACAATAGTTGCTAAATAATCCTCAATGTGCTAAAAATTATGCTGTCAATCAATTTAAGATTGTCAGTCAGGTTTGTTGTGTGACGCGTTTCTGTGTACTGGAAGCTATATACATTAATACACAGGGCCCTGTTCTTTGCAGGCAGAAAGAACATGTACACATATTGTACCTGTTTCAGTTAAACAAAATAAGTGACAGGTGGTTCATTCCTCAGGTCAATGCATTGACCTATCAGAGTGAAGCTTCCTGGTTTAAATTTCAAACAATGCTTGGCAGTTAACTGTCAGTCACTGTCAATTTGTGCATTCTTTATGGAAACGTCTCCACCAATCAGAGTCCATTTGCTAACCAATCATCACTCTCTTTTCATACAGTATAAATTTGTTGTTTTCCCTTACATTGTATTCTTGTGAATTGTCCTGATTAGTGCAAGATGAAAAGCTTTGACAAAGTGTCTCTTTTTCAACCCTATACGTGCCAGAACCCTTAAACTACACTCCCTTACCCTTTCCACTCTTTTCTTGGGGCCAATTATTCCCTCCACTTTATTAACCTGAATCATGCACAGTCACAGCAGATCTGCAAATTATATATAATTAGCAAATGCAATTATGAGAAACTGGATGTTTACCTGGTATTGGCCTCTTCTCAATTATTTCTTCTTCAGTGTTTACAAAGTGTTCTTCTGCATGACATTATGAAATTATTTTGTTAACAAAGTCAGATGCTGCTCTAATAATCTATTATAAATTACAAATGCTGTCGATATTGTAATTTTCCATATCAAATTGCACTAAAATCCCCTGGGCAGAATGTTCCCTACGGGCTCCAAGACCCCACTGATACCCTGAATGCTGCATTTTCTCGGCAAAGATCTCCCTCCAGCCCAGTAAAGCTGCCTCTAAAAATAATTCCACAGTTCCAACCTCTCTCCACCCGAAGCACAAAGTCTGGATTCAGAAAACCCCCTAATCCCCCCCACCCCCCCACCACACCCACAACTTATCTAATTGACCCCCAGGGAAACAAACAATCGCCACAGAGCAGAAATCTAAGAACATAAGAACTAAGAGCAGGAGTAGGCAATTCAGCCCCTCGAGCCTGCCCCGCCATTCAATACGATCATGGCTGATCTCATTTCGCCCTCAACTCCAATTTCCCGCCCTCTCCCCATAACCTTTCAACCCGTTACTAATTAAAAATCTATCTATCTCCTCCTTAAATTTATTCAGCGTCCCGGCATCCACTGCACTCTGAGGTAGTGAATTCCACAGATTCACAACCTTTTGAGAAAAGTAATTCCTCCTCATCTCTTATTTAAATCTACCACCCCTTATCAATCTTCCATGCTCTGCCTCATCCATTGGCACCCCCCTTCTTTTCACACCTACCTCTCCTTTCCCCAAGTTTCCTCTCTCCCTTGGTCTCACTTCTCTTTTGACCCATTCCCAGCCTCTATATGGTTTCCCCTCTAGAATCTGAGCCAACTATTCTCTTTACTTTCTCATCCTGCTTCACTTGAATCATGCTCAGTCACAGCAGCTCTGCATAATTAGGTAGCCCAACAATGTTGACCTGGATGTTCACCTGGTACTGTCCCCTTCTCAATCACTGCTATTCCTGGGGGTGTAGAGATTGTAGAGGCTGTAGTGGGTATTCCTGCAAATACATTAGAAAATTTCCCAGTTAATAAAATAATCTGCCATTGTATTTTATCACAAATTACAAATGCTTTGTTGTGTAGCAACTTTCCAACATTAATTGCATTTTAACTTCCTAGCTGGGATTTTCTAACCCCGCCTGCCGCTGGGGTCTTCCCGTCCTGCTGAAAGTCATTGGCTTTTTGCTGGCCCTCTGCATCCCTTGCGCTGGGTCTCGCCACGGTGGGGCCTGAAGACCCTGGCCCCTAACTCAGGTTTTGACGATAGGAAAACTCATTTTAAAAGAATTAGCGGAACACTGCAATATCTATGGTACCAGTACGTGGCACTGTGGGTGGTGTTTAAGTGTCAAAGAATTCATAAAATTCTCACCACTTTCCACCCTAAACACAACGTCTCAAATCGGAACCCTCCCTCCTCTATTAATCAGTTATTTCACCCCTAAGGATAAAACAATTCCCATTCCCCATGGAGCAGAAATGCGGCTTGTGGAGTAGGGCACATGTTCCCATCACCGCCTCCCCCAGTTAAGCAGGAGGTTGGACCTTGGGAATGCAAGAAACAATTCCTCACTGAAAAGATAACAATACAAACCCCAACATGAGTTTGCTGCCTGCTTCCTTCCACCCACCCCATGCTCCTCCCATTCCCCCTTCACCAATCTTCCCTGTTTCCCTTTCTCCACCTACATTCCTCCTTCCACACTCCTGGTCATACCTTCCATGCCCCTTTCCCCAAGTCTCTTCTTCCAGTCCATCTTCCACTTCCCTCTCTCCCTCCCTCTTTTCTCCCACCCTCCTATTCCCTGCCCCCTTATGTGTTCCCCTCTTCACTTGAGCCAATTATCTCTTTTGCCATTTTTTATCCTGCTTCACCTGAATCATGCTCAGTCACAGCCTATCTGTTACGTACGTTTAATTACCAAACCCAATGATGTTGAACTGGTTGTTTACCTGTTACTGGCTTCTTCACAATCACTTCTTTTGCAAAGGTTTTAATGGGTGTTACTGCATAAAGATTACAAAAAAATCTCAGTTAACAAAGTCAGCTGCTGTTTTAATATATTACAAACTTTTTATGGGTTGCAACTTTCCATCTTAATTTGTACTGAACCTCCTTCCCTTGGGTCCAGTTAGAAAAATTACTCCCTTTCTTTTCTCGCTCTTCTTCCCTGAATCATGGTCAGTCATAGCAGAGCTACAACTCGTGTTTAATTAGTAAACCCCATGATGTTCAGCTGGATGTTTACCTTTTGCTGCTTGTGTTGGCTTCTCCTCAATTAAGTTTGTTACAGGGGTTTCAAAGTATATTTCTATATGGACATAAGAAAAATATTTTGGTTAACAAAATAATCTTCTGTTGTATCAATCTATTATAAATTACAAATGTGCGGTTGCAATTTTCCATCTTAAATTGCATTGAAACGCTTCAAGTCAGGCAGAGCCAATGGAAACAGAAGCACAGCAATAATGTGATTTGAATATGATCCAGAGGCCTGGACTAATGTTCTGGAGGCATAAGCTCAAATCCCACCACGGCAGCTAGGGAATTTAAATTCAATTAAATAAATAAGTCCAGGATACAAAGCTGGACCCAGTAATGATGACCATGAGACTATCAGATTATCATAAAAACCCATCAGGTTCACTAATCTCCTTTAGGAAGGAAACCTGCCAGCCCTACTTGGTCTGGCCTAGTTTTGTCTCCAGACCCACAGCAATGTGGCTGACTCATAATTACTCTCTGAAATGGCCTTGCAAACCATTGATGCAATTTCCCTCATCAGAAAAAAATCAAATAAGAATAAAACTGAATGAACCACACACTGGATATGACAAAGGCGTACCCTGCCCAATCGACCCTGCAAATTCCTTACTAACATCGAAGGGCTTGTGCCAAAATTGCATTTCCTTCATCAGCCTTCTCTGTTACCAAGACATTGAATTCGTCAAACACAATCTGCCTTTCACAAATCCCTGTGCTGGCCTTTCTTAATTAACTCAAACCTTTCCAAGTGCTTGTTGATTTTTTCCCCTCATTATTGTTTCTACTGGCCTGTACTTGCTAGGAATGTACCTTCTTTCTTAAAAAAAGGTTGGCACATTTGCCATCCTCCAGTACCCTGGCACCTCCCCGTATCTAGGTAAGATTGGAAGATTATGGCAAGCCCTTCAGCTATCTCTACTCACACTACCTTTAGCAAGCCATCCAGGCCAGGTGACTTATCCAGTCCTAGTATGACCAGCCTTTCCAGTGCATCCTGTTTATCAATTTTCACCCCATCCATTACCTCTGACATCCACTTATTCCACTGATATTTTATCAACATCCTCTTCCTCAGTAAACAGTGGCACAAAGTAATCATTAAATATTCTAGCCTTGTCCTGTGCCATCAAGCATATATCATGAACCTTGTTCCTAATAGGTCCCACCCCACCTTTTACTGTTTATGTTGATAAAAAAATTTTTGGCTCCCCTTTCAGGTTCAGTGCTATTCTATTCTTATACTCTTCCTTTGGCAGAAGTATTTGCCTCTTCATTTCCCTTCCCTATTTATTGTTTTTGGCCTGGTTCTCACTTAAAGAATTTACTTGATATGCAAGATATACCCTCGGTTTCTTTCATCATATTCTGTATCTGCCACTGTCATCCACAGAGCTGTGGTTTGGGTTCCCCTACCTTTTCCCTGTGTTGGGGTATGCCTAGCCTGTACCGGAAACATTTCCTCCTTAAAGATCACCCAATATTCCAGTACCGTTTTCCTATTATTCCTGGGTTCCATTTCACCCTGGCTAGATTCCCTCTCATCCCATTGAAGTTAGCTCTTTTCCAATTTGGAAGTTCTACTTTAGATTGTTCCTTGCTTTTTCCCATTGTCTTATGATACGATAATCACTCTTACTCAAGTGTTCTGCCCCTCCCACCCTTCCCCAGCACCTGATCCAGCAATCCCTTGTTTCTAGTTGGGCCAAGAGCATACTGGTCAAGGAAGCTCTCCTGAACATATTTCAGAAATTCATCCCCCTCCTTACCCTTCACTCTAATATTATTCCAATCAATATTTAGGTAATTAAAGTCCCCCAATATCACCACTCTATAGTTCTTGCAAGCCTTCCATATTCTTCTTTCTCCACCAACCAACCACCTTCCATGTTTCCCATTCACAACTTCTAGAACACCCTCCCAAGTCTCCTCTCCCCAGTCTCCTTTCTTTTCCCTCTTCTTTCCCCCCACCCCGGCCCTTTTCTCCTGTCCTTCCATTCCCTGTCCACTTACCCATTCCCCTCTTCACTCAGATCCTGACATTCCCTTTGCTGTCTCAGCCTGCTTCATCTGAATCATGCTCCACCACAGCAGACCTGTAATTTATATTGAATTAGCAAATCCAATGCTGTTGAACTGGATGTTTACCTAATACTGCTTCAGATGGCTTCGTTTTAATCGATTCTTTTGCAGGATGTACATCAAAGTATAGTCCTGCATGGGAATAGGAAAAATATCTTGGTTAATAAAATCATCTACTGTTATAATAATCTATTACAAATTACAAATGTTTTGTTGGTTTTCAATGAAATTCCTCCGAGTGTGGCCCAGTCAATGGGAAAGCTTCACATTTACAGGGGGAAGTGGCTGGTTATGGAATGGGCTAGAATTTTAGTCAGCAATGAGTGACCATCACTAGCTGTTCGTAGAATCAAAGGGCAGAATTTTTGCCTCGTCAGGCGGGCGCGCACCCAACCCGAACAGGGGGGAAATAGTGCATGATGACGTCAGACGAGCACTCCAATATCATCACGTCTTCGCGTGATATTTCAGTCAGCGGGCGGGCGTGAGAGGCGGCAGCGGGCCCACCAACAATAAGCAACTAATTGAATAGAACTTTTCGCTGCCCGGCCAACCTTACAGTTGGCGGGTGGGCGATTAGGCCAAGCAGTCTTTGTATTTTTGCGAAACCTCATCCACGGCCCCCTCAGGATCTTATATGTTTCAATCAAGTTGCCTTTTACTCTTCTAAACTCCAGAGGATGCAACCTTTCCTCATAGGACAACCCATCCATTCCAGGTATTAGTCTAGTAAACCTTCTCTGAACTGCTTCCAACATATTTACATCCTTCCTTAAATAAAGAGACCAATACTGTACACAATACTCTAAATGTTGTCTCACTGGTGCCCTGTACAACTGAAGCATAACTTCCCTACTTTTGTATTCAATTCCCATCACAATAAACGATGACATTCTACTAGATTTCCTAATTACTTGCTGTACCTGCAAAACAGCTTTTAGTCATTCACGTACTAGGACACCCAGATCCCTCTGCACCTTGGAGCTCTGCAATTTTTCACCATTTAGATAATATGCTTCTCTTTTATTCTTCCTTCCAAAATGGACAATTTCACATTTTCCGATATTATACTCTATTTGCCAGATCTTTGCCCACTCCCTTAACCTATCTATACCTTTTTGTAGCCTATATGTCAGTTAGAATATTTACTTCTAAGTCAAAATGTGTACAGAAAGCAAAACAATGATAGCTTGTATTTATACATGGCTCAACATGTTCCCTCTAGGGTGATAGGAAGGAGTAACAAGCCCAGAGAACCATGGATGACCAGAGGTATTCAGGATACGATGAGAAGGAAAAGAGAGGCTTTTTTTTAAGCAGGTACAAGGGGATCAAATCAGCGGAGGCATTAGTGGAGTACAAAAAGTGCAGGGTGGAGCTTAAGAAAGCAATTAGGAGAGCAAAGAGAGGATATGAGAAAGCTCTGGCTGGTAAAAGTAGGGAAAATCCCAAGATATTCTATAAGTATATCAATGGGAAGAGGATAATCAGGGAAAGAGTAGGGCCCATTAGGGACCAGGGGGCAATCTATGGGGTGGAGCCAGAGGACATCGCTGGAGTGTTGAACTTCACATCCGTCTTCATCCAAGAGAATGAGGATGAAGGTATGGAACTCGGGGAGAGAGACTGTGAGGTTCCTGAGCAAATTGATATAGGGAGTGACAAGGTATTGGAGGTGTTGGCAGGCTTAAAAGTGGACAAATCTCCAGGTCCGGATGATTTGTGTCCAAGGCTGCTGAGGGAGGCAAGGGAGGAGATCGCAGGGGCTCTGATCCAAATTTTTAATTCCTCTCTGGCCACGGGGGAGGTGCCAGATGACTGGAGAACAGCTAATGTGGTTCCGCTATCTAAAAAGGGTTGTAGAGAGAAGCCAGGGAACTACAGGCCAGTGAGTCTCATGTCAGTGGTAGGGAAACTATTGGAGAAAATTCTGAAGGAGAGAATCTATCTCCACTTGGAGAGGCAAGGTTTGATCAGGGATAGTCAGCATGGCTTTGTCAGAGGGAGGTCATGCCTCACAAATTTGATTGAATTTTTTGAGGAGGTGACCAGGTGTGTAGATGAGGGTAGTGCAGTTGATGTAGTTTATATGGATTTCAGCAAAGCCTTTGACAAGGTCCCACATGGGAGACTTATAAAGAAGGCAAATGCACATGGGATACAGGGTAATTTGATAAGGTGGATTCAAAATTGGCTTAGCTGTAGGAGACAGAGGGTAATAACAGAATGATGCCTTAGTGACTGGAAGCCAGTGTCCAGTGGCGTACCACAGGGATCTGTGCTGGGTCCCCTATTATTTGTCATTTATATAAACGACATAGATGACTATGTAGAGGGTAGGATTAGTAAGTTTGCGGATGACACAAAGATTGGCCGGGTGGTTAACAGTGAGGTTGAGTGTCTTGGGCTACAGGAAGATATGGACGGGATGGTCAAATGGGCAGATAAGTAGCAGATGGAATTTAACCCTGAAAAGTGTGAGGTGATACACTTTGGAAGGAGTAATTTGACAAGGAAGTATTCAATGAACGACATGACACTAGGAAGTTCTGAGGAACAAAGGGACCTTGGAGTGTCTGTCAATAGATCTCTGAAGGCAGAGGGGCATGTTAGTGGGGTGGTGAAAAAGGCATATGGGACACTTGCCTTTATCAATCGAGGCATGGATTACAAAAGTAGGGAGGTCATGTTGGAGTTGTATAGAACCTTGGTGAGGCCACAGCTGGAGTACTGTGTGCAGTTCTGGTCGCCACATTTTTGGAAGGGTGTAATTGCACTGGAGGGTGTGCAGAGGAGATTCACCAGGATGTTGCTTCACATCCTTTAAAAAGTACCTGGATGAGCATTTGGCACGTCATAACATTCAAGGCTATGGGCCAAGTGCTGGTAAATGGGATTAGGTAGGTAGGTCAGGTGTTACTCACAAGTTGGTGCAGACTCGATGTGCCAAAGGGCCTCTTCTGCACTGTGTGATTCTGTGAATCTATATATTGCCTTTCACAACCTTGAGATATCCAATAGCTCTTTGCAGAAAATGAAGTGATTCCAAAGTGTAATATAAAGGGAAGCAACAACTACAAGCTCCCGCAAACAGCAATGAAATAAATGACCAAATCATCTGTTTCAGTGATGTTGATCAAGGGATAAATACTGGCCAAGACACCAGGGAGAACTCCCCTGTTCTTCTTTGAATAGTGCCATTGTAGCTTTTTAAAAAAAATTATAGAGTGCTTCTCACAACCACTGGACATCCCAAATCGCTTTACAGCAAATGATATTCAGTGTTGTAGAAACGTGGCAGCCAATTTGCGCACAGAAGCTCCGTCAACCAACAATGTGACGATGACCAGTTATCCAGTTTGTGAGACATTGAGGGATAAACATGCCATGGGGACACATCCGATGCTGCCCCCCTTCCTCCATCTCCCCACCCCCCCCTCTCCCACCCACCACAAACCTGCACAGGGAAACCTACCAGGTTAGCTGCTTGGATGGGTTTTTCCTGCCGCTGGTTAAATCCTGATGGTGAAGGGATGAGGACCTTAAGCGGGCATTAATTGCCCATTTAAGGGCCTCAATTGGCCCTCTAGTTGAGTGGGCACCCAACGCCACCCAGCCGCTCATAAATTGCGGCGGTGGGAGGGGTGGATGGGTAGGTGGCAAACAGGCCACTTGGTGGGTTTTATATACCCCACCCCCTGGCAGGGGTGTATAAAATCCAGCCACTGGACACCATGATCAATTCTGGGGGAAGTGGGGCCTGTACAGGCCGGTTGGATAGCACCTCAACAGGACTGGGATCAATGTCCTCATAGGGCTGTTTTCCAATGCTGTTGGATTGGGTTTAAACTAACTTGGCAGGAGAATGGGAACCAGGATGTAGCATTAGAAAGGAGAAACAAGATGCATGAAGGATTGGGAGGGAAAAATAACACTACAGTAAGACATAGTAAGGTTTTAGATGGGGTTAGAATAACAGGGAATGTAATAAGACATAAATTGAGTTTACTGTGTATATATGTAATCAGACGTGGCAAATAAGATTGGTGAGCTGCAGTTGCAGATACCAACATGGGAATATGATGTCATGGCAATAGCGAAGGCCTGGCTCAAAAGCGGGTGGGACTGGGTATAAAATATTCCTGGATATAACATGTTCAAGAAAGATAGGGAAGAAAAGAATGGAGGAGGGGTAGCAGAATTGATTAAAGAGAATATTACTAGGCTGGAGAGAGATGATGTCCTGGAGGAATCAAGGAATGAATCTACCTGGTTAGAGCTAAGAAACAATCGAAGTGCCATTACATGAATGTGTGTATTCTATAGGCCACCAACTAGTGGGAAAGATATAGAGGAACAAATCTGCAGAGATTTTCAGAAATTACAAGAGGTACAAAAACTAGGTTACTGGTATTGGGCAACATCAATTATCCTAATACAGAGTCAGATAGTAATAGTGCAAAGGGCAGAGATGGGGAATTGTTTCTGAAGCGTGTTTAGGGAAGTTTTCTTGATCGGTTAGGTTTCTGGCCCAACAAGGAAGGAGGCATAGCTGGATCTGTTTGTTTACAGTGAGGCGTGTCAAGTGGATCAAGTGTCAGTTGGTAACATTTATGTAACAGTCACCATAGTATCACAACATTCAGATTAGCTATGGGACAGGCCAAGGAGAAATACAGAATAAAAAGGGTAAACTTCAACTAGGTAAGAACGAATCTGTCCCAGATAAATTAGAATCAAAGATTGGTAAGCAAAACTAATGGAAACAAGTGGCTGCCTTTAACAAGGAGCTAGTTCAGGTGCAGTCCAGTACATTTTCCCCTTGTGGGAATGTACAAGAAACAAAGCCAGAGTTCCCCAGATGACGAAAGAGACAGACAGTTAGATGAAGCTGAAAAAGGCATGACAGATGTCACGCTGATAATACAATTGAGAATTAGTCTGAATATGAAAAGTCCAGTGGGAAAGCGAACATAGGAATAAGAACAGCAAAGAGAGTATGAGAAGAAACTGGCAGCTAACGTAAAAGGGAATCCAGAAGTCTTCTATAGACATATAAGCAGTAAAACGGGTGGGACTGATTAGGTGCCAAAAAAAGAAATCTACCCATGTAGACAAAGGGCATGGCTGAGGTACTAAATGAGTACTTTACATCTGTCTTCACCAAGGAAGAAAATGCTGCTGAAGTCAAAGGTGGCAGATAAGTTCCTGTGCTAAAAATTGATGAAGAGGTGGTATTAGAAAAGCTGGTTGTATTGCAGTTGATAAGTCACTAGGATTGGATGCAATGTAACTGAGGGTGCAGAATGAAGTAAGGAGGGAAATTGTAGAGGCACTGGCCATAATCTTCCAACCTTCCTTAGAAACAGGGGTGGTGCAAGAGGACTGGAAAATTGCAAATGTTATACCCTTGTTCAAAGAATGGTGAGTGTAAATCCAGCAACTAGGGGACAGCCAATTTAACTTTGGTGGTGGGAAAGCTGTTAGAAACGATAATCTAGAGGGAAAAAATAACATCACATGAACAAGTGTGGATTAATTAAGGAAAGACAGCAAAGATTTGTTACAGTGGTAGGGAAGATTGACAAAATAGTTAAAAAAGGTGTATGGGATCCTGGTCTTTGTAAATTGAGAGAAGACTATAAAAGCAAGGAAATTATCACGAATCTTTACAAATCCCTGGTTCCACCGCAAATGGAATATTGTGCCCGAGTCTAGGGGCAGGATTTGCAGCTCGGTGTGGGGGCATACGTACGAGCATGAAATAGCGCACGTTGATGTTGGGAGAGCATCCCAACGTCATTGCGCACTTGCACGATATTTCGGTCGGCAGGTGAGAGGCCTATTAAGGCCCTTAAGCTGGTAATTAAGTTGAATTTTTCGCTGCCCGTCCATCCATATGGCCTGGCGGCCTTTGCGTTTTTTGCAAAACCTCACCCACAGGGGGGGATGAGGTTTCCGTCATTAAATGAAAAAAAAAATGTTTGGGCAGGATTTTAATAATCACCATGTAAAGGTGCATGAGTCCACTGTGCGGACATTTTTTCCGAGTTTTTAACATCTTTAATTTTGTTTGTAAAAATTTTCAGCTCCCTGAGGCAGCCTTCAGGGAGTTTTCAATGAGCGCACCCCTGTGCATGCGCAAACTTCAGCGCTCATGCTCCTCCCGCCCCCAACCTGCCAGTGCTAAAGCTCTCAATGCACATTTCACATTGGCTGGCTGTTAATTGGTCAGCCAGCGGGAAATCAATTTTGTTTAGCGGCCACTCCCGGGCCCGCCCGCCCGATGAGGGGAAAATTGTCTCCTAGGAACATACTTTAGGAAAGATGTGAAGACTTTAGAGAGGGCACAGGAAAGATTTATGAGAATGTTTCCAGGGATGAGGGACTTCAGTTATGTGGCTAGATTGGAGAAGCCCAGAGGAGATTTAATAGAGGCGATCAAAATCATGAGGAGTCTAGGCAGAGTAGATAGAGATAAACTGTTCCCATTGGTCAAGGTGTTGAAAATCAGAGGTAGCAGGTTTAAAGTGTTTGGCAAAGGCATCATGAGGAAAGGCTTTCTTACACAGCATGCAGTTGAGATCTGGAATACACTGCCTGAGAGTGTGGTGGAGGCAGATTCTATCATGGTTTTCAATAGGGAATTGGATAAGACCTGAAAGGGGAAAAATTTGCAGGGCTAGGGAAAGGGTGAGGGAGTGGGACTAATTAGATAACCTTTTTCAAGAGCAGGCACAAGCATTATGGGACCAATGGCTTCCTTTAGTACTGTATCATTCAAAGGTTTTGTTAAAACACCAACAAGACAAATCTGGTAAGCCTATTCAGTCTTTGTACATTAACATTTTCAACAGTATTAATCTCTGTTCCTATTTCACCCAGAAATGCAAAAGAAACATTTTTTTAATCATATCAATGCATATACTTTTATATCTCATGGTCAATATCAACTCTGAATTAGCACATCAATCCAATTTGAAATGTCAAGGCTCTTGGGCAATGTAAATTGGGCAATGGACAACAATATATGATAAAATTCAATAGGCTGAATTTCTTGGAGAACCTGCTTATGGTTAACTACTCTTCTGCTACAAAATGTACTTGCATCAGCAAGGTCTTCAATGCACAACACATGCCAACAATGGAAATATGGGGCAGGATTTTTCCGTCGGTGTGCGGGGGCGGGCCCAACACGCCGACGCGTAAAATGACGCGCGATGACATCGGGCGTGCGTCCCGATGTCATCGCACATAGTTCCGGTCAGCGGGCGTACGCCGGATATGGCTGCGCACCCGCTGATATGTAAACCGTCTATTAAGGCCATTAAGGATCTAATTAAGGTTATTGTCATTGCTGCCCATCCAACCTTAGGGTCGGCGGGCAGACGAAAAGGCCAAGCGGCCATCGCATTTTTTAGGAAACCTCATCCACGAGCGGGATGAGGTTTCTTAAAGCTTTTATTTAAACAAAAATACATTTTCATACAAATAAAAACATGTCCCATCTCCTGTGACACAGTCATGAGCGGACATGTTTAAATAAATTTATAAACCTTTTATTTCATAACTTCAGAAGTCTCTCTGAGGCAGCTCCATGCATGCATGCGAAAGAGTGCTGGCCCAGACTCTCCCTCCACCCCCTGTCCGCACAGGTAGCGCTGAGGGCTACCAGTTGCGTCTTACGCTGGGCGGGCCTTATTTGGCCCGCCCGCGTAAAATGGCGCGGGGCCGATCGCGGGCGGCAATCGGATCTGCACCCGCTCCCACCAAGCCCGCCCGCTATATGGAAAATTCTACCCATAGCTTTTGCAAGAACCCCGGAGGTTGACAGCTGGTGGGGCTTTTCCTATTGTGCCATGGTAACCTCGCAGTGCTTTCAGTGGCACAGCAGAGGTCCCATGGGGAAATTCAGTAATGCTTGAGCCAGTATAAATAACTAGAAAATGTAACATCAATATTTGTATGCATGTGACTATACTGAATCTTTTGAAGGTCTAAATTCCAGGGCAGATTTCTAGTTGTGTAATTTGGCTGCAATTTATCATTTACTTTAAACAGGTGGGCTGGGATTTTTTGGCCCCGCTGCTAGAGCCACTTAAAACTCTGTTGGCTTCGGCAGGTCTGGAAGATCCCACCAGCGGGAGGGTCTGGAAGATCCCACCAGCGGGAGGGTCTGGAAGATCCCACCAGCGGGAGGGTCTGGAAGATCCCACCAGCGGGAGGGTCTGGAAGATCCCACCAGCGGGAGGGTCTGGAAGATCCCACCAGCGGGAGGGTCTGGAAGATCCCACCAGCGGGAGGGTCTGGAAGATCCCACCAGCGGGAGGGTCTGGAAGATCCCACCAGCGGGAGGGTCTGGAAGATCCCACCAGCGGGAGGGTCTGGAAGATCCCACCAGCGGGAGGGTCTGGAAGATCCCACCAGCGGGAGGGTCTGGAAGATCCCACCAGCGGGAGGGTCTGGAAGATCCCACCAGCGGGAGGGTCTGGAAGATCCCACCAGCGGGAGGGTCTGGAAGATCCCACCAGCGGGAGGGTCTGGAAGATCCCACCAGCGGGAGGGTCTGGAAGATCCCACCAGCGGGAGGGTCTGGAAGATCCCACCAGCGGGAGGGTCTGGAAGATCCCACCAGCGGGAGGGTCTGGAAGATCCCACCAGCGGGAGGGTCTGGAAGATCCCACCAGCGGGAGGGTCTGGAAGATCCCACCAGCGGGAGGGTCTGGAAGATCCCACCAGCGGGAGGGTCTGGAAGATCCCACCAGCGGGAGGGTCTGGAAGATCCCACCAGCGGGAGGGTCTGGAAGATCCCACCAGCGGGAGGGTCTGGAAGATCCCACCAGCGGGAGGGTCTGGAAGATCCCACCAGCGGGAGGGTCTGGAAGATCCCACCAGCGGGAGGGTCTGGAAGATCCCACCAGCGGGAGGGTCTGGAAGATCCCACCAGCGGGAGGGTCTGGAAGATCCCACCAGCGGGAGGGTCTGGAAGATCCCACCAGCGGGAGGGTCTGGAAGATCCCACCAGCGGGAGGGTCTGGAAGATCCCACCAGCGGGAGGGTCTGGAAGATCCCACCAGCGGGAGGGTCTGGAAGATCCCACCAGCGGGAGGGTCTGGAAGATCCCACCAGCGGGAGGGTCTGGAAGATCCCACCAGCGGGAGGGTCTGGAAGATCCCACCAGCGGGAGGGTCTGGAAGATCCCACCAGCGGGAGGGTCTGGAAGATCCCACCAGCGGGAGGGTCTGGAAGATCCCACCAGCGGGAGGGTCTGGAAGATCCCACCCCACATAGATTTTTTTTTAAATGATATTTTTGTGAAAATGCTTCCTTTGTGGAGGGCTGACAAAGTTTAATTGCTGTGGAAACACTTTTTTGTGCAAGAAATCAGTTTTATCTTAAAATTGTACTTACGACACTTGTCGTGCAAGTTGTTTATAATATCTTGTAGTTTCTCTACTGTATCATTGCTTTTTAGGTTACTATATACTGTAACGCCCCAATGTTGTTCTTCATCTACACAAGAAAGAGTAACATGTCAAGGTTGTTCTAAAATATTCCAGATAAGTGACATTAATGCCGAGTTCGCAAAGAGTAACGCTAAACGGAGGGTGTAGTAGCTTCTACTCTTATCCAACAACTGCCTCAAATTATTCCACCCTTCCCCTCCCCACTGATTCAACCATAGAGAAAGAAACAGAGTTCATGTTTCAGGGTGGTGGCCCTTCACCGGAACTTTGCTGTTGCAGAAGATATAACTTACCTACGTACACCAGTTTTCACAGAGAGCAGCTGATCAGTTGGGACAAATCAGGTTAACAATTAAAGCTCATCATCAAGTTCCAGGTGTAAGGAAAAGAAGGAAATTTTTAGCCTGACATTCAACGAGCATGCCTTGGGAAGCAATGAAACTGTGCTGATGGACAAAAATTCTTGTTTTTCAATCTTTTAAAATTAAACTTGCTGAGCTGTGGTAAGGCAATGGAAGTAAACAAATGCTATTGGAAAGAACAGATAGTGCGGACAAAGAAGAGACATTGGTATTTGGATAGGCTTTGGAGACTTCCCAAACTAGATAAGAAAGGGCCGTTCAGGAAATGTCCTCTGCTCCCTTTCCAAGGTGGAGAAGAACAGGAGCCAATAAAATTGCTCATAATATTCTTTGGATATTATTCAGACAGCTGTCTAATTTTCCTAACTATCTGCCGTGGAAATAAGGCTCCTGATGTAATGAACACGTAAAAAAATATATAATTTGCAGCAAAATCATTGGCCTTACTCTTCCCAGTTGCATATTCTGTGTTTGAAATACCTCCAATAACCTACTGTCCAGACCACAGCTCTTCTTTCAGAAGCCTGGGACTGGGCTTCATGGAAATTCCTACATCTCCCAATCTGATAGTTGAGTAAAGAGGCTTGCCCAGATGCAGCAGCACTATCTCTAGAATGCAGCATTGTGTCCCCAAGAATGCACCGTTAGCCTCAGAATGGATTAATTTGTCAGTATTATCCCCAAAAAAGCATAAATTTATAAAAATGCACCAATGTTATCCAAGGGGGTGCTTTATTTATCCATTCAATGTATCAGTATTATCTTCTTTTTCCTTTATTCTTTCACAAGATGCACAAGTCACTGGGAGGGCTAGCACTTGTAGCCCATCCATAATTGCCCTAAGTGGCTTGCTTGGACAGTTCAGAGGGCAATTAAGAGTCAACATTTCTGTGGGTAACATATAGGTCAGACCAGATAAGGATGGCAGATTTTCTTCCCTAAAGGGGCATTAGGGAACCAGATGGGTCTTTATGACAATCGATGATAGTTTCATGGTCACCATTACTACTGGCTTATATTCCAGATTTATTATTGGAATTTAAATTTCACCAGATGCCATGGTGGGATTTGAACCATACCCCCCCCACCCACCACAGCATTAGCCTGGGCCTCTGGATTACTCGTTCAGTGACATTACCACTCTGCCATCATCTCCCCTCGGATCTTCGGAATGCATCAGTATTATCTTCAGAATGCATTATCATTATCAATGTTAGTCAGAGCTGTTAGCGGAGTTGAGAGAAGCTGCTAAACGGAATGGGAATGAGAATGTGATTAAGTGATTTCTAATTTAAACCAAGGGGCAACAGTAAGTGAGTAAGTAAGTAAATTGGGGTAATCAGTTAGATCTCAGGTAAATAAAATGAACCTAATAGAGGATTCCAACATTACAGGGATCCAATTTGCATTAAATAAAAATCTGGCACATCTAAATAACATAGAAGATGTAAGGAGGTACTAGAGCAAAGAAGTTAATAAACAAAAAAAAATCAATTAATTAATTACAAATTCAAATTGAAAAACCTCTGACTAAATATAACCTAGATCTCGACTAAATCTATTATATCTGGTATGAAATTGCTACTGGCAAATAAATAAGCACAATAAATAGCAGCAAATAAGTAAGTTAATGGGAACAGCGGTGCAGGCTGTGTGTTGGGACTATATGTGGGTATTTGTGAGATTGTCCCATACAGCCACATCTGCAGAAAATGTTTCTGCCGCGAGACATTTCAGCTCAAAGTTTTTGAGCTGGAATGTAATTTGGAGATATTCTCAAACAACAGGTAGCGGAAGCAGAGAGTGGAATTATCAATTAGCTGTGTCGAGGGAACTAAGGGGGGGTAGAGGAGGAGGCCCTGTAGACACTGGTCCTGTCCAATAGATACAATGTCCCTGAAACCTCTGAGGATAAGGAGAAAGATTTTGAGGGCAAGTGGCACAATGCTGACCTAGGGAGAAATTTTCCCCCCGTTGCGGGGGGGTGGGGGGGGAGTACGGGAGCGGGCGTGCCTCCGATCGGCGCCCCTGGCCGGGGGCGTGCCACCATTTTTTGTGGGCAGGTCAATTAAGACCCTATGCGCTCCCTGTGCGAGCCGGAGGATTCCCTCAGCCAGGAGTGCACTCTTTCGGCATGCGCGTGAAGGAGCGCACAGATCCCCCTGAGGCTAAGTGCTGCCTCAGGGAGATCAGCTCTAATTTAAAACTTTTAATAAACGTGTTTAAAAATTTTCCCTGCCATGTCCCCTCATGAGTTGGGACATGTCCATAAGTTTTACTGAAACCTTTCTTAAAAATTTAAATACCCTCATGAAACCTCATCCCGCCCGTGGATGAGGTTTCATGCTTTTTCTGAAGCCCACCAGGGCTCCCGGCCTGCCCACCAGCCTTAGGGTTGGACAGGCAGGTCCATTAACAACCTTAATTAGTTTTTCAATGGCCTCAATAGGCCATTGACAGGTCGGCGGCAACACAGCTGACTCCGCTGCGCCCCCGCCGACCTGAAAATGGAAATGACGCGGGGTGACATCGGAGTTTTAGCTGACGTCATCCCGCATCATTTTACACATTGGAGAGAGGGCCCCACCCCCACTTGCCGACCAGAAGATCCTGCCCCGAGGCACATTGGAGCAGAAGACTATCCAAAGTGGGGGAGGAGCAGAATAGAAATGTAATTGTTCACACAATTCATAATTAGTGGGATCAACCTGGCACCACAATTGAAAGTTTTAAAGGGTGTGTTGCCTATCTAGTACCAGGGTAAGGGATATCTCAATATGTGGTTGGGAATGAATTTGAAAAGAGAGGCGTAAGATCCAGTTGCTGTTGACTGTGCTGGGACTGCTGCACTGAAGAGGTCAGCCATCCAATGCAAATAGAGGATGAATGATCTAATTCGTGCAACCAGGGTGTGGCAACCATCTCATCGCTCTAAACTCACACACTCAAGCCCATCACACATTCACTGGCATCTCACTCACTGCCAGCTCAAGGGACATCACCACTCACTCTTTCAGACACACCCTCACATCTCCATCTAGCCTCATCTGCTCTGGAGACTACCTCCCCAGGCATCACCATCTTTAGGCCACTTGCACAGATCAACATGGGCGCCCCCCCCACACACCCTGGGATATCCTCCTTCCCCAGTACAGCCCTCATCCTGCAGCCTCTTCCCTTGCCTGAGGCCACTTCTCCCCCTTCCCCAATTAAGGTCTTGCCCTGCAGCCATTGAAAAGCCACCCACATATGGCTGGTCTGGTAGGTAGAGACCTACCTGTGAGCCCCCCTGTAAGTGATGTGGTGCTGTCTGTGGCCTGGCACTGATGAAGTCCCGAGCGAAGTGCAGCCTGCCGGGTGCACGCCGCTTATGTGCTTTGTGAAATACATCGGTGTGTTTTCCTGCCAACATGGGCAGATGACCCAGCAGGTGGGATGAGTCCGGCGGGCTGGCTCTATAATGATATGCCGATGTACGACAATGAGGTTCCCAATGTCTGATGGCGGGAAACGCAGCCTGCCATCGGTGGGCTGAGCAGACAATTGTAAACTGGTTTCACACCGTCGTGAAACCAATCCCGCCATATTGTCCACTTATGCCACCAAACGCGCCCGACACAGCTGGGCACGGAAAAATCCGGCCTAAGTCTCGGGAATTAATAATGGAAAATTAGGAGATGGCAGATGAATTGAATAGGTATTTTGTACCTGTCTTTACTATAGATAGAGCTGTAAATCAGGAATTGGAAGGGAGGGAGGAACTCAAGAAAATTACAATCATCAGGGAAGCGGTACTGAGCAAATTGTTGGAGTTGCAGCTGACAAATCCCCAAGTGATGATGCATTTCATTCTAGGGTCTTAAAAGGAGTGGATAGTGAGTTAGTTGATGCGTTGGTTTTAATTTTCCAAAATTAACTGGATTCGGGGAAGGTTCCATTAGATTGGAAAATAGCTAATGTAACTCCTTTATTCAAAAAGGGAGGGAGACAGAAAGCAGGAAACTGTAGGCCAGTTAGCTTAACATCTGTCATAGGGAAAACATTAGAAGCTATTTTTAAAGACCTTATAGCAGGGCACCCGAAAAAATTCAGAGTAATTAGGCAGAGTCAACATGGCTTTGTGAGAAGGAAATCATGTTTAACCAATTTATTGGAGTTCTTTGAAGAAGTAACAGGTGCTGTGGGTAAACGGGAAACAGTGAATGTATGGTACTTAGATTTTCAGAAGGCATTTGATAACGTGCCACATCAAAGGTTATTGTGGAAAATAAAAGCTCATGGTGTGGCAGGTAACATATTGGCATGGATAGAAGATTGGTTAGCCAACAGGAAATAGAGAGTTGGCATAAATGGGTCATTTTCTGGTTGGCAGGATGTAATGAATGATGTGACACAGCATTCAGTGCTGGGGCCTCAACTTTTCACAATTTATATAAACGATTTGGATGAAGGGGCCAATGGTATGGTTGCTAAATTTGCTGATGACACAAAGATATGTAGGAAACTAAATTGTGAAGAGGACATAGGCTACAAAAAGATATAGATAGGTTAGCTGAGTGGGCAAAGTTCTGGCAAACGGAGTATAATGTGGGAAAATGTGAAATTGTCCATTTTGACAGGAAGAATGAAAAAGAAGCATATTATCTAAACAATGAGAGATTGCAGAGCTCTGAGATTCAGGGAGATCTGGGTGTCCTAGTGCATGAATCGCAAAAGGTTAGTTTGCAGGTACAGCGAGTAATTAGCAAAACTAATAGAATGTTATCATTTATTGCGAGGGGAATTGAATATAAGCGTAGGGAGGTTATGCTTCAGTTATACAGGGCATCGGTAAGACCATCTGGAGTACCGTGTAGTGTTGGTCTCCTTATTTAAGGAAAGATGTAAATGCATTATAAGCAGTTCAGACAAAGTTTACTAGCTTAATACCCGGAATGGGTGGGTTGTCTTATGTGGAAAGGCTACGCAGGCCTGTATCCACTGGAGTTTAGAAGAGTAAGAGGTGACTTGATTGAAGCATATAAGATTCTGAGGGGACTTGGCGGGATGAATGTGGAAAGGGTGTTTCCTTTTGTGGGGGAATCTAGAGCTCGGGGTCACTGTTTCAAAATAAGGGGTCACTCATTTAGGACAGAGGTTAGGAATTTTTTTCTCTCAGAGGGTTGTGAGATTTTGGAATTCCCTTCCTCAAAAGATGGTTGAGGCAGAATCCTTGGATATCTTTAAGGCAGAGGTAGAAAGATTCTTGATAAGCAAGGGGGTGAAAGGTTATCAAGGGTAGGCAGGAATGTAAGGTTAAAATCAAATCAGTCATGATCCTATTGAATGGTAGAGCAGACTCGAGGGGCTAAGTGGCCTACTCCCACTCCTAATTTTTATGCTCATAAGTATGTTCGTGTGCTTGAAACCTACTATATCTCAAACTTTTCCCAGCTGTGATCAAAGGTCATGGACCTGAAATGTTAACTGTTTCCCTCCCCACAGGTGCTATCAAACCTGCTGAGTATTTCTATCACTTTCTGTTTTTATTATTAAAGTAACTAAAGTAGTGACAGCAGGAGGAACAAATAAGAAATCTGTTAAATGGCTTGTGAAAGGCAACATCAGGGCAGAAGGACAACTTAGTGTCTCTTTCCCAAATAAAAGTTTTCTATCCTAACACATGGAGTATAAGTGACAAACTGAGTAAACTAGAGGCTCAACTACAGCCGAGAGGGTACAACATGGTGACCATTGGCTGCCAACTAATGATTGGCAGTTATCATTCTACGTTATAAGGTCTTTAGAAACTGGAAGAGGAGGAGGGCTAGCCCTATTGAATAAAAAAACTATTATAACATTAGTAAAAGAGAATATAGATAAGGAAAAGCAATCAACAGAGATTCTGGGTGAGATTTAAATTTAACATATTCAACACCCATGCACCTAAAATCGGCCCATCAATGGTTAGAATTCAGGGTTAAGAGAGAACTTAAAACTGTAATGGGAGTTGTCTATAGGTCTTCAGCAATGAGGAGGCGGAACATATTAACTCAAAGATTAAAGAGGTTTATAGTAAAAGCAGTGTTGTATAATGAGAGATTTTAATTTTCATAGATTGGGAAGACCAAAGTAACTCAAATCAGAAAGGTAGTGAATTTCTTAAGTGTGTTTGAGATAGTATTCTGGAGCAATATGTTCTGGAACCAACACGAGGGCAGGCCATAGTAGATTTAGTAATGAACCAGGTTTAGCTAAAAATCTAACAGCAAGGGAACATGTTTCTAACAGTGATTATAATACGATTGAATTCAATAAAAGTGAAATATTGCCGATGCTGGAAATCTGAAGTAAAATCAAAAAGTGCTGGAAATACTCAGCAGGTCTGGCAGCATCTGTGGAGAGAGAAACAGTTTCAAATTGAACTGAAGAAGAAGAGTTCTGAAGAAGAGTGATATTAGACTTGAAACATTAACTCTGATTGAATTCAATGTTGGGTTTGAAAAGGAAAAACTTAACAATTATTAAGACTCTAGATTTTAATGAAGCTAATTTTAATGGGATGAGGTAGAGACCGACGGCAGCTAACCAGTCAAAACTGTTAACAGGTAAAACTACAGATGAGGTGTTTAAAAAACAAGAGTTATGTAACTCTAAGCAGGAGTGCTAATTGCCAAATTATTCAGCCATGGGCGACAAACAAGCTGAGAGATAACATTAAAACTAAAGGAAAGGCATATAAAAGTAGTGAATCTAACAGACTGGGGGAAACATAGGGGAGAATTTTCTCCCCGTCAGGTGAGCCGGTTGGGAGCAGGCGCGGGGCCAATCGCTGCCCATGATCGGCTGCACGCCGCCATTTTGCGTGGGCGGGCCAATTAAGCTCCGCCCAGCATGACGCGCATCTGGAAGCGCTCAGCGCTACCTGCGCGGGTGGGGGGGAGGAGGGGGAGTTGGGGCCTGCACTCGAAAGAGTGCAGAAATCTCCGAGGTATGGAGCTGCCTCAGGGAGATTAATTTCATTGTGAAGCATTGAAAAAAAGAGAACATAAAATTATTCAGACATGTCCCAGCTCATGTGACAGTGTCACATGAGCTGGGACATGTTTATGAATTTTGATAAAACTTTTGATTTCATTAATAAATCCTTCATGAAACCTCATTCCACCCGTGGGTGAGATTTCATGAGAAATGTGAAGGCCGCCTGGGTTCTTCGCCTGCCCCGCCAACCTTAAGGTTGGACGGGCAGCCCTGACAAGTACTTAAATTAGTTTATTAATGGCCTTAACAGGCCTATGAGAGTTCGGTGGGTGCGCAGCTAACTCCGGGGCGCCCCCACTGAACTAAAGATCGGAATGATGCGCGGTGGCGTCGGGACGCACGCCCAACATCACCGTGCGTCATTTTACACGTCAGCGTGCGGGGACCACCCCCACATGCCGACCAGAAGATTCTGCCCATAAAGAAGATGGGATTAATGTCCTCGTGGGGAGGTTAACTAGCACTGTGGGGGAGAGTTTAAATTAATCTGGCAGAGGGTGGCATCAGGATGAAACATTTGGGAGGAGAAACAAGGTGCAAAGAGCACTTAGAGAGGCAATTAGCACTAGACGAAAGAATAGTTCAGAAATATGACAAAAAACAAAGACAGAGGGCAAATGTCACACAGTCTATGATGGGCTTGGAGTACATGTGTAAATACACAAAGCATGTTAAACAAGGTTGGTGAGCTGCCAACACAAGTCATCACATGGGATATGCAATAATTAAGACTCAGCTCAAACAGGGGTAAGATTTGGAACTTAATATTCCTGGCTACAAGGTCATCAGGAAAGATAGGGAAGGGAAAAAAGTAAAACGGGTGGTTGCTGCAGTCATAATATCTCTCTTTCTTTCAGGTACCATGCCCTAAGAGGGCATTGTCGACTATGGACCTCCATCTTAATCTTACTCTAGAGGTGTGGATCATCTCCGTTGCTGGTACATTCATCCAGTTTGGTGAGGCCCTTTGAAAAGGTCGTTCTTTGTTGACCTCGATCTCTTTTACCATCAATCTTTCCCATCAGCATTACTTTCTAAATCATGATTCCTTATTACATACTCGAGAAATTCCAACTGTCACTTCCTGATGTTGGTCAGCAGGGTTCTTTTAGTCTCATATTTTACTAGCACCTCTTCACTGGCAGTGTGACTAGTCCAATATATCTTCATTATTCACCCCAAAAACCATGGCCAGGATTTTCCCGTCGGCGATTTGGGGGTGGGGCCCGCTCACCGACGGGAAAATGATGTGGGATTCCCCCAACGTCATCCTGGTCCCTTTAAATTTTCAGGAAGGCGGGCGGACAGCGAAATTAGCTGTCTGCCCGCCAACCTGTCAATGGCCAATTAAGGCCATTGACAGGCTAATTAAGATCGTTAAAGACCTGCCTGTCCAACCTTAAGGCTGGCGGGCAGGCCAGGAGCCCCAGCGCGCTCCAGATTATTTATGAAACTTCATCCACTGGTGGGATGAGGTTTCATGTCCGTTTTTAAAAAGTTTCATAAACTTTATGTGTTTCTTATTAATATGTCCCATCTCATGTGACATTGTTTTTTTTATCTGTCAGTAATCTCCCTGAGACAGCACTTGGTCTCAGGGAGCAGTGCGCTCTATGACAGCGCATGCGCGAAAGAGTGCACTTTGACAGTTGGGAATCCCATCCACATAGTGCTTCCTGTCGGGCAGGCCGCTGGGTGGGCCTTAATTGGCCCGCCCACTCAAAATGGCGGCAGGCCCCAATTAGGCGGCGGAGTTCGGCTGCCTGCCCGATGCCGAGCCGGTGGGGCCTGCCTGCCCACCAAGGGCAAAATTCTGCCCCATAACTCTGCAGCCTCGATTCTTCTCTGCACTGCTTCACTGATTGTCCAACACTCACTTCTGTATGTCAAAATTGGTGAGATGTAGCATTCCAGGATTATCAGCTTTGTTTTTATGGCTAGTTTTGAGTTGATCGTAATCTTCATTTTTTGAAATGCATCTTTGGCTATCCAATCCTTCATCTTATTTCTTGGTCGCACTTCCTGTCTGATATTAACGTACTTCCTAGATAACAAAGTTTGTCTACCCGTTTGATTTTTTTATTCTTCACTGTGATCTTACATTGTGGTATGGTTTTCTTTTTGGACACTACTAGATATTTTGTTTCCTTACAATTTATGCTCAGCCCTTTCTTCTCACTTTCACTCACTACTCTATCCAATTTCTCTTCAGAGATCGCAATAAGAACGGTATCATCAGCATATCTTATACTATTTAGGTTGTAACCTACAGCTAATAATCCAGGAAGGTCTTCAGTCTCTCTAAGAATATTTTGGCTATACAATCTCTGGGGAGAAAACACACCCCTGTCTGACCCCTCTTTTAATCTTCACAAAATTACTTAGATCATTCTCAACTTTTACAGCTGCAGTTTGTTCCCAATAAAGGTTTCTTATCACTCCAAGATCTTTGGTGTCTAAGCCCAGGTGAATTGGAATCAAAAAACTGGTAGGAAAACATGAATAATGGGAAGCCTTCAAAAAGAAGATGGTTCAGGTAGAGAGTAGACACATTTCCATGAGTGGGGAAAGGAAGTCCATCCGTAGTTAGAGCTCCCAAAAGATATAGGGGATCAGACTTGTTCACACAGCACAATTCAAGTGGTGTTACACAAACTACATCGATTTCCTGGGATCAGAGAGCATTGTGGACCACTATCTGTGGGTTGTTCCTCAAGGATATCAATGAAGAATGGAACAAAGAGCAAAGTAGGAATTGATCAAAGCCTGCGTAGCAAACAAATGTTCCCCATAGAGCTAAAAATGGCAGTTCTCAAAGTAGAAAAGTCATCTGGTATGATTAGTGCCTTTACTGTAATAAAATATCCCATGGTGTTTTGCAGGAGCAAGCTAAAACAAAATCTGACTCCAAGATACATAAGGCAATATTAGATCAGGTGATCGAAAGCTTAGTCAAGGAGGTGAGGGTTAAGGAGTGTCTTAAAGGAAGAGAGAGAGAGAGAGAGAGAGAGAGATAGAGAGGTGGCGAGCTATACGGAGGGAATTGCGGAGTTTAGAGCCCAGGCAGCTAAAGGCACAGCTGCCAATGATGGTGCGATTAAAATCAGGGATAATCAAGAGGCCAGAATTCGAGGAACACAGGCATCTCGGAAGATTCTGGGGCTGGAGGAGGTTACAGAAAAATGGAGGGACCAGGCAATAGAGGAATTTGAAATCAAGAATGAGAATTTTAAAATTAAGACACTGCTTAATCAGTGTAGGTCAGCGAGCACGGGGTGATGGGTGAATGGGATATGATGCAAATTAAGACATGGGCAGCAGAGTTTTGGGTGACCTCAAGTTTATTGACGATAGAACATGGGGGAACACAAGAACATGAAACAGGAGCAGGAGTCGACCATACAGCCTCTCAAGCCTGCTCTGCCATTCAGTACCCCATATCATTTGATTCCGAGAGACCAAAAACTTGTCTAACCCAGCCTTAAATACACTCAATGGTTGAGCTTTCACAACCCTCTGGAGTAGAGAATTCCAAAGATTTGCAACCTGTTGAGTGAAGAAATTTCTCTTCATCTCAGTCTTAAATGATTGTGCTCTTATCCTGAGACTGTGCCTCTGTGTTTTAGATTCCCCAGCCAGGGGAAACAACCTCCCAGTGTCTACCCGGCCCCTTCAGAATCTTGAGTTCCAAAGAAGAGTTATATTGGACTTTAAACATTAAATCTGTTTCTCTCTCTCCACAGGTGCCATCAGACCTGCTGAGTTTTTTCCATTTTGTTATAATTTCAAATTTCCAACATCCGCAGTGTTTTGCTTTTATTCCCTTCAAAATCTTGTATGTTTTAAATGAGATCATGAAAGGTTAGCCGCTAAGGGAGGTAAGGGTGTAAATTGTGAGGTTCTGACCACAACATTTCAATTCGCCCTAGGCATCAGGGTGGTGTCAGACCTCTGGAGGGTTGCAAATGCCACACCCCTGTACAAAAAAGGGGACAGAAATAAACCCAGCAACCATAGGCCAGTTAGCCTAACTTGAGAATGGTGAATACAGCAACATTATGTTGAAGAATGCATCACTTTTATCAATAAAAAGGCAAAAGCATTTTTCATGAGAATGCATCAAATTATCCACCAAGAATGCATTTATGCTATCCACAGGATTGGATCACATCATCCATCAGGAATGCATCAACGTTATCTTCAGAATGCATCAGTGTTATATCCGAGAATGCATCTGTGTTACCCACACAATGCACCAACATTTTATCTACAAGACTGCATCCAAGTTTTGCGTGAGTACGCATAAATATTATCCTCAGAATGCATCAGCATTATATTGAAATAAGCATCAATGTTATCCTTGGAGTTCCTCTGGATTATAACGAACAACGCAGCAGTGTCATCCTCAAGAACGCAGCAGTGTCATCCACATGAATGTGTCAATATTATGCTCGGAATGCATCAGCATTATAAACAAGACGTTATTCTGAAGATTGAAGTGTTATCGCCAAAAATAGATCACTGTTACCCATAGCAGTGCATCAGCATTATCTGCAAAAAGGCATCAAGGATAGCCCCATAAATGCAACACCCACAACAATACATCAGTGTTCTTCACAATTTATTTGCATCAGCCCTAAGAACACATCAATATTACCTCTAAGATTGTAAAAAAAATTATATTCAGAATGCATCCACGTTATCTGTAAGAATGCATCAGTATTATCCCAAGAATGCATTAGAATTATCCAAATACTGCATCAGAATTATTGAGATAATTTTTTGAGATACATTTGAGGTAGACCAGTGAAATGAATTCCCTTTCTTTGGCATACTAGTTGAGAAATCTGCCAGGGGGGTTCTCTATCATGGTCTACTTCAGGCCTACCTTCACTGGTCAATATACACGTTGGGACTCTTACAGTTCCACGTGTTATAAGATTGACCTTATCGACAACCTTGTAAATATGGTCCAGGCCATTTGCTCATCATGCAAGCTTGATGCTGAAATAGGGCACATCAACGGCATCCTGCAGGATAATGGCTACCCTGATCAGATCATTTCAAGCTGTATATCATACAAACTCATGAATGGGCCTAAGGCCATCACTTTCAACCCTGAAAAGTGCCCAGTTGTTGGATCCAGTACCCTGGTTTGTTGGAGCTAAAGGACCCGCGTTGCACGCTTGTTTTGGGGTGACCGAGTTGGTACCAAGACAGAGAAGATCAGTAGACCATTCTTAGATGAAACACATTGTTGATTTACAAAAGGAACTCAGCAGCTACACTTGTGTTCTCACAATTCAAAACTGTGTCTTTACTCTTCAAGCTCTAACTCAAGACTATTGACTACAGAGGTGGCCTGCGCTACTCTGCTATTGGGTATCAAGATCATGTGATCTTACATTACAACATTTGTCTCAAAGGTATATTACACATCAGATTACTACACCAGTCTACCTCAAATTACCCTGGAAGCACAATGTATCTCAAAGATTTGAGCAACAGATGAAGCAAGCACCTTCACACTGCTACTATGCAGTAGCAACATGAGTGGTGTTCAACACTAACAGGATGCTGCTGTCAAACCCAAAAGACGTCCTGCCTATCCCACTAATGAGTAATGTGGTATATGAATTTCAGTGCCAGTGTGATGCTCGGTATGTATGTACGTCCCAAAGACTGGTGGATCATATCAAACTGCATGTCCCTTCCACTGTTCGCAACATGCAGGGTACAGACTGTACCCACTCAGCCTGTGCTTGCAAAACTCAAAACACAGTATCCAACATTAGATGTGATTCCACGATTGGACAACACTTACTAAATAATCCTCAGTGCACTAAGAATTACGCAGACAATCAATTTAAGATAATCAGTCAGGTTCGTGATGTGGCGCATATGTGTGTACTGGAAGCTACATATATTAATACACAGGGCACTGTTCTTTGCAGACAGAAAGAACATGTACACACATTGTGTCTGCTTCAGCTAAACAAAATAACTGACAGCCATTCGCTGATTCATTCCTCAGGGCACTGCCTTTACCAATCCAGGTCAAGCTGCCTGGTTTAAATTTCAAACAATGATTGACAGTTAACTGTCAATCACCATCAACTGATGCATTCTCCATGGCAATGCCTCTACCAATCAGAGTCCACTTGCCAACCAATCAGCACTCTCCTCCTACAGCATAAATTGTTGTTCCCTTTACATTTGGTATTCTTGCAAATTGTCCTGATGAGTGCAAGATGAAAAGCTTCAACAAAAAAAGTCTCTTTTTTCAGCAATACTAAAGTTCTATACTATCAAACGGCCCAAGAATGTACTAGTTACCCACAAGAATACATCAGCATTATCTGCAGAATGCAACAAGGTTATTTTCAGCATTCATCATCAACATCCACATCCCAGATTAATGTTATCCTCAAAGCTATGTCAATATTATGCCCAAGAATGCAGTGTTATCTTCCAGAATTTCCTCTCTCTCTAGCAATCCCTCCAAGTGAGGAGGATGCTTGCCACAGAGCCCTTAGCAAAAGTTTGCGCATGGAGTCTTTTAATGTGGAGAGGTGTTACACTGCAGCTACCACAAGGTTCGAACTGATCAGGATGCTCTCCCGCTCTTACCACCTGCCACAGGCATATTGGAAAGATTTACAGGTCGATAATCAAACTGTTTGGCTATGTTATGAATGCACCTTCTGTGGCCATGAAGTCCTGGGGTGGAACTCGAATCTAGATCTTCTGGTTCAGAGGCAGGAATGCTACCCACTGCACCACAGGAATGCTACCCACTGCACCACAGGAATGCTACCCACTGCACCACAGGAATGCTACCCACTGCACCACAGGAATGCTACCCACTGCACCACAGGAATGCTACCCACTGCACCACAGGAATGCTACCCACTGCACCACAGGAATGCTACCCACTGCACCACAGGAATGCTACCCACTGCACCACAGGAATGCTACCCACTGCACCACAGGAATGCTACCCACTGCACCACAGGACCTCCTCCTCGAAAATGCACCAATGTTGTCTTCAGAATTAATTAGCATTATGCAAAGAATGCATCACCATAATCCACAAGAATGTATCAGTATTACCCACAGCAATACATCAACATTAACTTCAAGAATACAACAGCATTATTCCCAAGAATTCCTCAGAATTATACCCCAAAATGTATCTATGTTATCCACAAGACTACATCATTAATATCCACAATAAAACATCAGCATTAACCACAGCAATGCACCAATCTTATCTTCAGGGTACATCACTATTTTCTACTAAAATGCATCATTATTCTACAAATGTATCAGTGCACAGAATGCAAGATGCCACATCTCACTGATGCTCAGTTTGGGTTCCGCCAGGGTCACTAAGTTCCAGAACACATTACAGCCTTGGTTCAAACATGCACACCAGAGGTAAGGTGAGAGTGACTGCCCTTGACATCAAGGCAGCATTTGACCAAGTGTGGCATCAAGGAGCCCCAGCAAAACTGGAGTCAATGGGAATCAGGGGGGAAGCTCTCTGCTAGTTGGAGTCAAAGCAAGCACAAAGGAAGTTGATTGTGGTTGTTGGAGGTCAATCATCTCAGTCCCAGGACATCACTGCAGGAGTTACACAGGGTAGTGCCCTAGGTCCAACCATCTTCTGCTGTTTCATCAATGACCTTCCTTCCATCATAAGGTCAGAGGTAGGGCTGTTCGCTGAAGATTGCACAATGTTTAGCACCATTCACAACTTCTCAGATACTGAAGCAGTCCATGTCCAAATGCAGCAAAATCTGCATAATATGCAGGCTTGGGCTGACAAGTGGCAAGTAACATTCGCGCCACACAATTGCCAGGCAATGACCATCCCCAACAAGAGAGAATCTAACCACCGCCCCTTGATGTTCAATGGCATTACCATCACTGAATCCCCCACTATCAACATCCTGGGGGTTACCATTGACCAGAAACTGAACTGGACCAGCCATATAAATACTAGCAGGTCAGAGACTGGGAATCCTGCAGTGAGTAACTCACCTCCTGACTCCCCAAAGCCTGTCCACCATCTACAAGGCACAAGTCAGGAGTGTGATGGAATACTCTCCACTTGCCTGGATGTGTGCAGTTCGAACAATGCTCAAGAAGCTTGACACCATCCAGGACAAAGCAGCCTGTTTGATTGGCACCCCTTCCACAAGCATTGACTCCCTTCATCATTGACTCACAGTAGCAGCAGTGAGTACCATCTACAAGATGCACTGGAGGAACTCACCAAGGCTCTTTAGACAGCACCTTCCAAACTCAAGATCTTTACCAAGGATAAGGGCAGCAGACACATGGGAACACCATCAGCTGGAAATTCCCCTCCAAGCCACACACCATCCTAGCTTGGAAATATATTGCCATGTCTTCACTGTCATCGGGTCAAAATCCTGGAACTCTCTCACAGCGGGTGTACTGCAGCGGTTCAAGAAGGCAGCTCACCACCACCTTTTCAAGGCCAATAAATGCTGGCCTAGCCAGCAGCGTCAACAACCCGTGAATGAATAAAAGAAAAATCCCTAAGGATATGCTAAGTAGTGAAGTAACCCATGCAAAGAGACCAGCAGGGGCTCCAAAGCTCCGATTCAAGGATGCTGTCAAAAAAGACATGAAAGCCCTCAACATCAATCTCGACAAATGAGAAACTCTCACTGACGACTGATGCATATGGTGACAACAGCTGTGGGCATGAATTCGCCATGGCGACAAGTGGTTACAGAAACTTCAAAGCATACGTCAGCCCTGCAAGGAAGGCCTCAGCAGAGGTCATCCCACATGACAGGCAAATAAACAGCTTCACATGTGGCACTTGTGGCAGGCTTTGCCTTTCCAGAATCAGCTTGTTCAGCCATCAAAAGAAGTGCAGCAGATGATCTCATCTGAGCTCACCAAAATTCAGAGGCTGCATTCCTATCATGTCTCACAGAAGGAAAGATGCCAATCATTATCCTCATAATGCATTAATGTTTTCCACTAGAGTCATCAATGTAATCAAAAGTATTATCAGCATTACACATAATAAGGGAATGCTATCCTTAGAATTCACCTGTATTATGCCTAAAAATGAATGAATGTTAGTCCCAGGTGCTTTGTTATCAGCAAGAATGCAGTGATGGTGTCTTCAGGGTTGGTTTGCACCATCCCCAAGAACACAGCAGCATTATTCCCAAGAGTGCATCTATATAATCCCTACGAATTCTTCAGCATCATTCTCAGAATTTATGAGTGTTGTCTCCAGGAATGAATCAATATTATTGCTTAAAGGGGAGATGTGAGCTTTTTTGATGAGGTAACAGAGATGGTTGATGAGGGTAATATGCTTGATGTGGTGTACATGGGCTTCAAAAAGGTGATTGATAAAGTGCCACGCAACAGGCTTGTTAGCAAAGTTGAAGACAATTGGATAAAAAGGTCAGTGGCAACATGGATACAAAGTTGGCTGAGTGTCAAGAAACAAAGAGTAGTGGTGAAGGGTTAATTTTCAAACTGGAAGAAGGTTTATAGTGGAGTACCCAGGGGTCAGTGTTAGGATCACTGTTCTTCTTCTTCTGTATTAATGACTTAGACTTCGGTGTGAAAATTTGCAGATGACAGAAAATTTTAAAGTATTGTGAACTGTGAGGAACATAGTGATAGTCTTCAAGAGGAGGTAGACAGGCTGGTGGAATGGATGGACATGTGACAGATGAAATTTAATGCAGAACAAGGAATGGGATTACAAACCAAAGGGCACAATTCTAAAGGGAGCGCAGGAGCAGAGGGACCTGGGGGTATTTGTGCACAAAACACTGAAGATGGGCAGGAGAGGTTGAGAAAGCAGTAAATGAAGCATATGAATCCTGGGCTTTATAAATAGAGGCATAGAGTACAAGACAGTTATGGGGAACCTTATAAAATACTGGTTCAGCCTCACCTAGAGTATTGTATCCAATTCTGACAACATTCTTTAGAAGGATGCAGAGGCATTAGGGAGGGTACAGAAAAGATTAATGAGAACAACTTGGGTAATGAGAGACTTTAGTTATGTGGGTAGATTGGAAAAGCTTGGGCTCACTAGAGAAAAGGTTGAGAGGAGATTTGAGACAGGTATTCAAAATCATGAAAGGTCTGGATGGAGTAGATAGAGAGAAATTGCTCCCTTTGCCGGAAGGCTCGAGAACCAGGGGACACCAAATTAAATTGAATGGCAAAAGCACCAGAGACAACATGAGGAAAAGCTCTTTTAGGCAGTGAATGGTTAGGATTTATAATGCACTGCCTGGGATTATGGTGGCAGCAGAGTCAACCATGGGTTTAAAAAGGGAACTGGATAATTATCTGAAGGAAAGTATTTGTTGGGCCATATTGAAAAGATGGGGCTGTTGGACTAGCTGAGTTGCTCTTACAGAGGGCCAGCACAGACAAGATGGGCCAAATGGCCTCCATCTGTGCTTAGCCATTCAAAGATTCTCTGCCCCTACTTCTCTCTGGTCTTGTGGCTCAGTGGGTAGTACGCCTACCTCTGACCTTGAAGCTCTGGGCTTAAATCCTACTGCAAGACTTGTTGGCCACAGAAAGAGAATTAATGACATAATCAAATAGGCTGATAATCAATATACCAATCCTTCCAACATGCCCATGGCTGGCCGTAAGAGGTGGAGAGATTCCCAGTCAGCCATGCTTGATGTGGAGTGGGGCACCTCAAACTACAACCATTTGTGTGTTTCTCTCTCTCTAAACCAGAGGTAGATGCCTGCAGATTATGACAAACTACAGATGGACCTCTCTCCATCTAAATCCAATTTTTCTCACTTTTCCCCCTGTCATTATTCTCTCCTTTCCTGTGCTTTTTTTTTATTCATTCACAGAATGTGGGTGTTGCTAGCTACCCATCCCTAATTGCCCTTGAGAAGGTGGTGGTGAGCCACCTTTTTGAACCGTCTAAGTCCACATGGTGTAGGTACACTTACAGCCCCTATATAGAGGCAGAACCAGAAGATTAAGCATTGGAAATAACCAGAACAGAATATGTGAGTGATGCAATCCGTTGCCATTGTGTTGAATATTTGTTAACAAAAAAACTTTTGCCTAGAACGACTTGGATAATACTGCTGCTCAAAGCAACATCCAAACACCAGTGATCAAAGTAAAATACTGCAGATGCTGAAAATCTGAAATAAAAACAGAAAATGCTGGAAAAGCTCAGCTGGACTGGCAGCATCTGTGGAGAGAGAAGCAGAGTTAACGTTTCGAGTCTGGATGACTCTTCTTCGGAAGAGTTACACCAACTCGAAACATTAACTTTGTTTCTCTCTCCACAGATGCTGCCAGTCCGGCTGAGTTTTTCCAGCATTTTCTGTTTTAATCCAATCACCAGTCCCTGTCTGCTATCTCACACAGGTATTGACTCTTTTTACTTTACATAGGTTATTGTCTGTATTAAATTAGATGACAGAGCAATGTTATATGACAGTGCTTGTCATCCACTTGTCGCCTGAAATGGCCAGACATAATTTCAAGCCAAGAGAATGTTGATAAAATTGCTTTCTTGCGGCGGTGGGGGGGGGTGTCACAGGAGATGAAAAGCTTCCATCCTGGTGCTGCCCATCATTTAGTAACCCAAAGAGCTTTAGCCATTTTTTAACAGAAAGGAACATGGGGTGATGCGGGGGTGGGGGAGGTGACATGGTGAAACCCGAATTTGTCAGAGATGGTTATCTAGTGCCTGCCACCTTCATAGGTCCCGTTTGATGTGTATTTTCGTTGATGTAAAATTCATAGATGCAATGTCGCTGGTTTTGCCATTCTGTCCAAGCTGTGTATCCATTCCCCAATGTTCATTTACAGAGAGGTTGTGCAGATTTGAGGGATAGAACCATAGAACACTACAGCACAGAAAACAGGCCATTCGGCCCTTCTAGTCTGTGCCGAAATATTATTCCACTAGTCCCATTGACCTGCACCTAGTCCATAACCCTCCAGACCTCTCCCATCCATGTATCTATCTAATTTATTCTTAAAACTTGTTTTAAGAGGATGTTCGGAATCATTCCTAAAGCCTGCTTGTTCATTCCTTAATGTGCAATTCCCTTGCTCCAATGCCTTACCACTTGATGTTGGGTAACCGTTTTCAATATCCGCGCTGGGCGTACCCTCCACATGATACACAGGCAAAGATTTGGATCCTGCAGGGGGAAAATGAAAGCATTACTTTGCTCGTTTGCAATGATGACTTCTTTGGATTTGGTTTTAACATTCTGGATTCGGGGTTATTAGCTGTTGTTTTCGGAAGAAGAGGATGGGAAGCATCACTTACTGTTTCGAGCGGAGCCTTGGGCTGCTTGTGCATTTGCTCTGTGCTGAATAGATGCGGTGACTAGCAGGAAGCTGAGGAGAAGCGACCTGATAACCATGGGGAGTCGCTGCTGTGAAGCGACATGTGCTGCCGCTCGGGCATCTGCCCTTCAGCTGAATGTTGCCACCTGAGCACGCGAACCCGGTCACCTGGTAACTGCATTGTGACGTCAGCGCGCTGGATACAGCGGAGCCCCGCCCTTTGCTCGATTGACTTTACCTGGGCCAGGACTCAGGTAACAGAGTGTCCCGGAAGTGTACTGACTGTATCTATATAGGTAACAGAGTGTGTCCAAAAATTATGCTGACTGTAGCTGTTCAGGTAGCAGAGAGTGTCCAAAAACTATACTGACTATCTGTACAGGTAACAAAGAGTGCCCATAAACTATACTTACTGTATCTGTACAGGTAGCAGAATGTGTCCAAAATTATATTGACTGTATCTGTACAGGTAACTATGAGTGTTCAAAAATTGTACTGACTGTATCTATATCGGTAACTATGAGTGTCCAAAAACTATACTAACTGTATCTGTACAGGTCAGAGAGCGTATCCAAAAACTGTACTGACTGTATCTGTACAGGTAACTATGAGTGTTCAAAAATTGTACTGACTGTATCTATATCGGTAACTATGAGTGTCCAAAAACTATACTAACTGTATCTGTACAGGTCAGAGAGCGTATCCAAAAACTACACTGACTGTATCTGTACAGGTAGCAGAATGCATCCAAAAATTGTACTGACTGTGTATATGTACAAGTAACTATGAGTGTCCAAAAACAATACTGACTGTATCTGTACAGGTCAGAGAGTGTATCCAAAAACTATACCGACTGTATCTGTACTGGTAACGGAGAGTGTCCTAAAACTATACTGACTGTTTCTGTGCAGGTAAGAGAGTGTGTCCAAAATCTGTAATGACTGTATCTGTACAGGTGGGAGAGTGTCTTCATAAACTGCAATGACAGTATCTGTACAGGTAGCAGAGTGTGTCCAAAAACAACCTATAGGCTGTATCTGTGCAGGTAGCAGAGTGTGTCCAAAAACTATTCTAACTATCTATACAGGGTAGCAGAGAATGTCCAAATACTATGACTATCTGTACAGGTAACAGAGAGTGTACAAAAATTATACTGTCTGCATCTGTACAGGTAGCAAAATGTGTCCAAAAACTATACTGACTGTATCTGTACAGGTAAGAGAATGTGTCCAAAAATCTATAATGACTGTATCTGTATGGGCAGGAGAGTGTGTCCAAAAACTATACTGGCTGTGTCCGTAGGTAGCAGAATGTTCCAAAAACTATACTGACTGTATCTGTACAGGTAGCAGAGAGTGTCCAAAAACTACCTGCTGACTGTATCTATACAGGTAACAGTGTGTCAGAGAACTCTACTGACTGTAACTGTGCAGGTAGCAGAGTATGTCCAAGAACTAGACTGACTGTATCTGTACAGGTAGCAGTGTGTGTCCATAAGCTTTATGGACTGTATCTGTACAAGTAGCAGAGAGTACCCAAAAACCACCTATGAACTGTACCTGTATAGGTAGCAGAGTATGCACAAGAACCATACTGACAGTATCTGCACACGTAGCAGTGTGTCCAAAAACTATACGGACTGTACCTGTACAGGTAATAGAGCGTGTACAAAAACTACACTGACTGTATCTGTGCACATTGCAGAGTGAGTCCAAAAACTATACTGACTGTATTGTACAGTTAAGAGAGTGTGTCCAAAATCTACAATGACTGTACCTGTACAGGTAGGAGAGTGTATCCAAAAACTATACTGACTGTACCTGTACAGTTAACAGAGAGTGTACAAAAACTATACTACCTATCTGTACAGGTAGCAAAGTGTGTCCAAAAACTTTACAGGCTGTACCTGTACAGGTAGCAGTAAATGTCCAAAAAATATACTCCCTGTACCTGTACAATGTCATGAAAGTATAATAATTCTCATAATATTGTGATTTATTGTAAAAGTGGGTTAATAGTGGGGTTGGATAATTTATGTGTGTGTGTGTGTGTGTGTGTGTGTGTGAGATTTAATTGAATTGGAGACAGCTGGTCTGGAGGGTTTGATTCATCAAAAGAAGCTAGGTTTGAAATGCTAAATACATAAACATGGCTGAAGTCTCAGAATGTAAGGTGAGGAGGTTGCATTTTTAGATAAATCAAGGCAATTTGAATTTCAAAGAGATGGTAGGATGTTTATGCCTAGCCAGAGAAGCTAGGCTAAGCAGTGTGTTTATTTTTCCCAAGGGTTACTGACAATATTAGCACCATGAAAAGATTCATATTATGAGAAAGGTAAAGTTCCAAAGACATGGGGAATAATGGAATTTACATTAAAAGGGAGAAACATGAATAAAGGGAGAATGAAGCTATGTGTTAGGAAGGCATTGTAAGATCTAACAGAAGTGTGAGAAGCCTCCAGTATTTGTGCCTTAAGCCTGCTGTCTACAGAAACCGAAGCTGGGAAAAGCTACTTTGAGTTCTACTGTCTAGGGCATTGTGTTGATTTGCCTGGATCTGTTTAAAATCTATGTTTTTTTTCACTTTGCCTTAATGGGAGTGTAACTGGAAGCCAGATTAATTAGGGGTTTTAGGAGTTGTTATAGTAATTTGTAGACCTATGTATGTGCTTGAATTCTTTCTTTTCTGGTTAATAAATGTTTAATTTGGTTTTCTAAAAAATCTCTGAGGCCTTGATGGGCTTATTACTTCTGAATTCAGGGCATGCATCTTGAAATAAAATCAAATTGCAAATCTGTTGTGGTAGCATGATCAGGTTTCCCTTTTGGATTTAATCCACCTGGCACACATCATCTTCCATGTCATAACAGGTAACAATATGTGTCCAAAAACTATACTGACTGTATCTGTACACGTAGCAGAGACTGTCCAAAAGCTATACTGAATGTATCCATACAAGCAACTAAGTGTGTCCAAAAACTATACTGACTATCTGTGCAGGTAGCAGACTGTTTCCAAAACCTATACTTATTGTATCTGTGCTGATAGTCAAGAGTTCCCATAACTCTGCTGACTATATTTGTACAGGTAGCAGAGTGTGTCCATAACTCTATTGATTATCTGTATATGTAACAGAGTGTCTCCTTAAGCTACTTACTGACTGGATCTGTACAGGCAGCAGCCACTACACACTCTGTCCTTAAACTACCTAGTGACTGGATCTGTACAGGTAGCAGCACTACAGAATCTGCTTTTACAACCTACTGAACTCAGTGATCCAGTTGGACAGTTAGCAGCAATCTTCTTATAAGCTGTTCCTTAAAGGAGAGCCTAAAGCTACATGTTAAATTCAGAGTTGCAGTTGATCCTCTACTTTTACAGGTGACTATCAGTTCCTTTGGATGCTATTCCTTTAAGGTGGGGTATGTGGTTCCAGAGCTTTTTTTTTTAAGCATACCCATGTTCAAGTAAATGTGTCAATGGCAAAAGTTTTGTCAATCTCTGTAAAGTTAAGAAAGACCAGAGTTTGTAGCAATGCTACCGCTGTGGTGTAGATGTGGAGAACATGAGGGTGGTAAGAATTCTCTGGGAGTGTTCACGCATAGTGGACAGAATCACATCAGCTGTCTGCTATTTGCCATGTGGGACATGTAATTCCATTTGACTGAAGTGGATCTGAATCTTGGGTGGGTCCTAATCAGGTGACCGATACAATACAGCCTGTTGTTCATTAACAGCCAAGACAAATTTCTACTCCAATGTCTGACTGGTTGCCTTGTGAGGCCGAGGCGCTGATAATGTTAAACGAGTGGCATGATTTTCCAGTGGAGGAATGGGGGTTCGATTGCCAGGTCCGCCGCCTTCACCCGAGTGTGTGATGCAGCTAGCACACTGGGCGCCCAAAAACCCGTTCCTTCGGCTGAACGCACGATTTCTCTGGCAAAACGTAAGACGAAGGTGCACACGGCAACCCCCCCGCAGTTCTCCCGTGCGTGTGCGTCCTTCGCAGTGAAGGTACCCGTTTGTTGCACCGAGAGAATGTCTGACTGGTTAATTTCAACTTAAAGAAAGAGTAAAGACTTGAATTTCTGGAACACCTTTCCTGTCCTCATGACATCTGAACACACTTCACAGTTAATTAAAGACTTTTGTATTGTAGTCACTGTTGTGATGTTGCAAACAGGCAACCAATTTGTGCACAGTAAGCTCACACTTACCGCAATATCATAATGATCAGATCATTTTTTGGAGATGTTGATCAGGGGATAAATATTGACCAGAAGAAAACTTCTTTTGAATAATGCAATGGAAGCTTTTACATCTACTTGAGAGGCCAGACCGGGTGTCCACATAACATTTTGTTTAAAGAACAGGTGGACTCTGAACAGGAAACCGTGCTCTGTGCTCTGAATATAAATGTGACTAGCTGTGATTTGCATCAATTCTCTGAAGAAGATTATGTTTCACTTTAAACATCCTATAAAGCATTACATCTCAGTTCAGTACAACAGTGCAACAACTAAAATCAGGACTTTTTCCTTTTGGAAACTGGATCCTGAATTTCCCACCAGAGGGAGCTCTTAGCCTGAAATCACTCCACAACTTTGTTTCTGCGTGAGAGCAGTTGTCCTGTGTGAGGTTTTCTGCCAGCTAATTTTTCCCCTCAGCGGACTGTACACAAAGTGCAAAACTTCAAATGCAGTGCCGCAAGATCTAAAGTGGTTCCAGTCATATTCCACCCAGGCTCACCCAAGGAGTCAAACTCTCAAGGGAAAACGACACACCAGAATGCAACGCATCACTGTATCATGGCATTATGACACACATTTGGGAAACGGGGATGAAGTCAAACTCCTTTACCTTAGAGATGCGGGATTTGAATCCAGCGCAGACAGGTGGAGTAAAGGTATTCTCTCTGTGCCAGTTACATGACTGTCACATGATATGAGTTTCAGTGGGTGTAACTTAGTTCTTAATGGATGTGGATCAACAGCATGAAACTACCCATAACTCAGCCCAATTTGGTAGTTAAACCAGTAATCTTGTTCACAGGTACGAACAGATGCTGTATTGGGAAGCGAAACACAGGAATTGAGAAGACCATTCAGCCCCTTGCACCCATTCCGTTATTCAGTTCAATCATGACTGACCTGTATCTTAACTCTATTTCAGGGCGATCAACTGTCCCATATTTTGATTGTTTGTCCCGTGTCCCTTGAGCGACATGTTTTGTCCCCTATTTCTAGGACAGCTTGTGAGAGATTGATCCTGGGAGTCTCTAGGGTGAGTTTGAGTGATTCAAGTGGGACTACAAATAAGTGAGTTGTCCAGCAAAGAGATCATGATATTATGATTCAACAAGGCAAGTTATAAGTTTTAGCTGATTTTAATTCCCCCTTCCATGTTAATATCTAATAGGTTCTGTTGATGGATGTTAAATACCTAGTAGTTTAAGGTAATGAGGTGAACAGGTGTTGGGTATTGATCAGTTAATTATATTCAAATATGTTTATAAAGAAGAGTCAGCCAGCACTAGCTGTCTGCTGTTAGAGTGGAGAAGTCAGCTCTGTGACAAGCAATAAACAGTTTCCACCAAAGCGTCCTAGTCTCTGTGTCTTCTTCACAACCAGCCTTGGGAATTCCACTGCCCTCCCACACTAATGTGGTCTCAAGACCTCCTTCTCCACCCCTTGTCATGTTGAACCTCCCTCCGCAGCTTTCACACTTAGCAACCCACCACCCTCGTGGCCCCCTAACCCTCCTCAGTCACCAGCATCAGCTTCCTCCGCAATGTTGAAGTGTCTCTTATTTTATTTCATAAGAGTCGGCCACCCTGCTCCATTTATCCACCTTAGTTCCATATCCCTTGATACCTTTATCCAACAAAAATCTCAATCCTTATAATTTCAGTCGACGCTGCCCCCTCAACCCCATCTCCAGCCTTTAGAGGGAGAGAGAGCCCTAGTTTTCCATTACTCTTGTGTGAAGAGGTACTTCCTGATTTCATTTCTAAATAGCCTAGTTCTACTCTTGGGCTTGCTCAATAGAGGAAATAAATTCCCTGTATTTATTCGAGCAAATCCATAAATCATTTATATTTCCACAATTATATAAACACAAGGAGGGTAATTTGACTTTGTATTAGTGTAAAAAGTACTCTAATAAATTTGTAGCCTGTTTAGCATTTGTTCTGAATTTTAATTCCATTGAAGGGTTACCCCAAAGTTGTATTAATGAACATACGAGAATCCAGTTGTGTGCATTCATCTGATGGACAAATGATGTAGCTTAGCTTTTCGTTTTGAGTCTTGTATCATCGAGTGCCTGCTGGATCTGACTTTGGAAGGACATGTCAAAGGCACAGCTATCCGGTTCAAGTCACAAGAGAGTTTCATTGCTACACCTCAGGTTACACTATTGTGAAAAAAGGGTAGATAGAGCGAGTCAATTTTCATTAATGTGACAAGCTTAGACTGCATAATTGACCAGGGCACCTGGAGAGCTTCCAACAGTACCATGGGACCCACTGTGTCCATCTGATAAAGAAAGCATCAAAAAACAAATGCACTTTGGGTCTACTCTTTGTACCTGCCTACCAGTGTGAGTGAAACTCCTCGAGTTAGACAGTTTGGCTTTAGGACCAAGTTGAGGTGCCTATGCACTAGTTTTTTGGTTTCCTCTAAAACTATGAACATTACTACACAGGTGTGTCATTGATTAACACAATTCAGTGTTTACATGTCCATAAATGCCCTAGATTTCAGGGGAAGCTAAAATATACTTTTGTCAGGGTAACATGACCTGTTTGACATTATTTAGTGTCTTCCACTTGTACCTCAAGGCTAGGTATAATATGGGTATAAGTTACTTTTAGGAGTACTTCTAAAGAATTATGATAGTTTTCTTAAGGTCACAAGGGAGTGTGAGAGCTGCCAGCAACTGCATAATGTCAAACCAGCAGATCTTCGCTAATTTTCCACTTTAAAGGTGACCCAGATAAATTTCTTGGCTTGCTTTCTGATTTGATTTCCTCTGAGAAAGTTGTTTGTTCCTGTTTGTTTTTCTCTGAGTAGCTGAGCCAAGTTTAAGAACTCAAAAGTGAAGACTCATTCAGAGTTACGTAGCATTTTCAGCACAGAAACAGACCATCCGGCTCAGCTGGTCTATGCCAATGTTTATGTTTTACATGAGACTCCTCCCACTCTACTTCAAGCAACATCTTGATTTGAAAATTCTCATCCTTCTTTTCAAATCCCTCCATAACCTCGCCCCTTCCTACCTCTCTGATCTCCTCCAATCCCATAACACTCCGACATATCTGTGCTCCTCTAATTTTGGCCTCTTATGCATTCCCAATTATAATTACTCCAGTATTGGTACCGTGCCTTCAGTCGTTTAGGCCCCCAGCTCTGGAACTCCCTCCCTACACCTCTCTGCCTCTTTCCCCCGCTTTCCTCCTTGAAGACACAATTTAAAACCTACCTCTTTGACCAAGCTAACCTAATGGACTGGATTTTATGCCCCCGCCCCCACCACTGGGTGTGTTTTTGGTTGGGGGGAGCAGAGCATGTATAATATGACTGGTGGCTAGCCCACCGCCTTCCCACCCACATTTGATATCATTTGTGGGGAGTGGTGGTGGCGTAGTGGTATTGTCACTGGGCTGGTAATCCAGAGACCCAGGGGAAAGCTCTGGGGACCTGGGTTCGAATCCCACCACGGCAGATGGTGAAGTTTAAATTCAATGAAAATCTGGAATTAGAAGTCTAATGATGACCATGAAACCATTGCTGATTGTCATAAAAACCCACCTGGTTCACTAATGCCCTTTAGGGAAGGAAATCTGCTGTACTTACCTGGTCTGGCCTACATGTGACTCCAGACCCACAGCAATGTGGTTGACTCTTAAATGCCCTCTAAACAAGGAGCATTAGGGATGGGCAATAAATACTGGCCTAGCCAGCAATGCCCACATCCCATGAACAAATAAAGGAAAAACTTCTCCACCCCTTCTCCCCCACTCAACTCTCTGTATTTTCAGGCTCAGGCAATCTGGAGGCTTTATAATTCTTCCAGATCTTGTCTTTACAACAGTTGGAGGAGTGGTAGATTCTGTTGTACTGGATAAACCTTGATGAATAGGAAGTTGTTTTGGATTTTGGTCATTCTGGCATTTGGTTGGTTGACCTTAATTCTCTCCTTAATTCTTTGGAATTGAACCATTCCTTCTCAACTCCCCATCTGGTGTTATCAGTGGTCAATGATGTATCCCATTCCTCGCGGGGCGAACGTACTCGCAGCTCATCTATAGTGCTCATTCTGTTTTTCTTACTACCTGTGTGATTGGCCGTGATGCACGATGGAATGGAAGATGTCTCTTCCTATTGTGTGGGTGTGACTTATCAATGGGCTCACCTTGCAGTTTAGCTTCCTGTGCCTCACTGAGATGTGCTGCGGTTGGTTGATGGCTGCTTCTCTGTTCCAGCATTGCCCGGCTAACGGTTGCATCGGCCGGAGGTTGCAGCATCTTGAGCTATCTTACCAACAGATGTTGGAGCTGGAGGCTGAGCCTGCTCTTGCTGCCGGTTCACCTCTTGGTTGTCTTCCACTCGAGGCATCATGGAAACCATCTGAGTGGCCTGACCAATGAGGAGCCTCTGGCACCTGCAAAGAAAATGGACAAATCGGTTCCGTAAAGAGTAAAGTCAATTCAGAGCTGAAGTCCCAGTCGGGAGAATCTTTTCTGTTGGGGCTCTCAGGTACTTACAGTTTTCTGCAATTGATGACAGCACCTTTCTGACATCATCTGCCATTTTAAGAACGTTCAGGGCAGCACAGGCATCTCTGTTCAGAAGAGAAAAAGACTGGTTGTGGATGACGTACATGACTTCAAAGGTTTGTTTGCCGTCATACCTTAATGGTTCCAGAAACATCCCCATATCCGGAAGTCGGATTCCTACAGGCCCAAATGACACTCTTGTCAATTGAGTGGCGTATCTGTCACTCGTAGCCACAGGTCCCTCAGCCATGATTCCTTGTCCGAGTGTGTAACACTGGCCCCCATGTCCAATTTAAAGTTTGTGAGATGACCATTAACGGAGATTTATGCATTCCAGAACAGAAATCCCTGGTATTCGACCTCACATCAGAAGCATGGCTGTGTTTCCTCTTGGTGTGGTACGTCGACCTCCTGAATCATTTTGGGATCACTGGTGCATAGGGTTATGTTAGCTTTGCATAGTTTACTGAAGCGTTCTGTGTGATTGCAATTAAAATACTGTGCTGAGACTGCCGGGCGTGGGGTCTTGGCTCCACGGACCAGCATAATCGCCCACCCTCTAGTGGTTGGTTAGGGTGCTGCTTTCCTTGACCTGGAGTGTCCCTGCTCCTCTGCTGTTTTACTAGCTAGACATGGGGCTGCTCTGTGCCACAGCTTGCTTTCGCTGCTTAAGATGGATCTTTGCCATAAACAGATTTCAGCTTATCTGACAATCTAAGTTGCCTTTTCAAAAGGCAAATCTTTCTTAGCTTGAAGCATGTCTGAAAGTGCTTCGTCTGCCACTCCAACAACCATTCCATCCCTGATTATCTCTGATTTAAGGTAACCGTAGTCACAGCCTTCAGCCATTCTGCACAGCTCATTAATGAAGGGGTCAACAGGTTCTCCTGGCTGTTGGACACATTTGTTAAACTTTGTTATTTTAAGGATCTTGTTACTGCTCAAATTAAAATATGTGTCAAATGATTTTAAAGCTTCATTAAATTTTGCTGAGGGTGCATTGATTCATTGTCTAGCTATTATATCATCAGCTATTGGACCTACTGAATAAAGCAGTGTGTTAACCTGCTCAGCTTTTATCTTTTTGTCTAGGCCTGAAGCAATCATGCACCTAAGGAATCTCTTTTTCCAATGTTCACAATTTTGTGACTGGTCTGGGCCTTGGATGAGTCCAAACTGGTCAGGTGTCATGAAGCTATTAATGTATATAATATTATTGGAAAATATTTTTCTTTTAAAATAGAGGTTTAGTCTGTGAGTGTGTCTTAATTGGATTAAAGACAGCTAGTCTGGGTGCTTTGGTGTGTACTAGTTTTGATATGTAAGAGAGATAGCGTACATTTACATTTTTTGATTAGTGCATTCAAGATGTGGGGTGAAAACTACCACCTAGCTAGCAGAGACCAAGCAATATGTTTATATTACTAATAAAGTTGGTTCTATGAAAGGGGTTTTACTATAAAAGGTGGAGTTCAAAGAGGCTGGTGATACAATGAGAATTTACATTCCGTGAGTGGTGCTAGGTATAACTTCAGCAGTGTTGTGTGTGCAGAGCAGAGGCAATGTACGATCAAAGCCTGCAAGCCTAGCACTGTGTCTGCAAGGAACCAAAGTGAAAATAACTTTACTTTGAATTTGTAAAGTGAAAATGCTTTGCCTGGTGTTTGGTTAAGCCTATGGGTTGCTGTTGCCTTAATGGAGATTAGTTTGGGAATTTGTTAAAAGTTATGATAGTAGCAATTTGAAGCCATGTGTATATATATTTTAACCTGTGTTAATAAAATGTTTCATTTAGTTTAATGTAAAACCTTGAGAACTGGTGGTCTGATTCCTGAATCTAGAGTCACATCTCAAACATAACACTTGAAATTATAGGTTATGACAGTTGTTTAAAGTTTCCCTCTGGGATTTTTAAATAACTCAGCTTTACAAACTGCATCGGTCATAACATCAGGTAAGGTAGATTTTTGATCCATGGTCATTTTAAAGTTAGAAGTATGTATAGCTTTAAATTAGGTTAGGATATCCAAGATGGCACTGACTTATGCTCAATGAGGTTTCCCATGCTTGTCAGTTTTGGCGGTGTTCCACAGTAATGATGGTCGCAATTTCTGTGTTTTAAATTTTCAGCAGTGACTCCCTGGATTGCTTTTTTAGCGTGTTCCCCGCAGTATCTAGGTATTTTTGGGTTGATTCCCAACTTTTGCTGGGATTTTTAACTACCAATTATTTTTACTTTATTTTCGATCAGAGTGAGCTCAGCCACCATGTGTTCAGGTGCCGACTCAGGACTCGGGCTGTTAGTGGTGCATTTTAAAATGGTAATTTTGATGGCTGCTGACATAAAAGCTTTTTTAAACTTGTTCCGGCCAAGAAATTAAGTTTTATTTTTTTAGCTTACCCCTACTAGGTCTGCTGACTCTGCACTCTTTGGGTATTGAAGCTGAACTTCCATGGGATTCAATGGAGTCTTTTGCTGCAGTGTGGAGTTTTATTTCTTCCTTCTGCTTCCAGTCCTGCTTTGGAGCTTTTCTCTGGCAATCTTCTGTGCCTTCACTTCCGGTGCTTTTCGTCAGGCCAGAATGCTGCTTTTTGCAATCTTCCAGGTTTTAAATGTCTTCTCAAGCTTCTGCGAAATTCTAGTTTGTTCTGAAAGCTGCCACCATGTTGTAAGATGTTATGTGTAGTTTGGTTGATCTCACATGAAGAGGTTCTGATGCTTGTTTAATTTAACAATAAGTGTTTATTAACCACTTGTAACTATATGCATATATACAGCATAAGGTCTAAGCTAGGAGCTGTCTCCATGCTTGCCTTTACACATGTCTCTGTCCAGTACAAGACTGTCCTCTAGACTCGGGTCATGTGTTCCTTTACATCACACTGTGGGCAGTACTGTACCCAGTCCCACGTTAACCCTTTCTATGCCAGACCCTTATACGACAACCACATTCTCACCACTTTCTGATAAAGAAGTTTTTCCTAAATTCCTCTTTGGATTTATTAGCAACTATCTTATATTTATAGCCTCAAGTTTTGAATTATCCCACAAGCAGATGTATTTTCTCTGTGTCTACCTTATCACGATCTACCATTATGTTAAAGACCTTAATCAGGTCTTCTCTTTTCTAGAGAATATCGCCCCAGTCTGTTCACCCTTTTCTGATAAGAATATTTGCTCCTCTCTGGAATTATTCTTGTGAATATTTTTTGCATTTTTCCCAATTATTAATAATATGGACACCAGACTGTGCACAGTACATTGAGCCATCTAATTTGATAGACCATCTAAGGTTTGATAGAAGTTTAACAAAACCCCACTGCTTTCCAAATCCATGCCTCTAGAAATGAACTCCTGTGCTTCGTCTACTTTCTTTAACGGCCTTATTAACATACTTTTCGTGATTTATGAATCTGTATCCCTAGATTCCTTTGCTCCTCTATCCCATTTAAAGACTTATTATCCAAACTGTCTGTATCTGATGACCATATTCCTCTTACCAAAATACACTACCTCACAGTTATATTGGAATCTTGTCATTTCTTAAAACACCCTCAGTGCCAGAATACTCTGAACCACTGGACTCGTTGAAGCGACTGCATTGGTTCCATCTTCCAATGTTCACACACACATTTGCTTTGGAATCTTGAGTACAGCTGGTTAAAATGGAGCCACTGACAGCTTCGAGTGTTGATTTGCACTTCACTTCTAAGAATCCTAACTGGAATGTGCTGGAGGGCTGTACGTTTCATGTCAGAGTATCTCTGTCATTGTTCTTATCGAGTTTACTCAACCAACTGATATGTCAATGGTTCATAAAATAATACCTACTTGAGCCATAGAGATGCAAAGGCTACAATCAATCGCTTTTGCTTTGGGCCATCACTGTGTAACAATTTACTTTTTGTGCAAGTTTATCTGTTCTTTATATTTTCTGCCTTTATCTTTTTGAATTGCTAGTAATTCTCTGTATCATTTCTGGTCCATACAACTTATTTTTGTCCATTTCCATCAGATACACGATGAATAAAAGGATATGAAAGGAGGATGATTCACAAATGCTAAAAGGCAAATACAAAAATGTTCATCTTACATCCCCTGAATGAAGAACAAGATGTATAACAAGAACATTGTGTTCATGTTGGATTTATTTTGTGGGCTTATTAGAACTGGTGCATTCAGTATCATTCCCTCCATCACTGTGAGTGCAACTTGTACAATCTGCAGAATTGCAGAACCAGCTCATCCCATTACCTTCCTCCCCTGTGACCTCCACCACTGAAAAGGGCAAGGGGAGCAATGTTGTGGGAGCCAAGTTGCCCTCCAAGTTGCACACCATTCTTGGGCATTTTTCACCATTCCATCAGTATCTTGGAGTTCCCGGCCTAGTACAACTGTGATAGCACCTTCACCAAAAGAACTCCAGCAGCTCTAGGACAGGACCCACTTTAAAACATCTGAGGGTAAATAGGGATAGGTAATAAATGCCAGCTTTGCCAGCAATGCTCACATTCCAAGAGAAAATTGAAAATGCCAATATAGAAGCTACATTATTATAAACAATGTTAGTTTTTCTACAAAAATAAGATGCCTTTGTATAAAAGCTTTTTTGTTTGCTTCAGAGCAGTTCCTTGCTAAGTTGAAAATGCCTGAGACTTGAGCCCATGGCAGTAGCATTTGGAGAATTGGATATATATTTGGGAAGGGAAAATTTACAGGGCTATGAGGAAAAAGCAAGGGAGTGGCGTTAATTGCATAGCTTCTGCAAAGAACCAGCTCAAGCACAATGGACTAAATGGCCTCCTTCTGCGCTGTAAAATTCTATAATTTAGAATTTAGCACCAAATTTTTTCCTAAGCTATCACACCACATTGCTTTTGAAAGATTCGATGTGATGCTTTCCAAACCTGCGACCTCTACCACCGAGAAGGACAAGGGCAGCAGATGCATGGGAACACCACCAACTGCAAGTTCCCCTCCAAGCCACATGCCATCCTGACTTGGAAATATATCGCCGTTCCTTCACTGCTGCTGGGTCAAACTCCCTCCCTAACAGCACTGTGGGTGTGCCTACACTACAGGGACCGCAGCGGTTCAAAAGAAGGCAACTCACCACCACCTTCTCAAGGACAATGAGGGATGGGCAATAAAAGCTGGCTTTTCCAGCAATGATCACGTCCCGTGAGCAAATCAAAAAACGAAAAAAGGACAGGAGTGAATCTTTGTCACACAGCATCCCATTAAAACACTTATATAAAATCCTGTGCAAACTATAGAGGTGTGATACCACGTGACAGCAATGCTCACATTCCAAGAGAAAATTGAAAATGCCAATATAGAAGCTGCATTATTGTAAACAATGTTAGTTTTTCTACAAAAATAAGATGCCTTTGTATAAAAGCTTTTTTGTTTGCTTCAGAGCAGTTCCTTGCTAAGTTGAAAATACCTGAGACTTGAGCCCATGGCAGTAGCATTTAGTGACAAGGATATATATTTGGGAAGGGAAAATTTGCAGGGCTATGAGGACAAACATGGGTGTGACACTGGGTAACATTGATTATGGTGACTAAATAGGCAATCTTCTTGGTAATCCAGAGCCTCTAGCCTAACTGCATTGGGAGGCAGTGGTGTAGTGGCATTGTCACTGCACTAATAATCCAGAGACTCAGAGTAATGCTTTGGGGACCTGGGTTCAAATTTGAATCCAATAAAGTATCTGGAATTAAAATAATTAATGATGACCATGTTAAAAACCCTGGTTCGCTAATGAAATCTGCTGTCTTTACCTGGTCTGGCCGACATGTGACTCCAGATGCACCTCTGAAATGGCCTAGCAAGACACTTGGTTCTCAAGGGCAATTAGGGATGGGCAATAAATGCTGGCCTAGCAACATCCCCATTCCATGAACGAATAAAAAAGAACATCTGTGGATAAGACAACTGGAGGTAGCATTACAATAAACACTGAATCAAGAGGATCAGTCATATCACAACAATCAATCCACTTAATGACAAACGCAAACTGGGTATATTTATTCAGTGCGATGCAAACAGCTGTCAAAAAGAGCTAATTCATGGAAACTGTTCTTCTGAAAAGATGTCTGAGAATGACAAACCAACCTGCCATCAATGAATCATACCAGACTGGCATACAACAAATTAGGTTAAGAGCAAAAAAGGATTGCAGCGTAGTCTGAAAATAGCTTGTTGCTTGTTGACCTTATGGATTATACATTCTGTCTTCTCATAAAAATATTTGCTTAGAATCCTGTTCACCCATCACACCTATCCTTGCTGACCTATTGGCTCGCGGACCAGAAATGCTCAATTTTATAATTCTCATTCTCCTTTTCACATCCCTCCATGGTCTCCCTCTCCTTAGATCTGAACTGTCGAAGGTGTAGAGCTGAAGGAGTGCTGCATTGTCAGACCACACCACTCTGAGATCTCTGTGCTCCTCTAATTCTGGTCTCTTGGGTATCTTCAATTTTCATCGCTTCACTGTTGCTGCTGTGCCTTTAGCTGCCTGGGCCTTACTAAACTCTGCAATTTCACCAACCACCCCCCGCCCACACACATACAACCCCTCCCCAGACCTCCCCGCCTCTCCAACTCTCTCCTTTAAAATGCTCCATAAAATTAATCTCTATGACTAAGCTTTTAGTCACCAGCCCTAATAAAGAGCAAGCCTTGTTTTGGAGTGGATGGACAGAGCAAGGCTGAGCGCAGAGGACCTGAGAAAGAAGCGCTAATAAGGAGCAGTCAAAGTGGGAGAGGCCTAGAGTAGATTGGTCAGTGACGGAGAAGCCAAGAGTGAAGTGGTCAGTGAGAAAGAGGTCAAGAGTGGAGTGGTCATTGAGGGAGAGGCCGAGAGTGGAGTGCTCAGTGAATGAGAGGCTGGGAGGGTTGAAAATCTCCATGGATTTTGCTGTGTAAAGGAAATCTAAGAAGAGGTTTCCTGAGCACAAATTGTATAAGTAATGTGTGTTGCATTGACTGACGTGACATTACCTATGCTACAAGCAAGGAGCAGTTATGTGGAGATTGCAGCTTTTACCCTAGGTGTAATGGAAATGCTGTCGTATTGATACTACTGTACTGCTCAGACATTAGCATGGGTCTAGTCTTACTTGTCCATAATTAAATAAAACCATTCTCACCAATAAGGTTATCACTTTGAATAATTTCGGAACTTGACATTAGGGTTTTTTTTTCATTCACGGGATGTGGGCTTCGCTGGCTGGGCCAGCATTTATTGCTCATCCCTAGCTGCCCTTGAGAAGGTGGTGGTGAGCTGCCTTCTTGAACCGCTGCAGTCCATGTGATGCAGGTACACCCACAGTGCTCTTAGGGAGGGAGTTCCAGGGTTTTGACCCAGCAACACTGAAGGAACAGCGGTATATTTCCAAGTCAGGATGTAAGTGACTTGGAGGGGAACTTCCAGGTGGTGGTGTTCCCATGCTTCTGCTGCCCTTGTCCTTCTAGACGGTAATGGTCGTGGGTTTGGAATGTGCTGTCTAAGGAACCTTGGTGAATCCCTGCAATGCATCTTGAAGATGGTACACACTGCTGCTACTGTGTGTCGGTGGTGGAAGGAGTGAATGTTTGTGGATGTGGTGCCAATCAAGCGGGCTGCTTTGTCCTGGATAGTGTCCAGCTTCTTCAATGTTGTCAGAGCTGCACTCATCCAGGCAAATGGGGAGTATTCCATCACACTCCTGACTTGTGCCTTGTAGATGGTGGACAGGCTTTGGGGAGTCAGGAGATGAGTTACTCGTTGCACGATTCCTAGCCTCTGACCTGCTGTTGTAGCCACAGTATTTATATGGCTAGTCCAGTTTAGTTTCTGGTCAATGGTAAACCTCCAGGATGTTGATAGTGGGGGATTCAGTTATGGTAATGCCATTGAACATCAAGGGGTGATGGTTGGATTCTCTCTTGTTGGAGATGGTCATTGCCTGACACTTGGGTGGCGCAAATGTTACTTGCCACTTGTCAGTCCAAGCCTGGATATTGTCTAGATCTTGCTGCATTTGGACATGGACTGCTTCCGTATCTGAGGAGTCACGAATGGTGCTGAACATTGTGTAATCATCAGCGAACATCCCCACTTCTGACCTTATGATGGAAGGAAAGTCATTGATGAAGCAGCTGAAGATGCATGGGCCTAGGACACTACCCTGAGGAACTCCTGCAGTGATGTCCTGGAGCTGAGATGACTGACCTCCAACAACCACAACCATCTTCCTTTGTGCTAGGTATGACTCCAACCAGCAGAGAGTTTTCCCCCTGATTCCCATTGACTCTAGTTTTGCTAGGGCTCCTTGATGCCACACTTGGTCAAATGCTGCCTTGACGTCAAGGGCAGTCACTCTCACCTCACCTCGGGAGTTCAGCTCTTTTATCCATGTTTGAACCAAGGCTGTAATGAGGTCAGGAGCTGAGTGGCCCTGGCGGAACCCAAACTGGGCACCAGTGAGCAGGTTGTTGTGAAGCAAATGCCACTTGATAGCATTGTTGATGACCCCTTCCATTACTTTACTGCTGATGGAGAGTAGACTGATGGAGTGGTAATTGGCCGGGTTGGATTTGTCCTGCTTTTTGTGTACAGGACATACCTGGGCAATTTTCCACGTAGCTGGGTAGATGCCAGTAATGTAGCTGTACTGGAACAGCTTGGCTAGGGGCACGGCAAGTTCTGGAGCACAAGTCTTCAGTACTATTGCCGGAATATTGTCAGGGCATATTGCTTTTGCATTATCCAGTGCCTTCAGTCATTTCTTGATATCACGTGGAGTGAATCAAATTGGCTGAAGGCTGGTTTCTGTAATGCTGGGGACCTCTGGAGGATGCTGAGATGGATCATCTATTCGGCACTTCTGGCTGAAGATTGTTGCGAATGCTTCAGCCTTTTCTTTTGCACTGTTGTGCTGGGCTCCTCCAGCATTGAGGATGGGGATATTTATGGAGCCACCTGCTCCAGTGAGTTGTTTAATTGTCCACCACCATTCATGACTGGATGTGGCAGGACTACAGAGCTTAGGTCCGATCTGTTGGTTTTGGAATCACTTAGCCCTGTCTATCACTTGCTGCTTATGCTGTTTGGCACGCAGGTAGTCCTGTGTTATAGCTTCACCAGGTTGTCACCTCATTTTTAGGTGTGCCTGGTGCTGCTCCTGCACTCTTCATTGACCCAGGGTTGATCCCCTGGAATGATGATAATGGTAGAGTGGGGTTTACGCTGGGCCATGAGGTTACAGATTGTGTTCGAGTACAATTCTGCTGCTGCTGATGGCCCACAGCGCCTTATGGATGCCCAGTCTTGAGTTGCTAGGTCTGTTCAAAATCTGTCCCATTTAGCATGGTGGTAGTGCCACACAACATGATGGAGGGTATTCTCAATGTGAAGGTGGGACTTCGCCTCCACAATGACTGTATGGTGGTCATTCCTACCGATACTGTCATGGACAGATGCATCTGCGGCAGGCAGGTTGGTGAGGATGAGGTCAAGTATGTTTTTCCCTCTTGTTGTTTCCCTCACAACCTGCTGCAGACCCAGTCTAGCAGCTTTGTCACTTAGGACTCGGCCAGCTCGATCAGTAGTGGTGCTACCGAGCCACTTTTGGTGATGGACATTAAAGTCCCCCATCCAGAGAACACACTGCGCCCTTGCCACCCTCAGTGCTTCCTCCAAGTGATGCCCAACATGGAGGAGCACTGATTCATCAGCTGAAGGAGGGTGGTACGTGGTAATCAGCCAGGGGTTTCCTTGCCCATGTTTGGCCTGATGTCATGAGACTTCATGGGGTCCGGAGTCGATGTTGAGGACTCCTAGGGAAACTCTCTCCCAACTGTATACCACTGTGCCGCCACCTCTGCTGGGTGTGTGCTGGTGAGATAGGACATACCCAGGGATGGTGATGGTGGTGTCTGGGACATTTTCTGTAAGGTATGATTCCGTGAGGATGACTATGTCAGGCTGTTGCTTGCCTAGTCTGTGAGATAGCTCTCCCAATTTTGCCACAAGCCCCCAGATGTTAGTAAGGAGGACTTTGCAGAATAGATGGGGCCTGTTCCAGTGCCTAGGTCAATGCCAGGTGATCCATCTGGTTTCATTCCATTTTTGTGACTTTGTAGCAGTTTGTTACAACCGAGGCTTACTCAGCCATTTCAGAGAGCATTTAAGAGTCAACCACATTGCTGTGGGTCTGGAGTCACCTGTAGACCAGATTTCCTTCCCTATAGGACATTAGTGAACTAGATGGGTTTCTACAACAATCAACAATGGTTTCATGGTCATCATTGCACTTTTAATTCCAGATTCTTATTGAATTCAAATTAAACCATTTCCCGTGGCGGGATTCGAACCTGGGTCCCTGGATTACTAGTCCAGTGACAATACCACTACGCCATCGCCTCTCCCAAAGAAGGTTAATTGACTCTGATACCCCATGGATTCCATCAGTCTTCTTGAACCACTGTAGCCCGTCTGGTAGGTGCACCCACATGTTGGAAGAGAGGGAGTTCCAGGCTTTGATCCAGTGACAGTGAAGGAACGGAGATATAGTTCCATGTCAGGATGGTGTGTGACTTGGAGGGGAACTTTCAGATGGTGATGTTCCCATGCACCTGCTGCCCTTTTCCTTCTAGGCAGTAGAGGATGTGGGTCAAGGACGGATGCATCTGTGACAGGTAGTTTGGAGAGGACGAGGTCAAGTAGGTTTTTCCCCCTTGTTGGTTCTCTCACCACCTGCCGCAGGCCCAGTCTGGCAGAAATTGCCTTTCAGGACTTGGCCAGCTCGGCCTGTAGTGATGCCAATGAGCCACTCTTGGTGATGGATTGAAGACCCCCAGCCAGAGTACATTCTGCACCCTTGCCACCTTCAATGCTTCCTCCAAATGGCATTCAACATGGAGGAGCACTGATTCATCAGCTGAGGGGGGGCAGTAGTGGTAATCAGCAGGAGGTTTCTTTGCTCATGATCTGATGCCATGAGACTTCATAGGGTCCAGTGTCAATATTGAGGACTCAACAACTGTGCTGTGGGGAGTGGGACTAGCTGAGTTGCTCTTGTAGAGAGCTGGCAGGGACTCAATGGACTGAATAGCTTCCTGCTGTGCTTTAACCATTCAATGATTCTGTATCCCTTTATGTGGCTCGGTGTCAAATCCTGTTTGACAACACTCCTATGAAGCTCCTTGGGATATTTACAGGCGTTATTGATGTTGTAGAGAAGGAATAGGAGACTCAAGTAACAGGAACAAACTAAAAATTTCAAATTGATTCAATTACTTTAAGATCATAAGAAATAGGACAGGAATAGACCATTCAGTCCCTCGAGCCTGCTCCACCATTCAATAAGATCATAGCTAATCTGATTGTGGCCATAACTACACTTTCCTGTCTGACCCCATAACAATTGATTGCCTTGTAGATCAAAAATCTAACTCAGCCTTAAGTACATTCAAAGATCCAGCCTCCACTGCTCTCTGGGAAGAGAGTTCCAAACACTAACGATCCTCTGAGAGAAGAAATGCCTCTTCATCTCTGTCTTAAATGGGACACTCCTTATTTTGAAACTGTGCCCCCTAGTTTTAGATGCACCCATGAGGGGAAACATTCTCTCAGCATCTACCCTGTCAAGTCTCCTCAGAATCTTGTGTTTCAATAAGATCATCTCTCATTCTCCTAAACTCTAATGATGATAGGCCCTACCTGCTCAACCTTTCCTCATAAGACAAGCCCTTCATCCCGGGAACCAAGCTCATAACCTTCTTTGAACACCTCCAATGCAAGTATATCCTTCCTTAAGTAAAATATCCCTGAAGGTGTTTGATTTAGAAATCCCTAGAGATTTAACAGATGCTTGGAGTTTGATGGGATTGCACTCTAATGATTGAACAACAGTGGTTCCAGCACCGACCCTTGTGGAACACCACTCCTTTTATATGCCATATTGATGTGTATTATATATTATTATATGGATGCCTGATAGAGTCCTCTTACATGGGAAATTATCCCCTTTAATTGATATGAATGTGATACGAATGTTGCAGGATAATACTTGTCCTACTAACAGCCATACAACCGGAGTTGATATTGTGCAGAGGGGCAGTTGGGCATGAGGTGGTCAGGAAATGGCTTGGCTCATCCGCCCAATGATGTCAGCAAGAGACCTGGTGGGGCGTGCTGCTGTGGTCTCTTACGCTCTTGTTGTAGATCTCAAGGGATCTGTCTCCATGCTAAGCAAGATGTTGAGATGACAAGGGTTCTGCCGAACACAATCACATGAAGTTTATTATTAGTAACAACTATATACAGCTCTGGATAGGTCTTAATCTAGCCTGGGTCCTAACAGTTACATAGGCTGATTACTTGACTATATGCCTGACTCATAAGGTGTACTTAAAGTCTTCCTGATACAGAGTCACAGACAGTAGTGAACATCTAACATGGAGGCTGTACCTATTATCCTCCAGCCTTGCACATGGTGATATCATAGTGACATCACTATGCATGCGTACAATATCACAACATCCCCCTTTTCCTGCTTGATAAAAAGAAAAACTTTGTGAGAACGTACATAACAGTGAATATCAGGCATGACAAGATTGAGTCATGGTTTAGACTCTTTACGCATGAAGATAAAGTTTTCGTGGGGATTTGGTGACCGTATCTTGTTCTCGTGTAGTTTTCAGCGTTTTGTGTTGTGTCCTGGGGTTGTTTATTCTCAAGCTGTGTTTCTTGGATGTTCATTGCGGGGTCATCTTGCCTTACAGAGTTGGTACTGGCGTAGTCCTCTGCGAATGAAATAACACTCTATTGTCTGAGGTATGTGGACTTTCTTGCCTATGAAGATGATGCTACTGGAGATGTCCAGTTCATCTCTGGAGTGCCAAAATGATCGGATACTTTCGTGGACATCTTTGATGCGATCGGGCCAACCTGTAATAATAACTTGCTTCAGCTGTTGAAGCTGTGGGTCTGCTGGGGTGGCCTGTTGTATCATTTCAGCTTGACCTCCCCAAAATGGACCAAGTGGAGATTGTCTTCCACCTCATATTTGATACAGTCCACATGGAGGTCCAGAGGCACATCTTTGTTGTTGGCTGGGTTGAGTAACTGACTCAGGGACTGGGATTTTCCAGCCCCCCCCCACCCCACCCACGGCAGGTTTCCCCATGGTGGGGTCAGTGAGCCATTGAAATCCCCGTTCACATCAACGGGACTGGATGATCCCTCCAGTGTGAAGGGCTGAAAAATTCTGGCCAGTGTGTCAGAGGTTACCTGTGTGTCTCTTATGGAGTCAGTGCCTCCTTTGATGCTTTTCTGTGCAGTAGTAATAGCCACTGCCTGGTCGTGGGTAATAACCATGTGCATGTCACTGCACGCTGGTAGACCAATGATTACCAGGCCACTGGTTTCCACAGCTCTCCAGTGCCCACCTGGATCTTCCGTATTGCCATTGTATTGTGATGGCGCCATTGCATGGGATGTCAGACTCGTAGGCAGTAAGGGTGTCAGGTGCTGACTAGACTACACTCTGCTATTGTCTGGTGTAGGTGGCGTTGAGAATGTGCAATGGTAACATGATGGCACTTGCACTGGTATCGATTTTCACACGTGTGTTATACTGTCCATAGTGTTGTGAGTATTTAATGTTTACAGTGGAAAGTGCTTCAGCTTGTCTGACTCAGTCCACATGGTGAGCCAGGTCGACAATATGTGCAGTTCAGCCTGGATCTGTACACTGATGTTTTGGGGGTGTCTGTCACTTTGTTGACATGTTTATATTTTACAGGACGAGCCCTGGAACTGTCATTGGTGTTGGATTGTTGTGGATTCCTTCTTTGTTTTGAGGTTTGTACTTTGGACATATCTAGTTTTTTCCATTTGTGACGCATTTTTGCCCAATACCCTCTGGTGAAGCATATGTTGCACATGTTGAAAAGTGCTGGACATTGCCTGAGTAAGTGTGTAAGAGCACACCGCATGCTGGTTTTGGGTGTCTTTGATGTTTTGGTTATTGCGGCAATGGTAGATTTGTGATCAAAGTCTTGAAGGTGCTGTTTGCAGCCACTAATGCCTCAAATTTTCTACCTTCATTCAGTAGTGCACCTATTAAGTAACCTTTGGCTGTGTCTAATAGCGCTTTCCTGAAAGGTTTGATGGGCATTGAAGCGATGACAAGTTCAGTCAATCTCTCCATAAGGTCATTGGCATTGAAGTCTCATTTGGCTCCTTTGCAGCCGCACCTGTTTATAACTTGATAGATGCTTTCACGTTGCTGTTGTCAGTATCACGTGAACTCTAGCCTGTGAATTCTAAAGTTAACTCGGACCTTTAGTTGAGTTTCGATGAGCTTGAAAATTTTATCCGGGTCCTTTTGGCCTACATCAGATAGACCTGATGAGTTAGCCCCTCTTTGCCAAGAGTAATTGGTAATTTGGCGGCCTATTTCTCTTGTTCCTGTAGCTGCTGGTCAACAAAGTATAAGCGCATCTTCTATCTAAAGGATTGAAATTTTGTAAGAAGATCTCCTGCCATTGTGATGTTCTTGATTATTGGCTGCACTGGTTGCAAAACAAATGTAGTGCTGAATGCTGTATTTCTTTGGATGAGAATTTGCTCTTGCTTTCTGTCTGTTGTCGCTGCGCTGTATCACTGTGGCCTCATAACAGTGAACTGCTAAGGGAAAAAGCTTGCTTCTCCCTTAGCTGTATATTTTTGAAGTAGCACTTTAGATGCTTGGCTGTTTCTAGTCTGGCTTGAAATAAGGAGAAGGAATTTAAAATTGCAGATCTTTAGGTTGCAGAGATTTTGACTTGATTATTACATCTGTTGCAGTTTCAATTATGCAACTGTGCCATTTTATTCTGCTGCGTTGCTACCACGCCTCGATGGCCGGGGCAGGAAAGCTGGCTTTGGTGGCGAAACTGTAAAACCAAAATGGAGGAACCAACCAACAGTCATGCTGAGCTCTGCTGAGAGCCGTTGGAACTTGCCTCTCCCGGCCCTCAGCCTGGAGTGCGTGTGTTTTTTTTTCGAATAAACTCGATGCTCTGGCCTTCTCTGTTTGGATGAGTGGCTTGCAAATAGCTGATCCCAACATTCAGATAAAACAAAGCCTGCTGGCCTAATCACTGAACTCGGAGTGAAGTCTTCACTTGCTTCTGAACGCAGATGATTGTTGGAACTAGTTTCTGTGCCTAATGTCAGATGTCAAGTTCTTGTGGTTGAAGAACTGGACCATTTTTGGTTTTTAAACCGAAGCACCCGGACTGAGGTTCCCTTACCTTACGTGGTGATGACTTACATTAAAATGCTGCACTTACAGACTGTCCCTTCCTCGAGGAGTCTGGATTGGAGCTGGGTAAGTGGAATCACTACTGTTGGTGTTGTTGCTTAAGTAGTCTCCTGCCCTTGGGTTCTAGTATCTTCAGAAATGATCTTCGCTGCTGCCAGGTCTTTAGAAGCGACACCACTGCAAACCATGTTGTGGTCTCTTATGGTCTTCTGCCACCATACATGTTGACAGTCTTGATGTAGTCCTCAAGGGATCTGTCTCTATGCTATCTATGCTAAGCAAGATATTGAGACTGACAAAGATTCTGGTCAAACACAATTACGTGAAGTTTATTACCAGCAACAACTATATACAACTCTGCATAGGTCTTAATCTAGCCTGGGTCCAAACAGTTACATAGGCTGATTACTTGACTATATGCTTGACTCATAAGGTATTCATGAAGTGTTCCTGATACAGAGTCACAGACAGTAGTGAACATCTGCAGTAGAGATCACAGGCAATAGTAAGCATCTAATATGGAGGCTGTACCTTTAATCCTCCAGCCTTAAACATGGTGATGTCATAGTGACATCACTACACAGCTTCTTAAAGGTACATGACATTGTCTGCATTGGCATGCGTACAATATCACAACTGGTGCGGTCGGGACCTCATTGAAATAAAACAGTTGAGCAACTAGCTTTAATCATATTGCTTAGACAGCACATTGTACGAAGAGGTGGGAGATCGAGCTGACCTGTGTCACCTAAATGCAGTTGGCCACTCTTAAAAGGGTGGTCCAATTTTCAAAGATTGTCAATGGATAAAACGTGTTCCTGGTGTCAGCAACATTACCCTGATTGCCCAATGCAGCCATGGAGTTCAGTAGCTTACTGGCTGTGTCATATTTACAGGAAGCACTGAAGCAATTTGCAAGGCCTCTTCGGCAGCATCTCTAAACCCATGGCCTCTACCACCATGAAGGACTAGAGCATTAGGTAAATGGGAACACCACCACTTGCAAATTCCCATCTAAGTCACACACCATCCACACCATCTGTTGCAAACACAACTATGGAAATGATGTTGAGCTCCCCTTTTGGACAAACATGGTTATTGACTAAGATTCAGAAGGGATGGAGTTGTTAAGTGCACAGTTACGGTGTTCCCTTTCTCATGTAGGTTTTAGGTCGTCTGGAAATCAGAATAACTAAAATCAGTCCACTTAACAAAACCTGATCCATGTCCTCAATAATTTCCTGCCCGAATGTACAACATAACACATGGATGAGCTATGATTTGGTACCTTTTGAAGCATGTGGTGCTTAAGGGAAAATTGCTGTGTAAAGACTGACGAAGGTCTCATACATATTACATCAGCAGATCCGAATCAATTTGATCTCCTACACAAATGGAGAATCTGAACTATTTCCTGTCCTCTAGGTCCTGAGCAGGACTGTGAAAGTAGGCATATTTCATAAAGTGAGATCAGCTAGAAGAAAATGGTTATTTTAATGTATGAAAGAAAGAACTTTGATTTACATATACCTTCCACAACCTCAGAATGCCCCAGAGTGCTTCATATCCAATGAAATATTTTTGTACTGGCATCACTGCTGCAATGCAGGAAACACAGCAGCCAATTTGCACACAGCAAGATCCCACAAATAGCAATGTGATAATGACTGAATAATCTGTTTTAGTGACATTGGTTGAGGGATAAATATTTGCCAGGACAATGTGGAGATCTCCCCCTATGTTCATCAAAGTCACACCATGGGATCTTTTACATCCACCCGAGAGGGCAGATGAGGCCTCATTTTTAACATCTCATGTGAAATTCATCACTTCTCACGGTTTCCTTGGAACTACATCAGCGTAGCAGCCTAGATTTTATGTTCAATTCTCCAGAGCGGGACTTGAACCCACAACCTTCTGATTCAGAGGAGGGTCTATGGTCACTGAGTGGCAGCTGTACAGTAATTATTGCCTAAAGGCCCCGTTTCGTAGCAGGAGCGCACTGGAGCGCTGCTCCGGCACCTCCAACCAGGGGCTGGGAGAGGAGGGTGCAGATGGTTCCAAACACCGGGGCCAGGGGGCCGGAGGGGCAGGGGGGCCTGGGCTCGGTGTTTAAAGTGGAGTTCTGTCATCCACGCTGAGCAGCCAACGCATCGGACGTGACAGACCGGCTTTAAAAAAAATCAGGACGTTCAGGCTGAGAGTTGCGATTTTATACAGCCCGTCTGTCAGGTCACTTTCACTGCACTGCTGCAGGGAAGGTGGTGGGGGTGGGGGGGTGGTGTTGGGGGTTGTGTTGAGGGGTGTGGAGGGAGGGAGGTGTCAGGAGGATGGAGAGGGGGATGAGGGGGATTGGGTGGTGGGGAAGGGGGTGTTGGGGGAAGGGGAGTGGGGATGTTGGGGGTGTTGGGAAGGTTGGGCGGAGGGGTTGGGAGGAGGTTGGAGGGGGCCGGAGTGGAAGCGGAGGGTGGGGAGAAGGGCCAGGGGTGTATTGCTGCCAGAGTGCACCAGAGCGTCACCTATGTAAAGGCTTTAATATTCACGCTGGATGGTAAACTCTCCTTTGCTGATTGGCGGTCCATTCTACACCCCTCTTGGTTTTTTCTTTCCACCGATCTCAGTGGAATCTACTCCATTAATTGTCCGACTGGATTTTCAATCTGTAAGATTGGAGTTGATTTTAACCCTTATTACCTCCAATATTGAAGGAGTAACACATGCAGGGGGATTCGGCTCATCGATGGCAGCAATCAGAACTGGAGGGAAATCCTCTCATGACCACATGACTTGTGACGCAGAGGAGGACAGCGTGGGAACAATGTCAAGTGATTTTTACCTGCGTTATTATGTGGGGTGCAAGGGCAAGTTTTGCCACCAGTTCCCAGAGTTTGAGTTCAAGTTGGATGGTAAAAGTTTACCAGAATGTCCGGAGTTCAAGGTGTGGCTGTGAATCCAGAGCCTGGGGGGGTTAAGAGGGGTTAATTCCTTTGCCTAAATTCCTGGCTCCCCCTCAATTAAATTCAGCTGGAAGGATTATGGATGGCCTTCCTTCCTGGAGGCCACTTCAGGGCAGTAAGTGGCCACTTAAGGGTCTCAACCTGCCGCTGCTGGCATTCCACCAACAGCAGAGGGGGCAGGCCATGTGGGCAAACTGCAAGATAGCATGCCTGCAGCGTAGTGTGGCAATGGAATCACCGCCCCAAGCCTTCGCTCCCTGTTACATGGCCTCCCACCCCGCCCCCGGCCTCCCACCCTGCTCCTGGGGTGGCAACTTAATTCCACCCAGTTTAGCCATCATTAACACCAATGCTCTATGGGCTCAGGGATAGCAGTCTTCTCTCCAAGTCTAAAGTTCATGTGTTCAAATCCTACTCCAGCAATTTGATTGCACCACCAAAGGGTGATCCTTCAGTGCACTACTGAGGGTGTGCCGTATTAGTGAAGGTGCCATCTTTTCGATGAGATCGAAATCCCCAAATGTGGGGATCCCTCAGCGCAATTGTATAGGGCCTTGGTAGGACCATACCTGCAGATTGTACTGTACAGCTCTGGTGTCTTACCGAAGGAAGAATAAGGAAGAACCCTTAGACAAACTGCGACAAAGGTTCAAAAGACTGAGTTCTGCGATGTGAGCATTGTCCTATGAGGAGAGATTGAGTAATCTAGGTTTATATACCCCAGGATTTAGAAGAATGAGAGGTGGTCTCATTGAAATGTAAAATTCTGAAGGAGCTTTACATGGTAGATGCTAGGAGCTTGTTTACCCCGGGAGGGGAGTGAAGAACCAGGGATCCCAGTTTCATGATAAGGGGTCAGCTATTTCATACTAAGTCAGAAGAAATGTTTTCATTCAAAGGGTGATGATTCTTTGGAATTTTTCTACCGAAAGACAGCTGCAGATGCTCAGTCATTGAGTATATTGAAGATATTTGGACATTAAAGCAGTCAACGGATATGAAATAGTGCAGGAAGGTGGAATTGAGGTCGAAGATCAGCCATGATCTTAATGAATGGCAGAGAAGGCTCAAAGGGCTTTATGACCTACTCCTGCTTTTATTACTTATGTTCTTATATCCTCCTGTTTGGGCAGCCTCTGCCCAATGGAGGCTCCCACAGGTGGCAAGGGCTGTTCCCACAGGAAGACCACCCCTTGCCTTTTACACTGACACCCCCTCCCCTTTTGCTGAGGCTTCCCTAACTGGCCCTGATGGTCCCACCCACTTACTTGCGGGTGGGGGCTCCAGTGACGATCCTTCTCCTGAGCCCTACTGCAGTACCGGCAGTGGTCACTGCTCCCCGTGGCATTGCTGGTACTGATGAGCAGACTGGCAGCTCTCGGAGGCAGGACCTGTGCCCTGGAGGGCCTGGGAACCCCAACGGCAGGCAGCAGGCTACCAAATTGGGATTGAATCCCATCGGCGCACCCGGAAAATGCCATGGCAGGGTTGCCACTGACTTTCTAGCCAGGGTCCCTGCCGCACCCATTAAATTCCAGACATTCAGTGATGTTCCCAAATATGATGCTCCCTGCCAATGCGAAGCATTGTGCTGGAGTGCATAATCATGAAACCTATCCCTGTATTCCTCATTCTCTTGGATTAAAGATAATCACAACTGTAGCTTGTCCAAAACTTTAACTGATACTTTTTAGCCAGAGAACATATCGCTAAAGTTCAATGAGCAAGACATTGCAAGTGCGTAAACCTGTTTCTGAGAAAATGTGCATTTAATCATCCACTGACTTTTTGCATGGATCTCATCCTCGTGCTTTAGGATGTCCTGAAATGTTCTAGGGAAATGAAAGCCTTTCTTATTTTTATTCAGAAAGAAAATGTTGCTATAAACTTTGGAGAAAGGGAAAAAAATGGTCTTTGACAGGTGAGAGGATGTAAATCTTTTCTTTTCTCTCTTTCAACCTGACCATTTTCATAGAAATTTATGCCATTAGCAAAGATTTAAAGGACCTTGTAATGGCTTCACTTTCTGGACAACATTGTTTAAGCAAAACAAGAAAGTTTGCTTTGCACTGAAAAGCCAGCACTTCGCGAACAAGGCCAAGCACTTTTTTGTGATCATCAATGTTAGTAATGTTGGTACAAGGTCAATAAAAGTACCTGCTATAGATTTTCTCACAGTGACTGACAATCCGGGCAGAATTCAATTAGTTGGAAATGATAGAGTTTTCTTTGAGCAAGGTCAGAATTCTATGCCGCTGCAATCTTTAAACTGTCTGTCTGCACCAACACAATACCAGGCAGATGCATCAGTGGGCAAGTTAGGAAAGTAAGTTTCATAGTTTCCCCCAATATCTTGGCTCTGAAGCAATGTTCAGAGACTTAAGTTCAAGCCCACACCAGGTACGTGAGCAATTAAACTAGGCTGTCACTGCCAGTGCAGTACTGAAGGAGTTCTGCACTGTCAGAGGTGCTGACTTTCAAATGTGATGACAAACTGAGGCCCAATCTGTCCTCTTTTAAAACAGGGTCTTCAATTCAATAGTACATTTTTGGCTGTAAAGCAGGTTGGGTCCTTGTGAAAGGCGTTATATAAATGCAAATCTTTCTTTGTCTCAAGGAGCCATAAAAAAATCCTGGGGCACAATTTGAAGAATAATTGGGGAGTGTTCCTGGTGCCCTGGCCAACATCTCTCCCTCGACCACCGAAACCATTATATCAATTATTTCATTAATATTTGTGGGAGCTTGCTGTGCACAAATTTGCTGCCGCATTTCCTACATTACGACAGTGGCTGCACTTCAGAAGGACTTCATTGGCTGTAATACACTTTGGGAAATCCTGATTTTCACATAATCGCTTTTGAGGTGTGTAAGAATATTTTTTTTCCATTTAACTCTGGTGAAGGTTAGGGTGGGTTTACTATTTTTGTTATAAATCAAATTACAAAATAACACAATCAAAACTTTTTTAAAACAAAATGCGATAAAAAGCAGAAAACTCCTGAGTATCAGCGAACGTCTATGTATTGACACACACACACATTTAACAGCTTGTGGGTTTAAGTATGATGCATAACCATCGACCACAAATTATCCTCACTCTCACAAAAAAAGGATGTGTGTTGTCACTCTTGCTGATTTTAGCTCAAGGGTTTAACAAAATAAAGAACATTGAAATTTTCAGGAATGTATGCCAACTTCTTATTTCAGGCCTTGGCTTTGCACTTAAGATCAAAAGCAGTTAAAGGCACGTGCTTCATGGTATTTCTTGTCAGCTGTGGTTCTGTGAGTAGTACTCCTGTCTGACTCAGACGGCTGTAAGTTTAAGTCCCATTCCATGGAACACAAAATCAAGGCAGAAAGTACCGTGCTGAGGGAGCGTGGTGCTGTTGGCAGCGCTGTCGTCTGGGTGAGATGTTAAATGGAGACCCACCGATCTTTTCACATGGATGTAAAAGATCCCATGGCCACTGTTCTGCAGAAGAGTTGTCCTGAATGATATTGATCCCGTAGCTAACTTCACTATAAAAACAGATGATCTGATGGTTATTACTACTGCTGTTCGTGGGATCTTGCTGTGCATAAATTTGCTGCCATGTTTCGCCCATTACAATAGTGACTACATTTCCAAAGGAATTCATTGGGTAAAGTACTTTGGGGAATCCCGTGGTTGTGAAAGGTTCTATTTCAGTGTAAGTCCTTCTTTGACACTGATACTTTCAATTGGAGGCTTCTGCCTCTTTGCATTATTGTCCAGAAAGAACGGTTAGAAGTGAAGCATCCACCAGCTGATGAAAGAATTAATGACGCTCATGTGCTCACATATCATAAATAAAATATTGTTCAAGTTCCACTTATAAAGATGTGAAGTTTAAATTATGTTAAGGGAGATGCTTTTTTTTGTGTTGTACTCTGGAACATTTGGAATTTTTTGCACACTTTGGAAAGCAAAAACTTTGGCTCAGTTTTAGTTGCTATGTTTCCTGAGCAGAATTCAATCTTTAAAAGGTTAACCATCGCCTAGAAACGTTGCACTCTCAATGGAAGCCTTTCAAAAACGCCTCTGCTTCCTCATACCCTTTCCCATCTGCATTTCATTCCCTCAGCACCCACCACCATCTACCCACAGTGCCTCATTGTCAGCAAACCCTCCTTCCCTACAGTTAGGTTTGCAGGGAGCTGCCACGGGTACCAGAACAGGCACCTGCGTCCTTCACAAAAGGTTCGGGGTGGGGGTTGGGGGCGTGGGGAGTTGGCGGGGGGGGGGGGGGGGGGGGGGGGGTGGGGGTTTGGTGGATGTGGGGGCTGTGCTGGTAGGAGAGACAGATTGATGTATTGTGCTCAGAGGGAGGGGGGTTGCCATTGTCATCCCTGTGAACCAAAGGTTTAGGGGCAGTGGAGATTGACAATCTTTGTCAGTTCGCTTTCTTCCAATGCTCCGGCTTTTAATAGGCAGCAAGTCAGGGGCCCAGGGGTTTCACTGCTGCACTCCTTACAAGGCAATCATGGGCATTCAGCTCCAATCTCATTACAGATTTGAGTGGTGCTTTGAATGACTCTGAACGGAGGAATGCAGAGTGTTAATGAGAATTTGTTGTCTAAAAGTGAGAGTGTAAGTTCTTGAAGGACAACAAAGTTCCACTATAGGAAGTGTCACACACACAAAGCCTTTGTTACCATCCTCCCTTGATTGCATTATCTTTGCAATATGTGACAAGTTGATTCTTTTGATTTAGATTAACTGAAAAACACTAATTCCTACTTTATTCATGAGAAAGGAAGGAGAAAACGAGTGGCACAGATTGTTCATCTCAGCCCTCATCATGCAATTAATTTTACTCCAACATTCAATGTTATTCCTCAATCAGTGTATATAATTCTCCCTGTTTAAACAAAACTGTATTACTCCACCTCACCTGAAAAATCTATATTTAAAATCAAGCTTTCAGTTGGAAACTTGCTCTGAGTTATATTATGAGTTTAATTTGTTTGTGTGACTTAAAAGTTAATTTCAGCATCATCTCAATGGTCCAAAAATGGCAACAACTTGTATTTATTTAGTGCCTTTAATGTAGTATAATATCCCAAGGCACTTCACAGGAACGTTAAAACAAAGTTTGATGCCAAGCTATATAAGGAAGTATTCAGGCAGACGTCTGAAAGCTTGGTCAAAGAGATAGATTTTGAGGAACATTTTAAAGGAAGAAAGAGAGGTGGAGAAGCAGAGAATTTCAGGGAGGGGATTCCAGAGTTTAGGGCCCACGCAGTTGAAGGCACGGCCGCCAATGGTGGAGCGATTCAAATTGGGAATGCGCAGGAGACCAGAATTGGAGGCATGCAGATATCTCAGAGGATTGCGGGCCTGGGGGATGTTACAGAGATGGGAGTGGGCTTGGCAATGGAGGGATTTGAAAACACGAATGATCATTTTAATGTTGAGATGTGGCTTAATGGTTAAGTGTTTTTAAAAAAAAAATGCACAACCCCATTCTGGTTGGCATTTTCTTTGTGACTTCATAAGCAAGGCTTGGAAATATCTCATAAAAATGTGTATGATTGTACATAAAAATACACCATTACCTCATAAGATACTGATATGAATTTACATGTTATAAAAAGTACTGGAGAAGTTTCAAAAGGGATTCACGAGGATCATACCAGAAATGAGATATTATAACCATCAGGAAAGATTGAACAGGTTGGGGCTCTTTTTGTCTTGAAGGAGAGGACTGAGAGGTCTTTAAGATTGTGCATGGATTTGATAAGGTGGATGTAGAGAAGATGTTTCCACTTGTGGCAAAAGCCAAAATTAGAGGTCAGGATAGTCCAATAAGGAACCTCTTTACCCAGAGAGTGGTGAGAATGCAGAACTTGCTACCGCAGGGAGTAGCTGAGGCGAATAACATAGGTGCATTTACAGAGAAGCTGGATAAACACATCAGGCAGTAGGATAGAAAGATATCTGGATGGAGTGAGATAAAGGAGTGGATGAGGAGGCTCATGTGGAGCATAAACACTGGCGTGGATGTATTGGGGTAAATCGCCTATTTCTGTACTGTTATTATACAAAGGCTTCATCTAATATATGTTGCTGTCCACCTATATGTACAACAGCTTCACAAAATGTGGCTAAAGGTCCTTCAAGAAAAGCTATTTTTTTAAGACAAAGGACAATGAAAGGAAATGCTGTACTTTTACTTATCTCTCAACAATTGCTGCCTGACCTGCTGAGCATTTCCTGCATTTTCTGCTTCCAGCATTTGTGTTTTACCCTCGAAAAGATTCATGTGTTATATCTCTTTTGGTTGAAGTAACTGGAAATAAATGGGCCATGGGTTTGCTGTGGCCAATTGTTTGCCATTGCACAGAGTCAGGATTAACTCCCCAGGTGTTTTACCGACACTTTGAGCCTTGAATCTACCCAATATTATCTGTGAAAACTAAATCAGACATCTAATGTACACAATTTCATGATTCATGTTAATAGTAACTATTAACATCCTAGGGTTTCCCATTGACCAGAAACTGAACTGGACCAGCCATATAAATAATGTGACTACAAGAGCAGGTCAGAGGCTGGGAATCCTGTGGCGAGTAACTCACCTCCTGACTCCCCAAAGCCAGCTTGGCACCATCCAGGACAAAGCAGCCCGCTTGATTGGCACCCCATCCACAAACATTCCCTCCATCACCGATGAACAGTGGCAGCAGCTTGTACCATCTACAAGATGCACTGCAGGAATTCACCAAGCCTCCTTATACAGCACCTTCCACGACTATTACCATCTAGAAGGGCAAGGGCATCAAACACTGGGGCCTGACTCGGGCGGTCTCGATGGGAACGGGCGGAGGCGTTCGAGGAGCCGATCGCCGCCCACAATCGGCTCCGTGCCGCCAATTTACATGGACGGACCAATTATGGCCCGCCCAGCGTAATACGTGAGCTGTAGCGCTCAGCTCTACCTGTGTGGGCGGGGGGCAGGAGGGAGATTTGGGGCTGCCTCAGGGACATTGAATCGATGTTCAAAAAATTAAATGAAAGGTTTAAAAATTTATTTAAATATGTCCCCTCATGTGACTGTGTCACGTGGGATGGGACATGTTTTTATATTAAGGGAAAAAAAATTATTTATTTCATAAAAGCTTCAGGAAATCTCATCCCACTCGTGGATGAGGTGTCCTAAAAAATGCAAAGGCCGCTTGGTCTTTCCGCTTGCCCACCAACCTTACAGTTACCAGAAAGATATAGACGGGGTGGTCAAATGGGCAGATAAGTGGCAGATGGAATTTAACCCTGAAAAGTGTGAGGTGATACACTTTGGAAGGAGTAATTTGACAAGGGAGTATTCAATGAAAGGCATGGCACTAGGAAGTTCTGAGAAACAAAGGGACCTTGGCGTGTGTGTCCATTGATCTCTGAAGGCGGAGGGGCATGTTAGTGGGTTGGTGAAAAAGGCATATGGGACACTTGCCTTTATCAATCGAGGCATAGATTACAAAAGTAGGGAGGTCATGTTGGAGCTTTATAGAACCTTGGTGAGGCCACAGCTGGAGTACTGTGTGCAGTTCTGGTCACCACATTATAGGAAGGATGTGATTGCACTGGAGGGGATGCAGAGGAGATTCACCAGGATGTTGCCTGGGATGAAACATTTAAGTTATGAAGAGAGGTTGGACAGACTTGGGTTGTTTTCGTTGGAGCAGAGAAGACTGAGGGGCGACCTGATCGAGGTGTACAAGATTATGTGGGGCATGGACAGGGTGGATAGGGAGCAGCTGTTCCCCTTAGTTGAAGGGTCAGTCATAAGGGGGCTAAGTTCAAGGTGAGGGGCAGGAGGTTTAAGGGGGGATGTGAGGAAAAACTTTTTTACCCAGAGGGTGGTGAGGGTCTGGAATGCGCTGCCTGGGAGGGTGGTGGAGGCGCGTTGCCTCACATCCTTTAAAAAGTACCTGGATGAGCACTTGGCATGTCATAACATTCAAGGCTATGGGCCAAGTGCTGGTAAATGGGATTAGGTAGGTAGGTCAGGTGTTTCTCACGTGTCGGTGTAGACTCGATGGGCCGAAGGGCCTCTTCTGCACTGTGTGATTCTGTGATTCTGACATGAATTACTTTCTTAAAGGCCTTAATAGGCAATTTAGATATCAGCGGGCGACTCCGGCACATGTCCAACGAACAAAACATCATGGGACTGCGTGGTGACATCAGGACACACGCCTGATGTCATTGCGCGTCAGGTTATGTGTCGGCGTGTTGGACCCACCCCCTCACGCTACTGAAAGACCCTGCCCTGGGGAACGCCACCACCTGGAAGTTCCCTCCAAGCCACTCACCATCCTGACTTGGAAATATATCGCTGTTCCTTCACTGTCACTGGGTCAAAATCCTGGGACTTCCTCCCTAACAGCACTGTGGGTGTACCTACACCACATGGACTGCAGCAGTTCAAGGAGGCAGCTCACCACCACCTTCTCAAGGATAATTAGGGATGGGCAATAAATGCTGGCCCAGCCAGCGAAACATACATCCCATAAATGAATTTTAAAAAATCCTCCTCACTGAAGAGAAAAAATTGACAGATTGGCACAGCAACATAATCACAGTATGGTAGGACAGTCAGAGCTCTAGGGTGAGTGAAATGGTAATGGTGGAGGAGCTGGAATCTAGAGACATAACTGCTGAGTTTGACTTTGGATGATCGATTGGTACCAGCCGGTCACTCCTCTCAAAGTGACCTCGGGATCATTGTCTCGATGAATTTAACAGGATTGACACCTCACAATACTGGGCCTCCTTGGCTGCCAAGGGTCAGGGGTCATGATCGTAGAGGGCGGAGGGAAGTATCTCAGTGCCACAGTGACCCAGGTTACTTTGGTGAAACCGGGAAGAGCTTCTTCAACTCCACTTCCCCATGGAACTGTTTGTAGCCTGTACCGTACTCCCGGCCTTAATCAAAGAAGGAAACGAGCTTTATATTTCTGCCCTAAGACCCCAATTTGTGCATTAAAAGGAGGCCCAGGGCCTGAAGCAAGGCGGGTGCTTTGGACTCCTGGCCGTCAGATTCTTGCCCAACAGAGTCAGTCACATCGCCATTGTTAACAGAACTGTGAGACTGTCAATCCTATTTTGAGGCCATTAATACCAAGCCATGGGAACTGAAATCAACCTCAAGGAGTTTAAATTTCACCGTAGTCAGTTGTGGCGATTAGTGATGCTGGTAGATTGTGAGTTAGCACTATGGTGGCCAAGTCTCCCGGATTGTCCAGGAATCATCTGGAATTGAACATTAATCACAAAGACATTGCTCTGTGTGACCCCGAAGAAAAAAGGAGAAGGCAACAAGTAAACTGTTCTTTTTTTCTCATTTTCATTGAACACTTTTCTTTGTCAGTTGTAAAAATATTGGGGGTGGAGGCAAAGGCTGTTTGAATGACATTCATGAATCACCCAATCAGCCTAATGGGGGGGTCCTTTCTCTTCTCAGTTGGCTGTAGAAAGGTGGGTTGCATGAGGATGGACATGTCCGGTGACCAATGGGGGGAGAGTGTGGGGGCGGGGCTGTTCGAGTTGGGCAACCATGTGACAAAACCTCCTGGAATCTGTCCAATCGGAGGTGGCGACACTAGTTAGCAACACGGTTGTTGTGAGGACTGAACCCATAGACGTTCAGTGACCGAGTAAGACACTCAAATCAGGAAGGGATGGGAAATAAATGTCACCTCGGCAGCTCGAGCCACCTGCTGGGAGCAAATTATAAAAAAAAATGCAGATGACAGCAATGTCCGCAGACGTTCTACACAATATTTTCTTTGGTATTCACTCCGCTTTGGAAATTACGAAATCAGTAATAACTCACCCATGATCATTCAATATAAAAGTTCTGCCATGCATGAGAATGATCCCTAGATCACAGGCTTGAGTGAAAGAATGCTTTATTCAGCAGTAGCAGGAGAGATTGTTTATTCGGTGGGCTTCTATATAGTGAGTCATGCAACGGCCCACTCTGTGCGTATTAGGATGTGTGCACAGGACAGAATACTCACACCTGGGGAATGTGGGGAAAAATTTAACCGTTTTGACAGAAGGAAATAAAATAACTGAAGCTAAATGACTCTGGCCTCGTTTATTGTTTAGGTCTTTCGTGAAGTTGCCGCGAACCAGCATTTTTTTTTCCAAAATGAATTCTCAGGGCATGGGCATTTATTGTCGCTCTCTAGTTGGCATGGGAAGGTGGTGGTGGGCCTTCTTCCTGAGTGGCTGTGGTTCGATACATTGAGAGCCGCTTACTGAGCAAATTGGCATGTTACTCAGAGGACTTAATCTGCTTGTTTGATCGGAACCCTGCCCGGATTGCAAGTGCAGGCAAGGGTACGGGAGCATAGTGGTTAAATTATCGAACCGGTAATCCAGTGAATGTGCGTTCAAGTGCCACAGGGCCAGTTTGGCAATCTGAATTCAGTTTAAAGAAAAAGATTATAAAAACCTGGAAATAAACTGTTGATATCAGTCAAGATGACAGCAACTGTTGCAAAAATTTCAACTGGTTCACTATTGTTCTTTGCCACAATACAACAGTGATGTCACGACGCAAGTATTTCATTGGCTGTGAAGCTTTCTCGGACATCCTTTGGCTATGAAAGGCTGTGTATAAATGTAAGTCTGCCATTCCTTTTTTATGCATACCCTTAGGATCTATTAGATTCAATTTTTTTTTATCAAAATTACCTCAAAACATACATTTATATATATACTACACAGTTTATAGAGATAATACTTTACCCTTTTGTTACCTTTACAGACGCAAACTTCTCATTAAATGACCTCACTTGCTGGTGGTTTACTCTTGGACTGACTAATTCATTGAATTTTTGTTGGCCAGTTTGCTGCTAGTTGCTGGTTTGGCATGCCAATGAGGGGGCCATGAGGGAACGAGGGTGGGGTCAGGATGGGGTGGGGCGTGGTTGGTATATTGTTATATTATTCCAATCACTCACCACTCACTACGCTACAGTCTGTGTATGGAGCTAACGATGCATCAGTCCTTAGCACATGGTGTCATCTGAGAAATGCATTTGATGAAGCTCCAGCATTTGAGTTTATAAGTGTGATTATTTTGAAGTTTTGGGAACCACAAGACATAATGGGACGGCAGGGGTGGGGTGGGTGGGTGGGTGGTTGTTGGAGGAGGTGGGCATAACACGCCAGACCTGAGTGGTGTTGTGGTGTCAGTGGAGGTTGCAGTGATTCCCAGTCTAGCAACACCTCATTTTTAAAATTCTCATCCTTGTTTCCAAATGCCTCGATGGCCTCGTCTCTCCCTAACTTCTGTACCCTCTTCTAGCCCCACAATCCTCTGAGATCTGAGCTCCTCCAATTCTGGCCTCTTGTGCAAACTCATTTTAATTGCTCCAACATTGGTGGCTGCACCTCTGGCTGCTGGGCCCTCAGCTCTGGAATTCCCTCCCTAAACATCTCTGCCTCTACCTCTCTCTTTCCCCCTTTAAGTTGCTCCTTAAAGCCTACTCTCTGACCAAGAGTTTCACCCACCCTAAAATGGCCTGGTGACAATTTTTGCTTGATGATGCTTTGTTGCGACTTGAGATGTTTTACTCCATTAAAGATGCTATATAAATGCATGTAGTTGTTACAACATGGATTGAAGAACAAGGGCAATAACCAAGTGCTGAGATCTCATTTGCTGCTAATTGCATGGGCAGCCATCTTGAAATGTGTGTCAGCCATCTTATCAAGTGCATGAGTAGTTGCCCTCTTTGGCAGCTCGCCTCAGTGTAATAAATCGAGGCCGGCAAACACGAATCCAATTCAAAAAAAAAAGTAATGGTAATTTTTTTTTAATTTTTGAAACTCGGGAGTACGCAATCCCATGAATCTAATAGAAATTATCAAATTAAAGGCCACTGCCTAAAAATCCATGGCCACATTTTCGACTGGCCCCAGCGTAACACTGTAACCCACCTGTCAGTTTGAATTTACATAAAGATGCCAATGCACATTGTCTGTGCGTGAGCTACTAAACACTAAATGACAGTGCTACGCTGGTGACTTTGGAGATCTTACATTTAGCAGATACAGTACTCATGGAGGATATGCTGAAAAGCCTTCTGTTAAAAGACATTAGGCATTTTTACTGCACACAGTAGCTCTCCTGACGAATGCGACTCTGGTGGCCTTGACTTTGCTTCGCTTGAAAGGATTGCGATGTGAGATTCAACCCCAAGGTCCCTGTTTCACGGTACTTCGTTTGAATAGCTCTGTCTCGGGAGGTTGTTCTGTAAGAAAAGTTCACATGATTGATTTTGAATGATCCGTTTCTTTGGCTGCTTGGTGGGGAACATCAGTTTGCAGCAGACCATTCACAGGTTTATGTTTGGATGAAAGCTGTCACAGCAGACAAGTCCTTGGTAAACAGCGTGAACAAGTTCTTAAACGAGAAAACCAACAGAGTGAACAACACTGCAATAGACATTCTGTTTCCTCACAATATATTAAATAATAGCTTAGGGCAAAGTTGACTTAAGTAGTCTTGGACAATGTTTCAGGGAAATATAATCATAATGGTTTTTCTCTTTGTATCACAAATCAAGTGTTAAACATCCAATATGTCCAAGCATCTTCCAATGTGTTGGCTTTCATTTGCCCTCTCTCTCTATCTCTCCCACTCCAGTTTAAGTTGTAATGCTCAATTTTACAATGAATTTTCCGATTCTTTTTCATTGTGACAGTTCTGCACAAAAGTGCATTAATTTGTTTGTCTATTATTTCATTGGTCTGCTCATTAATGCAGCCAGGAACTACTCAACTCAGCCATTGGGTATTCCTTGGAGTAAAACGGAAGTGATGATATCCCAAACGAACTGCTTTCAAATAATAGGCAGAGGCACCCAAAGAAAGCACCGAGTGTTGAAGCGTTTGAAATGTATACATTTAACTAAAGTCGTCTTTAATACTAAAATGATCAAATATCATTTTACTGGCTAATGTAATGAGGATGTAACGGAGAACCTTACAATCAAAGCACAGAAGGAAGCCATTTGGTCGACCCACTGTGTCGTGCTGGCACTTTAAGGCAGCTATTTAACTAAAAACACTTCAAGACAGTTCTCTAATTAGTCCAAAAACCAGTTTTCTCCCCAAGCCCGACAATTTATTTCCTTTTCAAGTCTATGTCTAATTTCCTTTGCAAGTTATTGTTGATGTTGCTTCCAGTGTCCTTTCTGACAGCACAGTCCAGATTAAAACAATTTGCTACTTTAAAAAAAAATCTCCTCAAACCTCTTTTGGTTCTTTTGCCAAATATTTAAAACCTGTGTCCTCTGGTTATCAAACCAACCCAGCCCCTCCCGTGGAAACAGTATCTCCTTGTTTACTCCATCAAAACCCTCTTGATCTTGATCACCTCTATCAAATCTCCTCTTACCCTTTTCTGTTCTAAGGGGAACAACCCCAGCTTCTCTGCATAACTGAAGTCCCTCACCCATGCTGGCATTTTTCTAGAGTATATCCCTTTTGCACCCTCTCCAAGGCCTTCCTAAAGTGTGGTGCCCAGAATTGAGCACAGCACTCTAGCTGAAGCCTAACCAAGTATTTTTTCCCCCCCCCCCATTCATGGGATGTGGGCATCACTGGCTGGATTTTACAGCTACAAATTGGGCAGGGTCTCCAACCCCACGCCTCCACGTGAACATAAAATATGGCGCGATGATGTCGGATGGGCAGTACAATGTCATCACACCAGTCTTAGATATCATGCAAGGCGAGTGGGCACATAAATCAGAATTCCCCCTCCCCGCCATTTTTAAATCACCAATTAACAAGCTGTTGGACTTGTTGAAGAGGCAATTGCATGGAATTTTCCATTGCCCAATGCATTATTCGGGCGTCGGACAGGAAACAGTTTGGGGGGGGTTGCTTTGGCAGAATGATGAGGTGACGCAAGGGTGGACACAAGGCCCACCCGGACCATAGCTGAATGGACCAGCTGGTGAAGTTGGCAGCGTTTGCATGTTTTTTTCACATAATTTATTAGCTATTTGGAGCCTCCGATAAGAAGTATAGAGGGATTGAGAGGGCAGGGGTCCTTTAGATTTGTAGCCGTGACGGACTTCCTGTTCACAGCATAACTCCCCTGTCACATCTCAATCTAGACGGCCTAGACTCCAGCTTGGGCGTAGGGCTCCCCTATGCGCCTCTAATTGGCTGCCTTCCCACCGGGCGGCCACTAATTGGCTCTCTAGTGCTGGATCCAATTATCTGAAATGTTGGGAGCAGGGCTGGGACCGAGCGGATCACTCACTTTCTGGTCCGCTACCCTCATCTGGCCAAATAACGGAAAATTCAGCCCTCTAGGTGGGAAACTCACTGGTCGGGTGGAATGCTTATTTTATGACCCTCAATAGGGGCAATTTTAATCAATCTTGCCTGTCAACAAACTGACAGAGTTAGGTGCAATGTTGTTTTACAGCTGCCCAGTTTTATGCGCCGTTGAAGTCAACAAGCAATATTGACCAGGGAATAAAATCAGCATTCCGCCTGATTCCATGGGTCTCCTACCTGGAAAGCTGGGGTAAGATTACCCCCAGCGTTTCTATTCATAAAATCCAAGATCCCACATGCTTTTTCAACAGCCTTCTCAACTTGTCTTGCCACCTTCATCCTAATGAAGTGAGGAAAATGTGGATGGGGTGTAAATTGCATCCCCGATCTGTTACTGCCCATTGTTTGTGCAGTGCCTAAAAATGAACATTCACCATCACCGCCCCCCACGCACACCACCGCCACACCGCCCCCCACCACCACTCCCCACTCCCCACGTCCCCTTCAAAGACATCAACATATCTGCAGATTATTACCGAATCCCATGTCAAAGAAAATCCTCTCCATTTTTGATGGCCAGAAGCTGAAAATGCTCACAAAAGCAACTGTTTTCCTGCCATACTCTTGATGCTCTGCACTGCTTACATACTGAATTTTCATTTTATCCACTAACGCTTTTGTCACATCAAAAATGCTTGTTAAAATCTTAAAACATACCTTAAATGTCCTTGTGCAAATGTAAGTGTGAAGAACAGACGCTAGAACTATCTAACTTAACAACCGATCATTATTTATTCGTTATCTGAAAGATGCAAAATCCCCATAGCATTTCTTATTTGTATAATAACACAGAATAGTAACATGCATTTTTGTTCTTTTATGCTCTTATCACTTATAACTCGATGCCCGTGGTTAACAGATCAGTTTGAGAAAACATTTTGGGAGCAACTCAGAATTTTCACGGGAAAAGGAAGGGGGGATTTGGAAGAAATTACATTCAAACGAAGGGTGCTTAGAATGTGGATTGCTTTAGCACAAGTGGTTATCGAGGTAGAGGCTGCAGCATCGCTTAAAAGTGAATCGACTAAATAATTGAAAGGGAAGAATATGTAATAAGAAAGGGACAGGATTAGAGTATGGAGCTCCACTCTTAAGATCCAGCACTATCACAGGCCCCCCTCTGTGCTGTGATTTCTACGATTCTCTGAACAATCAAGGGAATTTCACACTTCCAGTGAACTGCAAACAGTTTTCTCCATGAGCATATGTTTGCAGAACAGGGATATTTTTATACTGGCTATGGGTTATTAAAATAAAACCTATACCCGACTCGAAACTGCAACTCTCTGATAACCTCTATGCTATATTTGCAATATGTAATTGTAGCAAATGCCTAAACTGCAAAATACTTTCATGAAAACCCTTTGACCCCACTAACCAGGACCTTTTGAAAGCAGTATTCTTACTGAATAACTTCGGATTTTAAAAGTTTGGAGAAACATCTAAATAAAAAAAGTGCTGTGTGGAGTTTTGAAACAATTTTGATTTAACAAAGGCTGACAAAGAGAGAGCAACTCCACGTCTTTAAAGGAAGTTTGATGGCTCAGAGATGTAGTAAATATTCTGCATCTGACGGAATGGGAGAGAATGTGACTTTTTGCATTGAAAGTGTCTGAAGCTGTGCTGAATGAGGCTAATTTGCCTGTGAAAGGCGTACTTCTATTAGTCATGTCAGCGAGCTGTCAGATCGAATTGAGGAGACCACAGTCCGACTTCTATAGGCCTTTAGCAACTCAAGCAAGCAGGGCGATCAATAACTCCCAATTCGGAGAAGAAAGTCAAGCGAAAGAAACTGGGGGTTTGTGAAAAACGCAGCAGAATTTGTCAAGGTGAAGTAATTGACAGGAGGGGGAGGGTTAGATTGGACTTGCCGCGGCTAAACTTTTTCTAGGTCCCAAGTAAGTTTTTCTTAACAAATAAAAAGCAACATTAACCACCAAATAACAGCACTTGAGAATTCCAAAAACTTGCTCAAGTTTTAAGCAGAGAACTGTAGATAAGTATCCAAATTAGGCTGTCTTCAAAACAATTTACTCTAAAAAGCAGTTCGTTTCTTTATCAACTTTTCCTGTCATTTTAATGTTTTAATAGTTAGCTGGTAACAACATAGCTCAGCAAATTCTCTTGATAAGCAGGTTGAGGCTTGTTCTCAAACAGCCTAGTAAACATACACAAACCTCTTCATGGGCACTTTGCCTCTATGCTTTCCTGACAAAAGATTGGAAATAAATGCAGTTAAACTCATGGAGCCAAATTAAAACAAATATATACATTTTCTGACCAGGGCATCAGTTTACAAATCAAAGCCATCATTTATTTTTTCTGCTTAAAAAAGTTGAATTATTTAATAAATACAAATAAGCAACATGTTGCGGGAATTTAATGCAAATAGCAGATGAACAGATCGTTCAAATAAAGTGACTTTGAATCAAAATTAAAACAATCATGGTAGTCAAGTTGATATCAGAGAATTATCATTTCATTTTTTAAAAACATAACATTTGGCTATAAATCATTAGAGAGCAGTTTCTACGAAGTGCCAGATGTTTGAAAGTTGGCTTTGATGGTAATTAAAAATTGATCAGTCATTTTCAATGAATACATTCAAAACAATTGGCTAATTTAAGAACTCCTGAGTGAAATTAATATTTGCAGCCACAGTTAAACTTCAGGGCTATCAAATTCATGATGTATACCCTGTAATTTAATTTAGCATTCTGCAAATACCGCGCACATCATTCTTCCTAGTGCTGAGAGTGTACTTAAGTCTAATCGACTTGGAAATCCTGATCATTTCCCAGCAAGTTGCAGTCTTTGTCTTTCCGCTTGGGCGATAAAGGGAATTGGTTCATTTAGATCATCAATCGGATTTATAAATCATCACTAATTTAAGAGGGTATTTAACGCTTAATTGAATATTCCCATTGTATCCGGTCATTGTTCTAGCAGGAGAGAGATGACGCTCAGCACCAAGGGTGCAGATTGGTAGCAGAGGGCACTTTTCTGTTACAATGTAACTAACTGAACCATATATTTCTAAGAATTTTCAAAGAATCGAAGTGATCACTAGTTGCATTGAGTAAATCTTAGAACCCTTAATGTATTCTTTTCACCTTTTGTCTTCTCGAGTATATTAAACACGATAAACCCTTTACTGAGTTTCCAAAAGGCTTATGTTGGACTCTGTAAACATGCAATTCTCTCAGTTTATATTTGTGTAATTACTTTATCTCAATCATAATTTTAGAAATTATTGTATTATATACATTGACAATCGTTTTACGCCAAGCCTGACTATAGAGGAGACTGGCTGGTTTATTTAATTTTGCATCTGTAAATATGCAATATATTACATGGCTATAGATAGTTAATGTAGTGGTATATTAGATAACTGGTAATGCAGAGAATGAAAGTTCAAATAAATTGCACACTGCTGGTTTGAGAATCTGAATTCAATTTTTAAGAAAAATGTGGAAATAATAAGCTGATATCAGTAGCTGTTGGATTATCATGAGTTCTGCAATGTGCCTTTAGGAGAGGGAACCTGCCATCTTTACTCAATCCGGACTTATATGTGACTCCAGTACCACAGCAAATGTGGCTGACTCTTAACTGCCCGCTGAGGTGGACTAATAAACCATTTGATTGTATCAGCAATGGGAGATAAACGTTGGCCTTTCATGCAATGCCTCTCCCTGAGAATGGATTTTAAAAAACCTGACTGGAATTTTACAAGTAGGTACAGTAATTTGAACACAATTGTGTAAAGTATCACAATATTGAGAGTTCTAGTAGACCAGGATAATTTCACTAGAATTAAAACATCTCATCATGTTTAACAAGGTGTAATATAGTTACAATCAGTTGCAGTTCAATGAGCATGCAACAATATTTACAGTTCCATGATTATGGGAAACATCTGTTTAATAGTGGGTAATACGGTTTAGAGTTGGTAATATATTTTATAGTGGGTAGTAATCTAGTTGGTAATATAGTTTAAAGTGGGTAATATATTGTATAGTGGGTAGTAATATAGTGGGTGATGGTGGGTAATATAGTTTAAAATGGGTAATATAGTATATAGTGGGTAGTAATATAGTTTAAAGTGGGTAATATAACATATAGTGTGTAGTAATATAGTGGGTAATGGTGGGCAATATAGTTTAAGGCATCAGAGAAAATTTTCCTGAGCCTTAAAACTCATAATTTGAAACAAATGTTCTGCTGTAAAATGGTGATTTTTTCATATGCTGCACGGGACTTTTGTAGATCAATTAAATTTTATCAGATTTAATTTTGTACACATTATCTTATAATTAATTATCTTACAGAAAATTAGATTAGGTTGAATATTACAGTAAATAACATATTAAAGCATTTTCATAGAACAGATTCAACTAAAGTTAAGAAGCGTAGCATTGAAGATTTGCTGCTGAACTGCTCCCTCATTTAAGAATTGTATGATAAATAAATATCTGTAGTCTCAATCCTGTAACTAAATTGGTATGGTTCAAAGACGTTGTCAGTGACATTCTAAGGGATAATAGGAATGTTGATTAGTGAGTACCATCTACAAGTTGCGTTGCAGCAACTTGCCAAGGTTCCTTCGACAGCATCTTCCAATCCTGTGACCCCTACCTCCCAGGACAAGAATAATAGGCACATGGGAACACCACCACCTGCAAAATTTCCCTCCAAGTCACAAATAATTCTGAGTTGGAACTGTATCTGTTCCTTTGCTGTCACTGGTTCAAAGTCCTGGAACTCCCCTCACAACCCCCCACTACCCCGCCAAACCCCAACAGCAGCTCACCACCACCTTCCAGAGGGGTATTAGAGATGGGAAATAAATGCATGGCCTTGCTAGTGATGTCCATGTCCCATGAAAAAAAATTAGGTGTGAAGACTGGAAATCATAGAATCATAGGGCAGGATTTTCCCCTCGTCGGGTGGGCATGGTGGGTGGGACTGGGAGGGGTCGCAAAACTGACTGCCGCCCGTGATTGGGTCCAGACATCGATTTCACGCTGGCTAGCCAATGAATGGTTGGGAGGAGGGTCAGCCCGGAAGTTTGCGCATGCGTGTGAGTGCGCGCAATGAAAGCTCCCTGAGGTACAGAGCTGCCTCAGGGGATGAAGACTTAAAAAATCAGAAATTAAAAACTTAGCAATGTTGAAAACATACCCCCTGATGTGACTAAGCAGGGACAAGTTATTCATGAAATTTTAATTTAATTTTTAATTGCTGTTGGAAACCTCATCCCGCCCATGGATGAGGTTTCTTAAAAAAACCCAAAGACCGCTTGGTCTTTTCACCTGCCTGACAACCATAAGGTTGGACGGGCAGCAAAAATTTTCATTCAATTATAACTTCAATGGGCTTAATTGGTCTGTTAATTGTTGGCTGGCACGCTGCCAACTCCCACGCGTGCCTGCCAATCAGAATATCACATGATTACGTGAGAAAGTCGGGACGCTCGCTCTACGCCATCGTGCGTCATTTTACGCTCAAGCGGTCGGGCACCCGCCTGCCTGCTCATCGCAAATTTCTGCCCACAGAATGGTTACAGCAGATAAGAAGGCCATTCCGCCCATTGTGTCCATGCCAACTCTCTGTAAGAACATTTCAACTAGTCCCACTCCACCACCTTTTCCTCATCGCCCTGCAATCTTTTCTTCCACTCAGACACTTGACCAATTTCATTTTGAAAGCTGCAATTGAATCTTGCTCTGTCACACTCTCAGGCAGTGCATTCCAGGTCCTAGCCACTCACTAAGTAAAAATGTTGTTCCTCATGTGGCTTCTGGTTCTTTTGCCAATCACCTAAATCAGTGGCCTTTGAGCACCTTAAGGGAGGAGGAGCAGCAGCTGGACACAGCTGGTTCATCCACTCGGGCATCTCAGCGGTTGTCCAGACCTTCCTAATCCCCTTTGCCTGTGACCCCTTCAGCCTCATCCTCTGTGACCACAGGGGGAGCAGCTGGCCCACAGGAGGACAGACAAAGGAAGCCGGGGCCCTCCAGGCCTTGGCTCTCCAGAGGACAGCCACCAAAGCCATGAAAGGCAACAAGGGAACTAGTCAGCAGGCTGCCTTCACCTCTGCTGTGGAGGTCGGGGGAAAACCTAGAAGGAGTAGTAGGCACGGAAAATAAAGAAATGTACATCACAACTGGTTTCAGGGGTGAATAAATGATTGTCACAATTATAATTTCTGTAATTATAACCACTTTCACTGCTAGAAAGTCTACTGTCTTTTTTCAATGTGGTCCTTAAGGCTTAGCGAATGCCACCCGCACCCCACCCCCGCCACCCCAGAATCTCTCCTGCGCACACCCAACCCCTCGAGTGAGTCTGCAGGGAGAAGGGTGTGCAGCAGTATCTTTGCGAATCACGTGCAAGCATTCTCCCACGCACGCTGAGACCTAATCTGTCAGACTCAATATCCCAGCTCACTAGCATTGTCAATACTGCCTGCTGGGGTTCCCTTTCAGTTGTCCAGCTGAGATGACCTGCATCTCCCCCCACCCACTATACCAACCCCCATGCAGCACCCCAGCCCATCCAACACCGAGGCTCTGCTTGCTTTAGATTTGACCCGCATGGTGGTTGTTAGCTTTCCTCTTCACTCCAGCACCTCTTCCCCTCCACCAGTCACCCACGGCCTTTCCCCTATTATCTTTGACCTCCTCACCATTACCCGCCAACCCGCTCCCTTCTCCTTAGACAATGTCCAAGTTAACGTACCCAATCTCGTCCGCCCCAAGAATCCCACCTGTGTAAACATTGACTAACCCGTCCTCCTCTTTCCCACCTCTTGAGTCTGTTTCTACCGCCAAGTTCCCGCCAATGACCCTCGCTGCCCCTTTATGCGACACCCTCACCCTCCCACTCTATCGGCTCCCTCTGCCCCCAGTAACTTGACCATTCCCTCCTACCACACTCATCCTGAGATCGCTCCTCAGGAGTCAGTGGTTGACTCCACTGACCCCTCTCTGTGAGTCCCTTCACCTGGACATTATCCCCCTTCACACAGCTGGACATTACTCTCCCCCACTCCTGCCTAGCAAACAACACTGCCCTTACCCAGCTTCCCCCTCTGCTCCCTGTACTACATAGCTACACCTTCATAAAACCCTTTTCTGCACCTTGAGGGTGCACCAAAGCCCTCTCTAGGCTCTTACACCCGCACCATATCGACAGCCCTCCTGGATTTGTTAATCTATCCATGCCCAACACTCCATTGCTGCCCAACAGACCTCCTTCTGCCTTCCATCCTGTAGCTCGAGGATCCAAAGCCTGAGCAAGCCCCGAAGTCCCTAGAAGAACGTCTGAAGTGAGAGCGATGTTGTTGGGTGAAGAATTCCCATCTTTTGGAAGCTGCTTTGTGGAGGAGCCACGTGGATGAAGCTCCACCCACCATGTGCTGCATGTGATGCTCTAGGGTGCGGTAGTTGGAGGCCTCCATCTTGTTTTCGGATGTCCGTGAGTTGACCAAGGCCCTTAAGGTAAGTCCCGACTTTTGCACTTTTTGGTCCAGAGGTGTTCTGGATCAATGTGTTTTCCTGCTGGCATCGCGGAGAATCGGGCGTGGGGGGAAGATTCCAGTCAGGCCTTCATCTGCATTCCTATTAACGGGATGCAAATCAGTTTCACACCGGCCTGTAGTGGGAATCGCTATCCGCCAATGGCGGGCAGCATCGGAAGATCCCGCTATCATTTCACGCTGGCGTGAAACTGATTCTTGGACATCCCACGAAATTCTTCCCCCCTGCCCACCATTGATCCCACCGATGGGGGAATGGGGGACTTCCGCCCAATGTTGCGGGTCCAATATGACCCTTCTTTGGAGCTGAAGTGAGGTAGAAATTGGATGGTTTTTATGCTGTTGAAAAAAGGGGGAGGGGCAAGTGGAGCAAAAGGGAGGGTCTTTTTACACTTTTAACATTCCTAACCCTAACCCTAACTCTATCACAATATTAAACATCCTAATACCAGCTCTGTCACAATATTAAACATCCTAACCCTAACCATTTTGTCCATCATGCTGGCTCTTTGAAAGATCCATCCAATTAATCCAATTCCACCTTGCTCTTTCCCCATAGTACAGCAAATTATTCCTTTTATGTTTTTTTTAATCAACTTTCCTTTTGAAAATAACCATTGATTTGCTTCCACACTCTTTCAGGCAATGCATTCCACATCATAACAATTCACTCTGTAAAAAAATATTTTTCCACATCACATCTGGCTCTTTTGCCAATTATTTTATATCTTTGCCCATTGTTACTGACCCCCCTGCCACTGAAAGCAATTTTCCTTCCTTTATTCTATTAAAACCTTCATGATTTCGAACACTTCTATCAAATCCCCTCTTCACCTTCTCTGCTCTAAGAAAAACAACCCGAGCTTCTCCAGTCTCACCTAATAATTGAAGGGCTTTCACCCCTGCTACCATTTTAGTAAATCTAATAAACTTGCAAATCTATAGCATTTTTCATGCTGTCAGGTAACTTGGTTAAGTGCCACATAACCAAGAGGTACTTTTGAAGTATGGTCGCTGTTGTGTAAAATGCAGCAGCCAATTTGCACACAGAAAGCTCCCTCAAACAGAAATGAGATAGATGGCCCAGATAATCTGTTTTTTTGAGATTGTGTTGGTTGATGAATGTTAGACAGGACACCGGGAGAGCCGGTTGCTTGCCTTCAGACAATTCAATGGGATCTTTTGCTTCCACTTGGACTTGGCCTTTACTTAACATTTCATCTGAAAGATGGCACCTCTGACAGTGCAGCACATTCTCAGTGCTGCACTGGGAGTGTCAGCGTAGATTATGCGCTCAAGTCTCCGCAGTGGGACTTAAACCAATGACCTTCTGACTAGGAAACTTGGGCCAGAATTTTACATCCCATGGGCAGGCACGCGCCTGACCTGAACGGATATGAAATAGCGTGAGAAGACATTGGGCAAGAGTCCCGAGGTCATTGTGCGCTTGTGCGATATTTCACTCAGCGGGCGTGCGGAGCAGTGCCGGAAGGGTGTTCACTGACCATTAAGTGGGCAATTAAGCCCATTAACGATGCAATCAACAGCGACTTCATGTGGCCCGTCCACATTTGCGGTTGACGGACGGGCAATTCTCCAAGGCGATATCCGCATTTTGTTCAAACTTCAATCCAGGGCGGGATGAAATCTCCGTGGGGAAGTGAAATACAAAGAGATATCTGGGGACTGTTTTTTTTTATGAGGTATGTTTTCGGGTGCTTGATTGTGCTGCACGGACGTACTTTGCAGCATTTTTGTCATTTTTTCTTATCCTGTGGAGGGTCTGCAGCTCCCTGGGGCAGCTGTCTGCCTCACTGGAAGTGTTCACCCTCAGTTAGGTCAGCACCCACCCTCGTCCTGCCCCCACCCCAGCAACGCTGAGCATTTCAGCACGTGTTGCACGCTGGCTGGCCGTTGATTGGCCAGCCAGCATGAAATCACAGTCGTGGGGCCAATCGCGGCTGGAGGCCCATTTCCCGTCCGCTTCTGGGCCCGCCAATCACGTGCACCTGATGAATGCAAAATTCAGGCCTTGATTGCTACCACTGAACAAAAGATGACAAAAATACAACTGTTATTAACTCTATAACAATATATGATATATAATCCAATGCCATAATAATTTTCAACAATTAAGAGCACTGTGAAAAAGGTTGTAATTTGCACTTGAAAGAGTGCTGCCTCAGAGATTGGCTCCAAATTAAAAATTGTTAAACAAACGATAGAAAGATTTCCCTGACGTGTCCCCTCATGTGGCACTGTCACATGAGTTGGGACATGTCCATAACTTTTATTGAAACCTTTATTAATATTTAAATAACCTCATGAAACCTCATCCCGCCCATGGATAAGGTTTCATGCTTTTTCTGAAGCCCGCCAACCTTAAGGTTGGATGGGCAGGTCCATTAATGATGTTAATTACTTTATCAATGGCCCCAATTGGCCATTGACAGGTCGGCGGGCACACAGCTGATTCGGCTGCACCCCCGCCGACCTGAAAATGGAAATGGCGCGGGGTGACATTGGGAGTTCCACCCGGCGTCATCCCGTGTCATTTTACACATCAGCGAGCGGGCCCCGCTCCCGCTCACCAACCGGAAGATCCTCCCCAATGATTTTTCCCCTAGATTGCCTTGTCCCTCCTTATCTCTGTGATCTCCTCCAACCCCACAACCCCTGGAATCTCTGTGCTTCTCCAGTTCTGGCCTCTTTCACAGCCCTGCTTTTCGGCACTCCACCATTGGCACCCATGCCTTAAGCTGCCTGGGCCCTAAGCTCTGGAATTCCCTCCCTAAACCTTTCCACCTCTCTCTCCTCCTTGAAGACACTCCTTAAATCCTGTCTCTTTGACCAAGCTTCTGGTCACCTGTCCTGATGTGTCTCCTGATGTGATTCGGTGTCAGGTTTTGTTCAATAATATTCATGTGAAACATTTTATTCTACTAAGGTGCTGTACAAGTGGAAGTTGTTGTTGTTGCTGCTGAGATCAATCTTTAATTGTGGGGCAATCCAGTAGTGTTGGCAACACCTAACCATACAACATATCAAACCTGCTTCAATAATGGCACCCTTCTCTAAATTAAATAATAGAATTAGAAGTCACCGATCTGTCGTATTAAAAATCTTAAAACCTGAGTACACATCCTGTCAACTTTTACTATGATGGATTCCTACCTCTGTATTTATAGTGGTGATGTCCCACTAGTGATGGTGCTGCCGTATTCTGTCCATCTGCATGCCTTAACCTTCAACTCTAAAAATGGACCATAACACAAAAGGAAAATACTGCAGATGTTGGAAATCTTGGAAATCTGCAACAAAAGTAGAAAATACTCAAAATGGTCAGGTCAAGCAACATCTGTGGAAATAGAAACAGATTTAACATTTCAGGTGGATGACCTGAATGAAAGATGAGGTGTAAAAGCTAATGAGTGGCATAATGGCCAATGATCCCAAAATAGACTGTGATAGCGTTAGGGTAAAGGGCAGAGAGAGGGGGAAGAGTTTCTCAATTGTGTTCAAGATAATTTTCTAGATCAGTATTCTTCCAACCCAAGAAGGCACTGCAGATCTGTTTCTGGGGTGTGAGGTGGGTCAAGTAGATCAAGTGTTAGTCAGGGAACTTTTAAAGGGCAGGAGTCGGGCAGGTGGGTGTGGTGAATGGGCCTGGGAGCACCTGCGAAACCAACTGTTGTCCAAGATCAGGCCCTGACCGCGATTTCATGCTGGCTGGACAATTAATGGCCAGCCAGTGTGAATCGCACGCTGAAACGCTCAGCGCTGCCTGGGTGGGGAAGGGAGAGGAGGGTGAGCATGGAAGTCAGCGTAGGCGGTGGGGGGGGAGTGCAGTGAAAGTTCCCTGAAGGCAGGGAGCTGCCTCAGGGAGCTGAAGATTTCTAACATTCAAAGTAAAGATTTTAAAATGAAGGTAGACACGTCCCCTCATGTGACTCTGTCACATGACCAGGGACATGTTAAAAATGAGATTTAAAAATTTTTATTTTATTTTTGATCTATGGAATTCATTGCCACAGAAGGCTGTGGAGGCCAGGTCATTGAGTGTATTTAAGACCGAGATAGATAGGTTCTTGATTGGTAAGGGGATCAAAGGTTACAGGGAGAAGGAGGGAGAATGGGGTTGAGAAACTTATCAGCCATAATTGAATGGCAGAGCAGACTCGATGGGCCGAATGGCCTAATTTCTGCTCCTAGGTCTTATGGTCTAATATCAGAAACCTCATTCCACTCCTGGATGAGGTTTCCTCAAAAATCCAAACACCGCTTGGCCTTTTTGCCTTCCCGCCAACCGTAGGGTTGGAAAGCCAGGGAAAAATTCAGTTTAATTAATTAATTAATGGGCTTAACAGCCCTCTTCGTTGTCGGTGGGTGCACTGCTGTCTTCCGCGCTTTCCCGCCGACCGAAATATCGTGCGAGTACGCGATGACGTCAGGGCGCTCGCCTGGTGTCATCGCACACCATTTCACGCTCGTGCGTGTCGGGCGTTTGCCCTCAGGCTGAGCTGAATATCCAACCCAAGGTTCCTCAGCGTAGTGGGACTGCCTGTAGTCCCAGTGTTGGCACTGATGGGACTGCAGGACAGTCAGCCAAACTGATTGGCTGACTGCTCTCTGAGGCTGGATTTTCTCCTGAGATGAGGGCAGAAGTCTTGACTTAAAGCAATTAATGCTGCTCCCAGTGTTCAATTGCTGTGGGGATGGTGGGGGGGGCTTGGGGGTGGCATATGTCATATGGTCAGTTTCCCATATCTTGCCTGCGTGACTTTGTAACAGATGAGATGTATGTCTCTTCAATAAAATTAAATCTTAGATCCAATATTAAAACTTAGCAATGATTGTGGGAGATATTGGACTCTGCACGTTTGTACGACACACTCTCAGTTATTTTGGGGGTGCGTTGATCCACTTTAAATGAACAGGTTAAACCCTCTGTTAAAATATATTACCTGGTCATTATCACATTGCTGTTTGTGGGATCTTGCTGTGTGCAAATTAGCTGCTGTGTTTCCTACATTACAGCAGTGAGACTACATTTTAAAAGTATTTCATTGGTTGTAAAATTCTTTCAATGTCCTGAGACTGTGAGAGATGGTGTATAACGCAATACTTTTTAAAATGTAACAATGCCTAATGGGCTTGGCTGAAACTCCTCCCTCCAATATCTTAGCACAATTTAGACACCAACCTGTTTAATGCATTGCTGAGGAAATACATGATTATCTGGATGCTGCACTGAAATGTTTTAACACTGCCGAATGCAATCTCTTCACAAAACGTGTTGCAAGCACCTTCGGGAATTGAATAAAAACTTAAATGAAAGCTGATGTTTAGCCTATAGTTTCTTTAGGCCAACATGCCCAGCATCAAGGTGCTAGTCACTTAAAACCAGGCACGTTATGCATATGCCTAACACCAGACCTCGGAAGCCAGTTGTGACAGGAGATTCCCAGCAGGACAGCAGAAATGCTTTAGGGATCTTCTCAAAGCATCCCAGAAGAGGTCAAACATCCTCACCGACTCAAGGGAATCCCTGGATGTTACCGACCGAAATTGAGAAGTTACCAAATACATCAACAGATTTCGTTGGGAGCACAAAAAGACCTCATCAACACGACCCTTCAAGCACCACCACCTGCCTGGCATGTGGCAGTCTGCAGATCACGCACTGGAACTATCAGCCATCTTAGAACCCATCGAACTGGAGTGGAAGCAAGTCGCCCTCGATCCCGAGGGACTGCCTAGGCAAAGAGTTTAAGGAGGGCAGTGATGGTATCTCGCAGAGTAAATTTGAGTGCTTAGTTATGCTGAACAATTAGATATAAAACAGTGCATGGGACTAAAAATGGTTGAAACAAATGGAATGACACCTGAACGAAACAATCAGGCACACACATGTAGGAATTGGAGGCTGATATTCTCCACGGCCTGACTCCAGGGCTAGGCAGATATATTTAGTTTTCTGTCCTGCAATGAATGGTTGGAGAAGGAGATTTTGATTTCATTTATACAAGTAGGAACTAAATTGTCTTGTTTATGCATTGCTGCAATAGTAACCCAGAGGCTGGGAATTTTGTGGTGTCTCCCCAAAGCCTAACCACTCCCTGTGAGTGTAATGGAATACGCTCCACTTGCCTGGATGAGTCCAGCTCCAACAACACTCAAGAAGCTTGACACCATCCAGGATAAGGCAAGCCGCTGGGTCAGCAATCTATCCACCACTTTAAACGTCCACTCCCTCCACCACCGACTCACAGTGGCAGCAGTGTGCACCATCTACAAGGAGCATTGCAGCAACTCACCAAGGACCCTTAAACGACACCTTCCAAACCTGCAACCTCTACCACCTAGAAGACAGCAGATGCATGGGAACACCACCACCTGCAAGTTTCCTTCAAGTCACATGCCATCCTGACTTGGAAATATATATTTGTTTATCCTTTCATTGGATGAGGGCATCTCTGGCAAGGCTAGTGTTTGTTGCCCAACCCAAATCACTGTTTATCCGCTGGGTCAAAAACTTGGAACTCCCTCTCTAACAGCACTGCGGGAGCAAATGTTTCAAGCAAAGGGGAAGATGCCTCAGGATTGGGCAATAAATGCCAATCTTGCCAGTGATGCCCACAAGCCAAAGAACGAAATAAAAAAACAATTTTATTACGGTTTGAAACTCATAAACATCACATTTTTTTTGTTGAATACAAAACGCCTGTGCTAATTTCTACATCTGTTTCCTTTCTAATGCTAATTGGTTGTAACATGAGATGATGGGTCAAGCTGCCCGTCTGTGCCAGCAGGGGCTCGAGCCATTCTGGAGGCGGTGCCTCATTCCCACATGGTCAGTGTGATGAACACGGTGTGAGGGAATCCTGCTGGCGACAAGCTGGCATTGATATCAGGCTGTGCGCAGGCCAACCAGGCAGTGTGTTCTGGGATGGGTCGGGGACAGCATCACCAAGAACAGAGGTTGGAGCATGGTGGGGGTGGGGTAAGGGGGCGGGGGCAGTGATCCATAGAGGCATCCTTCCCCCTCTGGAGTCCTGTCCCATATTTATTTCTCAAGCAATATCAATTAACAAGTTAAAGCCTGTGTTAAAGTAGATGATCTGGTCTGGCTGTTTGTGGGAGCTTGCTGTGCACAAGTTGACTACAGTGCTTCCTGCATTATGATTGCAGCAACACCACAGAAGTATTTCACTGGCTGATGTGTGCTGAGGTTATGGAAGGTGTTATATACAGACAAACTATTCGTATCTTTAATATGGCAATCTGTGCAAATTTGAATTATAGAATCAAAGAACCATAGAGCACAGAAGGAGGCCATTCAGCCCATTGTGCCTGTGCTGACTCTTTGAAAGACCCATCCAGTTAGTTTTATTCTTTCCCCAAAGATATGCGAAGGTTTACGTCATTCCGTTAGATTCCTTAATAATCCAGTAATAATAATAATCCAAATACATAAAAAAATGCTAAGAAGTATACAGCAGATAAATGTAAATATGAGTTTGAATAAGGAGTTCTGGAGAATTATTGCAAGCTTCAGGGAAAAAAAAGTTAGAATCTCTCCCAATGACGCTTTTGCTCAATTTTTCACCTGACTGAGGAAACAAAAATACAGCTTGAAATATAAGACCCTCAAACCCAAGTCAGCCTTTCCACCCTCATAAAACCAGCAGCAACGGTTATTTATTCATTTATTTGAGGGTACTTGCAAAACGCTTTGTAAACTTAACGCAAAAGAGGTTCCACTCTTCAGCTTTAGACCATTCCAACACATCACAAAACATTCACCAAGAGGGAAATCGTTTGGCCTGCCTTAATTCACCCGGTGAGAGACATCCTAATGTTTGCTATTTGAAGCACCCAGTTGCCCCTTGAATCAATCCAGGATGTTTGCCTCCACTGCTTTATCTGGGCATTTATTCAACCTGTTTGTGTGAAGAAACCTGCCCGATCTCAGTCTTAAAATGCCCTTTCACTCGTTTGCCCCCTAGTCCTACCTTCCCCACCCACCCCTGGCACCTGCCAACACCCCCCCACCCCCACACACACTTGAATTTAAAGTAAGTTTGTGGGATAACCCTTTTTATACCCTTATGTACCTCTGTAAGATCACATCTCGCATATTCCTCAGAACTTCGTACTGCCGCCTCACAAGGGGTCCCTTTAATGGTAACCTGCTCCGTGGTGGATGTGATTGCTAAATGTTATCCTTTGGTATGTTCTGCCCCAGTGCATTTCCATAGTGCGATGCTGGAATGCACTGAGAACAAAGCAGAGAGCCGCAGATAGCACAGCTTGGAGGGCAGAGGGTCTGATAACCACATTAAACCCGCACCAACATCTGTTTGGTGAAAAGAAAATGCTATCTGTTGGAATTAACCTTCTGAACTCACACTCATTAACCTCGCAGGCAAGAAAGTTAGACAACAAGAGCCTATTTGTTGGTAGCCATACATAGCAATCCATGGTGCAATATTTTACATTGTACAGCGTGAGAAGGATGCTGTCCAGCTTTATAAATTTTAAACACAGAATATATTTGTGTGGGAAACAAGAAGACAAGGGCCATATACAAACATCCGTTTGTACTTTGACAATCCCTATCTCATTCGCTACCTCAAAAGGACAGTGGTAAACATGCTGCAGGTTAAAATTATGGCTAATGTCCCAAGGGGGAAGCAGGAACCAGAGCCAAAGTAAATTTCCCAGGAGCTTTATTAAAACAAAAATAACAAAAACTCTTCTGTGCGAAATCTAAGAGAGGTGGAAAATTGATTGAATGGCAGCAAAAGGAGCTGGCTTGAAAAGGTTAAAAAAAAAACCTGTCCAGTTCTTATGACATGGCTGATCTTGATGTGGAAATTGACAGGACAGTAACAGGAAACTGTGTGTTGCACAGGTGGTCACAGGTCCACCATTGCAGTGTTTTGCACAGAATTGCATGCATTGCACAGCACAAAGACAGGCCATTTGACCTGTCAGATCCATGCCAGTCTTTATGCTCAACACAAACTTTCTCCCACCTTTATTCATCTTACCCCATCAACACATCCTTCTCTTCCTTTCTCCCTCATATCTTTACTAGCTTCCCCTTAAATACAATAATGCTATTTGCCTGAATCACTCACTTCTACTGGTAGCAAGTTCCACATTCTCACCACTCTCTGGGTGAAGAAGTTTCCCCTGAACTTGTTCTTATCATATGGCCACTAGTTTTGTTCTGCCTCACAGTGGAAAGATTTTCCCTACATCTATCTGAACAAACAGCTTCATAATTTCAAAGACATCTATCAGGTCACCGCTCAGCTTCTCTTTTCTAGAGAAGGCCATAAGACCATAAGACATAGGAGCAGAAGTCGGCCATTCGGCCCATTGAGACAGAGACAGCTTGTTCAGTCTTTCCTGATAGTTAGAACCTTTTCTTTTTGATATCTTCTTTGTATCTTCGCCAGTGTGTTTATTGGTTGAACTGATTAGTACCTGCATGGAAATCTTAAAAGAAATGAATTGAGGGCACAATGCTATTGGTTTGTGGTTTGAATTAGAACATATAATTATTGAATGTGTCAATAAACAATTTACAAACCAGGAGAATATGCAACAGTAACACACACATCAAGCAGCATAAATGCTATTGAGAGACAGGTTAGCCATAAACTAATTGATGGAGCAAGTTCAGGGGGCTGAGTGGCCTCCTTCTGTTCTGATGTTCCTATTCTATCAATGGTGAAGGGGTATTTAGATTAAACATAGGAACTGGTAGAGGTAAAAGATCAAACTCCATGCAGTTCATCTTCCATCATAATAAAAGAGGAAAGTGAATAAGTTTTGGAAATTTGTTTAGACCTGTTTTCAGATCTGGAACTTGAAGCACCAGAGGCCTCGGAGTCATCATCATGTAGTCAGTGAGCTGCAGGCTCTAATCAGATGTCCTGAGGCAATTCACTGACTCCACAAGAGCAAAGTGTGGTGGATCTGAAAGATTAACACTGTTTCTCTCTCGTGTTGGGGTCAAGAATGTCACTGAGCAACTGCAGAGAAGTTTGAGGAATGATGGTGAACAGCCTGTGGTTGTGGTCCGTATCGGTACCAATGACATAGGCAGAAAGAGGGATGAGGCCTTACAGGTAGCTTTTAAGTAGCTAAGAAAGAAATTAGCAAGCAGGACCACAAAGTTAGTACTCTCCAGATTACAAAACAAAACAAAAACAGAATTACCTGGAAAAACTCAGCAAGTCTGGCAGCATCGGCGGAGAAGAAATCAGTCAACGTTTCGAGCCTCCATGGCCCTTCGGCAGTTCTGCCGAAGGGCCATGGAGGCTCGAAACGTTGACTGATTTCTTCTCCGCCGATGCTGCCAGACTTGCTGAGTTTTTCCAGGTAATTCTGTTTTTGTTTTGTTTTGGATTTCCAGCATCCGCAGTAGCTTTTAGCTTTTTGTTTTTATCTCTCCAGATTACACCTGGTACCACGTGCTAGTGAATATAGAAATAGGAGGGCGGTGCAGCTGAATGTGTGGCTGGAGAGATAGTGCTGGAGGGAGGGCTTTACATTCCTGGGACATTGAGACCAGTTGATGGGGAGGTGGGACCTGAACCTTAATGGGGCTGGGGCTAATAATCTTGGCGGGCAGGTTCACTGGGAAGGGTTTATACCAGCTTGGTATGGGGGTGGAAACCTGAGTATATATTCAGAAGGTCAGAATGTTGGAACAAAGTTTGAGTCTTCCCAGGACTGAGCTCAGCTATTTAAATTTAAAATCGGTCAAAATCAGGTCATCAAGGGCTCAGAAGAAGGATCAGTGTTGATGAGTGTTGGGCAGAGAGCAAACCTGACCTGCCTCTCTGACTATGCTTATGGAGCTGCTGATCACCTGGCATCATTCCACCTAACGCCACATTGATTTTTGACGCAGAGCTCTTGAGCCTCGAGTGAAAACATTATTTGGTTTGTCTCCTGATTTTGGCACGTAAACATGGACGAGCTAGAAGATTGAGCATTAAGCATGCAGGGTTTGGCTATAATCGCACTACATTTACCTTATCCATCTGCAACCTGCTGAACCTCATGTTTTGTTTGAGCTGCAACTTAAAGTGTGATGACCTGAACTTTATATTTAAATTTTTTTTTAAATCGTGCTTTGCTTTCTGATAATTTTAAGCTGCACATGATCAAATATTAACATCAAGGTGCCTGTGAAGTACAAAGGAAAGCTGATCATTTATGACATACTACTTAACATTTATTGTAAAAGCAATGAGTTCTAGAATGAATGACTGATCACAGAGCCACATGCAAAGCTGGAAATGGAAGTTGGGGAAGTATTGAGCATGTGACTAAGGCAGATGAAACAGGGGTTAGGAAATGGACAACAAAGAAGTCACTCAGTGATTAATGGGACATTCTTCAATGCAAGGAGTCTGGCGAATAAGGCAGATGAGTTGAGAACATATTCAGACATTTGGAAATATGATATTATCGCTATTACAGAAACATGTCTTAAAGAGGGGCAAGAATGGCTGCTCAACATTTCTACCTGCAACTTTTTCAAACAGGGTGGAGATGGGGATAAAAAGGGGGTTGGTCATAAAATTAGTAAAAGAAACAATTACAGCTGTGAAAAGAGATGATGTTCTTGAAGGGTCATCAACTGAGGCCATATGGATTGAACTGAAGAACAAAATAGGGACAATTGCACGTGCTATAGGCCCCCAAATAGTCAGAGGGAGATAGAAGAGAAATGTGTAGACAAATTGTTGAGAAGTACAGAAACAATTGGGCTGTAACAGTGGGGGTTTCAATTACTCTGACAATAGCTGGGGTAAAATCAGTTGAAAAGGTGGAGAGGGAGCAGAATTTTTAAAATGCATCCAGGAGAACTTTTAGCCAGTATGTAGCAAAGCCAATAAGAGAAAGTCAGTTTTGGGATTAGTTTCAGGGAATGAATCTGGGCAGGTGGAAGGAGTATCAGTGGAAGAGTATTTTAGTGGCAGTGATTATAATTCAGTTGGATTTAGAGTAGTTACAGAAAAGGAGAAAGATGGACCAAGAGTAAAAGTTTTAAATTTAAAATTTAAATTTTAAAAGGAAGACCAATTTTACTAAGCTGAGGTGTGATTTAACAAAAGCAGACTGGAAACAGCTGCTTGATGGTAAATCAGTGTTAGAGCAGTGGGAAGCATTTAAGGAAGAGATAGAAAGAGTTCAGAACAATTATGTTTGAACAAAGAAAAAGGGTGGGACTCCCAAATCCAGATCCTGCTGGATGTCACACTTACATCAAACCTCCTCTTAGCCTTCTCTGCTCCAAGCAGAACAACCCCAGCTTCTCCAGCGTACTTTTTGATGTGCAGTTAGTCACTGTCATAATGTAGGAAACATGGCAACTAATTTGTGCACAGCAAGCTCCCACAAGCAGCAATATGGCAATACCCAGATAATCTGTTTTAGTGATGTTGGTAGAGGGATGAACACTGGTTAGGGAAACTCCTCTGATTTTCTTCAAAATAGCATTTTGAGTTCTTTTACATCCACCTGAGGGGCTATTAAGGACCTCAGTTTAACATCTTAGCTGAAAGACAGCATCTCTGACAATGCAGCACACCCTAAATACTTCACTGAAAGAGTCAGCCTGGATGTTGTGCTCAAGTGTCTGGAGTGGGACTTCAACATACAATCTCCTGACTCAGAGATGATAGTGTTACCACTGAGCCACAGCTGACAGCATGATGTAACTCACTGGGATACTGCAGAAGGCAGTTAAGATTGAGTCACATGGTTGTGGGACTGCTGTCACCTATGAGTCCAAACTAGGTAAGGACAACAGGTTTCCTTCCCTAAAGGGACACAAGTAAACCAGTTGGGTTTTTATGACAATCCAACAGCTTCAGAGCGGTTTGACTGAGAGCAGAGAACTGAAAGAAAGGTCAATGGAGGGGCACAAGGGAGGACTAGAGGTGTGTTCAGGCTCAGGTCTATAGGTGAAAAACACACAAATCTTGTACAGTGAAATCTCCATTCATGTAGCCTGGGCTGATTTCAAACTGGATTTTAGACTCTCAGTTGCACGAGCTGATCACTCATCACTCCCAAGCAAGCAGACCTCACCTTGACAGTATATAGTCCAACAGAGGCAAGAGCCCGTGGTCAGCAGTAACTGTGGCAGGACGAGATTAAGGATTTTTGTCCCCATTGTTTTTGGACATGGAAACGTAGAAAATCACTAATATCTGATCAAGGCAACAACAACTTGAATTTATATAGCACCTTTGATGTAGCCATAATATCATCATAAAAACCCATATGGTTCAGTAATACCCTTTAAGGGAGGAAACTTGCTGTCCATCTCCAGCCTGGGTCCATAGGTGACTCTAATCACGCGAATGTGGCAGAATCTTAAGTGTCCTTTGAAGTGTCCTAGTGAGCCACTCAGCTATCTCATGCCATCTCAGTCATGGCTCAGTGGATAGTGCTCTCACCTCTGAGTCAGAAGGTTGTGGGCTCAAAAAGTCCCAAGCCCCATCACAGGGTAGATCATGTAAAAACTTTGACACTCTGCCGTAGGAGATATTAGGACAAATGACCAAAAGCTTGGTCAAAGAGGTCCATTTGAAGGAGCACCCTGGAGTAGGAGAAAGAGATGGAGCGGTTTAGGGAGGGGATTGTCCAGTCTACCTCAGATTACCCTGGAAGGGCAAGGTATCTCAAAAATTTGAGCAACAGGTGAAGCTAGCTGTTTCACGCTGCCACTATGCGGTAGCAACACGAGTGGTATTCATCACTAGCAGGATGCTGCCGTCAAGCCAAAAAGGCATTCTGCCTATCACACAAATGAGTAATGTGGTATATAAATTTTAGTGCCAGTGTGATGCCGGGTATGTAGGTCATACATCCCAAACAATGGCAGATCATATCAAACAGCATGTCCCAGCCACAGTTCACAATGGGCTAGGTGCTTTATTTTTGCTATTATTCATTCAATGTGGGCATTGTTGGCTAGGCTGGCATTTATTGCCCATCCCTAACTGCCCTAATTCAGAGGGCATTTAAAAGTCAACCACACTGCTGTAGGTCTGGAGTCACATATAGGTTAGGCCAGAACCAGGCCAGGTAAGGACAGCAGATTTCCTTCCCTAAAGGACATTAGTGAACCAGATGGGTTTTTAACAACAATCAACAATGTTTTAATTCCAGATTTTTTTATCAAATTCAAATTCCGCTATCTGCCATGGTGGGATTCGAACCCAGATCATTACCCTGGATCTCTGGATTACTAGTCTAGTGACAATACCACTGCACCATCGACTCAGGGACCCAACCAGCCTGTGCTTACAAGACTCAGAACACAGTGTCCAACATTAGATGTGATTCTACGATTGGACAAGATTTGCTAAATAATCCTCAGTGTGCTAAAAATTACGCTGACAACTAATTTACGATTGTCAGTTGGGCTCGCAGTGGGACGCATTTGCGTGTACTGGAAGCTACACAGATTAATTTGCAGGGCCCTGTTCCTTGCAGACAGGAAGAACATGTACACACATTACGTCAGTTTCAGCTAAACAAAATAAGTGGTAGCCATTCGCTGACTCATTCCTCAGGGCAACGCCTTGACCAATCAGGGTCAAGCTGCCTGGTTTAAATTTCAAACAATGCTTGGCAGTTAACTGTCAGTCACCCTCACTGATGCATTCTCCATGGCAACCCCACTTGCCAACCAATCAGCATTCTCTCCACATACTGTATAAATTGTTTTTTGCCCCTTATATTGGTATTCTTGCCAAGTGTCCTGATGAGTGCAAGACAAAAAGCTTCGACATGTTTCTTTTCTCAGCAACACTGAAGCGGGGACTGGACAAGGGGTGGTATTTTCTGGCCCCGACACCAGCAGGACTGGAAATTCCAGTCCAAAGTTAACGGACTTTTGGCTGCTCTCCAAATTTTCTGGTCCCACCTGCACTGATTCCTGCTGCTGGCGGGACCAGAAAATCCCGGCTAAGAGGCCAGGATTGCACCAGTGCACACATTCAGAATACCAATTGGCTCAACTCTCAGTTTAGAAAAACTAATCCTTTATGTTTAAGTTAGTGTTAGGAGGGCTAATGATGAATCAGCATCATTGAAATAAAACTGATAATGAGTCAAACCCAATCACTAAGCTGGCTTTTCCTCTTTACAACATTAATCCAACTGCTGCATACTTGAAACATCTTCTGTTTTTTAAGTTCTTAAGACATGTGAGACTTAGAAATTACCAGTGGTGATAAAAGTGGATGAATGTTTAATGAATTTATGAAATATTCCCCTGTGACCCACTGGATAGTTTAAATAATTGTGCATCACAATAGATACACTCTCCCTTCAATGTGAAAGCTTGCGATCTCTCAGAGAAGTTGAAGAAACCAATCTCAAGCCAATTTGGTGGAAAAAAATACTGGAACATTCTTCTCTGAACCTCTTAGGTGTTTAAAAGGAGAACACTCTGGTTTTGAATTCCATGCAGTGAACCTTGTCCAAGGCTATGCCACATGTCCTTGATGGGACCATTTTCTGACTTTACACTACTCATGGACATTCTCCGCTTCTGGAAGTTCTGCTTGGAAATTGGGAACTTCCAATGTGAGCTTGTCAAGCTTTGACCATGTTTTTCGCAGAAAGGATTGGAGAAAGAGTTTGGGGGTGAGAATAACCTTGACTTGGTACGATAGTGTATCATCAGGTAGGGTGTTATCAGGTCAGCTACCCGTTACTTATCCTCCTGGTTTTTACTTTCATTAACTTCAATAAATTAAAAATCAGCAAAAATCAGTATAAAGGGCGGTTGATTACCTGATTCCACTATTGCACAAGGTTAAAATGGTCCCCAGTTATTTGATTTAGTTTTTTTTGTCTTTTTTTAAGTGAGGTGTATTCCAACAAGGTTCACATGAAAAGAAACCCAGGCAAACAATGACCAAGATGCTCATAGTTGCTGATTTTCCAAGGGCTATGAACAACAGGAAAATCATCAATTTGTCTCAGCAGTCGATAAGTGCCTTCTGCCCGTTGTGTTGGATGTTTTTTGGACCTCTTTCTGGTTGTGAACAGCAAGAGCTGAAACAGAGAGCTGGGGGTGCGTGTCAGGCTTTGGAAGCAGAATGTTACGAGCCACTTTAAGTGGCTCTGGCTACGGGAAAGTGGGAATGCAGGGGAGTGGTCAGGAGTCACTTTGGTAAAACCAAATGGTCCGCCGATGAGGAGGAGAGTAGCATGTTCATTGTTTTTTTACTGGTATATAGTGATATGTTGCACTGATGGAACAAATTAAGTTTGATCATAACTGTTCTGCATATTCACTCACTGTGAAGCAAGGTGTTTTAACGACTCATACCAAGAGTCACCTCAACAAATGTTTGCTTGAAGTAAACTGGAGAAAGATGTGAAACTCCAGTACAGATCACTAGGGGGAACTATTGTTACACTCCTGGGTTACAATGCAAGCAGATACATGGCAGCGTGAGTCAATTTCAACAGCAGTCAGATGCTCTGCCGCTTATGATAGCAACGGACGCTACTGAACCTGAGCAGGTATTAATGACAGACTCAAAATTTAAATAATGCTGCTGAGAGGTAAGGCTGCTGTTGAGAGCTCACATTGGAAAACGATGCCTTTAGTCTTGCATCTTGCTGCCAAACCCAAAAGTAACTTCCAGCCAATGCTGCTCTAAGCAACAATATTTTATATTTAAAATATATACAGGGGCTATAAATATAGCCCCTTTAACAGAATGAAGGGTCCCAAGGTGTTTCACAGGAGCATTATAAAACAAATTATGACACCCCCCAAGCAACATAAGGAGCTGTTAGGTCAGTTGCAAAAGATAAGACTGAAGCATTCACAACATTCTTCAGCCAGAAGTGCCGGGTGGATGATCCATCTCGGCCTCCTCCAGAGGTCCCCAGCATTACTGATGCCATGAACAAATAATTTTTAAAAATCCACAAACATTCACTCCCTTCACCACCGATGCACATTAATAGCAGTGTGTACCATCTACAAGATTCAGAATCTCACCAAGGCTCCTTAGATAGCATCTTTCAAACCCACAACCACTGCCATCTAGAAGGATGAAGGGCAGCAGATAGATGGGAACACCACCACCTGGAAGTTCCCCTCCAAATCACTCACCATCCTGACTTAGAAATATATCGCCGTTCCTTCACTGTCGCTGGGTCAAAATCCTGGAACTCCCTCCCTAACAGCTACACCTGTGGGTGTACCTACACCACATGGACTGCAGTGGTTCAAGAAGGCAGCTCACTACCACCTTCTCAAGGGCAGCTAGGGTTGGGCAATAAATGCTGGCCCAGCCAGCGAAGCTCACATCCCATGAATGAATTTTAAAAATGACTAAAAGCTTCGTCAAAGAGGTAGGTTTTAAGAAGTGTCCTAAAGGAGGAAAGTGACATAGAGAGGCAGAGAAGTTTAGGAAGAGTATTCCAGAGCTTGGGGCCTAGGTAACTGAAAGTATGGCCACCAGTAGTGTAAAAATAATAAGGTAGTAATAGTGGGGGATTTCAACTTCCCCAACATTATCTGGGTTTTTCATAGTGTGATAGGTTTAGAAGGAACGGAATTCTTAAAATGCACCCAGGAGAGCTTTTTAAGGCAGTACGTAGAAGGTCCTATAAGAGAGATCCTGGACTTAATTTTAGGGAATGAAGCTGGGCAAGTGGTAGAGGTATCAATGGGGGAGCATTTTGCAGATAGTGATCATAAATCCATTCGATTCAAGGTTGTTATGGAAAAGGACAAGGATGGGCCAAAAATCAGAGTTCTAAATTGGGGGAAGGCCGATTTTAATAAGATCAGATATGATTTGGCCAGAATGGACTAGGAGCAGCAACTTTTAGGTAAATCTGCATCAGAGCAGTGGGACTCATTCAAGAAGGAAATAGGGAGAGCACAGGGCCAACATATTCCAGTAAAGACAAAGAGTGGGACTAACAAATCCAGGGAACCCTAGATGTCGAGGGATATACAGGATTGGATAAAGAGAAAAAGGAAGGCTTATGGCAGATACCGAGGGCTCAAAACAGCGGAAGCCCTAGAGGAGTATAGAATGTGTAGGGGTAACTTAAAAAGGAAATTAGGAGAGAAAAAAGGGGGCATGACAAACATTGGCAGGTAAAATAAAGGAAAATCCAAAGTTATTTTACAAATACATTAAGGGTAAGAGGATAACTAGGGAAAGAGTAGGGCCCATTAAGGACCATAGTGGTAGTTTGTGTGTGGAACCGGAAGATGTAAGTAGGGTTCTAAATGAATACTTTGTGTCGGTGTTCACAAGTCAGAGGGACAACGTGGGTATGAAAATCAGGCAGAAGGACTGTGATATAATTAAAGAAATTAGCATAGAAAGGGAGGAGGTTCTAAGTGGTCTGGCAGGCTTAAAAGTAGATAAATCTCCAGGCCCGGATGAAATGTATCTCAGGCTGTTGAGTGAGACAAGGGAGGAGATAGCAGGGGCACTGGCAATAATTTTCAATACCTCTCTGGCCACAGGAGAGGTGCCAGAGGACTGGAAGACAGCTAATGTGACACCATTATTCAAGAAGGGAGGAAGGGGTAAACCAGGGAACTACAGGCCAGTCAGTCTAACCTCAGTGGCGGGGAAACTATTGGAAGCAACTGTGAGGGACAGAATTAATCTATACTTGGAGAGGCAGGGATTAATCAGGGACAGTCAGCATGGTTTTGTTTAGGGGATGCCATGTCTGGCCAATTTGATTGAACTTTTCGAAGAGGTGACCAGGTGTGTAGATGAGGGCAATGCATTTGACGTAGTCTACTTGGACTTCAGCAAGACTTTTGATAAGGTCCCGCATGGGAGACTGATAACGAAGGTAAGAGCCCATGGGATCCAAGGCAATTTGGCAAATTGGATCCAGAATTAGCTGAGTGGCAGGAAGCAGAGGGTGATGGTCGAGGAATGTTTTTGTGACTGGATGCCTGTGTCCAGTGGGGTTCCACAGGGATCAGTGTTGGGTCCCTTGCTGTTTATGGTATATAGAAATGATTTAACTTGAATATAGGAGAGTTGATCAGTAAGTTCGCGGATGAAACGAAAATTGGTGGGGTGGTAAATAGTGAAGAGGATAGCATTAGATCACAGGAGGATATAGACGGGCTGGTCAGATGGGCTGATCAGTGGCAAATGGAATTAATTTCTGGATAAGTGTGAGGTGATGCACTTGGGCAGGACGAACATGGCATGGGAATACACGATGAATAGTAGGACCCTGGGAAGTACCGAGGATCAGAGGGACCTTGGTGTGCATATCCACCGGTCCCTTAAGGTAACGGGACAGGTAGATAAGGTGGTTAAGAAGGCATATGGGATACTTGCCTTTATTAGCCGAGGCATAGGATATAAGAACAAGAAGGTTATGCTGGAACTTTATAAAACACTGGTTATGCCACAGCTAGAGTATTGCGTGCAGTTCTGGAATCCGCATTGTAGGAAGGATGTGATTGCACTAGAGGGAGTGCAGAGGAGATTTACCAGGATGTTGGCTGGAGAGTTTTAGTTATGAGGAGAGATTGGATAGACTGGGGTTATTTTCCCTGGAGCAGAGGAGATTGAGGGGGACATGATTGAGGTGTATAAAATTATGAGGGGCATAGATATAGATAGGGTAGACAGGAAGGAACTTTTCCCTTTGGTGGGGGGATCAATAACCAGGGGGCATAGATTTAAGGTGAGGGGCAGGAGGTTTAGAGGGGATGTGAGGAAGAATTTTTTCACCCAGAGGATGGTGGGAATCTGGAACTTACTGCCTGAAAGGGTGGTAGAAGCAGAAACCCTCATAACATTTAAGAAGTATTTGGATGTGCACTTGTGATGCCATGTCATACAAGGCTATGGGCCTAGTGCTGGAAAATGAGATTAGAATAGTTAGGTACTTGTTCGACTAGTGCAGACTCGATGAGCCAAAGGGCCTTTTTCTGTGCTGAGGACCTCTATGACAATGACTATGACAATGGTGGAGCAATTGGGAATGCACATGAGGCCAGAATTAGAGGAGTGCAGATATCTCGGAGGCTTCTGGGATTGGAGGAGATTACAGAGATAGGGAGGGGTGAGGCCGTGGAGGGATTTGAAAACAAGGATGAGAATTTTAAAATCAAGACAATGCTTGATTGGGGGCCAATGTAGATCAGCGAGCACAGGGGTGAAAGGGGAACAGGATTTAGTGTGAGTTAGATCACAGGCAGCAGAGTTTTGGATGACCTCAAGTTTACAGAGGGTAGATTGTGGGACATCAGCCAGGAGTGCGTTGGAATAGTCAAGTCCCCATGAAGGTTTTAGCATTAGATGAGCTGAGACAGGGATGAAGTCAGGCAGTGTTATGGAGATAGAAGTTGCAGTCTTGGCACGAATACGAGGTCAGAAGCTCATCTCAGGATCACACCTGATGTCAAGGTTGCGAACAGACTTGCTTAATCTCAAAATGTTGCCAGGGTGAGGGATGGAGTGTGTAATTAAGAAATGGAGTTTGGAGTGGGCATGGAAAACAATAGTTTCAGTCTTCCCAATATTTAATTGGAGGAAATTTCTTCTTATCCAGTGCGTCGGATGATGGTCTGTTAGATTAGACAGTGGATGAGTCGAGGGAGGTGGTGGTGAGATTGAGGCTGGATGTCGTTAGCATACAAATGAAAACTAGTGCCTTGCCTTCGGATGATGTTGCCAAGGAGCAGCATGTAGGTGAGAAATGGGGAGTGCAAGGGTTGATCCTTGAGGGACACCGAAAGTAATGGTGCAGGAACAGGAAGAAAAATTGTAAGAGATTGTCTGGTTACAACTAGATTGATAAGAGTGGAACCATGTGAGAACATTCCCACCCAGCTGAACGACAGTGGAGAGGGGTTGGAGGAGGATGGTGTCAAAGAATTAAAGAGTCATTTATGGCATAGAAGGAGGCCATTTGGCTGAGTGAGCCCAAGCCAGCTCCCTGTGGAGCAATCCAATCAGGCCCATTCCCCTGCTCAATCCCAGTAGCCCTGCGAGTTTATTTCCTTAAACTACCCATCCAATTTCCATTTGCAATCATTGAATTTTTCTACTTCCACTGCTCTCATGGACTGCGAGTTCCAGTTCATTACCATTTGCTGAATAAAAATGTTCTTCCTCACATCCCCCCTGCATCTCTTGCCCAAAATCTTAAACCTGTGCCCCCGAGCCCTTGTACCATCTGCTAATGGGAAGAACTTTTCCTTCCCTACCTTATCTAAGGTAGAGAGCAAGAGAGAGAGAGAGAGGGAGGAAGGGATGTGTGAGAGAGAGGGATGGAGAGAGAGGGAGAGGGAAGGAGGGGGAGATAGAGAGGGAGGGAGGGAGGATGTGGGAGGGAGAGGGGGAGAGAGAAAGGGAGGATGGGAGGGAGGGATGGAGTGTGTGAGAGGGAGGGAGAGAGAGAGGGGGAGAGAGAGAGGGAGGACCTCCTCCCTCTCAATTTTCACGCTATCCATTGCCTCCACTATCTCCGCTTTTATGATATTTTGTCAGATTCCTCTTCCTTAGTAAACACTGCTATAAAGAAATCATTATGTATTCCAGCCTTGCCTTGCGCCTCTATGAATATATCACCCTCATTGTCCCTAATATGTCTCACTCCACCTCTTATTGCTTAATATTTACATGCTGGTAGAAGATATTTGGGTTCCCTTTTATGTCGGCTGCCATTCTTTTCTCATGCTCTCTCTTTGCCAGTCTTATCTGTCTCTTCACCTCCCCTCTCAACCTATTATGTTTGACCTGGTTCTCATTTGAAGAATTCACCTGACATGCATCATACACCCTCCTTTTCGTTTCATAATAATCTCTATCTCCGTCACCATCCAAGGGGCTGTGTTTTTGGCTCCCTTTCCTTTCACCTTTGTTAGAATGTACCCAGCCTGTACTTGAAGCATCTCTTCCTTAAATATCACCCATTGTTCTGGACAGTTTTTCCTGTCAGTCTCTAGTTTCCATTTTATCCTGGCTAGATCCCTTTCCATTGCATTGAAATTAGCTCTCATCTGATTTAAAAGATCTATGTTAGATTGTTCCTTTCTCTTCTCCATTACTAATCTAAACCTTATGATACAGTGATCACTCTTATCCAAATATTCCCCGCAGACACTTTGTCCACTTGGCCCACCTCATAACCCAGCACCAGATACAACAATGTTTCCTTTCTAATTGGGTTGAAACATACTGTTCAAGGAAGTTCTCCTGAGCACATTTAAGAAATTCCTCCTCCTCCTTTACCTTTACTCTACTCCCTTTACTCTAACATTATCTAAATCTATATTTGGACAATTAATTAGGGGAGACAATGGCGTAGTGGTAGTGTTGCTGGATTAGTAAACCGGAAACCCAGCTAATGCTCTGGAGACATAGGTTCAAATCTCAACAAGGCAATATATTTTTTAAAAATCTGGAATATAAAGCTAGTCTATGAAACTATCACTAATTGTTATAAAAACCCATGTGGTTCGCTAATGTCCTTTAGGGAAGGAAATCTGCCTAAAATTATCCGGTCTGGCCTACATGTGACTCTAGACCACAGCAATGTGGTTGACTCTTAACTGCTCTCTGAAATTGTCTAGCAATCTACTCAGTTCAAGGGCAATTGGGGATGGGCAACAAATGCTGGCCACATCCCCATGAAAAAATAGAAATAAGGTCAGGCAGCAGCTGTGGGTTTGCCCTCCATGTGAAAGCAGTCTCATAGCAATATGGCTGATAGGTGAATCTGTCCGGATGTATTAAATGGATTGGGTTGTTTATAATACCTCAGCAAATTGACCTGCATAACTGAGGTGGACCACATCCATGCCAGGTGCAATGCCTCCTTATAGGTACTAAAAGGAACCATTAATCTGTGAGCCAACAGAAGGAATGTGATGAACAAAATAGACCAGCAATAGCCTCAAATCTGAGTAAGGCTCAAACTGGACCGATTCCAAATTGTTTCCAGTTTGAGTCCTTCTGCACATTTACAGGCATGTCAAGATCAATTTGGACAGCAGATTTCAACATGTTTAGTCTGTAACTAAGCTGATGGAGTGCTCTACCAAACTAGATATTGGGATCAGTTCTGAATCATTCCTGTTGTGCATTCTCAATAGAGTATGTCTATTGTGATCTGATTATTTTTCTCTCATGTTTTCATGGACCATTGAACATTAAATACATTCTGATGTTATTGAAAATTAACATCACATTTAGTGTGCTCCCTTCTGGATTTTTGCTCTAAATTTCCATGATCTCTCCCTTCTCCCAAGATTAGCCATTATAGCATTCTCTAGTCCAATTGTTCTAAGTCAGTAGGAGTGAGGAAATAGGGTGAGGAATGGGAGTGAGGAAATAGGGTGAGGAATGGGAGTGAGGAAACAGGGTGAGGAATGGGAGTGAGGAAACAGGTTTTTAAAATTTATTCATGGGATGAGGGAGGCCGGTAATTATTGCCTGTCCCTAATTGCCCTTGAGAAGGTGGTGTTGACTCACATTTTTTGACAACTGAAGTTATGAAAGACACTACAGTTGTTCTTGCTTTAAACATTGGCTAGAGGTTACTGTTCGGGGAAACCAGCAAGACTTAAAGGGGCTAAAATCTCATTTCATAAAAGAAAATTTTCCACATCTCTTTTGAAGGTAAGCATTGCGAACTCAGCTGCGGTGCAACAAAGGGTTTCCTCCTGCCCCATCAGTCCCTACTTTCAAGTGTTGCACCGGAGTCTGCCTGACAGAAGGGTGCACTAAAAAGGGGAGAGCAGTAGCTGTGGGAATATTCCCATTGAAGCTTTGCTCATTACACGGGTAATTAAGTGGACGTTGTTGAGCTCCTGTTTTGGCCTGTCAACAAGTGTGTGAATTATAGGAGCTGTGAGTGACCTCCCTCCTTCCTCTCCCTGTTGCTACCTCACCTGGGGCAGACTTTGAAGACACATGCCACTCCTAATGAAGATCTATTGCTCCATTTGCATATCCTGATTTATATCTGAACTTCAGGGCAGAGAGGAACTGCTCAGTGGAGTGAAAAGATGGATAGAATTACGTGTTAAGTGCTCTGCCAGTCCAGACAGCTGCTTTGCCTGGAGTGGGAATTGAACTAAAAATGCTTCCACTGCACTCTTTTAAAAAACAAAAATTGTAGATACAAAAAAAAAAGCTTGTACTTTGGTACCCTGAGAGCAGGAGAGAGAAAAGGGGCCTTTCTCAGCAGATGAATTGTTTGGAAAGTGTCACAGAATATATAACGGTATATTTACAATGAATGAAAAAAGGAAAGACTTGCATTTCTATAGTGCCTTTCATGACCTCAGGATGTTTCAAAGTGCTTTACAGCAAATTAAATATGTTTGAAGTGTAGTCACTGTTGTATTGTAGGAAATCACCAAAATAGCCACAGCCCTGATTTGAACTTTGGGTAGCTGAGTGGTGAGGGGAGTTAAAAACCTACTTCCCCAAAAATGAGATCTGGCTATTTTACGTTTATATTTTCTTCAGATCAGGGACAAAATTGCATGACCCACAGTATAGCCCCTGATTAGGAGCCCTGAAAGAAAGGCTTGCATTTAAGCAGCACCTTTCACAACTTCAGAGCATCCCAAAGCACCTTACAGTCGATCTTTTGAAATGTAGCCAATATTATAATTTAGTAAACACATTAATTAAGATTTCCACACAGCAATCTTCCACAAATAGATATGACCATCCCATCTGTTTTAAGAACATAAGGAAGAGGATCAGGAGTAGGTAAAACAGCCCCTCCAACCTGCTCCACCATTGTACAAGATCACAGCTTATCTTTCACTTTAAATCCACTTTCTCACTTAATCCCCATATCCCTTGATTTCCATAGTGTCCAATAACCTATCGACCTCAGTCTCGAATATAATAAATTATGAGTAGACGCAGGCCTCTGGGATAGAGAATTTCAAAGATTCACAGTCCTCCAAGTGAAGAAAATTCTCCTCATCTCAGTTCTAAATGCCCAACTCTTTATCCTGTGACTACGACCAGAGGTTGCAGACTCTCCAGCCAGGGAAAACACCCTCTCGTCACCCGCCCTGTAAAGCCTTTTGAGAATATTTTACACATCAATGAAATCACCGCTGACTCCTCTAAACTCCAGAGACGACAGGCCCCATTCTACCCAGTCTCTTCCCATGGCATTGCCCACGCTGTTCAAACTGCCGGGCTTCACATGGTGTGGGCCTCCCCCATTGCGGGTAAAATACTGGTGGGTTGGTGGGGGGTGGGGTGGGGGGTGGGAGGGGGCGGGGGGGTGGTTTGGGGGGGTTGGGGCGGGTGGGGGTGTGGGGTGGGTGGGGTGGGGAGGGCACTTAAGGGCCTCAGTGGGCCCAAGAGTGGGCAGGCTGCCCAACGCTTTCGCTGCCCTCCGTAAAATTTCAGACAGGTCAGGGCGGGCGGGTAGGGGGCAAAAAGCCACTCTCTGGATTTTGGGTGTCCCTGCCTGCAGGCAGGGTAGCATAAAACCCAGCCCTGTGAAAGTACTGGATTGTTGCAAAAACCCATCTGGTTTGGTAAAGTCCTTTAGGGAAGGTCATCTTCCCACATGTGACTCTAGACCTATAACAATGTGGCTGGCTCTTAATGCCCTCCGGAATGATCTAGCAAGTAGCACTCAGTTGCTATTGAAAAATGCACTGCAAAAAAATGTGCTGTGGGACTTCCTAAGCAGTCTTCAGCGGTTCAAGGAAGCGACTCACCATCACCTTCACAAGGGCAATTAGGGATGGGCAATAAATTCTGACATTGCCAGTGATGACCACACATCTCAAGAATGAATTAAAAGAGTTGCACCACCACACCCAGCAGAATTCATTTACATGTACAGGGTGTGTGTGTGTGTGTGTGTGTGCGGTCATGCTCTGAAGAAAGAATGTTCATAACTTTGGAGTGGAACTCTACAAGTATTTATTAATGTGCACAAACAGAATTCAATCTGACTGGGGTCTGGGATTTGAAGCACAACAGGATCCAGGACACATAATGATCCCTATGCTTGCAAACTATACAGTATATGCTCATTTATGCCATATAGATTGGGGACATCCATACAAACCATCTGGAATGAACTATCCGTCCAGTGCACTTACCCCAGAACTTCCTTTCTCTCACCATACCTGGAGTGGAGAATGGGAAGGGGCTGGTAGCCTGTGTAAGTCACACTATGCTGGGATGGAAGAGCATTGAAGGCCAACTGTTCTTTTCCTGTTCATTACGATAGAATCAGCACAGAAGGAGCTACTCGGTTAGTCCCACTCCCCTGCTCTTTCCCCATACCCCTGCAAAATTTCCTCTTCAAGTATGTTTGTTTTAAGAATTACTGTTGAATCTGCTTTCACCAAACTTTCAGGAAGCTCATTCCAGATCATAATAACGTGTTGCTTAAAAAGAATTTGCCTTTATCTTCCATCTGATTCTTTTGCCAATTACCTTAAATCTGTGTCCATTATTCACCCACCCTTCTGCCAGTGGAAAGCTTCCCCCTATCTACTCTATCAAAATCCTTCATAATTTTAAATACCTCTATTAAATTTCCCCTTCACCTTCTCAGCCCTCCACATTGTTGATGTCTCCTTGGTAATATTCCATTAAATCTTCTCAGCATCTTCTACAAAAACATACTGATGTTGATATGTTCTTTCTCCAATGTTAATTTGTTCTTTTTCAGTTATCCGCATGGCTTCACCACCCTCCCTATCTCTGCAGATGTGCTACTCTCTGAGATTGCTGTGCTCCTCCAATTCTGGCCTCTTGAGCATTCCGGACTTCCCCCCATCCTACCTGACCACCTAGGTCAGAAGTGTCGTGTTTAATTGTTCAATTTTTCTTTGTTTGATTATGTGTGTCTATTTACTATTGATGCTTACTCTGCTTGATTAGTTAAGTCGAGTATGATAACTCAGAGAAAAGTAAAAAGTAAAAGCACATATAAAACCTGTTATACACATAGAAACTAGTGTCATCTCTGCATAGCTCCAGGGCACATAAAATAAACAGCATTAAGGTCTGGAATTTCCTCTCAAATCCTCTCTACTTCTCTTGCCTCCTTTAAGTCTCTCCTTAAAACATTAGTTCTTGGTTGCCTGTCCTAATGTCGTCTTATATGCCTTGGCATCAAATTCTGGCTGATTACACTCCTGTGAAGTACCCCTGGACATTGTACTACCTCTAAGGCACATAAAATTGCAAGTTGTTGCTATTCTATGTTCACATGTTTATAATGGTGCCCCAGAGTTACTGTTCCCCTGGTAGAATCTTATATTTGAAAGTAACTACTGGTTTCAGCTCCTAACCTTTGGCATTACCTTTCGAAATCATTGGCCAGTTGCAGCCACTGACTGACAGGTGTCCTAAGCCCGTTCTCAACGCCTTAGAGGCTACTGGAACTTTTCCCTGTTCCCAATAACTGGGAGATTGGCACCAATGTGCTCCCACAAGCAAAGCTGACAAACTTGCCGGGTGTCATAACTGGAGCCAAGCATTGCATAAAGATTTACACTCAGCCCAAACTACTCACCAAGGCACCTTTCCTAATTATAACTATTGGACCTACAAATGGTTCCAAACAACATACGTGGAAGTACTACTGAGGGTTTAATCTCCTTTTGTTTGACCTGTTCACCAACCTCAGGGTTCATTGCCTAAACCCACATGTTACACCCCTTCTGGAGTAATTGTGTTCAGTTTTGGGCGAACCTTATGGAAGATATATTGTCCTCGAAAGGGATGCAACACAGATTCACCAGAATGACACCAAGCCTTAAAGGGTTACAAGGTCAGGCTACACAAACTTGACTTGCATTCCCTTGAGGTTTGAAGGTTGAAGGGTGAACTGGTAGAGGTATTTAAAACGATCAAGGGATTTGATAGACGAGATAGAAAAAAGTAATTTCCTCTGGTGAGGGAATCCGGGACATGGGAGCACAATCTTAAATTTAGAGTAAGGCCATTTAAGAGTGAATCAGGGAGCATCTTTTTTAAAACAAAGGATAGTAGAAATCTGGAAATGTCTCCCCTAAAAGGCTCTGGATGTTGGGGGACGATTAGAGCTTTTAAAACTGAAAATGATAGATTTTGTTAGAGTATAGAAGCTGGAACAATGGTTGATAGCTGAAGTTAAAGTACAGATCAGTAATTATGGAACAGGGGCAGAATCACCCCCCTTTGTTCCATATTCATGTTTAATAAGGAAATTTTATCCTTTTCCTATTTTCAATCTGACCTTTTTTTTTATATTCGTTCATGGGATGTGGGTGTCTCTGGCTAGGCCAGCATTTAATGCCCATCCCTAATTGCCCTTGCTCAGGGGGCATTTAAGAGTCAAGCACCTATAATTTGAGTCTCCATCTGCCTGGCAGCTATGATTGTGATTTTGAATGAATGACAGGAAAGCTGGTCAGACCAGAGCCAACCGATTGGTATGGAATGCCCTGCCTCGACACAGATTCAATTATAACCTGCAAAAGAGGCTTTGATATATACTTGAAAAGAAAAAAAATTGGATGGCTATGGGGAAAGAGCAGGGGGAGTGGGACCAATTGGATAACCCTTTCAAAAGGGCCATCAATGGCGAAATGGGCCAAATGGCTGCCTCATTTTGCAGCATGGTTCTATTCTGTGGTATTGTATTGAACTATAAGCACTGGGGCAGAAGTGAGTTTTATAAATAAAACTTAGAAATAGATGTAGGGAGATTATTTTAGATCAAATCCTCATTTCACACTGTAAAAACCTGCAAGAATAATATTTGTATTTAGGTAGAGGGGGGCAGAAACCATGGAGAGAACTGCAAAAAAATAAATGAACATAGGAGAAAGAACATATCAGCATTAGTATGTTTTTGCAGAAGGTGCAGAGATGATTTAATAAACGTTACCCAGGGTGAGAGACTTCAAGTGTGTGGATAGCAGAGAAGGTTAAGGGGAGGCGCTTAAAATTAGAGCTTCATCATAATGAAATGATTGATAGAACTTCATGGCCGGAATTTTCAGTTCGGCGTGCGGGGGTGGGCCCAGCATGCCGACGCATAAAATGACGCGCGGTGATGCCGGGCGTGCGTCCTGACATCACCGTGCATCATTCCGATCTTCAGTTCAGCGGGCGTGCACTGGAGTTGGCTGTGTGCCAACAGGTGAGTTCCCCCACCCCCCATTAATGCCCACCACCTGAAAACAATTAACTCCTAATAAATATACAGCAATAGCTTCTCTCCATCCACCTCATTTGCCTACTTCGCAACCAGTACCTCACTTCAACATGGGCATGCCTGCTGAACTGAACTGTTCAGGCCATTAATTACCTAATTAAACTGATTGTCAGGTTTGCCCGTCCAACCTTAAGGTTGGGGGGCCGGGCGATGTAGCGCGCGCCTGTAATCCGGCCACTCAGAGGCTGGGGATATCGGATTGCTTGAGGCCAGGAGTTCTGGGCTGCTGTGGACTATGCCGATCAGGTGTCCTCACTAAGCTGGGCATCGATATGGTGTCCCCGGAGGAATCCGGGATCACCAGGTCGAGTAAAGAGGGGTGAATCGGCCCAGGTCGGAAACGGAGCAGGTCAAAGCCCCCATGCCCATCAGTAGTCGGATCGCACCTGTGAATAGACGTTGCAGTGCAGCCTGGTTGACACAGTGAAACTTAAGGTTGGGGGGCAGGCAAAAAGCATGGGCGGCCTTTGCACTTTTCATGAAACCTCAACCACGGGTGGGATGAGGTTTCATGAAGTGTTTATTAATTAAATGAAATGTCTTCTGAAAATTCATAAACATGTCCCAGCTCATGTGACAATGTCACATGAGGGGACATGTCTGAGTAATTTTTTATTCCTTTTTTGCATTGTTTTATTATTAAATTAATCATCCTGAGGCATCTCCGTGCCTCAGGAAGATTTCTGCACTCCTTCACGCGCATGCACGAAAGAGCGCAGGCCCCGACTCTCCCTCTTCCCCCCACCCGCACAGGTAGCACTGAGCGCTTCCAGGTGCGCGTCATAATGGCAGCGCGCAGCCAATCACGGGCTGCGATCGGCTCGGCGCTCGCCCACTCCCGAACCGTCCGCCCGCCCGACGGGGAGAAAATTCTCCCCATGTTGAAGTGAGGTACTGGTTGCGAAGTAGGCAAATGAGGTGGATGGAGAGAAGCTATTGCTGTATATTTATTGGGAGTTAATTGTTTTCAGGTGATGGGCATGAATGAGGGGTGTGGGAACTCACCTGTGTTCACATACATAGGAGCAGGCTGAAAGTGTTGGGCTTGGGATGGAGGTACATGATATACAAAGAATGTTTCTATAAATCAAAGCTAGTAATTGTACAAAGATTTTCCGGTCCCACCGAAAATCAACGGGCGTTTTGCTGATTTGCCAAATTGTCCGTCCCACCTACAGGAAAATCTTAGCCCAGGTTCAAGTTCTATTCTTCACTGTTTGGCAATCTGGTTGTAACAATTTCATTTAGAACATTCATTTGTTGGGTCTGAGTGTTGTTGGCAAGGTCACCAGTTATTACCCACACCTAATTTCCCTTGAGAAGGCAGTGGTGAGACAACTGCTTAGATCACTGCAGTCCATGTGGTGTAGGTACACCCACAGTGCTGTTAGGGAGGGAGTTCCAGGATCTTGGCCCAACAATAGAGAAGGAACGGTGATATAGTTCCAAGTCGGGATGGTGTGTGGCTTAGAGGAGAACTTGCAGGTGGTGGTGTTCCCGTGTATCTTCTGCCCTTGTTCTTCTAGGTACTCTATATCATAGGTTTGAAAGCACTGTTGAATCAGCCTTGATGAGTTGTGCAGTGCATCTTGGAGATGGTATACTCTGCAGCCACTATGCATTGGCGATGGAGAAAGTGAATGTTTAAGGTGGTGGATAGGGGTGCCGATCAAGTGGACTGTTTTGTTGTGGTTAGTGTTGAGCTTCTTGAGTGTTGTTGAAGCTGCAATCATCTAGGCAAGTGGAGAGTATTCCATGATACTCCTGACTTGTGCCTTGTAGATGGTGGACATGCTTTGGGGAGTGAGGGGGTGAGTTACTCGCCACAGAATTTCCAGCTTCTGACCTGCTCTTGTAGCTGCAGTATTTGTATGGCTGGTCCTGTTCAGTTTCTGGTTAATGTTAATCCTCAGATGTTCATAGAGGGGTATTCAGTAGCAGTAATGCCATTGGATGTCAAGCAGTGATGGTTAAACTCTCCAATTGCAGGTGGTCATTGCCTGGCACTTGTGTGGTGTGAATGTTACTTACCACTTATCAGCCCAAGCCTGAATGTTGTCAAGGTCTTGCTGCATTTGGACATGGACTGCTTCAGTATCTGAAGAGTTGTGAATAGTGCTAAATATTGTGCAATCATCAATGAACGTACCTTCTTCTGACCTTTTTTGTTATTCATTGGATGTGGGCATCACTGGCTAGGCCAGCATTTATTGCCTATCCATTATTGTCCTCATTCAGAGGGCATTTTTTTTTAAGAGTCAACCACATTGCTGTGGGTCTGGAGTCACATGTAGGCCAGACCAGGTAAGGACAGCAGATTAAAACAGATTTCCTTCCCTAAAGGGCATTAGTGAACCAGATGGGTTTTTACAACAATCGGCAATAGTTTCATGGTCATCATTAGACCCTTAATTCCAGATTTTTTTTTATTGAATTCAAATTTCACCATCTGCTGTGGTGGGATTTAAATCCAGGTCCCTCAGAGCATTACGCTGGGTCACTGGAATACTAGTCCAGTGACAATACCACTATGCCACTGCCTATGATGGAGGTAAATTCATTGATCAGGCAGTTGAAGATGGTTGGGCCTAGGACACTACCCTAAGGAACTCCTTCAGTGATGTCCTGGGACCGAGGTGATTGACCTCCAACAATCAAAACTATCTTCCTTTGTGCTAGGTATGACTCCAACCAGCTTGGTTAAATATAGCCTTGATGTCAAGGGCAGTCACTCTCACATCACCTCTGCAGTTCAGCTCTTTTGTCCATGTTTGGACGAAGGCTGTAATGAGGTCAGAAGCTGAGTGGCATCAGCAGACCCCAAACTGGGCGTCAGTGAGCAGGATATTGCTGAGTAAATGCTGCTTGACAGTACTGTTAATGACCCCTTCCACCGACCCCTTTACTGATGATTGAGAGTAGATTGATAGGGTGATAACTGGCTGGGTTGGATTTATAGACAGGACATACCTGGACAATTTTCCACATTGCCCAGTATATGCCAGTGTTGTGGTTGTACTGGAACACCTTGGCTAGGTATGCAGCAAGCTCTGGAGGACAAGTCTGCAGTACATTGTCAGGGCCCATAGCCTTTGCAGTATCCAGGCCTTCAGGAGTTTCTTGATATCATGTGAAGTGAATTGAATTGGCTGAAGACTGGTATCTGTGATGCTGTGGACCTCCAGATAAGACCAAGTTGGATGTCCACTTGGCACCTCTGGCTGAAGATGATTGCAAATTCCTTGTCTTTTGCACTGATGTGCTGTGCTCCACCACCATTAAGGATGTGGATATTTGTGGAGCCTCCTCCTCCTGTTAATTGTTTAATTGTCCAGCACCATTCACGACTGAATGTGACCAGATTGCAGAGCTTTGATCTGACCTGTTGGTCATGCACTGTCTATAATATGCTTCTTATGCTGTTTGGCATGTTTGTAGTCCTGTGTTGCAGCTACACCAGATTGGCATCTCATTTTTAGGTATGCCTGGTGCTGCTCCCAGCATGCCCTCCTGCACTCTTCATTGAATCAGGGTTGATCCCCTAGCTTGATAGTAATGGTGGAGTGAGGGATATGCTGGGTCATGAGGTTACAGATTGTGGTTGTATACAATTCTGCTGCTGCTGATGGCCCACAGCACCTCATGAATGCCCAGTTTTGAGTTGCTCGATCTATTCTGAATCTATCCCATTTTACATTCTGTGAGTGTCACACACCACAATGTAGAATGTCCTCAATGTGAAGATGGGATTTCTTCTTCACAAGGTGGTCACTCCTACCAATACTGTCACAAAGAGATGTACCTGCGGCAGGTAGGTTGGTGAGGACGAGGCCAACTAAGTTTTTCCCTCTTGTTGGTGTTCTCATTACCTTTTTTAGGCCCAGTTTGGCAGATGCGTCCTTCAAGGTTCGGTCAGGGCAGTGAAGTTGCCCACCCAGATTAAATCCTGCACCTTCGCCACCCTCAGCGCTTTTTCCAAGTGCTGTTCAACATGGATGAAGCACTGATTCATCAGCTGAGGGAGGCGGTCAGTGGTGAACAGCAGGAGGTTTCCTTGTCCATGTTTGACCTGGCATCATGGGGTCTGGAGTGAATGGTGAGGACTCCCAGGGCAAACAGAATCACCAACTATTTCTTCTGGTGGAGGGCATCCAGAATAAGAAGGAAATAACCTTAAAACTAGAGCTAATTCACTCATGGATGATATCAGGAAAGACTTCATACAGAGAGCAGTGGAAATCTCGAACACTTTTTCAACCCCCCCCCCACCACCCCCCCACCTCCCCACCCCCACCCCACCGCAAAATTAAGGCTGGGTATCAGTTTCAAAACTGAGATTGATAGATTTATGTTTTGCAAAGGTATTCAGGGTTAAGGAGCCTAAGTGGGTAGATGGGGTTATGATACAGATCAATGATACGATCCCAACTAATGTTAATCGTGGACATGTCAGATCCCAGAGTGAAACCTGACTTGATAAATCCTAAATGTTTTTTCAGAAACTGTGCAGGTAAGTTACTGAACAAATTCACAAGAGTCTGCTGATGAACATTTAACACAAAGAATAAAACATTTGTTAAACAAGTAAAATGATCTGTATTACACCAGACAAAAAGGTTGGAAAGATCTAAATACAAACACGAGAAAATGATTCAAATCACACTATTCCTTTACCCAAGCAATATCTTTGCAGAAACATATACATTCAGAAAGATAAAACAATTTACAGTATCTATCCTATACTCCCAATATTCAGGGTAAGTATGAGGTACCTGTGAATTAACGGGCAAACCGTAGTCAGGTGCATCACACTCCGAAGTAAATGACAGATGTGACCAAAACAGACTCCATGGATTTCACAACAATCTGCCCAGACATTTGTCACATTGTGAGCCAACCAGTCTCACTAAAACTTTGTCTTTCTCACAAGGGTTTCCAGTCTCCAATTGTGAAGACCTTGTCTTGGAATTCTCTTCAAACATTGTTCCCACTCGGACAGCTTCAACAAGAATCCACCTCCAGGGTTTCAATCTCACCTTCCGAGATTCCTTTTCCCTGGTTCTCCGAGTACACTCAAGTACAATTTCATATCCTCAGCTGTGCCAAGCAGAACACCATTGCTCCAAAAAATCCCGCAGTCAGGAGTCACCAACCTTTGGCTGCCTCCTCAGATCTTCAGGGCTTCTCTCAAGCCTGCTTTGCTTCAAGTCTGCTCCTCGCAGCTCTCTCTTTAACCCAGAGCCTCTTGCTCTGCTTATTCTTTTACCTTGGCTTCTCGGGAACTATTTCTGATCCCTTTCTCTGTCCCTTACTTGGGACTTCTTCCTGGAACCTCTCCCTGGCCCCCTCCCTGTGTCCTGCTCCCTAGGATACCTTCTCAATAATGACGCTCCATCTTCAGGTCACCTGACCTGCTTTCCACACCATTTGTTCTTCTTTGCTTCTATGCAGGTGTGCAGGGCTGGTTTCCATTCTAAAGATGGTAAAAGACAGTTCCTGGCCGGTGCATGCCCAGGAGACCCGAGTTCCCGGCCTCCGACTACCGATTTAAAATTACGGTAAGTATCTGAGTTTCCTAACATCAACAGTGATCTAACTGAATGGCAGAACAGGCTCGAGGGGCTTACTGGGCTCCACCTGTTCCTACATTGCTAGATATTCTGTTCCAGTAAGGTTCCACAAACCTCAAGCAAAAGATAACCACCACTGGAGTAATGAAAAAACTTACTGTGGTGTAATATTGGTCTTACTGAATTAATGAAATTAAAGTGTTAACAACTTAGGTCTTTATCAATGCACAAATAATTGAGAAAGTTCAATGGCTGCGAGTTACAAATGCCCCTAATTTGCTGGTTTATTTACTCTGTTCCATGGTTATCGTCATACAAATAGCATGTTGCACTTAGCCTCCCCATTATTTTTAAGAACTTGATGGATTTTCACATTAATTGTCCATTAAACTCGGCACAAATTTAGAGCTGGTAATTAATAGTACAAGTATCCAACTAATGGCACGTTGACTGTTAATGTAATATCAATGAACCCCTCACATACGAACATATGAACAGGAGCAGGAGTAGGCCACATAGTTCCTCGAGCCTGCTCCACCATTCAATAAGACCATGGCTGATCTGTTTATGTTTCTACCGGCCCAGAAAAGGAACAATCTAAATTTTTCAGTCTCATTCCAACATTCTTCAAGGTTTTTTTTAATTTTATAATTGCTTTCTTATTTTTCCTTGCTGTCTTTGTTTTCTCTCCGCTGCTTAATTTGATCTTTCTGCCCACATGTCTGTCCTTGGCTTGCTGCATTGTTCCAGTGAAGCCCAGTGCAAACTGGAGGAACAGCACCTCATCTTCCGACTAGGCACTTTACAGCCTTCCGGACTGAATATTGAGTTCAACAATTTTAGATCTTGAACTTCCTCCTCCATCCCCACCCCTTTTCCGTTTCTTCCCCCTCCTTTTTGTTTTTTCCAATAATTTATATAGATTTTTCTTTTCCCACCTATTTCCATTATTTTTAAATGTATTCCACCCATCGTGTATTTCACCCCACCCCCCACTAGAGCCACCTCGCTTGTCCTGCTCTCCACTCTTAATTAGCACATTCTTTTAGATAATATCACCACCTTCAACACCTCTTTGTTCTTTTGTCTATGACATCTTTTGGTTATCTCCTCCTATCACTGCTTGCTTGTCCCAACAACTTGTCCCCCCCTTAAACCAGCTTATATTTCACCCCTTTCCTATTTTTACTTAGTTCTGTTGAAGGGTCATGAGGACTCAAAACGTCAACTTTGCTCTTCTCTGCCGATGCTGCCAGACCTGCTGAGTTTTTCCAGGTATTTCTGTTTTTGATCTTTCTGTACCTGATTTGACTCTAATTCATCCTGTTTCCTTTGGCATTATTCCTGTTACCCTCCCAATCCTTAAATCTCATTGGTTAAGGAGATGGGCCATTGGTCCACCATGCACCGAGGTCCCAGATGTTGTGTTACCCTCACTGTTCCATTAGCAGCTCGCACTCCCATCCAGTTAGGACACAAACATTTTTGGAGCAGAAGGTTGCAGGAATAGAATTCTAATTAACAGGGCATGCCTCAAGGCGTCCCACTTCAGCAAGATGTGACCTATTATATTTACCAAAGACATTCACTTAAATTACAGTTGAATGTTATGCAATAAATTAGTAATTAGTTTTAACTTTCATTGTAGTCTGTCCATACACGTCAAAACAGAAACCTGGCTTCCAAAAAAGCCACCCACTCACGAATCATCCTAATTTTAAACCCAGAGCATGTGAAAACAAGTAGTTATCATAATCTGCAGCTGTACCTCCCTTCAGATAGTTTGGAGGAAAAAGTAACTTAAGGACATGAACACCTGAGAAGAAGCGTAAAGGTTGAATATGACATTTCTAGTACATTAAAAATAAAACTTTTTTGCTTAAAGGAAAAGCATAATGGCATCTTGTTTTTCAATAAATCATCACTTTGCCAAAGGATGGGTGCATATGGTGGTAATGTTAATAGGCTAGTAATTCAGAGAATCCCACCATATTTATTCGGGTGTGGTCCCCTACAAAGGAATATTTGAAAACTAGTGGTGTACAAATAGAGACATGAGCTACAGGAGCACAACATCACGGAATGCCCATAATGGTTGTGCCTGTTATCATGAAAAGCTGAAGACACTCTGACTGACCCTTGGTTTGGCTGTAGTTTGGCTGTCATTGCTTTATAAACCTGAGCCCATCCCAAACTCTGTTGCTTCTCTGTTCCATTCACCTATTACCCCTGTGCTCCAATGCCTCAAGCCTCTCAAACTGGTGTTCAAATCCTCCCATAGTCTCATGTTTCCCTTTCTCTCTGACATATTCCAGCCCTACATGCATCCGAGGGCTCTGCATTCTTCAAATCCTGTCCTCTGCACCTCCGACTTCCTTTGTCCCAACATGGCGGCTGTGTCTTCAACTGTTTCGGCCTTAAGCCCTGGAATTCCTTCCGTAAATCTCTCCACCTCTTGAAACTGTAGAGAAAGGACTACAATGTAGGCAAATGTGAGGTTGTCCACTGGACCTGAAAAGGATAGACCTAAATAGCTAAAAGCTGGAAACAGTGAAGCTCCAAAGGGATTGGGGATGCAGGCAGATAGATCATTAAAATGTTATGAACAGCTACAGAAAATAATCAAAAAGGCTAATGGAATGATGGGCTTTATATCGAGAGGACTAGAATATGCAGGAGTAGAAGTCATGCTGCTGCTACACAAAGCCCTGGTTAGACCACACCTAGAGTACTGAGAGCAGTTCTTGGCAACACACATTAGGAAGGATATATTTGAGGGAGTGCAACGTAGGTTTACCAGGTTGTTACCTCGGCTCCAAGGGTTAAATTGCGAGAAGTGATTATACAAGCTGGGTTGTATTCTCTAGAATTTAAAAGGTTAAGGGGTGATTTGATTGTTGTTATCTAAAATAAGGGATATAAAGCAAAGACAGGAATATGGAGTTAGGTCATAGATCAGCCATAATCTCATTGAATGTCGAAACAAGCTTCAGGGGCTAAAAGCCTCCTCCTGTTCCCCTCCCTTGAGTCGAGCTCAGTCAAGCCTACCTCTTTGACCAAGCTTCTGCTCACCTGTCCTAATGTCTTCCTCTTTGGTGTCAATTTGGCTGTGATTATCATTAAAATGTCTTGGGACACTTTACTGCATTAAAGGCATTATATAAACATAAGTTGTTGCTCTTCGTTTAACTCACTACATTTCAAAGCAATGCAAGAAAATATAGTAACCAGTTCAGATTGCTTACATTATATAATGAGGTTTATGTACGTATGAGGCTGATGAAGTTGCTGTCTCATTCAACTCTGTTGAATCATAAAACAGCCCCTTCCTTGGCAGGGTATCGGTCATTAATTGCTATATAGTCGCTATATTAACCGCAAACTGCAAGGCTTTAGGTATGATTGCTAATCTATATAGGAAGTCATGGTGAAATGGTTGGGATTTCAATGCTGTTTTTGGACAGATAACTATTGGCATAATAATAGTTAATGAATCATGTTAATAAGTTTTGTGTTTCATTTTTACTCTTCCTTTTGAGAAACTCTTCAAAAGCTGCCATAACCATGTATTGAATCATTATACAAATGCATGTTGGTAAAAAAGTGCAGAAAAAATAATTCCTAAGATCTTAAGAGACTCAGATTTGAACAGAATCCTAGAATCACGGAGGGGTTACAGCACAGCAGGAGGACATTTGGCCCATTGAGTTGAGTCTCTGCAAAAGCAACTCAGCTAGTCCCATTCTGCTGCTTTTTGTTGTAGTCCAGCAAATAACTTCTCTTCAGGTGTTTATCCAATTCCCTTCTGAAAGCCATTGTTGAATCAGCCTTCCGCACACTCTTGTTCCAGATCTTAACTACTCTCTGTGTAAAAAGGTTTTCCCACATTTTGCTCTTGGCATCTTTCGCCAATCTTCTTCAATCAATGTCGTCTGGTTCTCGACCCAATGGGAACAGTTTTTCCCCATCTACTCTGTCCAGACACTTCATGATTTTGGACACCTCTGTCAAATCTCCTCTCAGCCTTCTCTTTTCTAAAGAGAACAGCCCAGCTTCTCAAATCTATCCACAAAAGTGAAGTCTCTCATCCGTGAAACCATTCTCGTAAATCTCTTCTGCACCCTCTCCAAAGTCTTCACGTCCTTCCAAAATGTGGTGCCCAGAATTGGACACACTGCTTCAGTTGTGGCCAAACCAGTGTTTTATAAAGCTTCATCCTAACTTTTTTATTATTCATTCATGGGATGTGGGCTTCACTGGCTGGGCCAGCATTTATTTCCCATTCCTAGTTGCCCTTGAGACCTTTCTTCTTTTGTACTCCATGGGCCGAACTTTCACCTTTTGATGTGGGGTCAGGAGTCGGGTCATTTCCTGACATCATGTTCCTATCTCCTGACCAGCAATGCCCGTTCACATTATTTTCATGGTGGGGTTGTAGGGGACAGTTGAAGTCAGGGTTGCCTCCTCCCTCAGCAGGCCCAAGGCAGAGACAGAGATGGGTAGGAGCCAAGGCAGCCAGGTTAAAATGTCTGCTTCCGATTGCTGGGACATGGCCCCATTCTAGATATGAGTATAAGGTACACTAACCCTCACCCTCTACCCTCATATACCCACACCTCCTCACCTACCTCTCCCCCATTCCCTTCCATCCCCCCACCTATGCCCTCACCCCCTTTATTCGCTACCCACTCACCCAATACCCCCTCATCGCTCTCATACCCACTTACCCAGTATCCTCTATATACAGAACACGAGTACTATACTAACATTGGGAAAGCTTTGAGAAGCTCCTAATTCTGTTAAAATAAACAAACAATAATTCAAAATCCACCTTAAAAATTTGACCTCCTAACCACTCATAGATCTGTCAAAGTGAACAAATCATATTTCAGAATCCTCTTAAAAAGCCATTATCCTCTTTGCTATTCATAAATCTGTCAAAACAAACAAACTATAATTCAACATCTACTTAAAAAATATCCTCCTAATCTGTCAAAATAAACAAACAGTAGTTCATCATCCATTTAAAAAGCATTATACTCTTAAATGCTCATAAATATGTTATGATAACCCAGCTCACAGTTACCTCACAACCTTATAAATGATCCCTGCTGAGTTGAATCTGTTAGTGTCTTTGGAACTCAGCCAAGCATTCACAATAAGATTCCATTCAACAACTTTGTTAACAAAACCTTCAGAGTTGAATACATTAAAGCCTTTGAAGTCAGCCAGAAGCTCAATCACCTATCAAAGTTTTAAAACAGCCAAAACATATGGTTGAGATGAACTTCAAAGAGGTCAGCCATCTGCTAAAGCTTTGAGACAGCCAAAATTCAAGGAAAACATGAATGTAAAGGGAGCATTTGACATAGCCAAATCTAGATTTCACTTTTGTGCAATGCAGAATAGCACATTATCCAGTTAATAATGTGCACATTATCCAGTTAATAACGTACTCTAATACATCTGAAGACTTTTCCACTTTCACAATGCTGATCAGTTTAATGGTCACCAACTTTTCAAAACCAAGCCCTATCACCATGGACTGTATTAACTTGTCACATAGCATTTCATTATGACAACTGAAGTTGGTAATGCTTTTTGAACTTACCTGTCATATGGTTCCCAACTTCAAACCTCATGATTCATGACATTTCTGAGCTGGTGTGAACCTTTCAAAGGCCGATCGACTCCATGAAAATTGTGGGGGGTCCTAATTACCCACTGACGCAATGGGGCCATCAATATCAGGACAGCTGGATGTGAGCTCATGACCAGCCTCCTTCCCCATGCCAATCAAAATTGCCAGTGACAGGAATAAGAGCAGGAATCCCAGAATTGGGTTGTGCCCACCATTTTTAAAGCCTTGCGCTAGGACAGAACATCTGGCCTTGTGTCTCTATTTACAAAGGCCCTGACCCTGTGTGCTTATAATAACTGTTTCGCAACCTGCCCTGCCACCATCAACAAAATATGCAAATATACACTCAGGTCAACCTGTTCCTGCATGCCATTCAGAATTGTATCCTTCATTTTATATTGCCTCTCGTTTTTCTACTTACCAAACATGTCATTTCTTGAAGTCTATCACTATCCTCTGCATAGTTCACAATTCTGTCAAGTTTTGTGTCAACTGCAAATTTTGAAATTGTGACCTGCTCATCCAAGTCTAAGTCGTTAACATAGATCAAGAGAAGCTGTGGTCCCAACACTGATCCCTGGGGAGACCCACTATGTACCTTCCTCAAATTTGAGCTACAACCATTCACCACTACTCTCTCTTTCCTGCCACTTAACCACCTTCGTATCCATGCTACCCTTCCATGGGCTTCAATTTTGTTGACAAGCTTGTTATCACAAACTCTCAGAATTGTTACAGTCAAGGAGGAGGTAATTTGGCCGGTTGAGCCTGCGCAGTCTTTCCAAAAAGACAATTCACTTCGTGCCATTCTCCTGGCTTCCCCTATCACCCCACACATTGTCCTTTTTCAAATAACAGTCTAATTCCCTTTTGACTACCTCGATTGAACCTGTCTCCACCACGTTCTCAGGCAGTGCATGCCAGACCCTAACCGCTCACTGCATTAAGAAGTTTCTTCTCATATTGCTTTTGCTTTTATTGTCAATTACTTCAAATCCATGCCACTTGTTCTCGATCCTTCCGTGAGTGGGAACAATTTCTCCCTATCTACTCTGTCAAGACCCCTTATGGCCTTGAATATCTCGATCAAATCACATCTCAGCCTTGTAAGTGTAGGTCCCTTACAGTCTGAAATGGGAGAATTTATAATAGAAACAAGGAAATGGCAGAGGAATTAAACAACTACTTTAGTTTTGTCTTCATGGAGGAAGACACAAGTAACTTCCCAGAAATACTACGGAATCGAGGATTAAGTGAGCAGGAGGAATTGAAGGAAATTAATATTACTAAAAAAAGTGCTGGAGAAATTAATGGGACTGAAAGCCGATAAATCCCCAGGGCCTGATAATCTACATCCCAGGATACTAAAGGGGGTGGCCATGGAAATAGTGGATGCATTGGTTATAATTTTCCAAAATTCTGCAGATTCTGGAACAGTCCCAGATGATTGGAGGGTGGAAGATATAACACCACTATTTAAAAAAGGAGGGAGGGAAAAAACAGGGAATTACAGACCGGTTGGCCTAACATCAGTGGTAGGGCAAATGCTAGAGTCGACTATAAATGATGCGATAACAGGACACTTAGAAAATATCAACAGGATTAGACAATGTCAATATGGATTTATGAAAGGGAAATCATGTTTGACAAACCTACTGGAGTTTTTTGAGGATGTAGCTAGCAGAATAGATAAGGGAGAACCAGTGGATGTGGTGTATTTGGATTTTCAGAAAGCTCTTGATAAAGTCGATAACAGGTTAGTGTGTAAAATTAAAGCACATAGGATTGGAGGTAATATGTTGGCATGGACTGAGAATTAGTTAGCAGACAGGAAACAGAGAGTAGGAATAAATGGGTCTTTTTTGGAAAGGCAGGCGAAGACTGGTGGGTACTGCAGGGATCAGTACTTGGGCCCCAGCTATTCACAATATATATCAATGATTTGGATGAGGGAACTAAATACAATATTTTGAAGTTTTCTGACAACACAAAACTGGGTGGGAATGTGAGTGGTAAGGAGGATGTTAAGAAGCTTCAAGGCAATTTAGACAAATTGAGTGAGTGGGCAAATACAAGGCAGATGCAGTATAACATGGATAAGTGTGAAGTTATCCACTTTGGTAGAAAAAACAGAATGGCAGAGTATAATTTAAATGGTGATAGATTGGGAAATGTTGATGTACAAAGGGACCTGGGTGTCCTTGTACACCAATCACTGAAAGCAAGCATGCAGGTACAGCAAGCAGTTAAGGCAAATGGTATGTTAGCCTTCATTGTGAGAGAATTTAAGTACAGGAGCAAGGATGTCTTACTGCAGCTGTACAGGACTTTTGTGAGACCACACCTGGAGTGTGCAGTTTTGGTCTCCTTACCTAAGAAAGGATATATTTGCCATAGGGGGAGTGCAACGAAGGTTCATCAGACTGATTCTGGGATGGCAGGATTGTCATATGAAGAGAGATTGGGCCAACTAGGCTTGTATTCACTGGAGTTTAGAAGAATGAGAGGCGATCTCATTGAAACATAAAATTCTGAAAGGGCTGGACGGACTAGATGCATGGATGATGTTTTCTCTGGCTGGAGCATGGGGGTGTCTAGAACAAGTGGTCACAGTCTCAGGATATGTGGTAGGCCATTTAGGACTGAGATGAGGAGAAACTTTTTCACTCAGAGGGTGGTGAACCTGTGGAATTCTCTACCACAGAGGATTGTGTAGACCAAATCACTGAATATACTTAAGAAGGAAATAGATTTCTAGACAGTAAAGGCGTTAAGGGATATGGGGAGAGAACGGGTGTATGGTGTTGAGATAGAGGATCAGCCACGATCATACTGAATGGCGGACCAGGCTCGAAGGACCGAGTGACCTACTCCTGCTCCTATTTTCTATGTTTCTATGTTTCTCTTCTCCAAGGAAAACAGTACTAACATCTCCAGTCTATCTTTATAACTGAGGTTCCTCAATCCTGGAACCATTCTCATGAATTTTTTCTCCACTCTCTCTAATGCCTTCGCATCCTTCCAAAAGTGTGGTGCCCAGAACTGGACGCCATACTCCAACTGAGGCCAAGCTAGTGACTTTTACAAGTTCAACATAACCTCCTTTCCTTTAGAGTCTAGAAATCTATCTATTTCCTTCTTAAATATATTCAGTGACTTGGCCTCCACAGCCTCCTGTGGTAGAGAATTCCACAGGTTCACCACCCTCTGAGTGATTAAATTTCTCCTCATCTCAGTCCTAAATGCTCTACCCAGTATCCCGAGATTGTGACCCCTTGTTCTAAACCCCAGCAGCCAGAGGGAACATCATTCCTGCACACAGCCTTTCCAGCCCTATGCTCCTCCTATTAAAGCCTAGGATGCCTAATTAACAACATCCTCAACCTGTCCAGTCACCTTCAATGATTTATGCACATATACACCCAGGTCCTTCTGCCCCTCTACCCCCCTTAGCATTGTACCCTTTATTTTATATTGTCTTTCCCATGTTCTTCTACCAAAATGAATTACTTCACTTTTTTCCACATTGAGCTTCATCTGCCTCCTGTCCACCCATTCCACCAACTTGCCTATGTTCCTTTTTTCTTTTCATTCATGGGATGTACACGTCGCTGGCTAGGTCAGAATTTATTGCCCATCCCTAATTGCCCTTGAGAAGGTTGTAGTGAACTGCCATGTGATGTAGGTACACCCACAGTGCTGCTAGAGAGGGAGTTCCAAGATTTTGACCCAGCGGCAGTGAAGGAACGGTGATATATTTCCAAGTCAGGATGGTGAGTGGCTTGGAGGGGAACTTCCATATGGTGGTGTTCCCATGTGTACGCTGCCCTTGTCCTTCCAGATGGTAGTGGTTGTGGGTTTGGAAGGTGCTGCCTAAGGAGACAATGAGTTGCTGCAGTCCATCTTGTAGATAGTACACACTGCTGCTACTGTGCATCAGTGGTGGAGACAATGAATGTTTGTGGAAGGGATGCCAATCAAGTGGGCTGCTTTGTCCTGGATGGTGTCAAGCTTCTTGAGTGTTGTTGGGGCTGTACTCATCCAAGCAAGTGGAGAGTATTCCATCACACTCCTGACTTGTGCCTTCTAGATGGTGGACAGACTTTGGGGAATCAGGAGGTGAGTTACCTGCTGCAGGATTCCTAGCCTCTGACCTGCTCTTGCAGCACAGTATGTATATGGCTAGTGCAGTTCAAGTTCTGGCCAATGGTAACCCCCAGGCTGTTAATAGTGGGGGATTCAGCAAAGGTAATGCCATTAAATGTCGAGGGGCAATGATTAGATTCTCTGTTGATGGAGATGGTCATTGCCTGGCACTTGTGTGGCACAAATCTTACTTGCCACTTGTTAGCTCAAACCTGGGTATTGTCCAGGTCTTGCTGCATTTGGACATGGACTCGTGAACTTCAGTCTCTGAGGAGTCGCGAATGGTGCTGAACGTTGTGCAATCAACTGTGAACATCCCACTTCTGACCTTATGATGGAAGGAAGGTCATTGATGAAGCAGTTGAAGATGGGGTTGGGCCTGGGACACTACCCTGGGGAACTCCTGCAGTGGTGTCCTGGAACTGAGATGATTGATCTCCAGCAACCACAACCATCTTCCTTTGTGTTAGGTTTGACTCCAACCAGTGGAGAGTTTTCCCCCTAATTCCCATTGACTCCAGTTTTGCTAGGGCTCCTTGATGCAACACTTGGTCAAATGTGGCCCTGATGTCAAGGGCAGTCACTCTCATCTCACCTCAGGGGTTCAGCTCTTTTGCCAATGATTGATCCTAGGCTGTAATGAGGTCAGGAGCTGAGTGGCCCTCATGGAACCCAAACTGAGCATCAGTGAGCAGGTTATTGCTAAGCAAGTGCCGCTTGATAGCACTGTTGATGACCCCTTCCATTACTTTACCGATGATTGAGGGGTGGTAATTGGCTGGGTTGGATTTGACCTGCTATTTGTGTATGGGACATACCTGTGCAATTTTCCACATTGCCAGGTAGATGCCAGTGTTGTAATTGTTCTGGACCAATTTGGCTAGGAGGTCAGTTTCTGGAGCACTTGTCTTCAATACTATTGCCGGAAAGTTATCAGGGCCTATAGCCTTTGCTGTATCCAGTGCTTTCAGCCGTTTCTTGCTATCATGTGGAGTGAATCGAATTGGCTAAAGGCTGGCATCTGTGATGCTGAGGACCATCAGGGGAGGCTGAGATGGATCATCCACTTGGCACTTCTGGCTGAAGATTGTTGCAAATGCTTCAGCCTTATCTTTTGCAGTGATGTGCTGGGTGTCCCCATCACTGAGGATGGGGATATTTGTGGAGCCTCCTCCTCCATTTGATGTTTAATTGTCCACCACCAATCATGACTGAATGTGGCAAGACTGAAGAGCTTAGATCTGATCCGTTGGTTGTGGAATCCCTTCGCTCTGTCTATCACTTGTTGCTTATGCTGCTTGGTACGTGTTGTAGCATCTCCAGGTTGACACCTCATTTTTAGGTATGCCTGGTGCTGCTCCTGGCATGCCCTCCTGCACTCTTCGTTGAACCAGGGTTGATCCCCTGGCTTGAAGGTAATGGTAGAGTGGGGGAATATGCCAGGCCATGAGGTTACAGATTGTGTTCGAGTACAATTCTGCTGCTGTTGATGATCCACAGTGCCTCATGATTGCCCAGTCTTGAGTTGTTAGATCTGTTCAAAATTTATCCCATTTGGCACAGTGGTAGTGCCACACAACACGATGGAGGGTATCCTCAATGTGAAAACGGGACTTTGTCTCCACAACGACAGTCGGTGGTCATTTCTACTGATACTGTCTTGGACAGATGCATCTGTGGCAGGCAGGTTGGTGAGGATGAAATCCAATATGTTTTTCCCTTTTGTTGGTTCCCTCACCACCTGCTGTAGACCCAGACTAGCAGCTATGTCCTTTAGGACGTGTCCAGCTCAGCCTACCAAGCCACTCAGCTACTCTTGGTGATGGACATTGAAGTGCCCACCCAGAGTACGTTCTGTAGCCTTGACACCTTCAGTCCTTCCTCCAAGTGGTGTTCAACATGGAGGAGCACTGGTTCATCAGCTGAGGGAGCGCGACACATGGCAATCAGCAGAAGCTTTCCTTGCCCATGTTTGACCTGATGGCATGAGACTTCATGGGGTCCGGAGTCAATGTTGAGGACTCCTAGGGAAACTCTCTCTCGACTGTATACCACTGTGCCGCTACCTCTGCTGGGTCTGTCCTGCCGGTGGGACAGGACATACCCAGGGATGGTGATGGTGGTGTCTGGGTCATTGTCTGTCAGCTATGAATCAGTGAGTACAACTATGTCAGGCTGTTGCTTGACTAATCTGTGAGATAGCTCTTTCAGTTTTGGCACCAGCCCCCAGATGTTAGTGAGGAGGACTTCGTAGGGTTGACAGGGCTGAGTTTTCCGTTGTCGTTTCTGATGCCTAGGCCAATGCCAGGTGGTCTGTCCGGTTCCATTCCTTTTAGACTTTCTAGCGATTTGATACAACTGTGTGTCTTGCTAGGAAGGAAATGTTCCCGTGTTCCTTTGAACACTATCCTCCTCAAAGTTTACAATCCTGTACCATGTGCAAATTCTGAAGTTGTGCCCTGTACACCAAGGTCCAGCTCAATATATATCAGAAAAATGAAGGATCCCAACAATGACCTTCAGGAAACTCTACTACGAACATTCCTCCAGCCTGAAAATCATCCATTTACCACTATTCTCTGTTTCCTGTCACTCAGCCAATTTCATATCAATGTTGCTGCTGTCCTTTTTATTCCATGAAATTGCAAGTCTGTCATGTGGCACTGTACCAAATGCCTTTTGGAAGTCCATGTGCACTATATCATATCATTGCCCTCATCAGCACTCTCTGTTACCTCTTCAAAAAACTTCGGCAAGTTAGTTAAACAAAGTTTTCCCTGAAGAATCCATGTTGGCTTTGTGTTGCCACAAAACCATGTCGATTATGTGACACTTTATCAAACAGATTTTGGAAGTTCATTATGACACACAAACTACTGTTAGGAAATAGAGATAATTTAAATAAGTTACAGTTGTATTTTTGTGTGTAGGAATAAGGTATACCTTTAAGTTGAAATTCAATTTATATTTTTTCTAGTTGTGGGTTAAAAGGTGAAACCTTGGATCTAGTTTCACTTTTGAGTGGAGACAGCAGGTCTGAAGCTCTGTTTGGATACCTGCATTTCTAATAAGATTTTTATGACTGTTGAAGGAGTCATCCCAGGAGCTTCCCTGGGAGTCCTCAACATCGACTCGGACCCCATGAAGTCTCATGCCATCAGGTCAAACCTGGGCAAGGAGAGTTAAGGCAAACAAGAGTAGAAAAAACTGTGCTGTTGCCCAGCAACATGGGTCAAGAGAAGGAGGCCCCATAAATACACAGGGTAGAATCTTACCTATGTCAGGAGGGCTGGGCGGAAGCGGGCGGGGGCAGGTGCAGAGCCGATCGCCACATGTGATTGGCTTTGCGCAGGTCAATTAAGACCCGCCCAGCGTAAGGCACAGCCGGTAACACTCAGCGCTACCTGTGCGGGCGGGGGGGGGCGAGGAGGAAGAGTTGGGGCCTGCGCTCTTTCGCACATGGGCATGGAACTGCCTCAGGGAGATTAAGTAAATAATAAAAGTTTTTAAATTATAAAGTTAAAAATTATTTAAACATATCCCCTCATGTAACAGTGTCACATGAGTTGGGACGTGTTCGTGAAGTCAAGAAAGTTTATTTATTTATTTTATACAAGCTTCAGGAATCCTCATCCCACCCGTGGAAGAGGCTTCCTGAAAATCGGAAAGGCCGCTTGGGCTCTTTGCCTGCCCGCCAACCTTAAGGTTGGACGGGCAGAGTTGTTAACAACTTTAATTGTTTTTTTTAATGGCTTTTATAGGCTGTTGATAGTTGGCGGGCGCACAGCTGCCTCTGGCGCGTGCCTGCCGAACGAAATATTGAAATGACGCGCAATGACATCAGGACATACGCCCAACGTCATCACACGCCATTATATGCGTCGGCATGTTGGGCCTGCCCCCACACGTTGACGGCAATATTCTTCCCACAGACAGAAAAAAACTGAAATAAAGCAGTTTGAGCTCAATTGAAAGCAGCTGCCGGAGAGGCTGGACAGCAGAGGGGGCAGATAGCAAGTCCCAAACTGAAGTTGAAGCCAGGGTTCCAGAGAGACTGGATACTGGGAGAGGGAACTGCAGAGAGAGCAGATCTCCCAAAAGAATCAAAAGGTTCCAAAGCCAAGGAGTGAGATAGAAAGGAAAGGTCCCAAAAAAATCTTCTAGTCATAGGAAAAACAGGAATCTGGAAAAGATCCTGTTCTGTGGAAGTGACTGTTAGGAGCAGAGAAAAAGGCTTCAAGCTTAAAGAGAAGAAAGCTGCAGGATGCAGATTTAACGCGATATAGGTGTGCAAGAAGTCAGAAGGTCCAAGGAGACAGCTGAAGGGCTGTAACACTTTACCATGGGCATGCGAAGCAGTGGTGTTCTGTTGGCATGGCTGAATCAGTGAGAGCGAGAGTGCGTGGAAGGAAGATTGAATGCATGTGGTGACCCAGGGGAGAGGAACATCGGAAGGAAAGTTTGAAGCCCTGGAGGCGGACCCTTGTGGAAGGCACCTGAGAGAAAGCGTCAGTTTGGGAGAAGATTGCAAAGTGAGTTCTTTGAGAGTGGAGATTGGAAACCCTTGTGCGAAAGACGGAGTTCAGTGAGACTGAAGCAAAAAACTGCAGATGCTGGAAATCCAAAACAAAAACAAAAATACCTGGAAAAACTCAGCAGGTCTGGCAGCATCTGCGGAGAGGGATACAGTTAACGTTTTGAATCCGAATGACCCTTCAACAGAACAATTCTGTTGAAGGATCATTTGGACTCGAAACGTTAACTGTGTTCCTCTCCGCAGATGCTACCAGACCTGCTGATTTTTTCCAGGTATTTTTGTTTTTGTTTCAGTGAGACTGGTTGGCTCAGTGTGACAAGCTTGTTGGGGGGGAGGTGAGGAGAGATCCATAGCACCTGTCTGGGGTGGCATCTGTCACTTGGTTTCAGAGTGTGGTGTGCCTAACCACAAGTCGCCTATTGGTTTGCATGGACTATGCACTTACTGTGAAAATTAGATTATAAGGTAGCTTTTGTAACTTGTGTTATCCGTATGAATCTGTATGTATTTGTAAAGGTATAGTTGTGGGTGAAGGAATGTTGTAATATAGTTCACCTTTTCTTGTTTAATAAATATTTTATTCATTTGTTAAAATTTCATCAGTTGACTCCAGTGACTCTGTTCAGTAGCCACTCCCCCACGCATCTAAACAAACAAATAAAAGTTAGGATCTATCAAGCCAGGTTCCACCCTGGGATCAGGCTTGTCCAGGGGTAACATCAGCTGGGATCATAACACTACCTTATCTCATGATCCCTCTCTGTTACCTCATCAAAAAACTCAAATTATTTAAATACAATTTGCTCTTAACAAATCCATATTCCTTTAAGCACAGGAGGGCATTTGATCCTTTAACCATCAACTTGCACTCAGTTGTCAGTTACACTCTTGCCTCTGTATCAGAAGGTCATGGATTGAAGTCTCACTCCAGAGACTCGAGCACACAATTGATGCGGACACTCCCAGTGCTGTACCGAGAGAGTGCCGTCTTTTAGGATATAATGTTTGGGATGCCTGTTCTGATGGATGTGAAAGATCTCATGGCAACATTTTAAAGGAGGTCATGGTTCTCCCTGGTGTCCTGGTCAACTTGCTTACCTCAGCCAAAATCGTCAAAGTACATTATCTGATTATTTAACTTGTTATTTGCTCTGTGCTAATTGGCTGCCATCTTTGCAACAGTCACAGCTTTGATGGATAATGAAGCGCATTGAGATGTTGGTGGGATGTAACAAGTGGTGTGCCACAGGGATTGACTATAGTCAATCAATATAAATGACTTGGATGAAGAGACAGATGGTATTGCTGCTAAATTTGCTGATGATATAAACATGGAGGAAAGTAAGTTGCGAAGAGGACATACGGAGGCTATAAAGTGATGTAGATAGGTTAAGTGAGTGGGCAAAGACCTGGAAAATGGAGTATAATGTGGGAAAATGTGAAATTGTCCATTTTGGCAGAAAGACTATAAGAGAAGTATATTATCTAAATGGTGAGAGATTGCAGCGTTCTGTGATTCAGAGGGATCTGGGTGTCCTAGTGTATGAATCACAAAAAGCTAGTATGCAGATACAGCAAGTAATTAAGAAAGCTAATAGAATGTTATCATTTATTGAGAGGGGAATTAATTACAAAAGTAGGGAGGTTATGCTTCAGTTGTACAGGGCACTGGTGAGATCACATCTGGAGTATTGCATACAGTATTGGCCTCCTTATTTAAGGAAAGATGTAAATGCATTGGAAACAGTTCAGAGAAGGTTTAGTAAACTAATACCTGGAATGGGTGGGTTGTCTTAAGAGGAAAGGTTGGACAGTTTAGACTTGTATCAACTCGAGTTTAGAAGAGTAAGAGGTGACTTGATCGAAACCTTTAAGATCCTGAGGGGTCTTGACAGGGTGGATTTGGAGAGGATGTTTCCTCTTGTGGAAGAATCTAGAACTAGAGTCCACGGTTTAAAAATAAGGGGTCGCTCATTTAAGACAGAGATGAGGAGAAATTTTTTCTCTCAAAGGGTAGTGGGTCTTTGGAACTCCCTTCCTCAAAAGGCAGTGGAAGCAGATTCTTGAATATTTTTAAAGCAGAGCTAGATAGATTCTTGATTAACAAGGATTTTTGGGGGTAGACAGGAGGTTACAATCAGATCAGCCATGATCTTATGAATGGTGGAGCAGGTTTGAAGGGCCGAGTGGCCAACACCTGCTCCTAGTTCATATGTTTGTATGTTCATATGTCCTGAGGATGAGAAAGACAATATAAGATCATGATTCATATTCTTATGTTTACGGAACAGAGATGTACTGAGTAAAGAACTACTGTAGGTTCTTGGTGTTTTCATATCTTTGCACTCTTCTTTTGGAGAATAGTGTGAATTTACAGGAGGACTCATATGCTGATAAACACTGATTGGCCACAACATGAACGCTACGTCCATAGTCATGACCAGCTTTATCCCAGCCATCGGGGAGAGGGGAGGTAAAGTCCAGAGTGACCAACTCTCGGGGGAAAAAAATTAAGGGACACTTTGGTTTGGGGGACCAAACAGCATGTGAAACTCTGAGTGCAGGAGCAGGAGGTGGTCACCTTGTATTAGCCATCTATGGCAGGAAATTTTTCCAGGCTCCAACAATGAAAGAGTGGATGGAAGAATCTCACTGAATATCAACCCAGAATTCTGAGCCGAGACTCCTTCTCTAATTACAGAACCATCTGGAGTGGGATTTAAACCAATTTCCTTCTGATTCAGAGATGGGCATGTTATCAATGAGCCAATTGGTTACTGAGTTCACTAAAAACAAAAGAGATTAATTAGAATTTAAAGTGATGTCAGCTACAGAAACATTTTGTATGTGTTTGTATACATAATGACAGTAGCCACACTTCAAGAGTAAATGATGAACCTATATTTTATATAGCAATCTTAGAATGTCCCAAAGTGTTTCACAGTCAATTACTTTTTGAAGTGCAGTCACAATTGTAATGGAGGAAACATAGCAGCTAATTTATGCACAGCAACCTCCCATAATGACCAGGAAAAGTGTCTTTGTGATGTTGGTTCAGGGATAAATATTGACTAGGACACTGGGGGAGTGTAGTATATTTCAAGATCTGATCATTTTGTTATATTGCCCTCTCTGCTGCCCTCTCTGTTGGGGAGGTGTAAATAAAGTTAGTTCAAGGATGGCTGCTTCCAGCTTAGCACTGTTAACCATACTCAGTGTAATACGCAACAGAAAGATGATGGAAAGATGTGATGGAATTTTATTTACATTTCATTTGAGAAGGTATGGACTGGAGAACATTTAGACTCATTTTGGAACTCCTAACGTTGATTTTGAGAAGTTTCAGCAATTTGAAAGATTGCTCCATGTGCACTCACACAGTAAGTCAGCATGGTATGTAATTGAAAAAATGACACTGAAGGTAAAGTTGGGGACAATGGGGGAATTCAACCCAAACAAAGAGGACAGGTCTGATTACAAATGAAGATTTCACATTTGCCTGAAAGAGAATAAAATAGATGAGGATAGAATAAATGTTTTCCTCACCATGATGGGACAGATGTTTTTGAGCTGGCCTCTAGCCAATGTTGCCTGAGATCCCCGTCTTGTGGAACATGCTGAAATTAATGAGATTCTGGACTCATGTGGCGGCACAACTAAGAATGAAGTTACACTGAGAGTGACATTCCGTGAAAGGAAACAGTTGCCAAGTGAGGCTGTTGCAGGTTACATTCTCAGCTTAAGGGAACTCCTTCATCACTGTGGGTATGACAAAAACTTAGAAATCAACCTGAGAGATACGTTCATAGGGCATTCAGGCCATGTTTTTTGAGCAAAGGCAAAAGCTGACGTGGGAGAAGATCTGCAATGAGCCCACAGCCATGGAAATGACAGAAAGATATAGGCTGGGATTTCCCGACCCTGCCCTGCGGAAAGTCAGTGGACTTTTGGCTGGCCCACCGCATCCCCCGTGGTGGGTCTCACTGCCGCGGGAACAGAACATCCTGCCCATAGTTGCAGATTGCGAGGTTTTTGCTGGGCTGACAGGGGAGGTCCACTGGATTTCAGTCGGATTCAGGCCACCACAGTCAAGCTCACAGCCTCACTCAGGAATTTAGATGCTATCATTGCCATGGTAGTCACCAACAATTTAATTACCTCCATTTCCAGTCAAATAGCTATGCCTGTGGGAAAGTCGGTCATACCCAGACAGCATGCAGGAGTAGAGAAAGCAGTTAAGCTCTAGGTCAAAACCATCCACCAGTTAAAGGTGGTGGTAGATCTAAAGTTAGTTCAGGAGTCTGGAAGGCCTCAAGTGTGCATATGATAGATATGGAAACAGAAGTTGGTGTTATTGAGCAGGAAGATCAGGAGCTGTACTCAGTCAGAGAGCAAGAAAAACAGTACACAGAAGATGAGGGTAAAAGGGCTATAGATATACTGGGAAATTTGGGTCTGATACTAGTGGCTTAAACTTAAAGGCAATTACAAGTGTATAAAGACAGAGATGACAGAGTTGGCTAAAGTAGAGCGGTAGAAAAGGTTAAAATGTAAAACTGTAGAGAAGCAGTGGCAGACATTTAAGGAGATGTTTCATAACTCTTAGAAAAATTGTATTCCTTGAGAAAGAAAGATGCTTCGAGAAGGATGCAAGATCCATGATTAACTTAAGGAAGTTAAGGATGGTGTCAACTTGAAAGAAAGACTGTACAATGCTGCAAAGATTAGTGGTAGCCTAGAAGATTGGGAAAATTTTAGAAACCAGCAAAGGATGGCTTAAAAAATATAGAGGGAGAAATTGGAGTATAAGAGAAAACTAGCAAGGAATATAAAGACAGACAATACAAGCCTCTGAGTTTTGTTACTCTGTGGCATTCTCTTCCCCTAGAAAAAAAGTGAAGGCTGGGTCATTGAATTTATTCAAAGCTGAGTTAGATAGATTCTTGATAGGCAAGGGAGCCAAGGGTCACGGGGACACACTGGAAAGTGGAGTTGAGGCGCTAGAGGAGAGTTCTTTGTGGATGTAACAAGCAGGGTAGATAAATGGAAACCAGTAGGGATCGTGTGTTTGGATTTCCAAAAGGCATTCAATAATGTGCTGTTTAAATAGTCATTGCACAAGATAAGAGTTCATGGTGTTGGGAGTGATATAGTAGCATGGATAGAGGATTGGTTATCTAACAGGAAATAGAGAATCGGGATTAATGGGTCATTCTCAGGTGGGTAAGCAGTAACTGGTGGAGATCGGTAATTGGTGCAGGGTCAGTGCTGGGGGTTCAACTATTTACGATCTATACTAATAACTTGGATGAAGGAACAGTCTTTATTTTAGGAAAATCTGCTTATAATACAAAGATAGGTAGGAAAGCAAGTTGTGAGAGTTGTAGCCCCAAATTTGTACAAGCTCTTCCAAAGTTTAAGGAAAAAGACATTGAAACGTTCTTCATTTCATTTGAGAAGGTAGCTAAACAGATGAAATGGCCACAGGAGTACTGGACATTATTATTACAGTCTAAGTTGTTGGGTAGAGCGCATGAGGTATATGCTTCGCAGTCTGAAGAGGTATCAGTGAATTATGATGTGGTGAAAAAGGCTATTTTGAGTGCAACAAAAACAGAAAATGCTGGAAAAACTCAACAGGTCTAACAGCATCTGTGGAGAGAAAAACAGAGTCAATGGCCTGAATTTTCGGCCCAGTGAGCGGGGGCAGGGCCCGCTCGCCGAGACATAAAATGACGTTGTGACTCACCAGTGTCAGGAATCACTTCCAACTGTAGATTCTGTGCTATACTTTTAATTGGCCTGCCCATGTAAACCGGTGGTGCGGACGCGATTGGGTTCGCCACTGCACAACTACCCCCACCCCCTCCCCCCAACCCCTCGAGTCTGCATGAATTCTTCAGAGACTGTTTGTGGACTATCGAAAGGTGAATGCAGTGAGAAAAGCGGATTCATACCCTCTACCATGGTTGGAATATTGCATTGAGAAAGTGGGACAATCAAATTTATCACAAAGATTGACTTGCTAAAAGGATATTGACAGGTACTGTTGGAGAGGGCAAAGGAGATATCAGCTTTTGTAACACCCAGTGGACTATATCAGTTTAAAGTCATGCTATTTGGTATGAAGAATGCACCTGCGACATTTCAAAGACTGACAAACAAATTAATTGCAGGTCTAAGCAATTGTGCTGTTTATATTGATGATCTAATCATTTTCAGTCCTATGTGAGAGGAGCATTTATAGCATCTGGAAAGATTATTTTCTTGATTACAAGAAGCTAATTTGGTGATGAACTTGGCTAAAAGTGAATTTGCAAAAGTGCAAGTTACGTATCTAGGCCATACCATTGGACATGGTAAGGTGGCTCCGAGAGATGTGAAAGTCAGGGCTATCATGGACTTCCCAGCGTCTACAACAAATCGAGAAGTTTTGAGATTTCTGGACATGAGTGGGTTTTACCGGAAATTTGTACCAAATTTTAGCAGTGTGGTTGCTCCACTGACTGAACGATTAAAAAAGAACTAGAAATTTCAATGGACACTGGATTGTCAGAAGTCATTCAATAGTTTGAAAACTGTATAAACTATGACACCAATGTTGGTAGTACCCAATTATGCCAAGCAACTTAAGTTGGCCGTAGACGCAAGCAATATAGGCACTGGGGCTGTACTGTTACAAGAAAATGACACTGGAATTAAAAACTGATAGGCTATTTTTCACGGAAGCTGAATGTACAACAGAGAAGATATCCAATGATAAAATAAGAGGCCTTGGGTTTGGTGTTAGCGTTGCAGCATTTTGAAATTTATGTTGCAAACAATTCATTAGAAACAATTATTTAGACAAATTTTGAGACAAAAGTGCAAGACTTGTTAGGTGGATTCTATTATTACAATCATTTAATCTACATATTATATGTGTTGCAGTAGAGAAAATCTGTCCGCAGATGTGTTTGAAGAGTTTGAAGGGTAAAGGAAAATTGGACATTTTAAGAAGAAGACCTAGACACTGAACTGGAGTGATTTCTGTTGATACCCAGGACTTGTGTGTATTTTTATATATTATTATGTTACTGCATGCATCCGGTGGTGTAAAAATATAGGAGATATTGTGAGATGGGTTATTAAAAAATGAAGCCGTCTTTTAGAATTATGCCGGTTCATTTTTCAATAGGGAAGGGGATGTCATGATGATATTAATGTATATAATGTTATTGGAAATTATTTTTAAATTGGATTTGTAGTAGGGTCTGTGTCTGTGGGTTTGAGTGTGTGTGTCTTAACTGGATTAAAGCGAGCTTGTCTGGGTGCTTTGATGTATAGTGGTTTTGAGATGTTAAACAGTAAGGTAAAGGGCACACTTGCACTTTTGTTGAATAAACTATTCAAAGACTGGAGGTGAAATCTTGCACCTAGTTAGGAGGCACCAAGCAATATATTTATATTACCATTAAAATTAGTGCTATGAAAGCGGTTTTATTGTTAGAAGAGCTGGAGTTCAAAGGGCTCGGTGATATAATGAGAATTTGCATTCAAAGGGAAGGGGAAGGCTAGAAATATACAGAAAAGGATTTTGTGTGTGGGTCAGAGGAATGCCACCCATAAGCCCTATCACTGTGTCTGCGAAGGAACCAATTGAAAGGAACCTCATTTTGAATTCATAAGATAAAATGTGCTTTGTCTGGTGTCGGTTTAAGTCTATGGGTAGAATTTTGCCCCCCCATGAGGGGAGTTGTGTGGGGGTGGGCGTGGGTGGGCATGGACCCGATCAGCACCCCCAATCGGGTCCGCGCCGCCATCTTACGTGGGCAGACCAATTAAGGCCTGCCCAGCGTAATGCACACCCAGAAGCACTGTGTGCTCTTGTGTGTTCCATGAGTCGGGAGTGCGCTCTTTCGTGCATGTGTGCGAAAGAGTGCAGAAATCTCCCTGGAGCACAGAGGTGCCTCAGGGAGATAAGTTTTAAAAGGTTAATAAAATGGAGAAATCATTTTTATGACATGTCCCCTCATGTGAAACTGCCACATGAGCTGGGACATGTGCATTCATTTTAATAAAAAATTGTGTGAAAATTTAAAATCGTTCATGAAACTTCATCTCTCCCATGGATAAGGGTCCATGAAAAATGCGAAGGCCGCCTGGGCTCTTCACCTGCCCCCCCCACCAACCTTAAGTTTCGACGAGCAGCTCAGGTAATTGCTTAATTGTCTTTTTAAACGGCCTTAATAGGACTTTGACAATTCAGTGGGTACACAGCCGAGTCGGCTGCGCGCCCGCCAAACTGAAAATCTAAATGACGTGTGGTGACGTCGGGACACATGCCCGATGTCACCCTGCCTCATTTTACGCCTCGGCGAGGGGACCCCGCCCCCGCTCACCGAGCCAAAGATTCAGACCTATGGGCTATTGTTGCCTTGGGGTAGATGACCTGGGAGTGATTAATTTGGGGATTTGTTTAATAGTTATTATGGTAGTAATTTGTAGACTTGTGTATGTGTTTAATACCTTGTTAAATTAATAAATGTTTAATTTAATTTGTATAAAAAATCTCTGGAGGCTTGGTGGTTTCGTTTCTGAATTCAAAGCTGCATTGACAGTTGTTTAAAGTTTCCCTCTGTAATTTTAAATAACTCAGGCTTTACCAACTGCTGTGTCATAACACCATCCACTACCTCATTAGCCACCCCTTTTAAGACCCTCGGATGAAGTCCATCTGGACCCGGAGACTTGTCAACCCGCAGCTCCATCAGTTTGCTCAGTACCGCTTCCCCAGTGATTGTAATTTCACCAAGTTCCTCTCTCCCGATTTACAGCTGTTACTGGAATTTTTTTTGTATCCTTTATAGTGAAGACAGAAGCAAAATAGTTGTTCATTTCACCCGCCATTTCCTTATTATCTGCTATTAACTCCCCATTCTCTAGAGGGCCAAAACTCACTTTACTTACTCTTTTCCGGTTTAAATGCCTGTAGAAATGCTTGCTATCTCTTTTAATATTTCTAGTTAGCTTCCTCTCATTCTCTAATTTCTTTCTGCTGATTAACCTTTTAGTCATTTCCTGCTGTTCTTTATATTCTGACCGATCATCTGACCCGCCCCTCATCTTTGTGCAATTATATATTTTTTCCTTAAGTTTGATGCTTTCCCTAATTTCTTTAGTTAACCACCAATGGTGGTTCTTTCCTTTAGTGTTTTTCTTTTTAGTAGGAATATACACATTCTGAGATAGGGATGAGGAGGGATTTCTTCTCTCAGAGAATCATTAGCCTTTGTAATTCTCTTCCCCAAAAACCAGTGGAGACTGGATCATTAAATATATTCAAGGCTGAGTTTGACAGACTGTTGATCGATAAGGGAGTTAAGGGTTATTGGGGACAGGCAGGAAAGTGGAGTTAAGGCCACAATCAGATCAGCCATGATCTTATCAAATGGTGGAGCAGGCTTGGCGGGCCGAATAGTATATTCACAGAATCTTAATGGCACAGAAGGAGACCATTCGGCCCATTGTGTCTGCACCGGCTCTCCAAATGAGCATTATGACCTGGTGCCATTGCCCTGCCTTTTCCCTGTACCAATGCACTTTGCTTCTATTCAAATACTCATCTAATGCCCTCTTGAATGCCCCTATTGAACCTGCCTCCACCACACATCCAGGCCGTGCATTCCAGACCCGAACCACTCGTTGTGTGAAAAAGTTTTTTTCTCACGTCACATTTGCTTCTTTTGCAAATCACTTTAAACCTGTGCCCTCTCGTTCTTGATCCTTTTACGAGCGGGAACAGCTTCTCTCTATTCTGTCCAGCCCCCTCATGATTTTGAAAACTTCTATCAAGTCTCCCCTCAGCCCTCTCCTCTCCAAGGAAAAAAGTCCCAACCTCTCCAATCTATCCTCATAGCTGAAGTTTCTCATCCCTGGGACCATTTTTGTAAACCTCTTCTGCACTCTTTCCGATGTGCTCACATCCTTCCTATAATACAGTGCCCAGAACTGTACACAATATTCCAGCTGAGGTCTAATGAGTGTATTAAATAAATTCAGCATAACCTCCCTGTTCTTGTGATCTATGCCCCTATTAATAACGTCCAGGATACTATATGCTTTACTAACTTCTCTCTCCACCTGTCTTGCCACTTTCAATGATCTATGCACATATATACCCAGGTCTTTCTGCTCCTGCACCCCCTTCAAAATTCCACCTCTTATTTTATATTGTTTGTCCATGTTCTCCTGACCAAAATGCATCACTGCATCTGCCACCTATCTCTCCATTCCACCAACTTGTCTATGTCCTCTTGAAGTTCCACACCATCCTCCTCGCAGTTCACAACACTCCCAAGCTTCGCATCATCCGCAAACTTTGAAATTGTTCCCTGCACACCAAGGTCTAGATCGTTAATATAAATCTAATATTCCTGCTCAATTCCTGATAATCTTAATTCCATCACCTACAGCAAAAATGAAAGTTGGAGATTGACAACTTATTTCCATTGTTGATACAGCTGCAGCTGTGTCTGTTCTCTCAGAAGGAGGGTACAATATGTTTCTAAGTCACATTCCCTTATGTAAAACTGGTGTGAAACTGAATGGCAATTCCAATTCTTAAGGGTAATTAGGGATGGGCAATAAATGCTGGCCTAGCCTGCGAAGGCCAAATCCCATGAAAGAATAATAAAACAAATAACAGTGTTCCAGTGTTAGATGAAGTTAGTGTTAGAGTGGAATACAATGATGTATCCTGATACTTGCCATTATCCATAGGGGGGAACAAAGTTTCTCTGATGCGAGGGAACTGGCTTAAGAAGATATGGTTAAACTGGACCGAGGTACTTCTAGTAGGGATCAGGAACAATACGTCTGCCATTGAGAAAGTGTTGAGAGAGCACATAGTGGTCTTTGAGCAAGGGGGGACCAAATGATAAAATTAGGTATCTCAAGGCCGAAGTCAAGATAAAGGACAATGTACACCTGACTTCTTGCTAGGCTAGGCCTTTTGCACAGTTAGAAGCAGTAAATAAAGAGCTGAATAGAGATAACGAAGAGTTGGTGAAAAGTTGTGATTCGTGTCGCAGAATGAGAAATGATCTGACCAAGGTTCCTTTCATCCCATGGTCAAACACAAGAAAACCATGGGAATGAGTACGTGTCAAATTGTTTAGAGTTGAAGGGAAACAATATCTAGTTATGGTGGATAGCTACAGCAGTTGGATAAATGTCTATGCCCAATACCACAAGTGCCAAAATTATTGAGGTTTTGAGAAGTTGGTTTACAATTTGTGGGTTGCCAGAGGTGTTTCTGCCAGATAATGGTCCACAGTTTACGTCAGAAAAGTTTGAAATATTTCTGAGTAAGAATGGAGTCAAACACTAATACCACCATAACACCCAGCGTCAATTCTTTTTTATTCGTTCATGGGATGTGGGCATCGCTGGCTTGGTCAGCATTTATTGCCCAACCCTAATTGCCCTTGTTCAGAGAGCATTTATTGAGTCAACCACATTGCTGTGGGTCGGGAGTCACATGTAGGCCAGACCAGGCAAGGACAGCAGATTTCCTTCCCTAAAGGACATTGGTGAACCAGATAGGTTTTTACAACAATTAACAATGGTTTCATGGTCATCATCAGACTTTTGATTCCAGATTTTTTTTAAAATTGAATTCAAGTTTCACCATCTGCTGTGGTAGGATTCAAACCCAGGCCCCTGGAATACCAGTACAGTGAAAATACCACTATGCCACTGCCTCCCCCCAAATAGTGCTACAAAAAAAAGTGTACAAGTTGTGAAGAGGTCTTCGCAGAATGTCAGGAAGATATAACAATGTTATTGAAATATATTGGAAAATAGTGGTCTTTATGTGTCTGTGTGTGTGTGTGTCTGTGTACACGCGTGTGTGTGAGAGAGAGAGACTTAATTGGATTAAAGGCAACTGGTCCGGAGGCTTTGATGTAACAAAGGATAAACTGGCTTTGAAATGTTAAGTAGGTAAACATGGGGGAGGTTTAAAATGTCAGGTTTAAAAGAACATTTGCATTTTTAAATAAACCATATTAGATTGTTTTCAAAGGAAGGAGTGAAATGCGTCACCTAGCTGGGTCAAGTTCAGAAACAATGTGTTATATTTTTCATTTTTCCCAAAGATTATTGGAAAAATTAGTACTATCATAATTTTTTATGATCAGGGAGGTAAAGTCCAAAGACATAGTGAAACAATAGGTATTTGCATTCAAAGAGGAAAATATGTGTAAAGGAGAGAAAGGTGTGTGTAAAGGCAGGCATTTTAAGATCTAATAAGTGTGAAATGCCTTCAGCATCTAGGCTTCAAGCTGCTGTCGACAAAGAACTGAAGTTAAGGAAACTCACTTTGAATTGGGTTGTTCAGGGTATGATGTTTCTTTGCCTGGGTCTTTTAAAATCTGTGCTTTACTGTTGCCTTAACAGAGGTGTAACTGGGAATCAATTTGATTGGCACCACATCCACAAACAATCACTTCCTCCACTACCGACGCACAGTAGCAGCAGTGTGTACCATCTACAAGATGCACTGCAGGAATTCACCAAGGCTCCTTAGACAGCACCTTCCAACTCCACGACCACTACCACCTAGAAGGACAAGGACAGCAGATAAATGGGAACACCACCACCTGAAGGTTCCCCTCCAAGTAACTCACCATTCTGACTTGGAAATAAATCACCATTCCTTCACTGTCGCTGGGTCAAAATCCTGGAATTCCCTTCTTATCAGCACTGTGAGTGTACCTACACCACATGGACTGCAGCAGTTCAAGAAGGCAGCTCACCACCACCTTCTCAAGGGCAACTAGGGATGGGCAACAAATGCTGGCCTAGCCAGCAAAGCCCCCATCCCGTGAATGAATTTTAAAAAATTAATTAGGGGATTTAGAAGTTATTATAGTAGTAATTTGTAGACTTATGTATGTGCTTAACATCACTCCTCATTAATAAATGTTTAATTTAGTTTTGTAAAAACCTATAAGGCTTGGTGGTCTTATTACTACTGAATTCAAAGCCCGCAGCTAGAAACATGAAAATTGCAAAAATAGTTGTTGCAGTTGTCTCAAGTTTCCCGCTGGGATTTGAATAACTCAATATTTACCATCAACTGTGCCATAACACAGAAGCATTTACTGTGTGACAAGCTGGGCAATAATTTCCATGTTTCTCTTTGACACAGGCTAGACAATTTTCTGTTCCCCTATGGATTAACCCCACAGCCTTCAACAGATTGTTCACTTTACGAGTTAGGTGCTCCTGGGACAAGGTTTAGTTTGCTTAAGACTGATGTCAATAGCAAAGTAAGAGAAAAGCAAGACATAGTCAAGGTGAGTCATACTACATCAGGCATGAAACTTAGAGAATTCAGTGTTGGTCAGAAGGTCATGGTAAAAAAAACTACTGAGGGGATAAGGAGAAGTATGTGATTGGTGTTGTTTCAAAGAGACCAGCTGCACATATTTAGTGAAGATTAATGAAAGATTCCATCAGTGTCATGTAGATCAGTTGCTTGAAACAGGAAATCTGACAAAGGGAGAGCATGAGAAACCTCCTATAGTCCAAATTGCTCCAACAGCCCAAAGTGAAAGTCAGAAAGAAAGCAAACGTCACAAAGAATCTGAAAGTTTACCAGTATCACAGAGTCCACTGTTGGAGGGAAGTGAGTCAGGGTCTTTGATTAAGATAAGTCAATCACTGCCACACTTCTGACCATTAAGTGGAGTTGGTGGTCAAAGTTCTGGTTTGACACAATCAGAGATGTTGAGAGAGCAGAGTCAAGCTAATGGAAATGGAAGGAGATAACCACACTGAAAAATAAAGAAGCCGGATAGGTTAATTAAAAGTATGTAGCAAAGAAGAAGAAAAAAGTTGTTCCTTTCATTATTTCTTGTCAGATGATGATACTTTTGGCAAACACTCCTGATGTTAAGGAAGAAAACAATTTTTATATATATATAAATCACCCTGGTACTCTGGGTCACCTCTGTTTTGATTGTGATTACAGTAAAAACAAGTATGCAACCCCAGCTATTAAATTTTCTAGTATTGCTGATGTTGGTTTAATCATACAAACATATGGATTAAGTGCAGGAGTAGGCCAATCAACCCCACAAGCCCGCTCTGCCATTCAATAAGATCATGGCTGATCTGAATGTAACCTCAACCCCACATTCCTGCCCACCCCTGATAACCTATCATCTCCTTGTTAAACAAGAATCTATTTAGCTCTGCCTTAAAAATATTCAAAGGCTCTGCTACCACCGCCTTTTGAGGAAGAGAGTTCCAAAGACTCTCAACCCTCTGAGAGAAAAAAATTCTCCTCATCTCTATCTTGAATGTGCGACCCCTTATTTTTAAACAGCGACTCCTGGTTCTAGATTCTCCCACAAGGGGAAACATCTTCTCCACATCCACTCGGTCAAGACCCCGCAGGATCTTAAAGGTTTCAATTAAGTCACCTCTTACTCTTCTAAATTCCAGTCTTTACAAACCTAACTTGTCCAGCCTTTCCTCATAAGAAAACCCACCCATTCCTAGTGTTACTCTGGTAAACCTTCTCTGAACTGCTTCTAACGCATTTACATCTTTCTTTAAATAAGGAGAGCAGTACTGTACACAATTCTGACAACTTATGTACACATAACATTTTACATCTTAATGTATAAGTTGTTTTATTTAAGTGGGGAGGGAGCGTAGTATATTGCAAGGTCTGAGCATTTTGTTATAGTTTCCCCTCTGCTGCCTTCTCTGTTGGGGAGGTGTAAATGAAGTTAGCTCAATAATGGGATAGGGCAGCTGAAGATGGTTGGGCCTTGACACTACCCTGAGGAACTCCTGCAGTGATATCCTGGAACTGAGATCATTGACCTCCAACAACCACAATCATCTTCCTTTGCGATAGACATGACTCCAACCAGCGCAGAGTTTCCTCCCTGATTCCTAGTTTTCCTAGGGCTCCTTGATGCCAAACTCATTCAGATGCTGCCTTAATGTCAAGGGCAGTCACTCTCACCTCACTTTTTGCGTTCAGCTCTTTTGTTCATGTTTAAACCAAGACTGTAATGAGGTCAGGAGCTGAGTGGCCCTGGCAGAACCCAAACTGAGCTTCAGTGAGCATGTTAGTGCTAAACAAGTGCCGGTTGTTAGTACTGTTGATGACCCGTTCCATCACTTTACTGATGATCAAGAGTAGACTGATGGGGTGGTAATTGGTCAGGTTGGATTTGTCCTGTTTTTTTGTGTACAGGACATACCCAGCCAATTTTCCACATTGCCGGGTAGATGCCAGTGTTGTAGCTGTACTGGAACAGCTTAGCTAGGGGTGCGGCAAATTTTTGAGCACAAGTCTCCAGTACTATTGCCAGAATATTGTCAGGGCCCATAGTCTTTGCAGTACCCAGTGACTTCATCTGTTTCTTGATATCACGTGGAGTGAATCGAATTGGCTGAAGACGGACATCTGTGACGCTGGGGACCTCCAGAGGAGGCCGAGATGGATCATCGACTTGGCACTTCTGGCTGAAGATTGTTGCAAATACTTCAGCCTTATCTTTTGCATTGATGTGCTGGGTTCCTCCATCATTGAGGATGGGGATATTTGTGGGGTCTCCTCCTCCAGTGATTTATTTAATTGTCCACCACCATTCACGACTGGATGTGGCAGAACTGCAGAACTTAGATCTGATTCATTGGTTCTGGAATCACTTAGCTCTGTCCATCACTTGCTGCTTATGCTGTTTGGCATGCATGTAGTCCTGTACGGTAGCTTCACCAAGTTGACACCTCATTTTCAGGTATGCCTGGTGCTGCTTCTGGCATGCCCTCCTGCAATTTCATTGAACCAGGGTTGATCCCCTGGCTTGATGGTAATGGTAGAGTTGGGGATATGCCGGGCCATGAGGTTACAGATTGTGGGTGAGTACAATTCTGCTGCTGCTGATGGCCCACAGCACTTCATAGTTACCCCATCTTGAGCTGCTAGATCTGTTCGAAATCTTTCCCATTTAGCATGGTGGTAGTGCCATACAGCATGATGGAGGGTCTCCTCAATGTGAAGATAGGTTTTTGTCTTCACAAGTACTGCCTGGTGGTCACTCCTACCGATACTGTCATGGACAGGTGCACCTGCACCAGACAGGTTGGTGAGGATGAGGTCAAGTATATTTTCCCTCTTGTTGCTTCCCTCATCACCTGCCACAGGCCTAGTCTAGCAGCTAAGCCCTTTAGGACTCAGCCAACTCGGTCAGTAGTGGTGCTACTGCGTCACCCTTGGTGATGGACATTGAAGTCTCCCACCCAGAGTACATTCTGCACCCTTGCCACTATCAGTGCTTCCTCCAAGTGGTGTTCAACGTGGAGGATCACAGATTCATCAGCTGAGGGAGGGCGGTACGTGGTAATTAGCAGGAGGTTTCCTTGCTCATGTTTGACCTGATGCCATGAGACCTCATGGGGTCCAGAGTTGATGTTGAGGACTCCCAGGGCAACTCCCCACCCCCCACCCCTCCTACTGTATACCACTGTGCCGCCACCTCTGCTGGGCCTGTCCTACCGGTGGGACAGGTCACACCCAGGGATGGTGGTGTTTGGGACATTATCTGTAATGTATGCTTCTGTGAGGGTGACCATGTCAGGCTGTTGCTGGACTAGTCTGTGAGACAGCTCTTGCAAATGTTGTCGATAGTTCCCCAAAGTTAGTAAGGAGGACTTTGCAGGGTCAACATGACTGAGTTTATCACTGTTGTTTCTGGTGGTAGATTGATGCTGGGTGGTCCATCTGGTTCCATTCCTTTTACCGGATTGCTACAACTGAGTAGCTTGTTAGCCCATATCAGAGGGAATTTAAGAGGCAATCACATTGTTGTGGGCCTGGAGTCACATGTAGGCCAGACCAGGAAAGGATGGCAGATTCGCTTGCCTAAAGGGCATTAGTGAACCAGATGGCTTCTTACGACAATGGACAACGGACAATGGTTTCATGATCATCATCAGACCTTTAATTCCAGATTTTGATTGAATTCAAATTTCACCATCTGCCATGGTGGGATTCAAACTCTGGTTCGAATTGGCCTGGGTCTCTGGATTATTAATCCAATGACAATACCACTGTGCCACCAAATGAGCAGTGGTGCTGGTTTTGTGTGATATCCGACGTTGGCGCACATACCTGCAAGGAGGTATGGTGCAGCATGCAGGAAAGGCTGGACCAAATAAAGACTTGATGCTGCCAGTTCTGATATAAGGGAACATTCAGAATCACTTCACAAGGCCTTGCGATTGTGATTGCTTAATCATCATAAACCAACATGGCAAGAGAAAATTCCCTTGTATTTATTTCCTCAACATTACAGATATGACCTATGGCAAAATAGACAAATACAATAGTTCAAGATATACATTTTGAATTTCCTGCCTTGGGAAGCATTCAAGTTTTGCCACTAAGAGCTAAGGGACATGTTCATTTAATCCATTTGAAATAAAGGTGAGTTACTGGGATTACTTTGCTGAGTTTAGGCAAACAGACTTTGATACACAATCTACAATACTTTTCTCTTCACTGCTAATTTGAGTTGTCAAAGTTTACTTATATGCTGGATAGAGAAACAGGCTTGATGTTGTGCAGAGAGAGAGAGAGAGATGCAATTTTCAAAGGGTTTACAAGTCTGGAAGCATCATTAATAACTGCAACTGAGTGAATTCTCCTTTGCAATTCTGTGAAGGATAATTGGCAATGAGGTAAGAGAATAAATTAAAATGCGTCCTTTTTTATTCTTCTGTGCTCAGCTGTGTGACTCAGCTTGTTAACATGTTCTAGCTCATTGACTTCCCGTTCAGCTTCTTACAAGCTTTCTCTCTTTTTCTGAGGAAAAAAAGGAAGGAAGACTGAAAAATAAACAAAACAATTAACAGGGACGTAATCTCTTCCTATGATAACAACATAGAGGCTTTACTGAGTGAATGCTGCAGTGCACAGGGCCCGACTCTCATTAGCTGCTGTCAAGGAGTTTTCCCCCCACCACCACTCTCCCTCCCTCCCTCCCTCCCACACCCCCCACTTCACTTTCCCAGGAAACCCTGTAGCCTACAAGTGCTGTCACCTGGCATGAATGGCTTTGCCTTCCCACCTTTGAGGGAGTTGGGAAACAAAAAGCCTTTAACGTTTGGACATTAGGAACCAAATAGGCCAGACTTTAGCCACCACAGTTTTAAGGAAAAGATTGGAGATTTGCACCCAGACTAAAACTTGGGAGCTGCTCAAGTTATGCACTTAGCGTCGCGTTGAGGTCCTTTTAAGATGTTCCAAAAATCCGCTTCACATTTTAAACAGTTAAATGTTTAATTCATTCAAAGGCTTAATCGCTTCTGCCATTCACTGAACCTATTCACAATTCAATGGCTTCATTTAATTGTCCTGGAACCTCAGGCTTGGACAAGAGATTATAGTGAAAAGGAGAAGAAAATAAAAAGCAGGACGGGCCAAGGTTTGATTGGCTCCGGGATCTCTGTTTCCCCTCCATCAGTTGTCAAGAAGAGAGGGGGCCAGTAAGAAAGAGGAATTGTTTGCTCATGACCGTTCCCTTGTTTGCTTTTCAGAAGTGTACTGTTTGCTTCTGGCTTGCACTCATTGCTAATTAAAAAGTGCCCAAGAAGCTTTTGGCTAATTTTGCAATCATAATGTTGAGGTTTGCAAAATTTGCCAACAATTGACAAAGTAATCTGTACTCAGAAAGTGCCAATTGTTTAAATCATTATAGCAGAAAAGATGAAAGCTTGTGAGCAGTTGCAGGAGGCGAGAAGGTGCACAGACGGATATATATCACACTAGACTTCAGCACGCTGTTGCATATTTTACATTTTGCAAACAAACTCACCCCTCTTCCTTTTATATTCACTTTCTCTCTTGTTAATTACTGAAAAAATTGTATTCCTCTAATCCCAGTATATATTGTCCTCACTTCAACAGCACAATTGTGCTTCCCACACCCACTCACTATGAAGTTTAAGTAAAAGGTGGACCCTCTCCTAGTTCCTTTGTAAGTTATTCCTCATTACAACAGCTTCATTACTGGGTTAAAGTCATAGCAGCAAGCTTTACTAATGGAGTAGTTTTAGATTTTCAATTTGCCCCTGTGATCGTTACCCTTGAACATTTACTGTGGATTATAAGAGCGAGATGGCAATTTGCTATTGTTTGACTTTCCACAACCTCCTCTACTCCATAACAAACCTTTGCAGAGAAAAACAATTCTGCCATACTCTCCATTTATTCTCTGGTGATGATTCCTGACATTTGCTTTTCACAAAATGATAGCCCAGTTTAAAAAAAGAATGTACATGTATACATCTGAAAAGATGATGGAAGTAGTTTCAATAGTAATTTCCAAAAGGGAACTGAATAAATAATTGAAAAGGAAAAATTCCTGGGCTACAGAGAAAGTACCGGGGGAGTGGGAATAATTGGGTAACTCATTGGCTAATTGGAGAGTCGGCACTCTCAGGATGGACTGAATGGCCGCCTCCTGTGCTATATCATTCTGCGATTCTGTGATAATCACATATTATAAATATGGGGTGAAAATTCCAGAGGTTAGATCTGCGCAGCCATTCATCAGTAGCATACATTGTCATGTGGCATTCGCTGCCTTAAGTAAAATCCCTTGGTATATGGCAGAGTTATGGTCTCCCCAACAGTCTGTCAACCAGGCAGAAATTCTCCCTGGACAGTATCACAATGTGGGTGATGGTCAATAACGGTGGAGGGGGGTGGGGTATTGTTTAAAAGGGGCCCCAGTTGACTATTACCATTTTCACTCCTCCCCAAGCTAGCTTTCCACCCCTAGGAGCCACCTCTCACTAGAAACCTGGAGAATTTATCCCAGTTGATCCCCTTAAAGCATTCATGTGCTATTTCCATTATTTTTAAATGTATTTCCATCCATTATTTTATCTCTACCTTTTAGCCTATTTTGACTCCTTCACCCTACCCCACCCCTACTAGCGCTATCTGTACCTTGCTCGTCCTGCTTTCTACCCTTAATGTCACCTATTAGCACATTCCTTAGATAATATCACCACCTTCAACACCTCTTTGTTCTTTTGTCTATGACATATTTTGGTTATCTCCACCTATCACTGGCCCTCTTTCCAGCTCTACCTGTCCCACCCACCCCACTCCCCACTTAAACCAGCTTATATTTCACCTCTTTTCTATTTTTCCTTAGTTCTGTTGAAGAGTCATACGGACTCAAAACGTTAACGGTGTTCCTCTCCGCAGATGCTGTCAGACCTGCTGAGTTTTTCCAGGTATTTTTATTTTTGTTCAGGTCCTTGACTCGTTGTCTGCTGATGCTTCATCCTGAGCTGTTATTTTTTGGCAGTTTTTTGTCAGTGGTGGTTTGCCATTACCTTCAACTCTCAGGAGCAGGGTGAGCAGGCAGGCCCCAAGTCAACCTCTGCTGGAATGGGAATCGAACCTGCGTCATTGGCATTAATCTGAACCACATGGTAGCCATCTGGCCAACTGAGCTAAATGGCTCCCTTTAAGCAATACATCAACTGACACTCAGACATCTGCTGTACCAGGCAGGTGCACCCCCCCCTCAACATAAGCTGAGAGTGCTGATGACTTTTTCAACCCATAATATTTTTTGCTATCCTCCTTCTATAGACGTAGCATGACGCAAAAGAGAATAAGGGGATATGATAACAGAGTGTGTACAAGTGATATAGGATGGTTTAATCATGTAGAGTGGGAATGCTGAATGGGACTAGTTGGGCCAAGTGGCCTATTTTTGTATCTGACTACTGTATGTCACCATATACTTGAGATGAGGCTGTGCATTAAAGGCATCATGCAGAGAAAGTTGCTGGTGTATGTAATTTGTTTGTCCACGAGGCACACTGTGAGGCTCTCTACATTGGTGTATCCAGTTATCAAACTTTGGTCTACGCACACTCTGCTGTCAACTTGGAGGACAGGAGCATGACCCATCCAATCTCTACTGGATATTTTAAAGATTTGTTGAAAATCTATAAAACTAAACTACCAAACAAATCCCTAAAATGAGTCCTGAGCATGCCAGGTACACAATCCCCATTAAAAGGAAAAAAACAGAACAGGTAAATCCCTCCCTAACGACAGTGTGTGTGTACCTACACTACATGAGCTGCAGCTGCTTAAGAAGGCAACTCACTGCCACGTTCTAAAGGGCAATTAGGGATGGGCCATAAATGCTGGTCTTGTCAGCAATGCTTAAATCTGATGAACAAATAACACAAGTTTAAGGACTTAAACCTCCACATGGCAATCAAAGTAACCTGCTGGAAATATACACTACTCATCACAAGGGGAAGCTCATAAATTTCTTACCACTAGTTAAAACAAAACAAGGATCCAATGCACTTTTTAGATTCTCAGGATCTGGACATAGCTGGCAAAGCTGGCATTTAATGCCCTTCCCTAGTTGCCCTGAAATGGTATTGATACAACCCACTTCAGGAGGCAGTCAAGAGTTAACCATGCAAGGATTGCCCAGGTGTCTCCTGGCTCAGTGGATTAAGTTCCTGGGCACTAGCTATCAGCTGTTTGTGCCTGCTGCTCTATGTATTAGTCCTTGTACTTGTGGTATGCACTTTTCCTGATACTGTTCTGGTCTGGTGCCTCGTGAAGAAGCTGAATACCTTGCAGAAAAGTTTGTGAAACTTGAAGATTTTCGCTAGTTGATAAACTGCTCAAATGCGAATGCCTGCAGGCTAAAAACGTGACCCGAAAGACAACATGCGTATCCTGGGTTCAGTAACTCCACAATAGCGGGGAGCACTAAAGTGCAGCTCCTGCAGTGATCAGCTAAGAAGCTACAACCTTTGGTCACTCTGCCTCTATTAGCCACCATCATTGGCATCTATTCATTTCAAAGAAAACAGACTTACCTTTCTATAGTGCCTTTCACAATGTCCCAAAACACTTTCCAGCCAATGAAATACTTCTTGATGTGTAGCCACTGTTGTAATGTAGGAAACACTGCAGCCAATTTGTCTGCAGCAAGCTCCCACAAATAGCAAGGTGATAATGACCAGTTAACCCTTTTTTAAAACAGTTTTGGATGGGTGATGAATATTGGTCAAGACAATGGAGGCAGTCAAAATAGGACAATATTGGAATCTTTTGTGTCCACCTGAGAGAGCAGATAGGACCTTGGTTTAATGTTTTACTTGAAAGGCAGCATCTCCAACAATGTAACACTCTCTCTGTGCTGTACTAGGTACATCATCCTAGACTTTCATGTTCAAGTTTCTGAAATGTGACTTGAACCCACAGCCTCCTAATGCAGAGCTGGGAGTGCTACCCACTGAGTCACCGTTGACACTATGGTACCAGCTTATTAACAAGCCAAGAAGAGGGAAAACAAAGCTATTATAGATTAATTCAGCAGAAATCTTTTTGAATACCTATAAATGCCCAATCTAAAAGGAACAGCAAAAAATTAAATCCCAAAACATGTTAAATGAAAGAGGATGTATACAAGATCTGGTTTAAAAGAGTTAAAGTGAAGTTTGGAAAGTATCTTGTAGGGGAGAGCACTGAAGATTTTAGTTTTAATAAAAATGTCAGCTGAGAATAGTAACAGGTGTTTAATTATCAGGAATATAATTTACTAATGCCAAGTAGCAGGCCATTGAGGGAAAGAGCCCCGGTTGGCTGATTGGGAATAATATACGAGCACTTCAACACAGGACAAATGAGACACCTTTACACATACACAAAAGAGTGCACAGATCGAATACTCTGTTAAATTAGCTAGAACAGAGTCAAAGAAACAGACACAAATTAATCAGTGAGATAATTCGTTGTAAAATAAGAAAGAAGAAGCTTTGAGGGAGTTCGACTGAGAAGAATACAACAAGCTTTGGTGTGCATCCCAAGATTTATCAGATAAACGTGAGGGGAATGGAAATTTCTTCCAGTACTGGTTTATATAGTGACTTTGATAACTTCAGGACATCTTAGCGTTCTTTACTTTTAATGAAGTGCAGTTGAAGCGTAGTCACTGTTGTAATGTAGGAAGCACGGCAGCCAATTTGTGCACAACAAGATCCCACATCAGAACATGGGGCTTAGGAGCAGCAGTAGGCCAATCGACACTTCAAGCCTGTTCCACCATTCAATAAAATCATGGCTGATCTTATTGTGGTCGCCACTCCAATTTCCTGTCCACCCGCCCCATAGTCCTTGACCCCCTTGTCAATCAAAATTCTATTGAACTCAGCCTCGAACAAATTCAATGACCCAGCCTCCACTGTTTTCTGGGGAAGAGAATTCCATAGACTAAGGACCCTCTGAGAGATATAACTGTTCCTCACCTCTATCTTAAAAGGGAGGCCTCTTATTTTTAAACAGTGTGCCCTAGTTCTCGTCTCTCCCACAAGAGGAAATATCTGCTGGGTATCCACCCTATCAAGTCCCCTCCAACACAATGAGAGATACTATCCAGATAATCTGTTTTTAATTACGTTGCTTGAGGGATAAATATTGGCCAGCACAGTGGGGAAAACTCCCCTGCTCTTCTTCAGATTAATGCCATGGGATCTCTTGTGTCCACCTGAAAGGTTAGACAAGGCCCTTGGTTTGACATCTTGGCCAAGGAACAGCAACTCCAGCAATGGAGTGTCAGCACAGATTTTTGTGCTCACGTCTGTAGGGTGGGCCTTAGGCCCTCAACCTCTGACTCAGAGATAGGAATGCTACCACCAAACTTCCTTCATTCCCAACTGCTGATGCAGTAGGAATGGAATTGGCGCCTTTAATCGGTTGGTTTTTGAATTTGTTTTCACAACTTTCAAAATGTTTCTGTTTTTTCCTGTGGCGTTGCAGTCAGTGCCCGCTGGGAGCTGCTCAGGAGTGTGTACAGCTGACCCCAAGATATAAGAATTGTTCAGCAGCCCTACTGGAGCAGTTCAACTTGTAACTAGGCCGTTTTAAAATTGAAAAGCCACTTGCAGTTCTGCAGCAGCTTTCACGTGAAGAAATACCGCAAGGTACATAACAGAGACGCAGGGAAACTGGACAATGAGCCAGAGAGGGAGCAAGTCAACCACCAATAACCGAGCAAAGAAAAATAGAGGGGAGATGAGCAGATGTTATTTTAATGCAGTGAGTTGTTGTTGTGACCTGGAATGCGCTGGCTGAATGGGCGGTGGTAGCAGATTCAGTAGCAACTTTTGAAAGGTATTTGGCTACATGACACTTGAATTTATTTGAATAACATTTTTAATGTGGTAAGCCATCCCAAGGAAGGAGGGTAACCGGACAAAGTCTGACACCGATTCACATAGGGAGATATTAGGACAGAAGACCAAAACCTTCGTTAAAGAGGAAGGCTTTAAGGAGCTGCTCAATGGAGGAGAAAGGCTTGAAAGTATTTGAACCATTTACAGGACTTTGAGGAAAGAACAGGGAAGAGGGACTAGGATAAAAACAAAATACCGCGGATGCTGGAAATCTGAAATAAAAACAGAAAATGCTGGAAAAACTCAGCAGGTCTGGCAGCATCTGTGGAGAGAGAAACAGGGTTAACGTTTCGAGTCCGTATGACTCTCCACAGGTGCTGCCTGACCTGAGTTTTTCCAGCATTTGTATTCTATATTAGGGAAGAGGGACTAATTGGATAGCTCTTTCAAAGAGCCATCATAGACACAATGGGCTGAATGGTCTTCCTCTGTGACTCTATAATAAGATAACCTACATTGAAGTAACTGCAAGTATTTCAGAAATAATGTCAAAAACAAAAAAAAAAAATGTCAAGAAATCTTTTTTGATTGCATCCTGTGATTACCTTCTGCTCTGGCTTAGAGTACAAGACACCAAACTTTTTCCTGCTCACATCCGCCCCCCCACTCCCCTTTTGCTTTATCAAAACATTTCTGGGGCCTCGTTCTACATCACGCTTTAAATCGCACTAACTTGTCCAGTGGATGTTAAAATCCACAAATCACTTAAGTGGTCACTCGTAAGTAGCTTGATGGATTAGAGGGCAGAGAGTTTGGCCAAATGCACTATATTGCTTAAAGCACATTCCCCACAGCTTACATTTTGCTGCCTTAATGGAGTTTATAAAATCATAGAATGTATGCACAGGAATTAAAAACTTCCTTGCAGGAAACTCTATCTACTCTCAGGCAGCACGTTACAGTCCAAAGGCACTGCCTCCACAACAGGAAAATGCATTCAGGCAGAGCCAGGATCAAGTCCAGATCTAACCCTGTTGCTTTTGTGAAGGGTTTTTTGAGGAAATGAGTGGCAGGAGACCTGATTAAAAAGTGCAGATTCTTGCCGATAGGTATCCTCCCCCCACCCCCACCCGACCTCCCCACCCCCATTCCGGTAACCTGCCCGAGAGTATCATTGCGACCTTGCTTGGTGTCGGGGAGGGGGGGTGGGTGCAGGCATGACGATGACTCCCTTCGGCCTTTATCTCGCTTCGGAAGGTATCCAGCTACGGACCTGTCAGCTGTATCCTCTGTTACCTGATCCAGGTTGAAAGGGACTCATTGAACATCCGATGAATTCCATTTGTAGAGTAGCCGCAATGCTCTGCCCTCAGGTGTGAAGATGAGAGCTGTCAGGGAAATCAGATTGGAACAGACAACTTCCTCATTGATTACATTAATGGAACACACAGACCTGAAGAAAACAGAGTCCAAAAACATTTAAATACACTTTTACTCATTCCCGCCTCCCCTTTCCCACATTCCGTTTGTCCCATCTTTAAATTCTAATGATTGCGGCTACCAATAATTCATATCATCACTGTTCCTGGGATCCTGTTATGCACAGAATTACCTCTATGGTCATTGACATGGTGACAGGTCACTGTACTTATCCATTGAAGTACTTTGGAATGTTTCAGAAAAAAAGCCATATTGCTCTAAGGCTCTGCTACCCTCACACATACTTCCACCTGAGACAGATTCATCAGCTGATTATCATGCCTTGGTCCCTATTTATTGCGGAGCCAAGATTACTGAAAAAGGCAGATTATCTGGACATTATCACTTTGGAGTTTATGGGGGCTTACTGTGCACAATTGGCTGCTGCATTTCCTACATTGGAACAGTAACTACACTTCAAAGCTGCGGAAAGAGGAACAAAAAAATGCTGGAAATACTAAGCAGGTCAGGCTGCATTTCTGAAGAATTGAACCAGATTTAAGGGGGGCAATTGTCAACTCCCCCAAAAACGGGTGGGTTTGTGTTGGGTGGGATGTTAAAATGAAAAATAGTCTCAAGCTCAAACCCAACACTTGGAACCCATCCACTTCTGGTCTTAAAGGAGGGGTGACAGACACCCTGCTCCCTGGGAGGCAGATTGCTTCTTTCAACATTTTCGTGAGGCTTTTTGCCTGAGAATTTATCTCTATTTTAAATTTAATACTGGCTTTCCTAGTTTCCTAGGCCTCAAGAAATGCAACAGTTGAAGAACTGCTAGACCCAGCAGGTAGATGCCTTTCCAGCACAGCTTGTGGGCCAGGGGGTGCAGAAATTCTTCCTCCCATCCCAAATAGCATACCTATTTAACCCCACCTCGATCAGCACCACCACCACCAATCCCCGACCGCGCCCCCACACCCCCAAGCCACGATTTCTACCCAGGATGATCAATTGTCCCGTATTTTATGGGATTGTCCGGTAAATTGACTTTTTTCTCTGTGTCCCGTTCGTCAGCTCCCTGAGATGCCGTTTGTCCTGTATTTCTTGGGCATGACCGGGAGACGGCTGGGGAATCTCCTCTTGCTGCTGCCCTTGTATCTTTGGTTGTTTTGTGCAGACACACTGCGCTCTTGTACATGCACTGCCATTGGCCCATTCAGACATGCGGAGATGAGGAGAAGCGAGGAGAGTTGGCTGGGAGAGATCAAGTTGTCGACGAGTCAGGAAATAATTACCAACCTAACTGTTCTAAACTCCTATCTCCAGCTTCCGATCTCTGCGAAACAATCTCCAATGTCCTTCCTTTGACCCCTCTCTCCTCTCCTCTCCACTTCCAGGCCGTGGCCTACTGCCAAAGGCTTACTTAGAGTCATAGAGGTCTACAGCACAGAAAAAGGCCCTTCAGCCCTTTGAGTCTATGCAAACAAGTACCTAACTATTCTAATCCCATTTTCCAGCACTAGGCCCATAGCCTTGTATGCCATGGCATCGCAAGTGCACATCCAAATACTTCCTAATACTTGCCTGACTGCCCCACTCCCCCACCCACCACCCCCCCTCCCCCCACTCCCCCCCTCCCCCTACTCCCCCCTCACCCCCCTCACCCCACCCCCACCCCCCATCCCCCCTCACCCCCACCCCCCACCCCCCCCCTCACCCGCGCCCCCCCCACCCACCCCGCCCCCACCCCCCCCCCCCCCCCCCCCCCCCACCCCCCAACCAAGGTAAATGGAAATCTCACACATTGTTCCAGAAATTTTCTGCATTACAACAGTGACTCTATTTCATTGGCTGTAAAGCGCTTTGACATGTCCTCAGGCTGTGAAAGGTGCTATAAAAATGTAAGTCTATCGTTCTGTGTGTCTTTTCAGAAATGACACCCCAGGCTTTACGAGTCCCAGGGCCTCTAGAAATCCCCCCCCATCCAACTTGAATTTCCCATTCTGAGTGGGAACTCAGCAGTATGTCATGCATTCTATAAAGAACATTCCAGTAGGATGTGGGATCAGTTTCTGGTCTCTTTCTTGTGGGGCTCTTAGATTTAGGAAGGCAACTGGTGGAATTTAAATTCACTTAATAAAGAAAATCTAAGCTAGTCTCAGTAATAGTGACGGTTCACTAATGTCCTTGAGGGAAAAAAAATCTGCTGTCCTTACCTGGTCTGGCCTACATGTGACTCCAAATGTGGAGCCCGCAATATGATTGACTCTTAACTGCCCTCCGAAATGGCCAAGCAGGGACCATTCAGTTGTCGTAATTAGGAATGGGCAATAAATGCTGGTCTTGCGAGCGATGTCTATATCGCATGAAAGAATAGCCAAAAAGCTGCCCCCAGCCTGGTTTCTGCTGGGCACATAGGGTTAAAAATCACCCCCCCATCCCCACGCACACAGCTCCACCACCCCTCCCCACAATGCTGATCTCACAAGCATGTGTTTTCTCCTCTGAGTTCAAGATGTTTCGTGAATGAGGCTGGTCTCATTTGCAGTTTACACGTCAGAGTACGAGACAGTGAGTCAGTTCTGTACATGGAGAGAGGGAAGCTTTGGGTTCTTTTATAAATTCCTCTTTTCATTTCCCTGTGCCCTTTCTCTCACGTAAGCCCTTCACTGCTGCCAAACATTCGCTTGTCAGATGCAAGGGATTGTGCTGGTTGTCAACTTTTCTCCAGTCAGTAGTCCCACAATCCCCCCAGCCAGCCAACAGGAGAGATGTCTCTGGATTCTCAATGACAATTTCCTCTTTCTTCCCCCCCCCTGTCCCATCATCTGATTGCAAACTGGCAAGCTTGTCCTGAGAGGAACCAGCTGAGATGGAATGCTATTCAAACCCAGGGCCCTCGGGTTAGGAGGCAACTGTTTAACTGCAGAGAATTACTAAGTAGTTCCTTATGAAAGGAAGTTCTTCGCTATTTAGTTGCTTCAGCTTCCCGGCTCTTTATCAATTTACCGCCACCTCTGTTTTCAGGCGAATGGACAAACTATCAAGTCCACAATCCAAGTTGGAAGGATTGTTGTGGTGCAGTTTTAGCTGATAGGAGGTGTACTGAGACAAAAGTACCAGTTTTGGGGGGAGGGTGGGGAGGGCGGAGGTGGGGAGGTGGGGAGGGCGGAGGTGGGGGGTGGGGAGGGCGGAGGTGGGGGGGTGGGGAGGGCGGAGGTGGGGGGGTGGGGAGGGCGGGGATGAGGGGGCACTATGCACTGAAATTTATCCCAGGCCTTGTCAACTCCTAGGCCTCGCTTAAATAAGTCAGGCCCGACTCCAACCTGAACACAGTGTTGTGCTCCTTGGCTCTCAACAGCTATGTCGCTGTCACCATGGGCAATCAATCCATCAATCATAAATCTAAGGGGAGCTGTGCTAGTTTAGGAGGTAATTCTGGTGGCGGGGCATAGCAGAATGGATGTATAGGGAGAAAAACCCTGGTGTTTGCCAGTGAGACCCTCTCTGGGCCTACACTTGGATAGCTCTAGCCTTCCAGGGTGGAGCTGATACCAAAGGCTGAGCACTGTAAAATCCAGACGGGGTGGAGCCTGCATGACATTGCCACAGTTGTAAATGTTATATGCCTGATTTACCATAGAGCAATACAGAGCTAACACTAATTTCTAAGTGTGATATGGGTTAATTTACAAGAGTTTTAAAATATCTCTGCAATCACAAAGTATTTGCACTCCCCCTTATCCCAGTTCAGCTTCTGTGGTGTCTGCTTACTTTGCTCTGAGTCCACATCCAGACGCAACCAATCAAGCACAGTGAGCATAAATCAGTTACCAGACTCACATAATCAAACACAGATCAATTAAATCATTGAACACTACAGTTGCACCCCAGCTTTAGATTATTTCAGATACCCTTGTCAGTCCTCAGCCGTTAACACAGGATAAACCTCTTCCATCTTTTCATCAGGAGGCACCTGCAATTGAAAGCCAGTGCCCCCAGGAAAATCTGGAGATTTGTAGCCTCCATGGTAACGCTGCAGGAGGTGCGGTGCAAATGGTGGGTGGGGTAGCGGGTTAACACCACACTCACGCTGAAGTTACACTGACAAAGCAGCAGAAAGGGCCAGGAAATTCGGGGTCAGTGCGTACTAAAAACTCCTGGTCACAAATATCTCTTTAATCGGTTTTAAGAAATGACCAAGCTGTCCACTGAGAGGCTTAGGCCCTGAAATTGATTAGTCCCGCCTCCATCAAACCCAGAATTAGGCCAGTTGGAGAGGCAGGTTTGAGATTTTTAAGAAGTTTTAACCTCTCACCTGAACCCGACCTACCCATTATTGAGAGTTAAAATTCACCCATTAACTTCTGAGGCATGGATTGAATCTTAATAAGATACTTGGTCAAGGTCTGTCTGTCTTTCTGTCTCGGACAGACCTTGAGGACAAGTCTTCTTAACCAATTAGACATTAACAACTCAAAAGAAAAAGAGATAGACAGGGAGGCAAATACTTTCTCGCAAATGCAACACTTCCAAATGACAAAAATACCCTAAAACATAATTCACTCATTTTTGGCTTCTTTTTCTAGCCTTGATGATCTGATTTTACAATTCCTGATGGCAGATCCCCATGGATGGAAAATCTGCCAAACTACAGAATTTCCTTTGATGAGTGGCCTCTGGTTAACCTCAGACTATTCTGACAACCCATACAGTGGGGATCCGAGCCAAAGCCTTAAAGGTACAGGCCAGGTTCAAAAGAAAAATGTATTTATACAGCACCTTTCACATCCCCAGGATGTCCCAAATCACCTTATAGTGAATTGAATAATTTTGAAATGTAGTTTGTTGTAATGTAGGAAATGCCTGCTAATGGAGAGGTGAGAGTGTTACCCACAGAGCCAAGACTGACACTTAACGGAAGGTCAAACTGTTGCAGTTGTTGCACTAATCTGATGAGGGATCATCACCACTTTTTTCCTCCTAGGTAATGGCCCAGACCTTCTCTGCTCTGGAGGGTTGTAACCCAGAAGATGAGCTGGGCAACTCCTCGGAGGTCCCCATGTAAGGGCTGCTTGGGAATTGCCTGGGAAATTTCAACTCCCATTGGGCAATTCCCCTATGTCTGGAACCCTCTGAAATTCTGATTTAAAGTTGGAGATTTCAGCTGGTTCTGATTCTCTTAGCAGCATAGTTACCCAGGAAAAGTTAGAAGGAATAAAACCAGTTCTAACTCCTGGATACCTGTACTACTAACCCTGCTAACCACCCCACTGGACCCCCTGACTACACCCCCATCCCCTGATTTCCCTCCCGACCTCCCCAACTACCTCTACACCTGCTGACTAACACCCACCCCGGAACGCCTGAATACCCACTCCATACCCCCACAAACTTGGACTTCCCCCCACCGTCCCAACCCCTGACCTCCTCACCACCTCACACCCCATGACCACCCGAACTCCCCCCCCCCCCGCCATACCCCTGACCCATCCACCCTCTCACCCACTCTCCGTAGCTTCTCAAAGTGGTTGGGCAATTTAATCCTACCGGAATACAGCAGCCAATGCTGCAAAAAGAGGATGTGGCTTCGTTTCCCTGATGCTCCTACACGACACTGAAGGACTCCAGGAGCAGCTATACTCCACGTTCCTCAGCAGGCCCAGGTCGGAAGTCCAGGCGAGAAACATGGAGCTCTAGCCTAAGATAGGAAAATATCAATATCAATCCCAGCACCTGAATCCATTACAATTCAGCCACTCCCTCTTCCCCTATAGCCATGTGTCATGGAAGTCCCCTACTAACACAAATAGGAAATTAACATAACGTCCTTCCTTAACCCTCAAATATCACACATTATCAATTGTTTAGTATAAAACAGGAAGCAAAATCCTTCTCTTGTTCAACTGTTAAATGTGTGAAGAACCAGGGCTAAATGCAAGCACACAAGGGATAAGGTAACATAGTTATTTTGTTACTGGACTCGTAGGCTGGATGAATGATCCAGAGAAAATAGTTCAAATCCCACCACAGCAGCTGGGGGAGGGAGTTTAAACTTAGTTAATTAAGATAATCTGGGATAAATAAGCTAGTACTGTATCAATAATGGTGACCATGAAACTATCGGATTGTTGCAAACACTCATCTGGTTCACTAATGTCCTTTAGGGAAGGAAATCTACCATCCTTACCTGGCCCCGTGAGACTCCAGACCTACAGCAATGTGGCTGACTCTTAGCTGCCCTCTGAAATGGCCTAGCAAGCCACTCGGGCTCGAGAATAGGAAATAAATGCTCGCCCTGTCAGTGATGGGCACGTCCTGCAAATGAATTAACAAAAAAGATGACAATCTACATCTGGGATGGGTGTGGGAAATGTGGAGGCGGGTCCTTCATTTCCACCTGTTGCAATGCAGGAGGGAATGATACTGTCATTAATGACCGCTTGTCTTGGGGAGGATAATGATTATGCAAATTAATTCTGTACCTTAGTCAGTACGTTATGGTAGATTAGTGTGGGAGCACATCTTAGGCATTAAGGCTAAATAATCAAATGACAGGATCTGCTTGTCTTGCAACATGTGATATTCCTTCACAGGAACAAAGAGACTCAACTTCCACCAGTTGACACCAGACTGAGACACCTCGTGATTAAAGCAACTTGATTCACCCCTTTTCAACTGGGATGGAAGACTGGAGGTAAGTGAGACAGTGTACACAAGACAGGAAGTTACACTACTGGCAAACAGCTGGCTCTGATCCCAATCTGCTCTGACACTTAAAGGAATTTCAGCTAACGCTCACACATTAAAACGTCCATCCGAGGCACTTGCCACTGGTGGTTGCGGCATTTTTTTGATAATCCGTTTGAAATTGCCGCTTAATAATAAGTCACAGTTCTGAGTTTTGAAGCAATCACTAGGTGGCTGTTTACTGAGGGCTGCAGGTATACAACCAGAAATTGTCAACGAGTCATAGCTGTGCTTGCTCTGGACAAGTGATTTATAGTGCACTCGATCTACAAATCTCAAACCAATCATAACTCTGCTACGAATCCTGTGCCCTTGACATTGACAGGGTGACATTGCAACTCTGTGTATTGGCGCAAATTTGTGCTGGTATCTGAACTCCAGGAAACCAGAGTCATACTGTCGAAAACGATTTGTACCTGGTGTCAAACCACTGGCTGCTGGGAGTTTCTACATCACGCTTGCAGGTGTATTTTGTTTGTCGATACTGCAGATACAGAAACACCAATCAGGGGCAAGAATGTGGAACTTGCTCCCATATGGAAAAGTTGAGTTGAATAGCATAGATGTATTTAAGAGGAAGCTAGATAAACACACGAAGGAGAAGGGAATAGAATGATTGATTGAGTTAAGTGAAGCAAATAGAGTGGGAGGGGGCTTGTGCAGAGTATAAATGTTGGAAGGACTGGCCTGTTTCTGTGCTGTAAATTCTGAGTAATTCTATGTAACTTATATGTATTCAGCACTTCACAGGAGTGTAATCAGGTGAAAAAAAACACTAAGCTCATGTCTTCTTTCCTTAATTAGCAAGTAGAACATTCAACTTATGTTTCTTGTACATTGAGTTAGTTTAGATACTGTGTTATCTGCTGCAATATGCTCCTCACCAGCCTCCTTCGCATAAATGTATCTGTTACAGAGAGGCAGTGGTTATATAACTTGAGCGCCCCACTCCACATAAAGCATGGGGCAAGGTGAAGAGGCAGAGCTGCATGAACTCCCATGGCCACTCAGGGGATTGAACCTGCATTAATGACATCATTCTGCACCACACTCTAGCCGTCTAACTGACTGTAACTGAGGTAACTGACCAACATGCATTTTAATTTGCCCAAAAATACACTTCCCACATTCTATCCTGCAGTATATCCGTCTACCATTCTTGTCCTTGCCTTATTGTCCCCCAATTTCCCAATGTAGTGAAGTCAGGAGCCTCAAGCTCCTTCACAGGTTCCCCCAGGGCCTTGGTTCCTGCCCTCAATCTGATGCCGATAAGTTCTTCTAACCCTATGTGCCAGTATGTGCCCCTTGTTCTGATTTTAATTGTTTTGCATGACCATCTAAATCATTAGTGGCAAAGCCCTGAGCTAGCTGGGCCCTACTCTCTGGGATGCTGCTTCCTCACTACCTCATGCTCCACATTCAAGAATAACCTCAAAACCTATCTCATTGACTGCACCTCATGTATTACTGCTCAGCCTCCCTTCCACCTCTGTGAAGTTGCCTTGATTTACTTGCAAGGATTGTGGTTGTACTAAATTACACTTGAACAAAAGAATGAACATGTTAAGACTGTGAAATTTATGTCTAAAGCTGTTTTTATCTCCTATCCATCCTCCTATCTCCCACTAAACTTGAGCTCATTCAGTACTCTGCTGATGCATACCAACTTGCACCAAGTCTCATTCGTTGCTGACCTACATTGGCTTCCAGTACCCGGACATCTTGATTTTTAAAAATCACACCTTGTTTCCAAATCCCTCCATGGCCTCACCCCTCCCTGTCTCTGTAATCTCCTCCAGTCCCACAACCCTCCGAGATATCTGCACTCTTCTAGCTCTGAGCTCTTGGGTATCCCTGATTTTAATCACTCCACCGTAAACGGCCCTGCCTTCAGCTGCCAAGACCCTAAGCTTTAAACCACTCCACCTCTCTCTCTTCAACTCATCAACAACAGCAAATGATATTTATGTAGTGCCTTTAACAAAATAAAATGTTCCAAGGTGCTTCACAGGAGCGTTATAAAGCAAACGTTTGACACTAAGGCACATAGAGAGATATTAGTTAGGCAGATGACCAAATGTTTTCTCAAAAAGGTATGTTTTCAGGACCGCTTTATAGAAAGCAGGATGTAGAGGTGTCATAGGGGGAATAGTCCAGGGCTTAGCACCTATGCAGCTGAAGACACATCTACCACTGCTGGAGTGATTAAAATCAGGGATGTTGAAGAGACCAGAATTAGAGGAGAGCAAATATCTCAGAGGGCTGTGGGGCTGGTTGAGCTTACAGCAAAAGGAAACAGTGAAACTATAGAGAGAGTTGAAAACAAGATGAGAATTTTTCTCAATTGGGAGCCGATGTAGATCAGCAAGTGCAGTGGTGATGGCTGAATGGGACTTGATGGTGAGTAAGGCAGTAAAGTTTCTAATGACTCAAGTTTATAGAGGGTGGAATAGTCAAGTTAAGAGGCAAAAAAAGCACGTCAGCTCAGGCTCAGTTACTAGCACTCTTGCCAGCGAATCAGAAGGCTGTGGGTTCACATCTCGCTCCAGAGACTTCTGCACAAAATTCGAGGCTGACGTTCCAGTGCAGTACTAAGTGAGTGTTGCACTGTTGAAGGTGCTGTCTTTTGAGTGAACTCCTAACAGCACCGTGAGCACACCTACACCACATGGAGTGCAGCGGTTCAAGAAGGCGGCTCTTCACCACCTCCTCAAGAGCAATTAGGGATGGGCAATAAATGCTGACCTAGCCAGCAACGCCCACATCCCGTGAATGAATAAAAGCAAACTAAGGCTCTGTCAGGTGAATGTGAAAGATCCCATGGCACTATTTCAAAGAAGAGCAGGGGAGTTCTGGGCTATGCTTATCCCTCAATCAACATCACAAAAACAGCTTATCTGGCCATATTATCACATGACTGTCTGTGGAAGCTTGCTGTGTGCAAATAAGCTGCTGAGTTTCCTACATTCCAACAGTTCAAAAGTGCTTCATTGGCTTTAAAGCATTTTGAGATATCCTGAGATTGTGGAGGTGCTGTGGTCCTTTTTTTAAGAAGCAGACATGATATCGAAGAGTAGATCAGTGGAAAAGCGATACTGTTTCTCTCAGTTTTCCAAACCCAATACAGGAAAATGATGCAGACCGCTGGGATTTGGGCAGTCAATGCAGATGAAGGTGATCAGAATTCAAACAGATTTCACCGTATGAATGAGGTTTTGTGCTCCACAGAATTGACGTGACTTAAGCCTTTGGACTCCAACAATAGATGTCAGCAGCATGAAACAGTTACTTGTTTCCTGTAGATTTTTTTTAACAGATTACTGTACAAATTACAGAGAATTGCTACTCAACAGAAGGCCACTTAAATTGAGTTAAAAGTGACTTTAGTTTCATTCTGCAAATCTGAAAGAATTTTTTTCCCCTCCCTTAAATGATTCACTGATATTTACGAACTCCACATTCAAGGAACAAGAGATGTGACTTTGTAGTCCAAACACCACTGGAGGAGACGGGGAGAATTTATTTTACATACTGAGTGGTTACAATCTTGAATGCACTGCCTGAAAGTCAGTGGACGCACGACAATAACTTTCAAAAGGAAATTGGATAAATACTTGAAAAGAAAACAATTGCAGGGATATGGGGGAAAGAGTGGGTGGGAGTAAAACTAATTGGACAACTCTGTCAAAGAATCAGCACAGGCAGAAGGGGCCAAATGGCTTCCTTTGGTGCTGTAGTACTATGTGATTCCATAGTAACTGAGATGGAAACTATGTCATCATTCAAGATTGGATTGCGTAAGTGGATGAATATGTGGAAAAATGTTGAAGCGATCTGGCTGGATAATGATCACTTGTAAGAAAGATGGTGACATAATGGTAATATCACTGGACAAGTAATCTAGTTGCCCAGTCTGATGCTGTGAGGACTAGGGTTCAAATCCTACCACAGCAGCTGGTGGAAGTTAAATTCAATTAATAAATCTGCAATTATAAAGCTAGCCTCAGTAGTGGTGACCACAAAACTATCTTGATTGTTGTAAAAGCCCTTCTAGTTCACTCATGTCCCTTTAGGGAAGGAAATCTGCCATCCTTACCTGATCTGGCCTAGGTATGATTCCAGACCTACAACAATGTGGTTAACTCCTAACTGCATTCTGAAATGGCCTAGCAAGCAGCTCAGCTCAAGGGCAGTTAGGGATGGGCAACAAATGCTGGCCTTGCAACGACACCCACATCCCATAAAAGAATTTTTAAAAAGAGGTAGGAGTTGCACAGGGCTTAGGTTCAGAGTGATCTCCTGAACCAGATTTTCCTTTTTTTTGTTCCCTAATTAGACTGGGTTTTTAATCTAGTTTTTAGAAGTAATTAATTGAGTTCAATGGGTCAAGTAAATTGGAATCAGGATTGGCAGGCAAAACTATAATGGATCAATGGGTTGCCTTTACAGAATAGGTAGGTCAGATACAATTGGGGTAAATTCCCATTAGGGGAAGGGTATTTCAAACAAAGCCAGAGCTCCCTAGATGATAAAAGAGGTAAAGATTTAGTTGAAGCAGAAAAAGGATACAGATGGTAGAAGCCAGGCCAATAATACAATTGAGTACCAAGTTGAATATAGAAAGTTCAGAGGGAAAGTAAGAAAAAAGAGAAGCAAAGAGAGTGCATGAAAAGAGACTGGCAGCTTACAAAAGTGTTCTATAGGCATGTAAATAATAAAATGAGAAATGGGGTAGATTAAGGACCTAAAAGGGATTTACACTTGGATGCAAGGGGCATTGCTGAGATGCTAAATGAATACTTTGCATCTGTCTTTACCAAGGAGGAAGATGCTGCCAAAGTTGTAGTGAAAGAGGAGACACTGGATAGGCTAGAAATTGCTAAAGAGGATGTATTATAAGGGCTGTCAGCATTTAATTGTATCAGTCCTGTGTCCTGCTCTCACCCTGAATTGGAAAACTTCAGCAGCTTTGCTTCCAATTTCCACCCTTCTCTCAGTTTTACATGGTCCATCTCCCACTCTTTCCTTCCCTTCCTTAACTTCTCCGTCCCAATTTCTGGTGATAGCCTATCAACTAACATAGATTATGAGCCCACTATCTCCCACAGCCACCTCTACTACACTTCCGCACCTGTAAGGATTCCATTCTATACTCCCTGCTCCTCCATGTCTCTCACATCTATTCAGGTGATGCAACCTTCCGCAGACATTTCTGAAATGTCTTATTTTTGTCTCAACCAATGATTCCCCCCACCCACGTGGTTGACAGGGTCCTCGATGGTGTCCGCCACATTTTCCGCACTCCTGCTCTCACCCCATCACCAGAGAATCTTTATAGTGCTCCCTTTGTCCTCACTTTCCATCCCACCAGCCTCCATTTTCAACGGATCATTTTCCACCATTCCTGCCACCTTCAGCCTGATGCCAACACCAAACACAGCTTTCCCTACCCTTCTTTTTCAACATCCTGAAGGGACTGTTACCTCTGTGATATTGTTGTCCATCCTTAATCACCTCAACACCCCATCCCCTTCCCATGGCACCTTCCCATGCAAATGCAGGATATGTAACACCTGCCCTTTTATCTCCTCCCTCATCACCATACAAGGCCCCAAACACTCCTTCCAGGTGAAGCAGCGATTTACGTATACTCCTTCCAATTTAGTCTAATGTTGTCGCTGCTCACAAGGCAGTCTTCTCCACATTGGGGAGACCAAGCGCAGATTGGGTGACCGTTTTGCGGAGCACGCCTGTTCAGTCCGCAAACCTGAACTTCCGGTGGTCTGTCATTTTAATCCTCCATTTTGCTCCCACGCTGATATCTCTGTCCTTGGCCTGCTGCATTGTTCTAGTGAAGCTCAACATAAGGGGAACAGCACCTCGTCTTTTGATTGGGCGCTTTACAGCTTCCTGGACTCAACATTGAATCCAACAACTTCAGACCGTATACTCTGTCCTCATTTTGTTTCCTTTTATTTCCTGCTTTTGTTTTTCTTTTCTTTTGGACAGCAGCACACCTTCTCTAGGCACATCTTTTGTTTCTTTGTTTCTATCCTTGCCCCATCACCATTCCCTTTGGCCCTGGAAGACTAACATTTCTGTCATTCAATTTATCCTGTCTTCCACTCTATCACAGACCTTCCTTTTGCCCCTGTCCCAAACACCCCTTGCTCAAAACCTATGATATCTCTAACTTTTCCCAATTTTAATGAAAAGTCAAAGACCTGAAACGTCACTCTGTTTTCTCTCACTACGCAGATGATGCCTAACTTGCTGAGTATTTTTCCCCAACATTTTCTAATTTTGTGTTTGTATTTAAAGTTGTTAAGTCTCCAGGACCAGATCAGATGCACCTGGTGATACTAAGGGTGAAGATCATGGGGGCACTGACCATAATCTTCCAATCCTCCTTAGTTATGGGGCTGCTGTCAGAGGACTGGAGAATTGCAAATGTTACGCCCTTGTTCAAAAAAGGTTGGAGAAACTAGGCTGTTCTCCTTACAGAAGAGAAGGTTGAGAGGGGATTTGACAGAGGTGTTCAAAATTGTGAAGGGTTTGGACAGAGTGGATAGAGAGAAACTGTTCCCATTAACAGGAGGGTTGTGAAACAGACAATACAATTTAAGGTGAATGGCAAAAAAATACAAAGGTGACATGATGAAAAGCTTTTATACACAGTGACTGGTTAGGATCTGGAATGCACTGCCTGAGGGTGTGGTGGAGATAGGTTCAAAATTGGTTTTCAAAGAGGAATTGGATAATTACTTGAAGAGGCAAAATTTGCAGGGCTAGGGGGAAAGGGCAGGGGAGTGGGACTAGGCGAGTTGCTTTTGCTGAGAGTCGGTATAGGCATGATGGGTGAATTTACCTCCTTCTGTGCTGTCGCCATTCTCTGATTATTTGACTCTAGGAGGCTCGTGTGGAACATAAACACCAATGTAGATTGTGTTGAATGGTCAGTTCCTGTGTTGTGCGTTCTCTGTAATTCTATATTATACTATGTAACATTTGAGGCAAAAATATTGTTCAGGACACCGGAGAGAACTTAAGAGCTCCCCTTTAAGTAGGGCCTTGCAATCTTTTCCTCGCACTTGAAGCAGCAATCAGGGTCTCAGCTGAATACTTCATCCAAAAGCAGACACCACTGACAGCGCAGCACTCCCTCGCAAGCTTACTGGGTGTGTCGGCCTAAAGACTGTGCTGATGTGTCTGGAGTGAGACTTCAATGTACAGTCTTCTCCTACCTGGCATTTTCATATGTTCTGAAGCAAACCTACATTCAGATGACAATTACCAGCCTATAGAGACAGAAGCAAGTCTGTAAGATTACTGTTATCAATCTGTAAAAAACTGTGCTGGCACAATGACATAGAATATATCTAGAATAAAATAATTATTGTAAAATTGTTAAATGACACGGTGAAGCAAACCAAACTGCAGCAGAAGCCAACCCTTCAAACTAACCATAAGAATTTTTACTTGAACACTTTCAAGGATTCAACAAGTTCCATTTATTGGTCTGAGGGCGATCTGATCCATGTGTGATGACAAGTGTTTATAATCATGAAGCGTTTAAATAGAGCAAAGAAAGCGAAACTGTTTCCAATGGCTGAAGGGTTGATAATAGTGGGTACAGATTCATGATGACTGGCAAAAGAACCAGACATGACATGAAGAATAAAGGCAAATCCTGAAGAGCTCTGAAGAAGAGTCATCTGGACTCGAAACGTTAAATCTGTCTTTCCCTTCACAGATGCTGTCAGACCTGCTGAGTTTTTCCAGCAATTTTTGTTTTTGTATAACATGAAAAAAACCTCTTTCACGCAACAGGTGGTTAGTATTTGGAACGTCATGCCTGATGGGGGTGGATATGCACTCAATAGGTACCTTCAAAAGGGAATTGGATAAATATTTGATGGAGGTAAAAATGGCACGGGAATGGGGAAAGAGCAAGGGAGTGGGACTAACTGGATTGCTTTTCAAAAAGGTTTGTGCAGATTCAATGGGCCAAACAACCTCCTACAGTGCCAGACTATTTTACAATTCCATCTAAAGGACAGTACCTCTGACAGTACAATACTTCAATACTTGCCCTAGCAGGTCAACCGAGATATTGTACTCATGTATCTGGAGTGGGGGCTACTGCAGGAATGGGCCACATTCGTTGGGATTCACATTTCATTCATTTTACCTCCACAAAATATATTTGTGAAAAACAAAAAAAAGTTAAATAGTTGTTTTACAAAAGGAAGAATTTCCATGCAAGATTTTTTTAAATAAACATCACATTGTCAAAAAGTGGTTAAAGTGTTAATGAGCTGGTCATTGGAATTGTTTCTTCTGTGATTGGGAAATTAAGTAAAATTGTTAACCAGTCTCAATACTCAATAAACAGCTCACACACTTGCTAGGAGGTCAAAAGTAAAAACAAAAAACTGCGGATGCTGGAAATCCAAAACAAAAACAGAAATACCTGGAAAAACTCAGCAGGTCTGGCAGCATCGGCGGAGAAGAACAAAGTTGACGTTTCGAGTCCTCATGACCCTTCAACAGAAGGGTCATGAGGACTCGAAACGTCAACTTTGTTCTTCTCCGCTCATGCTAGGAGGTCACTAGTTCTTGATAGGGTTTGTCTAGCATTGGGCTACCTTCTGATTGACAATGGAAATAATATTAACTCTAATATATTCAATGAATGCTGTTGGGCGGGTGGAGTGGTGGAGTTGTGGCAGAGGGGTTTAATTCACTCGTTCCATTTCTGTTTCTGGTGAGACAGGCTTCTCGAAATTGGGGAGGACCAGAGAGGAAGGTAGCTGGCCTGAGGGCTTATTTTCAGTGGCCTTGATGTGACTGCAGGGTTTGTATCATCTGATATGCGCCCCAAAAAATGCAGTGAACCAAATGATTCCACCCCACCCCCCACCCCTGCCACCCTCATAGAGCTCACATTCACTGAAGATCAAAAGCCTGTGTTTTTACAGTTGCCAATACTTTAACTTCATCATTAACCCATTGATTTCACTTGTGATAAAGCCAGTGAGCTGGTATCAGATAAAATAAGACCAACTGGGAAATTTCAAACCACCTTACCCCGTAAAGCTGCCGGTGCCAGATGAACAAGGGACAAGAGGTTAGGAGAAATGGTTTTTCACTCCCAGGGGTTATGAACGGATGTTACATTAAAGGTGCCGCACAACAGAAAAACTTCAGATAAAAGCAAAATATTGCGGATGCTGGAAATCTGGAACAAAAACAGAAAATGTTGGAAAAACTCAGCAGGTCTAACAGCATCTGTGGGGAGAGAAATAGAGTTAACGTTTCGAGTTTATATGACCTTTCTTCACCTGACCCCTGTATGACCCTGTGATATAAACTTAAGAAATAGGAGCAGGAGTGGGCCATTTAACCCCTTTAGCCTGTTCTGCCATTCAAGAAGATCATGGCTGATCTGATTGTGGCCTTAACACCACTTCCCTTCCTACTCCTGGTTAACCCTTGATGCCCTTATAGATCAAAAATTCATGCTATTGTTAATCAGAAATTGTGGGAGTAGAAAAATCTATTCTTAATCCTTTAAAAAGGATTAAGGCGGATAAATATTTGGAAAGAGATATTAAAGTGTATGGGGAAAGGCTGGTGGGGAGTGTGATGAAGAGTCCCTTAAAATAAACTGCACAGGTGTAATAGGCTGAATACCCTTCTGCTATGCTGTAAAACGCTATGGAGTGGATCTTGACTTTGTGCAATTGACTGAAACAAAAAAATAGTGAGCTGGCTGCTCGATTTACATCTCTCCCCATTTCTTCCATCACCTTCAATAGAGAGAGATGTAAAATGAGCTGGAAACTTGCTATTGCTGCTTTCTATTATTGTACAGAGTCAAGATTACCCCTATTGATGCTTATCTAAAAGCAGAGCAGACAGGAATGTAATGCAGCAACATGAAGCAGTTATGGATGAACAGTTATGTGTTAATTGGCAGCTTTATGCAGGTCGGTATCTGCGCTTATGATCCTACTGAGCTGTACTGAGAAAACCATTAACACAATCAACAGAAGTGATGATTCCCCCCCTGCTAGCCTTGTGCCAATGACACATCCCAATAGATCACCTGAGAGACCTGCAGCTCTATGATTAAATGTGTAGATGGAAAAGTTCAGTGTTAAAATGAAATGTTTGGTGATCTGTGCCTAGACGGGCCAGCGGAGTGTCTGGACCCTGTGCCCTCATGCAGCAATGCCTAAATAATCCAGGAAAACATGAGGGCTGGGGTCAGCAAGGTCATATTTACTGGATGACATCTCATGGCATCCTCTGGAGGATGATCCTATTCTAAAACTACCCATGAGAACATAGCTGGCACAAAGAAAACAATCTGTAATTTGTAATTGTTCATCAGAATGCACTTTGGTAAATTTTCTTCATGGAGCATTGTAACCCTGTGCCAACTGAAGCGCTATAACCCCCCTGATGGTGACAGGACGCGCACCGTACCCACGTCACCGACTGCACCATAACACAAAACAACAAATGGCTGAGGTCCTCAGCAGTTCAATCAGCATCTATCAAGCAAAAAGACAGATTGGTGTTTCAAGCCTAGACCCTTCATCAGAACTGCTGAATCTAAAACATTAACCTGCTATCGAGCAACAGCAACAGCCAAGGACAGGCAATAGTCAGAACTTTCTGGACCAAAGGTATCTCAAATGATCATGTCCGAATGATATAATAGTTAGAAATACTGGTGGAAATGTTCGCTCATTCTTGACTAACACGGGAGTCAAAGGTTACTGGGGGTAGGCGGGAATGTGGAGTTGAGGCCACAATCAGATCAGCCATGATCTTATTCACTGGCAGAACAGGCTCGGGGGGCCTGCTCCTGATTTGTATGTTTGTATGTTCATATGAGGAATATTGAAGACAGTATTTACAAAATCATCCATGGGATACGGGTGTCACAATTATTATAGAACGATTCTGTGCTCGAGGAGGCCATTTGGCCCACTGTGATTTTGCCGGCTCTTTGAAAGAGCAATCCAGTTAAAGGATTAGATTTGAGTTCAAGAAAAACTCAAATCTTCTCCTTGAAACACTGCATTGGTGAAGGTGCTCTCACAATGCTGTTAGGTGGGGATTCCAGGATTTTGACCTGGCGGTAGCAGAGGAATGGTCGATATATTAGCCATGTCAGGATGGTGAGTGGCTTGAGGGGTAAGTCGGAGGTGGCGGTGTTCCCATGCACCTGCTGGAAGGTGTGTTAAGAAACGTTAGCCTACATCTAAGTGCCATGATTATATCTGCTCTGTAATATAATCATAAGCTGTCGATTTAAAAATGATAATGACACTGTTAACAGGGCATAGACAGATGCCATTTTTTGCACAGGAAGATCCCACAAATAGGAAATGAGGGAAACAACCATATAACCTGTTTGTTGGTGGTGCTGATTTAGTAAGGAATGTTGGCCAGGACAACAGGAGAATTCTTGCTCCACTTGTCACAGTGCCCTGGGATCTTTTACATTCACCGAACCATGAGAACAGGTTTAACAGGATTTCAGTTTAATGCCTCATCCAAAAGTCAGTGGTTCCAACAATCACACAGTGCTGAACTAAACAGTGCTTAAGAAGGACTTAAGCCTAGAGACAATGAAACAAGAGTGCTATCAAATGGGTCAAATTGACATTTTGAGCTCAAGCTATGACTGTATGAGCGTATACCAGAGATAACGTGTGGTGCATATAATGGCCCTGGAAGGAACAGGAGAGTTTTGAGTGATGGGGAGAGTATAAATGTGGGAGTGTCCATTTGTGGGTGCCTTACCCACACAGTAATAGCAGCCTGCACTCAAATGGGGAGGTTCGAGGAGCCCTGAATTTTGGGCCTCCGACCTCATTATGGATGGTGCTGTGGTAGGAGCCTGCACGGGCTAGTCTCCAAATTCTAGGTAAGTGATCAGGTCAGATTCTGGGGTGGGTGTGGGTGCCCCTTTGCATCCTGAGCTCCACAAGGTGCTTCACAGGGACAAAAGCAGACAAAATTTGACATTGAGCCAAATAAGGAAATATTTGGACAGGTGACCAAAAGCATGGCCAAAGAGGTAGGTTTTAAGGAGGGTCTTAAAGGAGCAGAGAGAGGTAGAGCGGTGAAGAGGTTGAGGAAGGGATGAGCTTATGGCCTCCATGGTTGAAGGCCAATATTTGACAAACATGTTCTCAAGCACTGTTCAACTAAAGTTTGGTTTTTAGATTTAACTCAAACTACATCCTCACAACTATCTCTTAAAATTCCAACAATACCTCTGGAGGTTGCAATGACCAAGAGAGGTATCAATCAGGAGACTCGCAATGTGCTCTGAAATTCCCTTCTTTGCCATGCATGTGTTTAAGCCTCTTGTTAAAATATCAGGGAGGGGAATTTCAGAGCAGCACTTTATACATCAGTGGCTCAAATGTCTTGGGAATGACATTGGTTCTTTAGTAAAACCGTAAGTTTAAACTATTCAGTTTTCCTTAAATTTCAGCCTAGCTTAATGTGATTTTAGAGAGATTTAAGACCAGAAGTTGCTGTTGCATGACATTAGGAATAGGAGGAGGCCATTCAGCCCCTCTTGTCTGCTCCACCATTGAATATGATGATAGCTAATCTGTACCTCAACTCCATTTACCTGCCTTAGCTCCATATCCCTTAATACATTTTACCCAACAACAATTTATGAATCTCAGTGTTGAAAGCACCAACTGACCACCAGCATCCACATCCCTTTGGGGGGAGAGTGTTCCAGATTTCCACTACCCTTTGTGTGAAAAAAGATCTTCCTGATTTCATTCTTAAATGTTCTAGTTCTAATTTTAAGATTATGTCCCTTCTTTCTTGACACCCCCCCCACCCCCCCATCAGAAGAAGTGGTTTCACCCCATCTACCCTGTCAAATCCTTTAATCATGTTAAACACCTAAATTAGATCATCCCCTAATCTTCTATACTCAAGGAAATGCAAGCCTAGTTAATGCAAGCTTTCATCATAATTTCACCCTTTTAGCCCCAGTATAATTCTGGTGAAACTGCTGGTGGGAGAGTCCAAAACCAGGAGGTAAAATATTAACATTAGAGCTCGCTCGTGGGTGAAATCTTGCTTCTGAGTCGCAAGGTTCTAGATTCAAGTCCCAATCCAAGGCTTGAGCACAAAAATCTACTGACATTCCGGTGCAGCACTGAGGGAGTGCACTGTGAGAGGTGCCATCTTTCAGGTGAGATGTTAAACTGAGACCCCATCTCCCTGCTGAGGTGGATGTAAAGATTCCATGACACTATTTTGAAGAAGAGCTGGGGAGTTCTCCCTCATGTTCTGGTCAATATTTATCCCTGAGTCACCATTGCCAAAAAAAACAGGTATCTTGTCAATATCGGATTGCATTTATTGGGAGCAAAGAATTGTGGATCAGCCCAGAACTATTAGCTATGGCTTTGCTGCATATATTAAACCAGTGACCCTACAATACATTAGCCACAGGCAGCTTTTTGGCAGATGTTTTTTTGTTATTGAGATGGGAACCTCACTGGTAAAGCCAACATTTATTGCTCGTCCCTGACTGTTCTTGAGCAGGTGGTTGTGAGCACCTACAACTGAGAGGCTCGATGGGCCATTTCAGCGTCAACCACACAGCTGTGGATCCGGAGTCATACGTAGGCCAGACTGGGGAAGGAGGGCAGATGTACTCCCCTGAAGAAGATGAGACAACAGGATGGGCTTCTACAACAATCTGTGAGTTTTGCGATCATTATTGAAGAACATTCTTTTCCAGCTTTGTTAATTGATTTAATTTAAATCCCTCTAGATGCTGTGGTAGGATGTGAACTCACGTCTTTGTGCGACGGTTGGTAAAATAGTGAGACGAAAAGGAGAGAGGACCACCGTTATTTTGGATTAATGGCAGCTTTACTTCCTTGGTTGCTGCATGGTGGCAGATGTTTGTTCAATAAAAAACGAAAGACTTGCAGTTATATAACCACCTTTCATGGGTTCAGTGCATCCAAAAGAGCTTTATGCCCAAGGATGTATTATTCTAAAGTTTGGTCACTGTTGGAATGTTGGAAACAAGGCAGCTAATTTGTGCACAGCAAGATCCCACAACAGCAATGGGATAATGGACCAGATTACCTGTTTTTAGTTTCGTTGTTGGAGTGATAAATATTGGTCAAGGCACTGGAGAGAAATCCCCTGCTCTTCTTTGAAATAGTGCCATGGGATTGTTTACGCTCAAATATACACATATGAAGTGTCTATATTGTGTGCGAGGTGTTTTCTGCTAAAATGAGTGTGTGTGTGTGGCTAAAACCGTGTCACCAAAGCCACAACTGGGACCAGTCAGAGGTTTCAAGTGAGCAGTGGATTAAACCCCCAGCAGCTGCACACTTTTGTCACTAGATGGAGCTTCAGCAGCTCCAGATTCCCGAACCTCAACCTGCACCATCGCTGATTCACTGAGGGAAACTTTGGATTTCCTGTGAACAACGCCAAGGGTGCTCGGCAAGTAATGCACATCAATAGCTAGAAATAATTGGCCATGCGTTATTAGAAGAGGCCATTTGCAACCCAACCCAAATTGCCGTCTTATTTGTCTTGCGAAATAAGGGAAGATAATAATAGGAGGCCATTCAACCCTGTGATCCTATTCCCCATCAACAGATCACAGCTGATCCCATTTTCTCACCTTTGCTTCCTATTTTTTAATACTTCTGACTAGTGCATTAATGCTTTAATCACCGAAAATAGTTTGGCTTGAAGGACTCTTTTTTTTAAAAGACACTGTCCCTTAAAGGGTTCATGCGTGGACTCTGTTGGCTGCCGTTCCTGGAAAAGACAGCATTTTACAAGAAAAGGAATTAAGCAGTTTTAAAGAAGCTGGAAACCTCTTGATAAAAGCAAAATACTGCGGATGCTGGAAATCTGAAACAAAAACAAAAATTACTGGAAAAACTCAGCAGGTCTGACAGCATCTGTGGAGAGAAAGACAGAGTTAGCGTTTCGAGACTATATGACTCTTCATCAGAACAGACACTGGTGGACTGTTTACAAGAGGGTCACATGGTGGTTTCTGGCTTTGGAAAAAAAAACATGTTTTGGAATACTGTGTTTAAAAGCTGGTAGGCTGTTTATGCTTTGGGGAGAAAACAAGAAGGATCAACTGCTTGGGATAAAAAGACAACAGCTCCTGAAGCTCCAGACCCAGTCCAAAGCAAAAAAATGAATGGAAGTTGCTCTGAAGCCGCTCTATATTCTGAAATCGACTGACTGCAGGGTTCCCTCAGTCCTCAGACCTGCAAGAGCCACTGGTGGTTTCCCAGACCAATGTTCAGAAACCAACCATATAACCCGGACACCATTTCAAGGGCTTAACCATTTATCCATTTCCCTTGAAATGGGCATTCATAATGTGACCAAACAGGTTGAACCTTTGGCTTTTAACCATTTGAGCAGAATTCCTCTATTTTATCTTATTTTTTGTGTGTGTGGGCGGGTTAGGGTATTTAAAGTAACTATTACACTTTCATATTTCGTACTGTACGTTAATAAGCTTTGTCTTTCTGTTTGACAAGTCTGGTTTTATAATAAACTAATAACTTTGTTGTTTGTTGAAGAAACCTGGGTATTGAGTGGTTATTCTGAGATTAATAGATAAAGAACATGTCTGGCCGTATAGCCAGCTGGAAAATTCATTTAAAGAAATGTTGTGACCTGTAGAGCAGTGGAACTAGAGACAGACAGTGCACTCCTCCCATTTCAGTCATAACACTAGCAGAAATCCACCAAACACAGTGCTGAAAGCTTTGACTGACCAGCATTCGCAGCAATTTGGAGAAGTGTGCTCCAGATTTCACTCCCCTTAGTGTAAAAAATGGGAGGTGGCTCTGTGACACAATGGGTAGTATCGCCACCTCTGAGCCAGAAGCTTCGGGCTCGAGTCCCATTCCAGGACTTGATGGCCATGGAATTGCGTTCATAACGTGACCAAACGGGTTGAGTATCAATTTGTAAACCCTTTCAATATGTCTGAGGCAGGCAGTAAGAATGGGAGGGGGGGGGTCTACAGGGCAGCCATGCTTGATGCAGAATAGCACCCCTCAAACTATAGCCTCTGGTGACAGGCTAGTGACCTAGTCCAGAAAAAAACTAGCTATGTAAACGGATATAAGCATCATGCATCACTGGAAAGCCTCAAAGTGTGTAAAAAAGGTAACGTTGTGAAATCCTGAAACTGCGAGTGAAATAAAAAGTTATTAGATGATGTGATTCACTCAACCCCCGAAAACTTTTTTGATGTAAACTGCATTTCATCCAGTTTTTGCTTGGTTTAAAGATGTGTTTGAGAGCTCCTCTGGGCTTCCCCTCAGAATTTCTATTGTGCACCTTCTGATCTTCTGCTGTGGAAACTGAGTTCCAATGCTGACGTTCCAGTGTTAGGAGTGCTGCACTGAGGGAGTGCTGCACACTCCGCGATGCCATGTTTTGGATGAAATGTTAAACAGAGGTGCCGTCTCCCACATCAGCTGAACATAAAATATCCCACAGTAACTATTCTGAAGAATAGTGTGTACTAGTCAACATTTACCCCTCAACCAAACACCCCACCCCACCTCCCCCCCGGCCCCAAAATAAACAGGTTATTTTGCCATTGTTGGATTACTGTTTGTGAGATCTTGCTGTGCACAACTTGGCTGCCACATTGCCTACATTTCAGCAGTGATTACACCTCAGAAAGTACTCATTAGTTTTAAAGCACTTTGGGACATTCTGATGTTTTGAAAGGTGCTATATAAATGTAAGGTTTTTTTGTGACTTTAGCTTAGGTTCCAGAGAAATGGTTTAAATGGCCAATTACTGCAGTGGTTCCTCACCAGCTTCTCTCAAAGCCACAGCGGGAGAGAGAAAACACAGTGGAAGTTCGAACCCTCCATTTCTTGCCTCTGGTCAAGGTCATGAGATAACTACCACTAATAAGAAAAATCATTTGGCCCATCTCAATTCATCCAATCGGAAAGAGCCTGGCATCTCCCTATCGTTGCATCCAATTGGTTCGAAAATTATTACAGTGCTTTTGCTCCGCCCTCAATCTAGAAGTTTATTCCTCACTTTTACCACACTTTGTGACAAAAAGCTCTCTTTTTCTAGTTTGAACCTGTGTTCCCTAGTTCTACTCCTGCCATTTATTTAAAAGCAACATCCAAGTTAACTTTCTCTATATCTTTAAAAATCATATCTCTCTGTAAGACATTCTCTCATATCTCTTTTTTCCAAGATTAATAGTCCATGGTTACACCAGTCTTTCTTCAGAAGTCATACCATTGATTCTGGGATCCAGTTGCTGTCTCTGCAGTTCCTCCAGCATTTGAATATTTTGTTTGTATCTTGTTTGCAGAGCTGGACACAATAGTCAAAGTTCAGTTCGACCAGAACCCTGTACAGTTTGAATGGTGCCCTGTACAGTTAGACCAGAGCCCTGTACAGTTTGAATGGTGCCCTGTACAGTTAGACCAGAGCCCTGTACAGTTTGAATGGTGCCCTGTACAGTTAGACCAGAGCTCTGTACAGTTTGAATGGTGCCCTGTACAGTTAGAGCAGAGCCCTGTACAGTTTGAATGGTGCCCTGTACAGTTAGACCAAAGCCCTGTACAGTTTGAATGGTGCCCTGTACAGTTAGACCAAAGCCCTGTACAGTTTGAATGGTGCCCTGTACAGTTAGACCAAAGCCCTGTACAGTTTGAATGATGCCCTGTACAGTTAGACCAGAGCCCTGTACAGTTTGAATGGTGCCCTGTACAGTTAGACCAAAGCCCTGTACAGTTTGAATGGTGCCCTGTACAGTTAGACCAAAGCCCTGTACAGTTTGAATGGTGCCCTGTACAGTTAGACCAAAGCCCTGTACAGTTTGAATGGTGCCTTGTACAGTTAGAGCAGAGCTCTGAATAGTTTGATTGTTACCATCCTGTGATTTACACTCTCCTGTCTGGTTTTTAGTTTAACATCCTATTGGATCTGCTGATTGCCTGTGTGAATTAGTTTGATATGTTTATCATCCAGTCTCCTCCGACTGCTAGGCTGCTTTTGGTTACATCCTTCATTATTGTAAAGTGCTACACACAGGAACGAGGGACGAGGACATGTTACTCGCACCCAGTGAATGGTGCTGAAATATGACTATCAGTAAAAGTGACCATGAGTGACCATTGTTATAAAAATCCAATTGGTTCCCTAATGCCCTTTAGGGAAGGAAACCTGCTGCCCTAACCAGTTTGGCCTGAGATGTGACTCCAGATCATACTGGCATGGCTCACCGTTTTCCTAAAATATACTTTATTCAGAAAATGTATAAAAGCGCATTAATTGTCTGTTCAAAATTGACATTACATAAAATGCAAAACAAATCTGTTTCTTTCAACACACTATGTGGCACCTTTAACTGTCTCATTATATTTACAATTACAGTTTATATTTACAATATTCTTTTCATGTCAAGAATACAACCTGAGGGGTTTTACACAGTTTCCGGCCCTTCTGCATACTCTGGCAGGAAGACCTTCGACAGTGACCTTTCCCTGGTGTGACTGACTCTTAACTGCCCTTTGAAGTGACTGAGCAAGACATTCAGTTGCATCAAACCCACTGCCAGTGTTTAAGGAGAAGGCCCAGCACCTCCTTTTCAGATCGGCGATGAATCTTTGCCAGCCATGCCAACACCCTGAAAACAAAGTATCTTTAAAACTATGCATTGAGGACAGAGAACTTTCAACAATTCTGTGAGCTCAAAGCTCTTGATGCTTGCACAGAGTCTTGGAACAGTGGCCAAATATATTCAGGCTTGGCTGCAGTGAGGTCTTCTGGAGTCGGCTGCAGTGCAATCCAAACAGGCTGGTGCTAAAATTATTACAGAATTTAAACCGGGCCTGTGGCTATTTGAAGATGGGTGATATTGGTGGGAGTGCTCAGCACAACTGTGGCATAAGCATCATCCTTGTCTGCAGGATATTGAAAGGAAGATATCATCAGGTGAACAGGGGGTTCAGCTTTGCACTGTCGGAGAGCTCCAGCCCCTACTGTTCCCTCTGTGAACGTCAGAGAGCCTGGGCACTGGATAATAACCAATCGGCCAATGGGCGAGGTTACCCTGGAGGGCAACATATATAATGTCAAGCAGTTTACATTTTACCAATCCTTCACCAACAGTACGATCCACTCCCTGGTCTTACCAACAATAGCCTGAATTTATATCACGCCTTAACATTGTAAAATCTCCCAAGGCTCTCAAATAATTAAATACTGGAGCTTGTGTTAAAGAGGCTTCCATTTACTGAGAAACTTCCTTTCGCAGAGAAAGCTGAATAACTCCAGAAAAATGAGAAGATACAGCATCATTTTTTTAAAAAAAAACTTATTTGCCAAGGAGAACAGATTTCCAAGTAAGGACTCCAAAGGATTTTGTAAAAAAAAAATAATAAACTGGACGTACATCTGGACTTGCAGCCGGATTGGAAATTGAAAAGGAGGAAGATCTCTTTAAATTCTAGGAATAGTTAATTCTAAAAAAGTTCCCCCCCCCACCTTTTAGCTTCTACCCCTTCCAGGGCTTTGTCTCTTTAGGTTTGATTGTCTCTTGGGGGTAAATAAATACAAGTGTTTACATTATTTTCTAGTTTTCCTTCTTTTCTTGCCTCTTCTTTTATGGAGATCAGTAATGTTTTTCTCTCTCTCTCTCTCTGGAAAAGTGTAAATGTATTTAGTGTGTGTGTGTGTGTGTGTGAAGGGTCCACTCGGTTAACTGCACGATCAGCAGCTGGCGTCCTCCTCCTAGTCCCACGCTTCCCAAGCTCCTGCGATTGACAGACCGATGATAAACTCGTGTCTCTGCTCGGAGTACTGCCTATTGTGGAGAGGCAGCTGAAACCCCTTTTCGCTGCTATTTGCTTTCTCCGGCATGCATTATTCAGGAGCGCGTGAACAGACCAAGAGCCCCTTTTATTCACTAATTCTGCATTAAAATAATCCATCACTTCATGGAGTTAAAGGGGGGGTGGGGGGCGTGTTGTGCGAAGCTTTATTTTTCATATAGCTCCTCACACGCAAATAAAAAGACAGAAAGGCTATAATTCCTCCACCCCCCCCCTCAAAAAAAAGTGTTTTTTCTAAACATATTAAACATTTTATTTACAAATATTACTGTTGACCTAGCAATGCTTGGTTGTCAGAATCTTCAAGTATAAACGTTGCCTTCGTTACACAGACACTGCCTCTTTGTTTGAGCACTGAAAGCTAATTTCAAACCATCCATGGCTCAAGTTATCGTCTGTGCTTTCCTTATCGAGGGGGGGGGGCGGTGTGTGTGTGTTATCGTTAAAGACAGTTTAAGTCAACCCCTTTACATCACAAGAAGTATCTCCCCACCTTTATGGTACTGCGAGGACAAAAAAAAAATGCAATCTTAAAAGATTAGGAGGATTTTTTTATATATATATAAAAAGGAAAGTGCTTACATGAATATTTGATTTAGGATAAAGTCAGCATTGCATGGAGAGGGAAGGTGGGAGGGGAGAAAATGTCTTGTTAACTTGGAAGAGAGGCCGGCAGATAAGGGCGCTGTTATAAAATGAACCTTTAATTTTCTCTCCGCGATTAATTTGATGGCATTATTAGTGAAAAAAATAGCCCGTAAATTTTGAAATTAAAAGGCTTATAATGCATCAATTTTATGTGGGGGGAGGGGGGGGGCCTTGGGGGAGAGAAGTTTCCAAACTACTGATTTTCATGTGAGAGATTTCGAAAGTATTCTCATCAGAGTTTAATAAAGTGCCAAGTATTTTAATAAACTATTGTTTCATTGCTCAGATGTGCTGCTAACTCCTTTTTTAGCCCATCTTACCATGAAATTGGTTTAATGAAGCAGAAAGCTATGAAGTATGAACATCCGCATTTCATGTGGCAGCAGTTCATTCTCGGCCACTCTCAAAGTTCCCTCCGAAGTCTAGATCCGCCACATGAAAGATTTTTTTTTAATCTGCACAGTACAATCAATATTATTTACTTTCCTTCCATTACTCACCAGACCATCAACTGCAAAGAGGTTTCTATCCGTCACTGAAACTGGAAACAAAAGCTCCAAAAAAATTGATAACTTTACCAGTTCAATTAAATCACAAAATATAATTGGAATTTAATGAGTACTATGCAAATATTTGCAATCTGTTAATGAAAACCTAATAGTAAAGACTGATGTAGCTGAAATTGTTCATCAAACACCCAGCAGACTGCATTGAAAAGGAGAACAAGTCGGTTAATATGAACCACTGCAAACTTCAGGCAACTAATACCTCCTTGGTCCTTATTCAAAAAACCGCTGGGAATGCTTTTCTGGACGATGGCTGCAAGATAAATCCTATACCGCGTCAAAGAAAATGATTTAAAATAATATTTATTAATTTATTACAACAGTGATTACACTTCAAAAATACTTCATTGGCTGCGAAACATTTTGAGATATCCTAGGGTCCTGGATAGTTGCCACTTCGTGGCTGATCACTAGTTAGAGCTTAATAGCCTTCTAGGCCATTTCCGAGGACTCTTCAGAGTAAAACCACTTTGGCGTTGAACTGGAGTCAAATATGAGCCCAGACTGTGAGAAGAGGGCAGGTTTCCTTCCCTGAAGGACCTCGGTGAACCAGTTGGGTTTTTCACCACAATCCGGCAGCTTCGTGGTCACTTTGGCTGATAACAGCTTTTTATTTTCACTTTTATTGAACTGAATTCAAATTCTCAAACGGTCCATTGTGGGATTTGAACTTACCTTCATCTTGCATTTATGCTGCGCCTTTGATGCAATAAAACTTTCCCAGGTGCTTTACCAGGAGCATTACCTGACAATAATTAATAGCGAGCCACATAAGGAGATATTAGGACAGGTGATCACTAGCTTGATTGAAATGGTAGGCTTTAAGGAGCATCTTAAAAAAATAAATTTTTATGCAAGTTGTTATGATCTGGAAAGGTTGGTAGGAGTAGGTTCAATACTAACTTTTAAAAGGAAATTGTCGAAATCCATGAAAAGAAAAATGTTACAGTGCTATAGGTACAGAGCAGGCGAATACAATTAATTGGATAACTCTTTCAAAGAGCCAACATAGGCACAATGGGCTGAATGGCCTGCATCCATGTTGTTAGTCTATGCATTTCTATGTAAACAGTCACTTGGTAGTATAGAACTTGAATATTGCTGAAAAGAGAGACATGTTGCTGAAGTTTTCATCTTGCACTCAACAAACACAAAAATGCCAAATTCAAGCGATCACAACAATTTATAATACAGGAGAAAAATATTAAAAAGACTTAGACATTTACCTAGTTTGCAGAGAGTGCATGAATTTATGTCACTTCTAGCAAGTGTAGATGAGCCAAGATAAGGTTGACTGATTATATTAAATTGGTCATTAGTGTAGTTATTAGCACACTCAGGATTATTCAGTGAGTGCTGTCTAATCCGGAACCACATCTAATTGTTTTGCTTTGGGTTTTGCACATGCGGGCTGGCTGAGTGCAATCTGTAAACAAGAAGCAAAAGGAATATGTCCAAGTCTTGCACCTTTAGGAAGCATGGAGAGCCCATTGTTGCCTGCTGCTTTCTCCATGGCAACACCTCAACCAATCAGAGTTGACTTGCCAACCAATCAGCACCCTTTCCTCCTGTAGTATAAATTGTTGTGATTGTTTGAAATTTGGCATTCTTGCATTTGTTCTGATCAGTGTAATATGAAAAGATTCGGCAACATGTTTCTATTTCTTTGTTGCTGTTGTGTACATCAGCACCGCTTGAAGAGAAACAGCAGAAAGTAACTTGCATTATCACAATGTCTGGTCATTCCAAAGTTCATCTGGATTGTAATTAATTTTGTCCTGTGGCAAACAGGGCAACAGAAATTGGTGACTGCAAGATCCCACAAAAAGCAATTAAAAATGTTTAGTGCCTGGTTTGAATTTAGATTATTCTCAATGGTTGATTTTCCAAAGTTCCATTTTCCCAAGATTTTTCTTGGTTCTGTTCATTGAGGGATCGATTGGCTGAGACTGTGAAAGAATTTCCAGCTCTTTATTGAATCATGGCCACTACAATAACGGTTCATCCATCACTCCTGTGCTCACTGATCTACATTGGCTCCTGATCGGACAACTCCCGGATTTTAAAATTCACACACTTGTTTTCGAATCCTTCTAGGGCCTTACCCCTCCCAATCTCTTCTACAACTCCCTGAGATATCTGCGCACCTCCAATTCTGGCCTCTTGTGCAATTCTAATTTTAATTCCTCCACCATTGGTAGCTGTGTTTTCAGCTGCCTGGGTCCCAAGCAATTAAGTTCCCTCCCTAAACCTCTCCACTTCCCTCTCCTCTTTTAAGACATTTCATAAATTCTATTTCTTCGACCAAGCTTTTGATCACCTGTCCTGATACCTCCTTATGTGGCTCGATGTCAAATTTGATTTGATTATGCTCCTGTGAAACACCGTGGGACATTCCACTACGTTAGAGGTGCTATGTAAATGCACTTTGTTGCTACTTTTTTCCCCTCGATATGGGACATTATAGTTAACAATAACTTGGGGTTAACGAGGTGAAATAACCAATGCCAATCAGGACACCTTGATCAGTCAGAGGAAGGGACCATTACACTGTGATATTCTTCACTTTAGACTTTGCAAACACTGAAATGGCCACTTCAGTGCCATTTCCATGATGGCATAATATACATCACCAGGTTGATTGCTATATTCCCTGTGCCATGTGCTATCACTGACAATGGTGCTAACTGGACCATGTTAGAGGAATTTCTTGTTCCCACTGCCTCTGTAGCAAGGTAACCCTCTCCCTTTCACAAGTAGCTAGGAATGAAATAATATAGATCACTGATCAACAACTATTGCATTGATAAATGGCATCTTTAATGTTGCTCACTGCTAAATAACATCATAACATGAACTTTAATTGATGGAGAATATAATTGGTCCTTGGTCTTCCTGTCCAGTGCCTATTGAAGTAGAATTTGTATCGATGCACTCACGAGCAAATGAACAATAATCCAATCAGGCCACCCAGTCCAAAACAGCACACAATCACTAGCTAGCAACGTAAAGGGTCTATGAAAAGTTAGGTGCAAATGAAAGAAAGTAGATACTGGATAGAGTTATCAGGGCCAGAGAGATCTCCTGGCCCACTTATAATCGCCTGGGGGTGGTGTGGCATGATGGATGGGGAAGGTGTGGAATTTGCCAGATTTTGTTCCCTAAATCGGTCTAGATTTTGATCTGGTTTTTCACAGGAGAGCATATGGTTTCAGCGGGGGAGTAGAGTGTACCTATTGTAATGTACAATATGGATGGATGGACCATAATGGATGGGCAAGAGGGTCTTTACCTGTCTGTTATTGTTCATAGGTTCATATATAAAGTCAATGTATAATCACTAAGATAAAAGCAAAATACTGCAGATGCTGGAAATCTGAAACAAAAACAAAAATTTCTGGAAAAACTCAGCAGGTCTGACAGCATCTGTGGAGAGAAAGACAGAGTTAACGTTTCAAGTCCGTATGACTCTCCTTCAGAACCCCATAATCACATTTGATTTGTGCCTCTTCTTCCATCATCTGCAATTCTTTCTGGTTTATGACCTCTTGACTTGCTAACTTGAACTGTGAACACAGAAACCAGGTGAAAGCAACATCCAAATAGTAAGTGTTCCTTCTTCATGTATCAGGTTTTTACAAAGATATCTGCTAAATAAAAATCTTTACTTTGCCTTTTAACAGAGAATAGAAAACAAAGTATTCTTTATCTCTGATAAAAGTATTTTTTGTGCAAGATACGCACATGGGATCTAGTGAGATTTTGAGGTTTGATCTACATGGGGACAGGGGTAGATCAGTCAACCCTTCGAACCTGTACGTCATTCTATTTAATCATGGTTGATCTCTACTATTATAAGTTCAATGTGAGGTGGCTTCTGATTTATACTTATGTTAAACCTATTTAAATCAAGCATTAAGATCCCAAAAAGACTTTCAAATTAAGTGCTGTGAGGCCCACTTCTCCAGGGAATCTCATCCCACTTTACTCCCATACCAGACTTTATCCTGGTTCAAGAACCAAGCTACATACAGTCTAAAGGCAATGTCAGAGCAGAGCAAAACTGCAACACTCCAGCCATAGATATGAATGCACCCCTAGCCTTACTGCAACATGTTTTGAAATTCTCTCCTCCAAAAGAATGTAGATGCCAGAGCAATTGGAGCTTTCGAGAGTGTCATAAGTGCTGCTGTTTGATTATTTTAATAATTATTATTCTTGTATGCTTAATAAATCTGTGGCATCTGACATTGAATGCTGTGAACCCTATTAATTTGCAGAGTAAATAATCACCCAGTCTCTAGCAGTGATGGTGGTGGTAATGATCATGGCATTGGTGGTTTTGGTAATAGTTTTGGTGAGTTTTGATGTGAGCTGGTGGTGGATTTGGTGCCAGTTGGTGGTAGTGACACTGCACATGATGACTGGAGGCAAAATCCAGTTGAACTATAGTTGAAGAATGATCTTCTTTCATTATGAAGGAGAAAATGGATTACTTTATGTTCCAAGGTGTAGGAAATTATTAATCCGACTATTATACATTTTTCATGATATGAAAGAAACAAAAATGTTAAAACCGTTTGCATATTTATATTCATTATGTCACTTTACCTTTATGGGAATTAACCAAAGGCATAATAAAGTCAGCAGGATATTGTGTTTTATGTTTAACTGAGAGCACAGAGAGAGATAATTCGAGATGTAATAAAAGCCATTGGATGTGGAGCATATTTTAAGGCACAAAAGCAGCTGAGATATGACATATTCAAAGTTCAGAACCTGCAGACCATCTTGGCCCTTGCCCTTCACTGTTGTCGACCCTGTTGTAAATGCCAAGGCATTTGTGGCAAATGTGTTAAGACATTGAATTCAGCAGTCACTTTGCTGAATGATTTCGTCCCATAATAAAAGGCATATTTCAATTGTAGTATATTCTGACTGACAGTGGCATTGTTAACAGATTACAACTGATGTGCTCCATATAATGCTTACTACATGCATATTTGGTGGAGGGGGGTTTGGGGGGGGGAAGGAGGTGGGAGGAAGAATATCTGTCAAAACGAAAATGAAAGGCTTAAAAACTGAAGAAACAAAGAACTTGCATTTGTATAGAGCCATTCACTTCCTTAGGATGCTCGATAAAGCTCAGTCACTTTTGCATTGTAGGGGAGTGCAGGGGTAAATTTAGGTACAGCAGGATGCCAGACATAGTGAACAAATTAACTGTTTTGATGATGTTGTGCGAAGAAGAAAAGTTGGCCAAAACACCAGGAAAATTGCTCCCTTTTCATCAAAAATGCTTCAAGAATCAGATAGGTCCTCAACTGAACATCTCACCTGAAAGGTGACACCTCCAACAAAGAGGGACCGACTTAGTGCTGCACTGGAGTGCAAACATGCATGAGGTGTTTGGTAACTCGAGTAGAGGCAGAAAGAATCTTCTGATTCTGGGATGCCAACTGAGCAAAGTTGATATCTAAAAATGACAACTACAAACATCACTATCAACATCCTGGGGGTTACCATTGACCAGAAGCTGAACTGGACCAACCATATAAATACTGTGGCAACAAGAGCAGGTCAGAGGCTGGCAATTCTGTGGCAAGTAACTCACCTCCTGACTCCCCAGAGCCTGTCCACCTTCTATAAGGCACAGATCAGGAGCATGATGGTAGACTCTCCATTTGCCTGGAGGAGTGCAGCTGCAACACTTAAGCAGCTCAACACCATCCAGGACAAAGCAGCCTGCTTGACTGGCACCCCATCCACCACCTTAAACAGTCACTCCGTCCACCATCGACACACAGTGGCAGCAGTGTGTGTACCATCTACAAGATGCACTGCAGCAACTCACCAAGTCTCCTTCAATTTTCCTCATTTTCAGGCTTTCAGTACTTCATTTTCAGGATGGCAACCTGTAACTAGTGGAGTGCCACAGGGATCAGCACTGGGGGCACAATTATTTTCAATATATATTAATGACTTGGATGAGGGAAGTGAATTTACTATCGCCAAGTTTGCGGATGACACAAAAATAGGTGGGAAGGCAAGTGTTGAGGAAGACAGAGTCGACATAGGGATATAGTCAGGCTAAGTGAATCGGCAAAAACTTGGCAGATGGAATATAATGTTGGAAAATGTGAGGTTGTGCACTTTGGCAGGAAGAATAGAGGAGCTGAATATTATTTAAATAGAGAAAGACTGCAGAAAGCTGCAGCACAGAGGGATTTGGGAGTCCTTGTGCATGAATCACAAAAAGCTAGTATACAAGTTTAGCAGGTAACAGGGAAGGCAAATGGAATGTTGACCTTTATTTCAAAGGGAGTTGAGTATAAAAATAGGGAAGTTTTGCTAAAAGTATGCAAGGTGCTCGTTACGCTACACCTAGAATACTGTGAACAGTTTTGGTCGCCTTATCTAAGGAAAGATATACTGGCATTGGAGGCAGTCCAGAGAAGGTTCACTAGGTTGATACCGGGTATAGAGGGATTTTCTTATGAGGAGAGGTTGAGTAGGTTGGGCATATACTCATTGGGGTTTAGAAGAATGAGAGGCGACCTTATTGAATCATATAAGTTTCTTAGGGGGTTTGACAGGGTTGATGCTGTGAGGTTGTTTCCCCTTGTAGGAGAGTCTAGGACCAGAGGGCATAATCTCAGAGTAAGAGGGTGCCCATTTAAGACACAGAAGAGGAGGAATTTCTTCTGTTAATCTATGGAATTCTTTACCCCAGAGGGCTGTAGAGGCTGGGTCATTAAGTATATTTGGGGCTGAGATAGACAGGTTTTTAATCAGTAAGGGAATCAAGGGTTATGGGGAAAAGGCAGGAAAGTGGAGTTGAGGATAATCAGATCAGTCATGATCTTGTTGAATGGCGCAATGGACTTGATGGGCCGAAAGGCCTACTTCTGCTCCTACATCTTATGGTCTTTTACTCAATTGCACCTTCCAATCCCACGACCTCTGCCATCCAAAAGGCCAAGACCAGCGAATACATGGGAACACCACCACCTGCAAGTTCCCCTCCAAGCCACGCATCAGCCTGACTTGGAACTACATCACCATTCCTGCACTTGCACTGAGTGAAACTCCTGGAACTCCCTCCCTAACAGCGCTGTGGGTGTATCTACACCACATGGACTGCAGCGGCTCAAGAAGGTTACTCACCACCACCTTCTCAGGAGCAATTAGGAATGGGCAATAAATGCTGGGCCAGCCAGTGACACCCACATCCTGTGAATGTATAAATAGAATAAATAGGTCTAATTTTCTACCTTCCTGACGTGTCCCTAGACTCTGTTGGACCTTAACAATTCTTGATTGATAAATAAACATTTCAGGTATATTTGCAGGGAGAGAAGTAAAAATTGAAAAAGCTTTTGATTACTACAAACTCATAGAATATGGGAATAGTGGGTAATTCAACAGGCAGTGTCCAGCCTCATAGTTAAATGATTCTGCCCAATACTGTGAGCTCATTCTGTACCAGCAGATACAATTGCTGGCTGATACATATGAGCTCACTGAATAAGACAGAAAGGTTCTTTGACTTATGGTTGTAGAAGATTTGATAGAGCTGTTCAAATCAAGGGGCTTCTAGACAGAGCTCCCATTGGCAGAAGGGTTGAGAACCGGAGGACACCAATATAAGGTGAAGGGCAAAAAAAAAACCCAAAGGTGACACATGAGGCAAAAGTTTGTTTATGCAGTGAGTGATTCGGATCTGGAATGCACTGCCTGAAAGTATGGTGGAGGAAGATTCAATCGGGGATTTCAAAAGGGAATTGGATGAGCAGCTGTAGGGAGAGATTTGCAAGATTACAGGGAAAGAGCGGGGGAGCATAGCCAGCTAATTTGCTCTTGCAGAGAACTAGTATGGGCTCGACAGGCTGAATGGCCTCATAGACATTCACAGAGCAGATGGAGGCCATTTCCTGTCAACAAAGATCTGACTACACTAATCCCATTTCCCAGCGCTTGGCCATAGCCCTGGAGGCTATAGCAATGCCAGCTCTGCTGTAACCATTCTATGATTCCATCATGCTAAGTGTAGTGGCTGAGTTATGGACCAGTAATTCAGTGAATGCGGTGTGGACCTTGATTTTTATTTCCGTTGATTTCAATGGGCAGAGATGTAAAATGGGCTGCTGACTCGCTATCATCTGTTTACTACCATTGGACAGAGTCAAGATCGACCCTCGGGAGTTCAAATCCCATCATATCACCACTAGACCAATCAAAACCTTTAGGAGAGCTTTAGCCCCACTCACCCAGTGGAACCAGGCCGGGGGCATATTAAATGCCCCCTTAGTTACCGACCTGTTGTGGAGTTGGTGGCAGGAAGACTAGTTACTTAGAAGGAGCTATCTACTCTAATCCTTTTCCCCTTTATCCCTGTTTACTTTTATGTTCTTCCTTTTTCAAACACTTAACCCAACTACTCTTTAAATGATGTAAGTGTCTGTTGCCAGTAATGGCACATTCCATGTTCTGAGAATTCTCTGTGCGAAAATAAAAGTCCTTTTAACTTCCCCTGCTCCCTTCCTAAATTCATGTCCTCTTATTATCAATTCGATAACCAGCCGAAACAACGTCTCACTTTTTACGCCCTCGAAACATTTGATAAGTTTGGAAACCTTTACAGGATTGTCCTTTAACCTTGTCTGTTCCAGTGGGAAATGTCTCTCTTTTGATCCTTCCTTCACAACTAGAATCTCTTGCTTTTTGTATCCTCCCAGTGAATTTTCATTCTCCTCTTTCCTTGGCTCCAATATTTCAGGAGGGGCTTGGTTCCAATTATGATAGATGTAAACTCAGTCTGAGAGGGACTCTTTGTCAATCTGTTTCCTGTCCAAATTAGTTTAAATTCTGCATGTTGTGGTCAGGGGTTTAATGTCGGATGGGTAATTTTGCACTCAGCCTTTACCAGCCTGAGGTCTTTCTGGATGGATTCTCGGTTGCAGGTGAACCCTATTGTGCTTTAGCCCCACATCTTTAACCTCCAAATTGGACTGAAAGTGGGGAAAGAGAGGAGGGGTGGAACTAATTGGATCATTTTTGCACAGAACTGGCACAGGCACAATGGATAGAATGGTCTCCCGTGCTGTATGATTCTATGAGTGAAGCCTCATAAAATGACACCCTGGTTTAATTTGATACCTTCTTCACACTAAGGATTTCCTCATGACCTTGTTGGAAATACTATTTTTCTATTTGATGGCTCCATTTTCTAATGACCAGCTCTACTGACAGACACTGTAAAGGTGATGAGGGGCTGTAGGGAAGCCTCCTTATATTATTGCCATTAAGCTACCTGGCATGCAGTGAATTAGTCTGCATGTAAGGCAGGTAGTGATTGTTTTGAATTGCAGTGTGATTCTGACAGTGTAAAAATTCACTCTGAAGAGGGGTCATGCAGACTTGGAACATTAGCTTTGTTTTTCTCTCTCCACAGATGCTGTCAGATCTGCTGAGTTTTTCCAGCATTTTCTGTTTTTGTTATAGTGTTAAAATGTAATAATGTAAAGTCAAATGCATTGAGGTAGTCAAATCAATGCACCTCCTCCATTGCGAGAGCCTTGTTACCTCAGTAAATATTCATTTCCATCCTTTGAGTGAGGGCTGATCCTGATTGAAATGAAGGAGGCCCAATAAGCGAGGCAGAGAAAGGGAGCAAACTTACCTATATGTTTCTGTCTTGTGTCCTGCGAATAACCCGTATTGCAGATTGTTGGGAATTCCCAGGATGTTCTTTATGTGGGTTAATGAGCAAGGGATTCCAAGTCTTTCAGTGACAATTGGAAAATGCTGGGCTGTGAAAACTGATGCTGACACTGTGAAATTCTTGCCTGTATTACCAACAGTGTTGCCAGCTTTTGTGGTGCAGACTGTGTGAGGTTACCCAGTCCCACATACACAAAAAGAATTCTGCACACCTCACTGGGACAGGTAGGTTCCATCATGCAGTTTTAGAAGTTTCCTGGCAGCAACAGAAGTAGCAGAGAATTATAGTTACAATGTGAATATAGGTAGCACTGTGTCAGCCAATCAGTTGGAGGCCACAGGCGGGGCTTACGCCAGGGTTTAGACCCGTTAAAGTCTATTTACCCAGGAAGCAGCAATCGGAATGTATTAGAGCAGAAACCAAACAAAATACAGCAAGTAGAACTCATAACCAAAACAACAGCAAAGTTTCCCAATACAAACCAAATTCTTTCTCTAGCAAAATGCAGTTAGTGGAGGATGGTTACATAATACAAATGACATGCGCAATATCAATCCCAGTCACTTACAGCAGCGGATGACTGGGAGAATTGCCCAATTATCTCCACTCTGGCCGGGACTTGTGGTGCCGTTGTATGCAGCCTTATAGTAAAGGCAAGATATGCTGGAGTTTTGGACCATGGCCAGAATTTCACGTTGCTGAATTGTGCGCGTGGCCCACCTCGCATGAAATCGTGTTAGAAAACGCTGGGCAGGCGTCCTGATGTCATTCACGCCACCATGCCACCTTACGGTCGGCGGGCGCCCACGGGAGTTGGAAACGCGCCCGCCAACAATTAAACAGGAAATTAAGCCCATTGAAAGGAAAATGTATTGAAATTTTACCCATGTAATTTTGCAGTCAGCGCGCGTGATACATGGCCAGGCGGCCATTCCTTTTTTAAGTGAAACTCAATTCAGGGTAGGATGAAAGTCAACCAGAGCTGTGGCTTTACAAATAGGTAAGAGTTTAGGTGAGAGTTGGTTATAGGTGCTTTTCTGACAGTTATTTGCATTTCTTGTGTTTTCTAGAGGACTTTTTAGCTCACAAGCTTTCTTAAAGGCTTGCTGCCAATGCGCCTTTCCCGGGCACTATCCTGTGCCATCTGTATTCCAGCAAGTGGGGATTGTCTACTCAGCTGGAGGAACCTCCTCCTCTAAGGAGGAGAGGGCTAGAAGGGAAATGAGGGCTGGTGTCCACAGGCAGCACCCCAGAGATTGACCTGTGGGAAGGGAGGCTCAGCCGCATGGGATACAGAGCCAGCAGGAAGTGCAAGGTGGAAGAGTCCGCAGAAGATACTGTTATCCTGCAGCCAGAGTCTACAGGCAGTGCTCCAGCTACCTAGACACTTTTTTTGTTCATGGAATGTGGGCATCTCTGGCTGGGCCAGCATTTATTACCCATCCCTAATTGCTCTTGTTCAGAGGGCAGTTAAGAGTCAGCCACATTGCTGTGGGTCTGGAATCGTATATGGGCCAGACCAGGTAAGGACAGCAGGTTTCCTTCTCTAAAGGACATTAGTGAACCAGATGGGTTTTTTCCTTTGACAATCGGCAGTGGTTTCATGGTCATCATTAAATTTTTAATTCCAGGTTTTTATTGAACTGGTGGGATTCGAACCTGGGTCCCCAGAGCCTTACCCTGGGTCTCTAGATTACCAGCCCAGTGACAATGCTACAACGCCATCGCCTTCCCCCCACTGTCAGAGGTACAGTGCTGAAGGAGGCTCCACTTCCCGAGGGAGACTGTGACCTCCATTTGCCACATGATTGGCCCAGAGATCACCTCGAACTGTGTCGGTGGCCCCCCCGATGCCAGTGGCTCTTAAGGTGACAGCGACCCTGAACTTTCTCGCCTCCGGTTCCTTCCAAGGCTCAGCGGGAGATCCATGTGGTGTTTCCCAATCAGCTGCCCACAGCTGCGTCAAGCTGGTCACTGATGCTCTGTTCAGATGGGTCTGATGGGACTTTATTCATTTCTGGACCATCGAATTGAGCCAGGCTTCACTGCAATTGCTGAGTTCCTCCACATCCAGGTGCCATTGATTGTACTCGTGTGGCCATAAAGGCTGTGCCTTTGTCGACAGAAAGGGCTTCCATTCCATCAACATCCTGATTGTTTGTGACCACAGGACACAGAGTTTGCACCAGGTACCTGGGCAGCTCCTATGATGCGTACATCCTGCGACACTCCCAGGTGCCAAGGCTCTTTGTCGCTCTAGCTTGGTTGGGTAGTTGGCTCCTGGGTAACAAAGGCTTTCTGCTGAAAAGGTGGCTCATGACGCCGCTCAGACACCCAAGGACAGAAGCAGAGGAGAGGTACAGTGGAAGTTATGCCACTACAAGGGCAGTAATTGAGAGGGCTAATTGGGCTATTCAAGGTGTGGTTCTGCTGCCTGCGATCAGGGGGATCACCGCAATATCCTCCAGAGCGTGTTGCGCTTATTGCCACGTGTGCTGTGCTCTGTACAATCTGGCTTTGCCAATGGGGTCCTTTTGGAGGATGAAGACAGTGGGGCAGCTCCCCAGGCCACAGAAGACGACTCAAATGATGGGTCTGAGGAGCTGGAAAGGCCCAGGGTGAGGGTGTGGCTGCAGAACTGATGAACCTTGTGTGAGGTGGGGAGACCAAGGAGGCCTTGATTCTCTGTTCACTCAGCCAGGCGTCCAGGGCTTGGCTTGAAAGTGAGGGGAAGGGTGACACCTCCTTACTGAACGTTCCTGATGAGGCCATCCTGTGAGCCTCATGTCATCTCACTACCTCGGAAATAGAAGCAAAATACTGCGGATGCTGGAAATCTGAAACAGAAACAAAAAATGCTGGAAAAATTCAGAACAGTTCTGAAGAAGAGTCATACGGACTCGAAACTTTAACTCTGTCTTTCTTGCCACAGATGCTGTCAGACCTGCTGAGTTTTTCCAGCAATTCTTGTTTTTGTTACCTCTGAAATAAAGTTTACAGCCCTCCCCGTCTGTCACAAGCCACCTCCATGCTCAACACCTGTGAGAAACATAAAGCACATTCAGAGCATGAAATATAATAACATCTTTAAATGGTGGTTATGTTTACACAATTTGAACATAGAACACATTTCAACTGAAGTAATATCACCCGTGACAACCCCTCCTGTGTTTATAGTGCCGTAAACCTCCGCTTGCGAGTGCTGTAAGTTGGTGCTCGCTGGCAGCGGCATTAGGGGCAGCCTGCTGACTGTGATGTCCTGTGGAAAATTGCCCAGGTATGCCCTGTATAAAAAAAGCAGGACAAATCCACCCCAGCCAATTACCGCCCCATCAGTCTACACTCCATCATCAGTAAAGTAATGGAAGGGGTCATCAACAATGCTATCAAGCAGCTCTTGCTTAGCAATAACCTGCTCACCGACGCCCAGTTTGGGTTCTGCCAGGGCCACTCAGCTCCTGACCCAATTACAGCCTTGGTTCAAACATGGACAAAAGGGCTCAACTCCCGAGGTGAGGTGAGAGTAACTGCCCTTGACATCAAGGCCGCATTTGATGAGTGTGGCATCAAGGAGCCCTAGCAAACTGGAGTCAATGGGAATCAGGGGAAACTCTCCACTGGTTGGAGTCATGCTAGCACAAGGGAGGAAGATGGTGGAGTTGTTGGAGGTCAGTCATCTCAGCTCAAGGACATCACTGCAGGATAGTGTCCTCGGCCAACCAATTTCACCTGCTGCATCAATGACCCCTCCTTCCATCATAAGGTCAGAAGCGGGAAGTGGATGTTCGCTGATGATTGCACAATGTTCAGCACCATTCATGACTCCTCAGATACTGAAGCAGTCCATGTCCAAATGCAGCAAGACCTGGACAATATCCATGCTTGGGCTGACAAGTGGCAAGTAACATTCGTGCCACACAAGTGCCAGACAATAACCATCTTCAGCAACACCCCTTGACATTCAATGGCATTACAATCACTGAGTACCCCACTATCAACATCTTGGTGTTTACCATTGACCAGAAACTGAACTGGACTAGCCATAGAAATATTGTGGCTACACGAGCAGTTCAGAGGCTAGGAATTGTGCAATGAGTAACTCACCTCCTGACACCCCAAAGCCTGTCCACCATCTACAAGGCACAAGTCAGGAGTGTGATGGAATACTCCCCACTTGCCTGGATGAGTGCAGCTCCCACAACACTCAAAAAGCTTGACACCACCCAGGGCAAAGCAGCCCACTTGATTGGCACCGCATTCACAAACATTCACTCCCTCCACCACCGACGCACAGTAGCAGCAGTGTGTACCATCTACAAGATGCACTGCAGGAATTCACCAAGGCTCCTTATGTGCCATTTGGCACTCTTCATTTTACACCTCTGAGCCCCACGATGACCAACCACCCTCCAAGACATCGAAACACAGTTCCATGCAAAGTCAGTACTCATCCTTGCGGATTGTTAGAGATCATTGAACCTTTTCTGGCATTGGATCCATGTGTGGGGCATAATGTCATGTCCACTCACCTGGGCTGCCACCTCTGTTCAGGCCTTCTTCGTCAGGTGGAGTGACCTCCTGTTGCCATCCTGCGGCGTGAGAATATCATGCCAGGTATTCACTGCCTCCACGAGAATGCGCAGGCACTGGCCAGGGAATCGTGGGGCAGAGTGCCCACTGGCATTGCCCTCCCATCTGTCGTGCCCAGCGGGTGCTGAGGCCATAACTGCTGCCAGGTATGAGACTATCTCTTGGACAGCTCCCTGAGGCTCCTCACCAATTTCTGGCAGCCTTCAGCGAGCTGCCTGTGCTGTTTTTGAATCCCTTGTTCCGGGTCCGCATTGGACCCAGCGCCTGCCGACTGTGCGTACATGATGCGTGCAAAGCTCAGGCCCATGTTTTTTCCTGCTGTCAAGTGATACCCCTGAGCATGGGTTGTCATGGCACTGTTAACACTGTTAACTCTTTCCCTGTAGTAGTCATGAACAAGGGCTCCCATTCTTGGAGGCGAATGTTCAAAGTGTGAAGCTCCTCATTTTTAATTCAATGTTGATGAGGCTAGAACACCATGCTATAAATCCTGATGAAATGCCACATCTTGTAGAGTCTTCCCCCGTTCATTAATAATCACTGTTGTTAAGGCTTTGTTTGTAGTGCTTTCTGGTTTGTTGGTTGGCCTTTGGGAGGCACAGACAAGCTGTGCGGCTCCCATTTAATCCCGGAGTCACCACCTAATTGCAAATGCCTCAGGGACAATGGGTGTCAATTGGCTCATTAATGAGCCACATTGACACGCCACCTCCAGTGGCCAGGATACCCGCGTCAGCCCCTTCAGGCCTCCAATTTATTTAGGGGAAGTTTTGGCACTGCCAGGAGACTGACGCGAGACCTGCCCTGCTATCATGGCCTGGTTACCATGGGCCCCACCACAGTGGGCTGCATTAATTTAGCCCAGTGAAAAATGTTCTGCAGGGTCAGTGGATGTCATAATCTGCCTTTAAGGGGTATCAGCATGACATCACTAGATGCAAAATGTGTCATGTGATCCAGTTTTGGTTTTACTTTTGCTTTGAGCAGAGCACATACACACAGCTCTGATGTTTTCAAGCTTTATACCCATGTATAAATGTTCTCATGTGCCTAGTCTCAATAAATGAACGCTTTTAGGGATGGGCAATAAATGTTGGCTTAGCCAGTGATGCCTGCATGCGGTAAATGAATAAAAAATACAATGTGTTTACCCAATCCCTTATGCGTGATTGATGCCTTGTGCCTTGTACAGTAATTAAGCTCAAGGTATTACATCATTACAATAACATGACAGCAGAGTCACCCTCGCTCTCTGTTGATTGGTCGTGTTTGTTTTTTCTCGCTGTCATGCAACGGCCTCTCTGTCTGGAATAAAACAAAATTTAATATTAGTTTTCAGTGAAGTGGATTAAAAAAAAACATCAGACACAGCTTTTCTTTCAACCGAACTCAATTCCAAACAAACAGATTAAAAACTGATCCAACCCGAGGAGGGAGTAGTTTGCAGTTGCATTGCGCGTGTTTACAAATGCTGGGTGGGGCTTGCTCCACAGTGAAGGTGTAGTTCGTGACTCTTGTCAACCGACAGAATAATAATGACTGTGAGAAGAAAATCAAATCTAAACTGAGCTTTGCAAAGGGGGTGTGGCCTATGTGTAAATGAAAAAAAAAGATGGGTGGATGGATGGATAAATAGAGGTATGTAGATAGATAAATAGGTAGATAGATAAAAGCCAAATTTATGTAGCACCTCTCATAACCTCGGGATATCCCAAAGTGAATAAAGCTGCTCAAAACACAATTTTGAAGGCAAGTTGAATCATGCCAAAGTGAATTCTATAATATTACGCATTAGAAACTTATTTTTGACTTCAGCTTACTGAGGGAAAATGTAAGACAAAAAGATTTTGAAGTATCTTGATTGATTTTCTGTATTTTTATTGACAGTCTTTATTTGCAGTGTCAAAATTTGTTGTTTCTTTTATAGACCAATCAAAATATGTGGTGTTAGAATGTGACACAAGAGGCAAAATGTTTACATGACAGGTAATTATAGCTAGAAACATACTCGAAATGTCACAAACTAAAATCGCATAAATTCACCTCTTTTCAAGTTCTTTTTCGACATGATATACCTCTGCAATTGAAAAATAGTCAGCTAGCAGAAAGAGTAAATATTATATAATACAAATCGTTAAAAAAAAGAATATTCTAAATTAAGATGTTGAGGAATCCTCAGTGAGAAAACAGACCTGAACAGAGGATTTAGGAATTTAATTCATAAAGTGCATGAGCTCAGAGCAGTTGCTAATTGACCAACTTCTCAAACAAATTGGTCACCTGTTTGGATAATTATGGTTACAGCTAGAGTGAAATCAGTGTAAATATATGACTAACACGCACTTTAAAATTAAACTGATGAAAGGCGAACAAGGTAAATTGTCTGTGCGCTGGCAAGGCTCTAGCACGAAGGTATCATCTGACAGGGTCACAGTCTGAGGTGAAGAAGCATGACTAGCTACATACAAGAGACTGATCAGTCTGAAAGTTATGTAAAGCACCAGCTACTGAAAGGTCTGAAATTTCAACACAACAGAAATAAACGCACATTTTTTCAACACTAAAGAGCACTATCCAGGCGATTGAGTGTCAGCTCAGTGGTGGCAGTCGCAACTCTGGTTCAGGAGGTTGTAGGTTCATGTCCCACTCCAGGGAACTGAGCACAAAATCTAGGCTGACACTCCAGCACAGTACCAAGAGAGTGTTGCACAATCAGAAGTGCCATCTTTAGTAACCTGGGGACCTGTCTACCCTCATAGGTGGCTATAAAAGATTTTGGCAGTTATTATTTTGAAGAACAGGGTGGTGTAGTGGTACGATCGGTGGACTAGTAATTGAGAGTCCCATGGTAATGCTCTTGGGACCCGAGTTTGATGGGGGAATTTGAAATCAGTAAAAATTTGGAATTAAAAGTCTAATGATGACCATGAAACCATTGTTATTAAAAGCCCACCTTTTTTTTATTCATTCACGGGATGTGCACTTCACTGGCTGGGCCAGCATTTATTGCCCATCCCCAGCTGACCTTGAGAAGGTGGTGGTGAGCTGCCTTCTTGAACTGCTGCAGTCCATGTGGTGTAGGTATACGATAGTGCTGTTAGGAAGGGCGTTCCAGGATTTTGACCCAGCGACAGTGAAGGAACGGTGATATATTTCCAAGTCAGGATGGTGAGTGACTTGGAGGGGAACTTCCAGGTGGTGGTGTTCCCATCTATCTGCTGCCCTTGTCCTTCTAGATGGTAGTGGTCGTGGGTTTGGAAGGTGCTGTCTAAGGAGCCTTGGAGAATTCCTGCAGTGCATCTTGTAGATGGTACACACTGCTGCCACTGTGCGTCAGTGGTTGAGGGAGTGAATGTTTGTGAATGTGGTGAGTCACTCATCACAGGATTCCTAAACAAAAACAGAATTACCTGGAAAAACTCAGCAGGTCTGTCTGACTTGCTCTTGTAGCCACAGTATTTATAAGGTTAGTCCAGTTTAGATTCTGGTCAATGGAAACCCCCAGGATGTTGATAGTGGGGGGTTCAGTGATGGTAATGCCATTGAACATCAAAGGGCGATGGTTAGATTTGTTCCTGTTTGAGATACTCATTGTCTGGCACTTGTGTGGTGTGAATGTTACTTGCCACTTGTCAGCCCAAGCCTGCATATTGTCCAGGTCTTGCTGCATTTGGATATGGACTGCTTCAGAATCTGAGGAGTTGCAAATGGTGCTATACATTGTAATCATCAACGAACATCCACACTTCTGATGGAAGGAAGGTCATTGATGAAGCAGCTGAAGACGGTTGGGCCAAGGACACTATCCTGAGGAACTCCTGCAGTGATGTCCTGGAGCTGAAATGACTGACCTCCAACAACACAACCATCTTCCTTTGTGCTAGGTATGTCTCTAACCGGTGGAGAGTTTTCCCCTGATTCCCACTGACTCCAGTTTTGCTAGGGCTCTTTGATGCCACACTTGGTCAAATGTGGCCTTGATGCCAAGGTTCACTAATGTCCTTTAGGGAAGGATATCTGCCATCCTTACCTGGGCTGGCCTAGCCTACATATGACTCCAGATTTGCAGCAATGTGGTTGACTCTTAACTGCCCTTGAAATGGCCTAGCAAGTCAAAAACTGCTAAAAAAAAATCAATAAAAAAGAATGAAACTGGTTGGCTCCAGCCCTGTCAACCCTGAGAAGTCCACCTTATTAACATCGGGAAGCTTGAGCCATAATTGGGAGAGCTGTTTCATAGACTAGTCAAGCAACAGCCTGATATAGTCATATTCACCGAATTATATCTTACAGGCAATGTCCCAGACATCACCATCACTATCCGTGGGTTGGACAGACCCAGTAGAGGTAGCAGCGCAGTGCTATACCGTCGGCAGGGAGTTGCTCTGGGAGTCCTCAACATCGACTCCATACCCCATGAAGTCTCATGGCATCAAGTCAGACATGGGCAAGGAAGCCTCCTGCTTATTACCACGTACCGCACCCCCTCAGCTGATGAATCAGTGCTCCTCCATGTTGAACACCACTTGGAAGAAGCACTGAGCGTGGCAAGGGTGCAGGATGTATTCTGGGTGGGAACTTTAATGTCCATCACCAGGAGTGGCTCGACAGCACCATTACAGACCGAGTTGCTAGACTGGGTCTGCGGCAGGTGGTGAGGGAACCAAGAGGGAAAAACATACTTGACCTCATCCTCACCAACCTGCCTGCGCAGATGCATCTGTCCATGACAGTATCGGTAGGAGTGACCACAGCACAGTCCTTGTGCAGGTGAAGTCCCATCTTCGCTTGAGGATGAACTCAATCACGTTATGTGGCACTATGACCGTGCTAAATTGGAAAGATTTTGAATAGATCTTGCAACTCAAGACTGGGCAACCATGAGGCGCTGTGGGCCATCAGCAGCAGCAGAATTATACTCAACCACAATCTGTAACCTCATAGCCCAGAATATCCCCCACTCTACCATTACCACCAAGCCAGGGGATCAACCCTAGTTCAATGAAGAGTGCAGGAGGGCATGCCAGGAGCAGCAGCAGGTATACCTAAAAATGATGTGTCAACCTGGTGAAGCTGCAACACAGGACTACTTGTGTGCCAAGCAACATAAACAGCAAGTGATAGACAGAGCTAAGCAATTCCATAACCAACAGATCAGATCCAAGCTCTGCAGTCCTGCCACATCCAATGGTGGTGGACAATTAAACAACTCACTGGAGGAGGAGGCTCTGCAAATATCCCCATCCTCAATGATGGAGGATCCCAGCACATCAGTGCAAAAGATAAGGCTGAAGTATTTGCTACAATCTTCAGCCAGAAGTGACGAGTGGATGATCCATCTCGGCCTCCTCCGGAGGTCCCCAGCATCACAGATGCCAGTCTTCAGCCAATTCAATTCACTCCATGTGATATCAAGAAACAGCTGAAGGCACTGGATACTGCAAAGGCAATGGCCCTGATAATATTCCAGCAACAAAATTGAAGACTTTTGCCCCAAGATTTTCCGCGCCCCTAGCCAAGCTGTTCCAGTACAGCTACAACACTGGTATCTACCCGGCTATGTGGAAAATTGCCAAGGTATGTCCTGTACACAAAAAACAGGACGATTCCAACCCGGCCAATTACCGACTCATCAGTTCACTCTCGATCATCAGTAAAGTGAAGTCAGAAGTGGGGATGTTCGCTGATGATTGCACAATTGCCCCAGGCACTTCTCCTCAGATACTGACGCAGTCCATGTCCAATGCAGCACGACTTGGACAATATTCAGGCTCGGGCCTTCAAGTGACAAGTAACATTTATGCCACACAAGTGACAGGCAAGGGCCATCTCCAACAAGAGAGAATCTAACCATTGCCCCTTGACATTCAATGGCATTACCACCAATGAATTCCCCCACTATCAACATTCTGGGCGTTACCATTGACCAGAAACTGAACTGGACTAGCCATATAAATATTGTGGCTATAAGAGCAGGTCAGAGGCTAAGAATCGTGCGATGAGTAACTCACATCCTGACTCTCCAAAGCTGTCCTGAGTTGGAAATATATCGCTGTTCCTTCACTGTCGGTGGGTCAAAACCCTGGAACTCCCTTCCTAACAGCATAGTGGATGTACCTACACCACATGGACAGCAGCGGTTCAAGATCATCTTCTCAAGAGCATTAGGGATGGGCACTAAATACTGGCCTAGCTGGTGATGTCCACATCCCATGTATGAATTAAAAACAGCCTACCAGGAAAACACACACCCTACCCTTCCCCTCTAAAAGGCGAAATACACCACATGAGACTGTGGCACTAGGAACTATTGCTATGGGATTGCTGTGTGGCAATTTCTTACAATACCATTCTGTAATGAACCTGTTTAATTACTTCACCCTGTGCACATCACAGTCGCAACTACCTAGATTTCAACACCTGAGCATGGATGAATTTGGAATATGCAATATTTTAGTTCAAGCAGGAATCTATGTCCATGTAATACATTAGGAGAAGCTTCAATTGATACCCAACATCTACAACCTTTTTTCCTGTGGGGTGATACGTGTTTCAGGTTTCCATTATCTTTATCGTGCAGAGTGCTTCCTGATTTTACTTTTAATTGACCGAGCTTTAATTCCAAGATGGTGTCCTTGTTACCAATATACTTCTTTTCAGTATTTCAGCAAAAGCAGCAATCATTAATCTAATGATGAGTAAAGAGAAAAATGTCCAAACGTTTACTAAAGATTAGACGTTACATGCATTCACAGCCAACACCTCAGGTTACATCTGATGCCACTGTCGAGGAATAGTCAATAATATGCAGCTGAGATCAATTTACTCCCTCCATCCACACACCACCCTGACTTGGAAATATATCGGCCATTCCTTCACTGCCGCTGGGTCAAAATCCTGTAACTCCCTCCCTAACAGCACTGTGGGTGTACGTACAACACGTACAGGACTGCAGCGGTTGTTGAAGGCAGTTCACCACCACCTTCTTATGGGCAATAAACGCTGGCCCAGCCAGCGATGCCCACATCCCATGAAGAATAAAAAAAGAACAGCAGGAGCGTTCTTATATTTATCCCTCAACCAATGTCGCTAATAAACAGATAATTGGATCATTAGCGCAGCACTCCAAAAATACTTAATTGGCTCCAAAGCACACGTGGACATTTTAAGGTTATGACAGGCATGATAGAAACACAAGTTCTTTCTTATTATATCTACATAACAGCTATCTATTTAATCCCATTTCCCAACTGCTTTCAAATATAAACGCTTTGAAATGGGGACTGTATTGTGTGAGGTAAACAAAATATTCTATGCATCTTGGAAATTGGTTTCTTGTTACTAACCATCATTTGTGCCTCAACATCAGTTGTTCCTGTTTCATTGTGTGTTCAGGGACTAGACGGAGATCTTTGGGGCTTGTCTATTCTCCCAAAGCAAGCTGCTCAATAGAATCATTGTTCATTAGAATCATTGATCCTTATTTACAGCTTAGAGGAGGCAGTGGCATAGTGGTATTGTCACTGGGCTAGTACTCGAGATTACCCAGGGTAATGCTCTGGGGACCTGCGTTCGTATCCCGCTCTGGCAGCTCGTGAATTTGAATTCAGTAAAACATCTGGAATTAAAGGTCGAATGGTGACAATGACACCATTGTCGATTGTCGTAAAAACCCATCTGGTTCACTAATGTCCTTTAGGGAGGGAAATCTGCCGTCCTTACTCGGTCTGGCCTACATGTGACTCCAGACCCACAGCAATGTGTTTGACTCTTAAATGCCCTCTGAAATGGCCTAACAAGCCACTCAGTTCTTGAGGGCAATTAGGGATGGGCAATAAATGTCCACATCCCATGAATGAATAAAAAAAAAGCTATTATGTGCATATTGAGAACTCTGCACAAGGTTGGAACTTCTCCCTCCAGATTTCTGCTACTCAATCGTGTGATGTTATCTCATCATTACATGAGCGCAATCTGCTTCTGATGTTAACCCTTTACTCTACAGTTTCTGTATCATTAATTGCCAGGAACAAATTTGGTGTCTAAGTTGGGGATACCTGCCCCTTTGTTACAGACCTAATGAATGTTTAGTTTGAAATATAGATATTGGGAAAGGGCCCGAGCATGAGTTTGAGCGGTCAGTTCTTTCAGATTGCTCACACAAGCCTGCATTGTATTTTTATAATTCCATGCAAGCTTCTTTCAAAATTAAAACTTCACAGGACATCAAGTGAAGGAAAGGTCACCAATGTAAGTGGAACTTGTGACACCTGAAACGTGACTTTAGAAGTCGGGGGTGGGGCAGTCTTGTAACTCCACTCTGGAGACGCAACGGGATTATGGATATGAGAATTCAAGGATTAAAAAAAACATTAAGAAGGTGGTAATAATTCAAAATCTCACTTCCAATGATTCATGTGCCCATGGAATATTGTCAGGTGATCATTGGCTTTTAAGGCAACAGAAACTAACAATGTGCCATCATACACACCTATAAAGACTACAGTTATTGTGCTTTATTTAAACCCCATTAAGGTTTGATTTTCATGCCTTTACCAACAATGATTTAAACATTGGATGACATTTTGTCAACTACATTTGAAGAAGCATTAAAGTAGAAAAGAACATATACAGCACATTAATGCCTCTCACAAAGCAGTTCATTGAATTACTTTCTCAAGTGCAATCATTGTTCTCAAAGGGCACCTACAACAGCCGTTTTACACAGAAACACCAATGAAGCAAACGGCCGATGAATCTGTTTTTTGAATATTGTTCGGGATATTGGGGGAGAAATCCCCTGCTCCTCTTTGAAATAGTGCCACAGGATCTTTAGATCCACATGAACTGGCAGAAGGGCCTCAGTTTAATGATTCATCCAAAAGATACCCTCTGACAGCGCAACATTCCCTTAATACTGTACTGGAGTGTCAGCCTTGATTATATTTAAATCCTAAAGTGGGGCATGAACTAATGACCTTCTGACTCAGAGGTGAGAGTGCTACCAACAGAGGATAATCCTGTTCATGCAAAATGCAATATACAAGACCTTAACCTCAATATAAACAGATAAGGATATACCAGTATAATTAGTAAAGAAAGCCAGCATTGTAATATTATCTACTGCAATGTGAGCCCAGAGATTATTATTGTGATATTAGCGGATGAGCAGTGCAAATGTTTACACACCATTTCTCTATCGGCTATTTTAGTGACAGTATTAACTTGTTGAGCTGACAATACAGCAGGTACCAGCGCAAGTCCCACCATGAGCAGTTTGAGAACTGGGAAATGAAAAACTGGCATCAGTAAAACTGACCACAAAGCTGATGGATTATTGTAAAAACCCAACTAGTCCACTAATGCCCTTTAAGGAAGGAAACCTGCCATCCTTACCCGGTTTGGGCTTGTACGTGACTCCAGACCCTCCAAGGCAGTGGTACCTAACTGCCTTTTCAGGGTAGTGAAGAATGGGTAATAAGTGCCTGCATTGCCAGTAATCACCACGCCCCAAGGAATGAGTGAAAAATTATACATATGCATCAAAATAACAAGCAGAGGTGTTTGTCCGCTAACTTCTGGCCTTTAGCTGCATCTGCATGTTGTTGAAAATCAAGGTAATATTGGAATTTTAACAAAGTACAGCCAGTAATACTCCAGCTGTAGAGTCTCACTCAGGTCGGAGAATCGGATGTCAATTGCCCAGCCTGTGCTGCTGCTGATTTACAAACCAAGCCATGGAACAGGGTCCATATCCCACTCTGCGTTCAGCAGTTCCATTGAGTGAGGCACCAGACTGGGGGAGAGCACACTTGCAAAATTGCTTGTAGCTGATCAAATGCAGGGCAATGTTGAGGGCAGAGATTTTAGACGACAGCTATTCTAGTGATTAAGACAGGCCACAGTCCCCTCCTATACTTAGAATCTACAACAAAGAAACAGCTAGGCCATTCTGCACAACTTGTCTATGTTGGTAATAAAAACAAAATACTGCAAATGCTGGAAATCTGAAATAAAAATAGAAAACTCTGGAAAAACTCAGCAAGCCTGGCAGCATCTGTGGAGGGAGAAACAGAGTTAACGATTAAAATCTGCATGATTCTCCTTATTTTGTGTTATTGTAAATTATTCTTATTATAGTCTATGTTGTTGTTTGTGCTCCAATTGAGCCTCCTCCGACTCAACCTCATCTCACCCTATCAGCATAACCTTCTGCTCCTTTTTCCCTCATGTACGTCTCTAGCTTCCCCTTAAATGTGTCTATGCGATTTGTCTCAAGTACACACCACTATCTTAACAAAAACAGAATTACCTGGAAAAACTCAGCAGGTCTGGCAGCATCGGTGGAGAAGAAAAGAGTCGACGTTTCGAGTCCTCATGACCCTTCAACAGAGAACACACCACATTCTTACTACTCTTTGAGTAAGGAAGTTTCTCATGAATTCCCTATTGGATTTATTACTGTCTTATATTTTTGGACTCCCCACAAATGAAAACGTCTTCTCCATATCAAACCTCCTTCATAAAAAGATCTCTATTAGGATGCCCCTTGGCCTTCTCTTTTCCAGAGAAAAGAGCCCCAGCTTGTTCAGCCTTTCCTGGTAGTTGAATCTCTCAGTTCAGGTATTATCCTTGTAAATCTGTTTTGCCCTTTCTCCAGTGCCTCTATATCCCTTTTTTCTAAGCAGAGCTCAGGCGGTGAATCTGTGAGCGGGTTCTGTCCATGCCCTCGCTTTGATTGCAGAGCTGCCATTCCTGTCTCATCAGCCTGGAAGAGATTTCCCTTTAACTATTTAATCCTTAAGAACCCACTTCAGCTGTCAGGAAAACCACAACAAAGTGATCCAAGTATATCTTGAAGAAAACACACAGGCCTGTGGGGGCTGTGTTCAGAGGCTATGGTCAATGAAACCCAGCCCAGATAGCAGAGTAGAGGGGGGGGCTTTGTTGAAGAAGGTGCTAGGTAGGTGGTTGTGCACAGGGGGAGGGTTGGATGTGGCCGTGGGCCGTGGGGGTTGGGGGAGTTGTGCATGGGGGAAGGGGACCTCCTTCATGGGGGATGAGGGGGTGGTTGCATGTGGGTGGGTGAGGTGGTGGTGGTGGGGAGTGGAGGGGGGGGTGCTCATAGGGGAATAGAAGGGCCCAGAATATTCTTGGTGCCCTGACCCCAGGAGGTTTGATCCCAGCTCTAATCTTTGACATCTAAAGTATGTCAGCTGACTGAATAATCAAGCAATAATCAGGTGATTGTAGACGCAGAGTGAAGTTTGTCACGGAAGTGGAAAGTGCTGCAGTTTTAACAGTGTGCAGCCTCTAATCTCCCTCGACAAGACAAAAGATTCATAACCGATTCTCTCTTGTTCCCTGGGGAACAATTTGTCTCAGCCTGCGGCAATCAGGAAATAGATTTAGCTGGCTTTAACGGCTCTACACTCTTCTGCCCCCCAGGGACAACTGGCTGTGAGAAGCTGCTGTGTTGTTGCTTCTTCATTTGTGTAATTAAATAAGCTGTGACAAATTTAACAGGCCGCATTTCCCAAGTTGGCCAGGATCGAGGACAAAAGCTCTTCGCTGTCAGTGAGTAATTACGGCATAGGCCCACCTCCAGGTGAGAGAGAGACAACACACTTTGATAGCTTCCCTTTCTGAAAAAAAAGTGCCATCGTTCCTGGAAAGTTGGGCTGTTCTCTCTTAAACAGAATTGCACGGAATATATAGCACAGGAACAGGCCATTCGGCCTAACAGGTCTGTTCTGGTGTTTATACTCCAGATGAACCTCCTTCCACTCTACTTCCTCTGCATCATCAGCATAACCTTCTATTCCTTCCCCCATCGTGTGTTTAGCCATCTCCCGTTATATGTATCAATTCTATTCACCTCAACTACTCCCTGTGGTAGCAAGTTCCACGTTCGTATTACTCTTTGGGTAAAAGAGTTTCTCCTGAATTCTTTATTGGACTTATTAGGATTTATTAGTGTCAACCTTATAGTCACGACCCCTAGTTTTGGACTCCACCACAACATCTTCTTTACACCTGCCCTATCAAACTCTTCCTTAATTTTAAAGGCTTCTATCAGATCACCCCTCAGCCTTCTCTTTTCTAGAGAAAAGAGCCCCAACCTGTTCAATCTCTATGGTGTATCATAACCTCTCAGTTCTGGTATCATCCCAGTGAATATTTTTTGCACCTTCTCCAGAGCCTTGCTATCCTTTTAGCCAGATGGAGATTTGAACTGTTCGCAGTATTCCAAGGGTGATTCAACCAACGTTCTATACTCATTTAACATCACTTTTTTGATTTTTTAGCTCTCTCTCTCTCTCTCTCTCTTTCTACTACTGAGCCCGAGGCTTTGTTAATATTTTTATGGCCTTGTTCTTCTGTGTTGCTAGTTTTAATGATTTATGAAACCCCAGATCCCTTTGTTCCTCTACCCTATTCAGGCTCTATTTTCCAAAGTACTTGTGGCCTCTTTAATCCTCCTACCAAAGCATAACTTATTTATAATTTTTGTAATTTGTCACAGTCTTCCTCAGTATTAAGCACAGTCCCCAGTTAGGTGACACATTTTGAAACCCTTCTGTCTCCTGCCCTTATTGATTCTTCAACTTTGACAAGGTAAAACTTGATGTGATCAGCCTATTTGTGATAAAACTGACTGCCAGTGCACAGCAGTTCAGACATTAACATTGAGTTGTTTGGAGTGGGTACCAGTCCAAAGTTCCAATCCCTCATCTATGTTGAGAACATAGAAGGCAGCAGATTGAATAAGGGGGAGAGAGTCAGAGTCAAGGGTGTGCCCACTTTCTTGGTGGCATGCAATCAATCACGTTCTAACAATACCCACACTTTTATTTTAAAAGCCACCCCGTTAACCAGGATTAAATAATGATGGTTATGAATTCTTGGGCCAGGAATAGGATTTCCCAATGTTCCAGCAATGTTATTAATGACCAGATCATTTGTTTCTAGCAATGTTTGTTGAGGGATGAATGTTGGGCAGAACAGTGAGGAGAACTCCCTGCTCTTCTTCAAAACAGTATCATAGAATCCTTAACAAACTCGAGAGGAGAGAGGGGACCTCAGTTTACAACTCATCAGAGGAACAGCACCTCTGACATTTCAGCAGTCTCAGTTCTCCAGAGACTTGAGTACATAATCAAGACTAGCACTCCAGTGCAGTACTAAGGAAGTGCAGTACTGTTGGAGGTACCATTCTTGGGATGAAATGTTAAACTGAGGCCCTGACTAACCTCTCAAGTGGTTATAAAAGATCCCATGGCATTATTTAAGCAGAAGAGGTATTTTGTCAATGCCTATCTCCTAACAAAGGTGTATTCAAATTATCCAGTCATTTATCTCGTTGCTGTTAGTGGGATCTGGTTGTGTACAAATTGGCTGCTGTATTTCTTACATTACAACTGTGACTACACTTTTATAACAATACAAAACAGAATGTGACAGAAGTACTCAACAGGTCAGGCAGCATATGAGGAGAGAGTAACAAAGTTCATGTTACAGGCTTTTTTCAGAACTGGACAAAGTTTAAGATGTAGCATGTTATAAACAGGGGCAGAGGGGTCAGGGTGAAAGAATAAAAAGGAAGGCCTATGATAGTGTGGAAGACAGGAGAAATTAAATGGCAAAAGGGATGATGGTGCAAGATGAAAGGGGATGATAGTGGACAAGTAAAGAAACAAAAGATGTGTCTAGAGGTGGTGTAAATGCCAACAGCAGAATTATTACCAGCACACTCGTGTCTGAAAAATTACATAGTTTAATCTGAAATTGTTGAACTCAATGTTGATTCTGGATGAAAGGTAAAAGAATGAAACAAAGGCTTGCATTTGTATACAGCCTTTCATAACCAAAGCACTTTACAATTAAGGAAGTATTCTTGAAGCGTAGTCATTCTTGTAATGTAGAAAATGCAGCAGCCAATTTGTACAAAGAAAACTCCCACAAACATCAGCGTGATGATGACCAGATGGTCAGTTTTTGGCTTGTGATGTTGGGTAAGGAATAAATATTGGCCAGGACAGAGGGGAGAACTCCCCTGCTCTACTTCGAAATGGGATCTCATACATGATCTGAAAGGCAGCACCTCCAACAGTGCAGCACTCCCTTAATACTGCACTGGAGCGTCAGCCTAATTTTTATTCTCAAGTCCCTGAAGTGGGAATTGAATCCACATCATTCCGACATAGAAATTGGCATTGCTACCCCCTGAGCCACAGCTGACTGTAAGGAGGCACAGTTCCTCGAGCTTCACCTATTGCACTGGTAAAATGTAGGAGGCCAAGTACAGCGAGGTCAGAGGGAGAGTGGGACAAAAATAAAATAACCAGGAACTCTGTGTCAAGCTTACAGACCGAATCATACATCCCAGATCTGCACTATGTGTGGTAGCAGGTGTGTAAATGATGTTTTACCTGCCGGCCGCAATGACGGCTTTTCACGCCGTGTTGTCCCAAACACACGGCATTAATTCTGCATTCTCGGGAAACACGCTGTTTCCATGGTGGGCGGGCTCTCAGTCACCAGCCACACCGTCACCTCGCCGCTTCATCATGCCGGGCGCCATATTTAAAGCCCAGCCACGCACACACCTCTTCCAGATCACAACTGCTGCAAAGAAGACATGGTCCTGAAAGGCAAAAAGACTGCAGCCCCCAGGTTCAATGACACGTCCCTTGAGCACCTTTAGGAAGCAATGGAGGGTCGCCGTGATGCCCTCTACCTCTCTCTGGCTGTAGGATGGGCAGCAACATCACTAATCTGGCTTGGGAGGCAGTGGCAGTGGTGGTCAGCAAAGAGGACAGCTACCCACTGCCGCAACAGGATGGATGGTCTCATCTATTCCGCCAGGGTAATTCACTCTTCACATCACTCTCATCTCACACACACAAACCCATCACACATCCACAGGGATCTCACACCTCAAGGGACAACACCACTAACTCTCACACACACCCTCACATCTCCATCAGGCTCATACCCTCTCAAGCTCATGTCCTCATCCTGTCTATGGCTCCGCTCACCACACAAACATTCCACACAGTGCCATGTGTCCTGCTCACACTCTCTCCATTTGTCTCCATGCAGGAGAAGCTGGCTCACAACAACAGAGAGAGGTCCCAGACTGGGGGTGGAGTGGCCCACATTAGGCCCCTCACTCGCTTTGAGGAGTGTGCTATCGCACTGACTGGTGAGGACATACAACCGTGCCTGCGGCGATGGATCCTCATAAGGATCCTGCACCACATCAACCCTCTCTCACCGCAAATGTGAGTGCTCTTTCATCTGCTTTTGACTCTGCTGCCATGCACTACATATCTCAACTGCACAGGGAGCTCTGCCAAGCAACCGACACCCTCAACCAGCCAGTTCCTCAGCTCCATCCAGGTCCTCACCTCCAGCCATGAGGACACCTCCATTGAAGAGCTGGAAATAAGCAGTCTGGAAGACCCATCACAGAGCTTACCCACACCCTGCACCAGCGCAGAGACACACACCTCGGTGGGACCTAGATCTAGAGCAGGCTCGGGTTCACAATCTGGTGGCCATCGCAAGGATATATGTCCACAGCAACAGGAGGCAAGTTTGTGTGAGCTCCCCCAGCACTCGGTGGACTGCTGGGGAAGGGCATCTGTGAAGTCTGAGTCAGATGACAAACTTTTAGATTTGACCTTCCAACTCATCCTGGAGTGTCAGCAGAAGGTGTGGGAACATCACGCAGAGCTGTTGGAAGTCCTCAACAGAATGGCACGTGAGTGTGAGGAGTGCTTCCACTTCCCCTCTGATGAAGTGGTGCCCACATATGTGCACGTATGGAGATCTCCATGGGGAGGATGGTGGGTGCCATGGAGACCCTGGCCCACCAGAATGCAGAGGTGTGTGCAGACCTGCAGTCCATTGCGGGAGCCATGGGTGAGTTCCTGCAGGGGCACCTCGACCTCCCTCCAGCTACCCCTTCCTCTCAAGGAGTCCTAAGGGAAGAGGAGCAGCAGCTGGACACCCCTGGGTCATCCACTCAGGAATCTCAGGGGCTGTCCTCTCTCTCTGAGTCCGCTTTGCCTGTGAGCCCCTTACCCTTGTCCTCTGTCACCCCAGAGAGAGCAGTTGGACAATGAGTGATTCTGGAGGGAGAAGTGTGTGTGTGTGTGGCAGGGCTTTTTGGAGTCTCGTGCAAGAACTGTCCCATGTACGTGGATCGTTCACATATCACACTCACCTCAATGTCCTGAGTATTTTCAGTGCTGTCTGCTGGGGTTCACTTTCAGTTGTCCATCTGAGCCTGACCTGCATCTCCACCCACCCACTGATCACACTCCCATACAGCGCCTGATCTCGCTCATGACTCTCGTTTCACTTTCGATTTAGATAGCGTGGTGGTGATACAGTATTTCATTCACTCGCCTGTCCTTTCCCCTCCCCCAGTCACCCACTTCATTTCCCCCATCGCTGGTGACCCCCCGACATCACCTTCCACCTCCCCTCCGTGACCTACCAGCCACAATCCTTTTCCTTCAGGGATGTCCAGGTGAACGTGCACATTCCCTTCCTTCCTGAAAATCCCACCCCCATCCACATTCACCTCCCCGACCTCCTCCTTCCCCCACCCCCATGCTCCGTGTCTGCCTCCGAGTTCCCACCAACCACCTTCGCCGTCCCTCCTACCACTACCGTCAAGCCCTCACCCTCCTACCCTGCTGCCTCAATCTGCCATCGGTCAGTCTCACCATTCCCTAATACCACACCCACTCTCGGTTTGTCCCCCAGGAGGTAGTCAAGGACCCATTAGACTCCTCCCTTGCATGTAAGTGTACTCAGCTGGTCACAATCCCCTGCCTTTTCCCTGTAACTCCTGCAACATGGAAAGTGTTCAGCAATCATCCAATCAACGTTTGGTCTCCCCAGTGTAGAGGAGACCGCATCCTGAATAGCGTGAAAGCATTAGAAGCAAAGCATTGTTGCACCTGGAAGGACTGTTTGGGCTACTGAATGGTGAGAAGAGAGGAAGTGAAAGGGCAAGTGTTACATTTCCTGCACTTATATGGGAAAGAGAGCAAATGTTGGAGGTGATTGAAGATAGTAGGTCATTAGCTGTAAAGAATTTTGGAACATCCTGTGATGTGATAAACGCATGCAGTCCTTTATTTCTTCCTTTCCTTTAATAATATTTCAACAATAAACGGAAACATGAATTTTAACATTAAACTGGACTCCAAAAGCTTCATGGTACATGATGCGTCTCTGAAAGACCCATGAAGCCAAAAGATTGGATGCCCTTCTTTAACCAGATTCAATCTAATATTAAGTTTCCTGTGTGAATAATGTTAATGTTGGACAATGCTCTGCAGGGGGAAAATAAACAATTCCATTCGTCCTTAGCCAAGAGGATTCCTGGGCTGCACATTGGACAATGTCCCTACCCATCATTTTTTATACATTCTTGGGGTGTGGCAATTCGCTGCCAAGGCCAACGTTCATTGCCCATCCCTGGGTGCCCTTGAGAAGGCAGTGGCGAGCTTCCCCTTGAACCACTGCAGTCCAAGGTGCTCCCACCGTTGCTGTTAGGGAGGGAATTCCAAGATTTTAGACTCAACTACAATGATGGCTGGCTTGCGAATGGGACAACAAAAAAAAAACATAAGATTAAACGGAAGAGAACAGTTAAAACCGCTATGCCTGTGGAAAGTACCAAACAGCCAACTCTTGAACTTTTCTGTATGGATGAAGTGTCGCAGAAAAGGCATGTGTCTTTTATTCCAGAGACAGACCCGAAACTAAAATCCTGCACGTAATCATGGATATAGCCATTTAAGTGAGCAAAAGTCTCCCTGACTTGATTTTTTGTGCATAGATTTTGAAGTTTGAAATCTACACATGGTCAGATTTAGTCTCGAAGAGGAAGGAAAGTGAAGGCATTTAAGTGTGAAGATATACCACCCGTAGCTTCCACTTTATCTTGCAAATGCAGCGACGCTGACAGATTGAGCAGCACGGTTGGGGCCAGCTATTCAGGATGATTAGCGGTGATTTCATCAGCTCATGCCATCACTGGGTCAATGGAATCTGTTTTAGATGCTGCAGGAACATTAGAGCAAATGGAATCGAGTAGTGCAATTGAATAATTCAGTACTAACCACTGTTACTGTTGTCTGTGGATCTTTTAGTTTATGAACTTCTTTTTGTTTGAAACTCTGTAAAAGCGTGAAAAATATATTTTAAAACATTTACAAATCAACTACGCGAAATATCGGATTGCTAATGTTCACATTCATTGCTACTGGACTGCATTGCTCTATGTCCCAGTGTTGTGTTGGTGTCAAAAAGGTGATTTTGACTTTGTGCAGTAGTGTGAATCAGGTGAAAGCAGGTCAGCCGTTGTTTCTTACAGGGATAAGTATTGGCCTGGACGTCAGGAAGAACTCCGTTGCTCTTTGAATAATGTCATGGGACTTCTTGTGCTGCCCAAGAGGGCCTTGGTTTAATATCTCAATGGAAAAATAACATCTTTGACGGTTCAGCTTTCTCTCGATACCGAACTGGGAACGTCCGCATGGAGTATGTACTCAAGGTCCGCGAGTGGATCTTGAACCCAGAACCTTTTGGCTCAGAGCTAAAAGTGTTGTTCACCAAGACATTGCTGACACTTGGCTGTACAAGGTACAATATATGAGGCTGAAGTTCCATTAATGCTCAGCATAGCCAATCGTTGCACTTCGCATTAATTCATTGGAAGAAGTATTTAATTGGGATGATCCTGAGAGACACAATAAGAAGCTATATAAATACAGCTCCCCCTTACTTTCTTGTGTTAACCCTCAGCACCAGGTTTAATGGGAGCTCGCTTGCAGCATTCTGCATTTTCAACATACATTGTCACAAGGGAAACACAGCATAGGAGACCAAATCATTGAGTAAACCCTCCAAGAGTAAAACCATTTAAAGATGGTTACTATACCAACAGCGTCAAAGTGATTTAAAAACATTTGAGGTGTTTTCTGTACAGAATTAATGATCTCATTTGGTTGCTATCTGACAATCGTTAATTCAAAGGGAAACAGGGGTCATCTTTCACATCGATATTTGATAAGCATCAATAGAGCAACTCAATCTGAAGCTGGAGTTCATGCACACCCCATAATTACCTACTCAGTTTTCAGGGAGAGAGAGAGAGAGAGAGGGAGGGAGGGAGAGACAGAGAGAAAACAGGTTATACATATGCTGGGTTAAACTAGCCCTACAAGTTTCCTCAGCGGAGGAGAAAGGGAAGAGAAGTAGAAAAAAAAATCATTCACCTGTGTAAACACAACGCGGTGTTCTGCGGAGAAAAGAAAGCATAGTGGCTGACCACAAGAATAACGTGCAAGACTCCACTCTGTCTTAGCAAGGTGTGGTATCAAGCCTCGCAGCTGAGCAAACCGTGGAAATGTGCTGCAAAGCGTCATTAACTGACTGAGGCCTTTCAAAGGCAGAGGTCACACATGCACAAACAGCCCTCCCTCCCCTACGCCCAATTCCAGTGTAAGTGCAGTGCCAGCGGGCAGCAGGTGACAGCCAAGCAGGCATGTTAAAAATATCCTCAGCTCGGTGTAATTTTGAGGAAGCATGTCATGACATGTGTGAAGCTGGAGCTGATCAAAGAGGCAGATTAATGTCCAAATCGGTACTTGGCCTCAACCCAGGTAGGAACTGAAATCCTGAATGACGTGTCAAAAAAAGAGTAGCTGTCTAGAAGTGATTTGAACATTCAGGGGGCAAAAATCCCACTGCTCCGCAAACAAAGGAGGTGGTGGTGGTGTAATGGCATCGTCACTGGGCTCATAATCCAGAGTCCCAGAGTAATTCTGAGAATTCAAATCAATAAAAATCTGGAAGTAAAAGTCTAATGATGGCATGAAACGATTATCGTAAAAACCCATTTGGTTCACTAATGCCTCTTTAGGGAAGGAAATCTGCTATCCTTACCTGGTCTGCTTTACAGTTGACTCTGGTTGCATCTTAAATGCCCTCTGTAATGGCCTAGCAAGCCACTCAGTTGTATCAAACTGCTAGAAAGACAATAAGAATAAAACCGAATGGACCACCCAACATCGACCTAGGCACTGGCAATGACAATGGCAAACTCAGCCCTCCCTATGAACACCTGGGGGCTTGTGCCAAAATTGGGAAAGCTGTCCATTAGACTAGTCAAGCAACAGCCTGAATACTCACAGATTCATACCTTACAGAAAATGTCCCGGACACCACTGTCACCATCTCTGCGTATGTCCTGTCCCACCAGCAGGACAGACCCAGCAGAGGTGGCGTCAGTGGTATACAGTTAGGAGTCCTTGACATTGACTCCGGACCCAGGAAGTCTCATGGCATCAGGTCAAATATGGGCAAGGAAACTTCCTGCTAATTAGCCCAATGTTGAACACCTCTTGGAAGAAGCACTGAGGGTGACAAGAGTGCAGAATGTACGCTGGGTGGGGGACTTCAATGTGCATCACCAAGATTAGCTCGGTAGCACCACTACTGACTGAGCTGGCCGAGTCCTAAAGGACATAGCTGCTAGACTGTGTCTGTGGCAGGTGGCAAGTGAACCAACAAGAGGGAAAAACATACTTGATCTCATCCTCACTACGGATGCATCTGTCCATGACTGTATCAGTAGGAGTGACCACTGCACAGCCCTTGTGGCGATGAAGTCCCGTCTTCACATTGAAGATACCCTCCATCGTATTGTGTGGCACTACCACCATGCTAAATGGGACAGATTTTAAACAGATCCAATAACTCAAGACTGGGCAACCATGAGGCGCTGTGGGCCATCAGCAGCAGCAGAATTGTACTTGAACACAATGTGTAACCTCATGGTCCAGCATATCCCCCACTCTACCATTGCCACCAAGTTAGCGGATAAGCCCTGGTTCAATGAAGAGTGCAGGAGGGCATGCCAGGAGCAGCACCTGGCATACTTAAAAATGAGGTGTCAACCTGGTGAAGCTACAACACAGGACTACTTGCATGCCAAGCAACATAAAAAGCAAGTGATAGGCAGAGCTAAACAATTTCACAACCAATGAATCAGATCTAAGCTCTGCAGTCCTGCCACATCCAGTCGTGAATGGACAATTAAACAACTCAGTGGAGGAGGAGGCTCCAGAAATATCCCCATCCTCAATGGTGGGGGCGCCCAGCACATCAGAGCAAAAGATAAGGCTGAAGCATTTGCAACAAACTTCAGCCAGAAATACCGAGTGGATGATCCATCTCGGCCTCCCCCAGAGAACCCCGGCATCACAGGTGCCAGTCTTCAGCCAATTCAATTCATTCCATGTGATATCAAGAAAAGGCTGAAGGAATTGAATACTGCAAAGGCTATGGGCCCTGACATATTCCAACAATAGTACTGAAGACTTATGCTCCTGAACTTGCTGTGCCCCTAGCCAAGCTGTTCCAGTACAGCTACAACAGTGGCACCTATCCAGCTAGGTGGAAAACTGCGCAGGTATGTCCTGTACACAAAAAGCAGGACAAATCCAACCCGGACAATTACCGCTCCATCAGACTACTCTCCATCATCAGTAAAGTGATGGAAGGGGTCATCAATGGTGCTATCAAGTGGCACAATATCCTGCTCACTGACACCCACTCAGCTCCTGGCCTCATTACAGCCTTGGTCAAACATGGACAAAAGAGCTGAACTCTCGAGGTGAGGTGAGAGTGGCTGCCCTTGACATCAAGGAGCCCTAGCAAAACTAGAGTCGATGGGAATCAGGGGGAAAACTCTCCATTGGTTGGAGTCGTACCTATCACAAAGGAAGTTGGTTGTGGTTGTTGGAGGTCAGTCACCTCAGCTTCAGGACATCACTGCAAGAGTTCCTCAGGGTAGTGTCCTTGGCCCAACCATCTCCAGCTGCTTCATCAATGATCTTCTTTCCAACATAAAGTCAGAAGTGGGGACATTCGCTGATGATTGCACAATTGCCCCATTTGCTTTCCCTCAGATACTGAAGCAGTCTATGTCCAAATGCAGCAAGACCTGGACAAGTGCCAAGTAACATTCGCACATCACAAGTGCCAGGCAGTGACCATCTCCAACAAGAGAGAATCTAACCGTTACTCCTTGACATTCAATGGCATTACCATCGTTGAATTCCCCCACTATCAACATCCTGGGCGTTACCATTGGCCATAAAGTGAATTGGACTAGCCATATAAATACTTTGGCTACAACAGCAGGTCAGAGGCTAGGAATCCTCACCTCCTGACTCCCCAAAGCCTGTCCACCATCTACAAGGCACAAGGCAGGAGTGTGAAGGAATACTCCCCACTTGCCTGGATGAGTGCAGCACCAACAACACTCAAGAAGCTTGACACCATCCAGGACAAAGCAGCCCACTTGATTGGCACCCCATTCACAAACATTTACTCCCTCCACCACTGACGCACAGTGGCAGCAGTGTATACCGTCTACAAGATGCACTGCAGCAACTCACCAAGGCTGCTTAGTCACCACCTTCAAAACCCATGACCACTACCGCCTAGAAGAGCAGCAGACACATGGGAAGACCATCACTTGGAAGTTCCCCTTTAAGCCACTCATCATCCTGACTTGGAAATATATCCCTGTTCCTTCACTGTCGTGTGGTCAAAATCCTGGAACTCCCTCCCTAATAGCACTGTAGGTTACCTACACCACATGGACTGCAGTGGTTCAAGAAGACAGCTCCCCACCATCTTCTCAAGGGCAATTAAGGATGGGCAATAAATGGTGGCCTAGCCAGTGACACCCACATCCCGTGAATGAATTAAAAACAACCTACCAGAAAAATGCACACCCTACCCTTCCCCTCTAAAGGGCGAAATACACCACATGAGACTGTGGCACTAGGAACTATTGCTATGGGATTGCTGTGTGGCAATTTCTTACAATACCATTCTGTAATGAACCTGTTTAATTACTTCACCCTGTGCACATCACAGTCGCAACTACCTGGGTTTCAACACCTGAGCATGGATAAATTTGGAATATGCAATATTTTAGTTCAAGCAGGAATCTATGTCCATGTAATACATTAGGAGAAGCTTCAATTGATACCCAACATCTACAACCTTTTTTCCTGTGGGGTGATACGTGTTCCAGGTTTCCATTATCTTTATCGTGCAGAGTGCTTCCTGATTTTACTTTTAATTGACCGAGCTTTAATTCCAAGATGGCGTCCTTGTTACCAATATACTTTTTTTCAGTATTTCAGCAAAAGCAGCAATCATTAATCTAATGATGAGTGAAGAGAAAAATGTCCGAAGGTTTACTAAAGATTAGACGTTACATGCATTCACAGCCAACACCTCAGGTTACATCTGATGCCACTGTCGAGGAATAGTCAATAATAGGCAGCTGAGATCAATTTACTCCCTCCATCCAGGCTGACACTGCAGTGCAGTACTGAGGGAGTGCTGCACCATCAGAAGTGCCAACTTTCAGATGTGTCTTTAAACTGCAGCCCCCTCCCACCTCATCTCAGATGGATGTAAAAGATCCCTTGGCACTAATTTGAAAAAGAGCAGGGGAATTCTCCCTGCTGTCCCAGATGGTATTTATCCACCAATCAACATGACTGAAACATGTCATCTGGCCGCTTAGTTCATTGCTGTTAGTGGGAGCTTACTGTGTGCAAATTGGCTGCCTCATTTCCTACTATACAACTGTGATTACACTTAAAAAGTATATCAGTGGCTTAAAGCGCTTTGATTTGACCTATATAATCCAGTCATTCTGTCTGTCTGCATGTCTCATTGTACTTGTCTTCATTCCCCCTCAATGGCTGTGTTTTGGAACCATTTATACTGTTTCTAAATTGCAATACCCCCTAAACTTCTGAATTCCAAACGCTTTTAAATACATTTAGTCACAATCGCTAATCGAGATGGCTCTTGCCCTTCAAAATAGCAAGCTCCTCAAAGTTGAAAGTACATTTGAGTTGCAAAACATGAAGAAAGAACTGAGACTCGATGAGGTGATAAAGCATCTGGGTGGAGTAGATATAGGAGGAATATCATACACAGGAATATCATACACATGTCACACTTTTGTCCAATCAAGGAAATGGAACAAATGCTTCTGTTAAATGGAAAAAAAAATTAGATGAGAAATTTGATTGAAGAGTGGCTAAATGTCAAATTATGAGGAGCATCTATTCCCATGTATAGCCTCTCCTGCCTTGGGTACAGCAGCATAGTGGTTATGTTACGACTAGTAATCCATAGGACCTAGACTAATGAACTGGAAAAATGAGTTCAAATCCTACCACAGGAGCTGGATGTTTAGTTTATTAAATAAATCTGAAATTAAAAGCTAATCTTAGGAATAGTGACCAAGAACATAAAAAAATAGGAGCAGGAGTAGGCAATTCAGCCCCTTGAGCCTGCTCTGTCATTCAATGAGACCATGGCTAATCTTCTACCTCAACACCATATGTGAAACTGCCAGATTGTTGTAAAACCCATCTGACTCACTAATGTCCTTTAGGGAAGGAAATTTGTCGCCATTACCTACTCTGGCCTAAATGTGACTCCAGACCCACAGCAATGTGGTTGACTCTTAACTGCCCTTTGAAATGGGTCTAGCAAGACATTTTATTCAGCATAGAAACTGGCCTTGCAAACAATGTCCACACCCCATGAATGAATAAATTTAAAAAACAGGTCTATAGTTTATACTTAATTAGAGTCATTTACAGCAAAGAAGGAGGTCATTTGGTCCATCGAGTCCATGCCAGATTGGCCCACAAAATTACAAAGCTTAGAGACTCCTGTTTTAGGTGATGAAGTAATGAGCTCCTGTCATAAGAGTTTGCTCATAAAAAAGTACAGTCATCTTTTGTAATGAAGGAAATGGAACAAATGCTTCTGTTAAATGAAAAAAAAAATTAGATGAGAAATTTGATTGAAGAGTGGCTAAATGTCAAATTATGAGGAGCATCTATTCCCATGTATAGCCTCTCCTGCCTTGGGTACAGCAGCATAGTGATTATGTTACGACTAGTAATCCATAGGACCTAGACTAATGAACTGGAAAAATGAGTTCAAATCCTACCACAGGAGCTGGATGTTTAGTTTATTAAATAAATCTGAAATTAAAAGCTAATCTTAGGAATAGTGACCAAGAACATAAAAAAATAGGAGCAGGAGTAGGCAATTCAGCCCCTTGAGCCTGCTCTGTCATTCAATGAGACCATGGCTAATCTTCTACCTCAACACCATATGTGAAACTGTCAGATTGTTGTAAAACCCATCTGACTCACTAATGTCTTTTAGGGAAGGAAATTTGTTGCCATTACCTACTCTGGCCTACATGTGACTCCAGACCCACAGCAATGTGGTTGACTCTTAACTGCCCTTTGAAATGGGTCTAGTAAGACATTTTATTCACCATAGAAACTGGCCTTGCAAACAATGTCCACACCCCATGAATGAATAAATTTAAAAAACAGGTCTATAGTTTATACTTAATTAGAGTCATTTACAGCACAGAAGGAGGTCATTTGGTCCATCGAGTCCATGCCAGATTGGCCCACAAAATTACAAAGCTTAGAGACTCCTGTTTTAGGTGATGAAGTAATGAGCTCCTGTCATAAGAGTTTGCTCATAAAAAAGTACAGTCATCTTTTGTAATGAAGGAAATGGAACAAATGCTTCTGTTAAATGAAAAAAAAAAATTAGATGAGAAGTTTGATTGGAGAGTGGCTAAATGTCAAATGAATGGCAGAGGAAACAATCAAAATTGGCCAGATTTAAAGTTGAGCTTTATTAGCTTGCAAGCCCAAACTTTTTGGCAGTGCAGCAGATAGTCTATGTTTTTCCGATGTTCTTCACCAGAATGACACCGGAGCCAAAAGGGTTAAATTATGAGGATGGGTTTCATAACCGAAGCCTGTATTCCCTTGAACATAGGAGATTAATGGGTGATCTAACTGAGGTCCTTAAGATGATTTAAGGATTTGAGCAGGTAGCTATTTGGCAGGGGTGAATCCAGAACAAGGGAATATAAACTTAAAATTAGAGGCAGGTCATTCTTCACCCAAAGGAGAATTGAATTCTGGAATTCTCTCCCACAAAAAGCTGTTGAGACTGGGGATCAATTTGAGCTTTTACGACTGAGATTGCTAAGGTTTTTGTTAGGTAAGAGTATACAGGCTGGAACCAGGAGACGGGGTTAAGATACAGATGATCTAAGGTTCTAATTGAATGGTAGAACCGGCTCAAGGGCTAAATGGCCTACTTCTGCTCCTGTGTTCCTTCAAAAAAATACTCTTGGTTTGGGTTACTGTAGAATGTTTGAACAGGTACAAAGAGCAGAAGATGATATTTGAGACTGACCCTGACCCTGTCGCACCCTCAGCAGGTGCAGGCATACAAAAACCCAACCATAAGACCAGTAGGAGAATCTGCTCACGGGATCTTAAGCACCTGCCTTTTCCTTGTTACCCCAGGTGACAACAGTAGTGTGTACAGAATCGGAGCTAATGAGGATAACAATGTTTGTCTCTCTGTCTGAGCCATTGTTGAAAAGCTGCAGTGACTGTACCGCAAAGGAAGGATAAGAGCTTTCAGCAGTGGATCAACTCCTAGGAGCAGAGATTGACTGATTTAAAGGCAGTGCATTGCCTGGAATCCCTGTTTTGCCAGACAATAATCTTAGTGGAGAATCTGGCTGATGTTGGCTGGCAAAATAGCAGCCTGCCATTTGTCACCAAGTCTCATTAAGGGTTTTTACGGAATCTACATCATTTTTTTCATGTTTAAAAGCTGCACTGCCCCTTCTTCCTCACTGATATTAATTTGAATGAATCCTCCCAGCCACAGGCAACATTTGAAACAGTTTTAATAACAACCACTTGCATTTATGTAGCACCTTTAACGTAGCACAATGTCTCAATGCTTCACAAAAGCACCGTCAGACAAAACCTTGACAACAAACCAAAGAAGGAGATATTAGGACAAGTGACTAAAAATCTGCTCAAAGAGACAGGTTTTAAGGAGCATCTGGAAAAGGGGAGACAGGGTAAGGGAATCAGAGAATAGACACTCTGAAGAAGAGTCATACAGTCTCAAAACGTTAACTCTGTTTTTCTCCCTCCACAGATTCTGCTGTGTTTTTCCAGCAATTTCTGTTTTTAATTCAGGGAATCAGAGAAGTTTAGGGAAAGATTTCCAGTGTTTAAGGTCCAGTGGCTGAAGATGCGGCTGTCAGTGTGGAGTGATGGAACCAGGGGATGCACAAGGGGCTAGAATTGGAGGAGGGTGGAGATGGTGAATGATTGATGTGCAGCTGGAGGAGATTACAGAGACCTCCCTTGGAGGGATTTGAACAGGAGAATGAGAACGGATGTCTTGGGAGGACAGGAGCTAACGTAGGTCAGCGAGTCATAAGCAGTTAACATAACTGTGCCGCATCATCTGGCTGCGGGATAATATGATGTGGTTAGTTCTGAAATGTAGACAAAACTGTGCCAATGCTTTCAGAGCATATGCTCCGATGGTTTGTCATACAGTGTACATTAAGATGACTGACACAATACTGATGTGTAGATTGTTTATACGTTGGTGATAACTGAGGAATTATGTGATTTGGCATTCCAAAGGGGAATGGTATTCATGGCGAGCTCACCCTGGGAAATTGTGGGCACCCAACCTTTAGATTTTCAGAGCTAATTTCCATGGGTGTTCTCTATTCTCCAGCCGCAATATAGCAGAAGATGCATGAAAGTACATCCCACTCCCCACCCCCACCCCCAAAAGATGGTAGAAGTGGTGTTTATGTTGTCTATCCAGGGGTTCTTTGCCTTTTGATCTGAAATAATGGTGAACGAGAAGGTAAAGCCACATGGAAATTCACTCCAATTCTGTCCATTTATTTCTATTAAATAACTGCTAGTTTCTTATTTCACATAGTGCCAGCTGCAGCTCAGTTGGTAGCTCTCTTAGCTCGGAGTTAGAAGGTCCTGATTTCAAGTCCCACTCTAGAAACTCGGGCACGTATTCCCGATCTGATGTTCTGATGCCAGTACTGAAGGAGAATGCTGGATCGTTGGAGGTGCTGTCTTTCAAATGAGATGTTAAAATAAGAAACAAAAACAGGAAATGCTGGAAAGACTCAGCAGGTCTGTTCTCAGTTTTTCCAGCATTTTCTGTTTTTGTTTCAGATTTCCAACATCCGCAGTATTTTGCTTTTATCTTAATGTAAAATAAGACTCCATTCTCCCTGTCAGGTGGGAAAAAAAAAAATCCCATACCTCTATCCTGAGGAAGAGCAGAAGAGTTCTCCTGGTCAATATTTATCCCTCAATCAACATTACAGAAACTGATTATCTGGTCATTATCACATTGCTGTGTGTGGGAGCTTGCTGTGTGCAAATTGACTGCCAAATTCCTGCATGACAACAATGACTACTCTTCAAAAGTACTTTGTTGACTGTAATGCGCTTTGGGATGTTCTAAAATCATGGACGACGCTATATTTTTATTGATTTCTGTACATCTGCTGGCCATTTTCATGCTTATACTCTGTGCAGCCTTATTTTTTCTAACTTGGAAAATTAGCAGACAGATAATAATCCTGGTGCCTCACCTCTTGCTATTTTTTATTATACCTGAACTGCTTTGCCTGTAGCCCAGTGATTATTGAGCTATTAATCTAAAATTTGAGAATTCAAGTCCCATCAGGACAAGTTCTCAAAATGCATTCAACATAACTGTTCATTTGTGGCCTGCCATTGGAACAAAATTACCTTGAAAGCTACAAAATGTTTCTAAAAACCAAATGGGTTCATTGATGTCCTTCAGGGAGTGGAACCTGAGTAAGTCACGGGACTGATACATCACATCCTGTCGAGATTAAGACGCAGTTTAAGAAATGGCCCCATAAATATACCTCATATCACAACTTCCCCCTTTATTTAATTAAAATTGTTTACCTTGAAAGGTTCAAACCTAATTACCTGACAGCGAAGCAAAATAACATGGGGCAGAATTTTCAGTTCGGCGGGCGGGAACCATCGGCTGGTCTGGGAGTGGCCAGGGCACAGACCACCGACTGTGATCGGCCCCCGATTTCACGCTGGCTGGCCAGTTAACTGCTAGCCAGCGTTAAGCGCACACTGACACGCTCAGCGCTGCTGGGGTGGGGGGCGGGAGGATGGCGGGCACTGACATCAGTGCGGGCGCGCGGGTGAGCGCGGAATGAAAACTCCCTGAAGGCAGAGAGCTGCCTCAGGGTGCTGAAGGCTTCAAAAGTATTAAATAAAGGATTTTAAAATCAGAACAAAAATGTCCATGTGTTGCAAATAGTCACCTGAACATATACCCGCATAAAAATGATGTCCACAGACTTTTTTAAAAAAATTTAATAACGGAAACCTAACCCCGCCCTTGGATGAGGATTCACGAAAAATGCAAAGGCCGCCTGGCCGATTCGCCCGTCTGCCAACCATGAGGTTGGATGGACCACGAAAAATCGCAGACACTTGCAACTTTAGTGGTCTTAACTGCCCTCTTAATTGTCAGCGGGCGTGCTCCCGACTTTTGCATGTGACTGCCGACTGAAATATCACGCAAGCGCGGGATGACCTCAGGACAGTCACCTGACGTCATCATGTGCCATTTTACCCTCGAGCAGGTCGGGCATTGCCAACCTGAAAACTCTGCCCATTGTGTCTAAATAAACCATTATACAAGGCAATAAATTTACAAGACTCTGAAATGTATCAGGGATTTGCTTATTCAGCCAGACTTAGTCATGGTGGTCCATGATGAAGGCTGCTGTACTTTTTCAGTATGCTGGTTAGGGATACTGTGTTTGTGTTGTCTCTAAGACTGTGCTCCATTTGCAATAGGACTGCTCAGTGTTTCTGGCTGTGATAGTGTTCTGATTGGGCGTCTGTTTCGTTGCACCATCACACTGTTTGGTGCTTGTGCGTGATTGTGGGCATATGCTCATAGTTTCTGCTGGATTCCAGGTGCCATCAGTTAAGTGTTGTACTCGAACTTTCAGTCTGATATTCAGGTTTTGCAATTCATTACCTGCATGCCAGTCATGGGCATCTTTCATCTTCCACTGTTTTTTGAGCAATGCAATTCATTTGCCTGGGGGCATTGGCGTATGATGACTGGGGAGGTTTGTCCATACTTGTCTGCTGAATATTAATTCTACATTGATTCCGCAGTGTGATGAAGCATGCGTGTTTGGAATGGGTATACATGCTCAGTTCAAATTGTGCCACTCAGCCTGTTGGCTGATGATTTAAGTGATCTTCTCTTAGTGTAAGCATAGGGTTTCCAATGGTGCTCTTCATGGTCTGTGGTCTTCATCATTGTCTTGACAATACCATGGGATAGTGTCCAAGAACAGGTCATTGCATGCTGGTAGGCTTACGATCATTTGACCCATGGTGTTCACAACATAAAATATCTGGGGTGACCAGGGTGAGTTTTCGTAGTGACACTTGAGTATCATGGATCCCAGGGATGGAATCTCCAAGCCATCATACGTGATGAGTTTGGCATTGGTTGACTGAACCATTACTTGCCACTTCTGTGTGTACATACATTTCAACTTACGAAGTGGAAGGGTATTGCACCTGCACCAGTAACCAGTTTTGCATATAGGTTATGCTGACCTGCATCTGCGGGCATATAATATGAACAGTGGCAAAGGCTTCTGTTGGTACCAATATGTCAATATGTTCTTTGATGTTCACCATGCTGAATGTCTGCTCACTTTGTGTATCGATGGTCTGGTCATCTTCATCATCTGACTGTGTAGCTTGGCTATACATTTTGTGGATCTTGTCTTGATGCTGTTTGGTATGTGCTCCTGGTTATTTAGAATGCTGTACCTGCCAGACCTCTGTGGTTTCTCATGATATCAAAAAACTTATTTTGGCCTATGCTTTCTATATTGGAGCTTCCAGGGTCCTCTGGTGCCACATGCCTTGCCTACAACATTAAAAGCTGGGCATTTTCTGGGTGCATGTATGAGACACACCACCCACATTGCTGACTAGGCTTGCCTTCAATGGCTATCATGTCAATGGTGGATGAATTACACATGGCATGTAAACTCTGTCTACCCATTAGTATAGCTATGTACTTGCATTTGCTTTATTGTAGTGCTTCCACGGTATGACCTTTGGGTTGGTCCAAGAGGTCTTTTTGGAATGCTTCCATTGGGGGTAGGTGCTGTTAAGAGCTTGGTTATTCTGTCAGTCAGCTCCGCTACAGTCACAATCATGCCCCCTGTCTCTGCATCTACTCAGGAATTGGTCAATGGTTGCCGTCGGTTGTTGCCTAAAAGACGTGAATTCCAGGTGGTGTTTTTGGAAGTTGAGCGTCACTAATTAATTAATCTTCAAGCGTTGACCATATTGCTCCTGGATCCTTAAGATGGTCATTGGACAAACCTGACGTGTTCAGTCTGTGGAGGCCTTCATTGCCCATAGCAATTTTAATTTTAACAGGTTGTTTACCTAGTTCAGAAATATTAAGGTCTAGAAAACGCAGCTCAATACGTTGTCAGAACAAAGTAAACAGGAGTCAGAGAGTCGGGATTAATGGGTCTTTTTCAGGTTGGAAAGACATAACTAGTGGAGTGCCACAAGGATCAGCCCTAGGGTCTCAATTATTCACTATCTATATTAATGACTTAGAGGGGGCGGAGTGTAACGTATCCAAATTTGCTGATGATACAAAAATAGGTGTGAGGTCATGTTGTGATGAGGACATAAAGAATCTGCAAGGGGATATAGACAGGTTGAGTGAATGGGCAAAAACTTGGCAGATGGAAATTAATGTAGGAAAGTGTGAGGTCATGCACTTTGGTAGGAAGAATCAAAAGACAGACTATTATTTAAATGGAGAGAGACTCCAAAAAAAGTGGAGCACAGAGGGATCTGGATGTTCTTGTACATGAAACACAAAAAGTTAGCATGCAGGTGTAGCAAGTAATTAAGAAGGCAAATGGAATTTTGGCCTGTGTCACCAGGGGGTTGGAGATGAAAAATAGGGAAGTCTTGTTACAACTGTACAGGGTGTTGGTGAGGCTGCACCTGGAGTACTGTGTACAGTTTTGGTCCCCGTATTTAAGAAAGGGTATACAGGCATTGGAGGCAATTCAAAAGAGGTTGACTAGGCTGATTCCTGGGATGAAGGGGTTGACTTATCAAGAATGGCTAAACAGGTTAGGCTTTTATTCGTTAGAGTTTAGAAGAATGAAGGGCGATCTTACTGAAATGTACAAGATTCTGAAGGGGCTTGACAGGGTAGATGTTGAGAAGATGTTTCCACTAGTAGGGGAATAGTTACAGAATAAAGGGACACTCATTTAAAACTGAGATGTGAAGGAATTTCTTCTCTCAGAGGATAGTGAATGTCTGGAATTCTCGACCCCAGAGAGTTGTGGAGGCTAGAACACTGAACGTATTTAAAGAGGTGGTAGATAGATTTTTGAAATATCGGGGAGTTGAGGGCTATGAGGGGCTGGCACGAAAGAGGAGTTGAGGCCTGGGGCAGATCAGCCATGATCTTATTGAATGGCAGGGCAGGCTTGAAGGGCTGAATGCCCTACTCCTGCCCCTATTTCTTTTTTGTTCTTATGTTCAGATAGGGGACCTGTTGCTTTCCAATTGAGTGTTGGATATTTTGTGGTCGTCTTTTAGCTTTTTGCAGGATTTTTAATGCTATCTGAAACTGTTGACAGCTATTCAGCTGTTTTCAAGTTAATTTAGCTCTGTGTTGCAGTATCTTTCATGGCCATGCCTTAGCTGCTCATAGGTTATTGCTTGATTGCAACAGAGGAGATATTTTCCCAGTTTACTGAAGCACTGCTGACAAAACAGTGCTTTTAGGCGTAAGTAGGAACTGCAGGCTTCAAAAGTAAAATAAAACAGTGAAAAAAGCTTTTTACAGGTTTCTTCAGGTTGTTAGGTGCCCCAGCCTGCAGTATTTTAACTTCCCTTATGTCCTTTAGGGACAGTAAGCTGCAGTAATGGAGTATCTCTTGTCTGTGAGTTCCGCTTAAAGTTTGACTTTCCACAGTCGACTATTTAATTTCTGTTCCTGCTTAAACTTTGCAGCAGGTAGACTTAGGCTGATTAAGCTCTCCCAAATTCGAACATTCTTGCCAGGACCTGGGGCCTGCTGGCTGGAGTGAGGTGCAACGATGTCCCAGAATGAAAGTACGGAGTGTAGGATTTCTACAGGACTGCAGAATCACTTACACATGGTGAGCCTTGATAGTTATTTCACTTTCATATCAACTCTTTTCTTCTGCTGTGTGTGAATGACTGAGACTTGTGTAGTTATCAGTCAAATCTTCAAAAACCATGCTGCCATCATGTTACATTCTTCTCTTTGATGTAAATGTACCAACCATATGACAAGGATTGATGAAACAATGTGTGTTATTTATTTGAAGGTAAGACTACATACACTTAGAGTTAACTAGGAGACTATGTGTAGTACATCTGATTTCTACTCCTGCTGCATATAGACTGAGGACAAATCATGGGAGTAATACATCACATCCTGTCAAGGTGATTGGCAGCACTTTAAGATGCAGCCTCTTAAAGATACATGTACTTCATATCACAACATGGCCTACATGTGACTTCGGTTCCATGTCCCTTATGATTGACTTTTAATACCATTGGGCTAATTAGGGATGGACAATAAAGACTGCCCTTGCACGTGTTGCCCATATAGGAATAAATAAAATGTTTCAGAGAGCACCTAAATTGGTGAGACCAAATTCCCTTCCCTGAAGGACACTAATGAACGACTTGGGCTTCTATGAAAAATCTGTCCACTTTTTTTGGTCAATTTAGATAATAAATACCCGGATTTATTGAATTAACCTCTTTGCTGCAACCATGGCCACCACTAGTCATTTATATACCCATTCCAACTTACCTAGCAACTTCTCTACTTCTCTATTGTCATGTCAGTGTTACTGACAAAATGTCAGACTTCACCCAACCAGTCATTCAACAAAAGTAGGCATTTGTTGAGGACCCTCTTTTTTTTTTGAACTGGGTCTCCTTCATGTGCTGACCTTAGTGAATGGAGCAAGTTTACTTCGACCCTATCACAGAATCATATAATGATGCAGCATAGAAGGAAACTAATCAGCCGATCTTGCCTGTGCTGGCTCTTTGGTAGATCCATGCAATTAGTCCCACTTCCCCGCTCTTTTCTCATAGCCCTATAAAATGTTCCCCTTCAAGTATTTATCTAATTTCCTTTTGAGATTTACTCGTGAATCTGCTACTGCCACCCTTTCAGGCAGCGCATTCCAACTCGCTGCAAAAAATAATTGTCATCTCCCCTCTGGTTCTTTGGCCAATCACCTTAAATCTGTATCCTCTGGTTACTGACCCTCCTGCCACTGGAAACAGTTTCTCTTTATTAACCCTATCAAAACTGTTTCAAGATTTTGAAAACCTCCATCAAATCTCCCCTTAACATTTTGTGCTCTAAGGAGACATCAGCTGTGCAATTTCCACATACCAGCAGCTGAGACGTGACACAGTTCGAGCAATATAGAAACAGCTTAAAGGTGAGGCACCAACAGTAGCATTGTCACAGCAGGGTAGATTGCCCTAAACATTCATAAAAGAAAAAGAAAATGCCCTAAATTTCTTGCTAAGAGAAAGCTGCTGTGATTTCCTTCTCCAAATTCACTTGTGCATTTTTTAATGTCAAAAGAATTTTAAACTTAACAGGGAGGCGTCTGCACACAGGTAAGCTCATAACAATAGCATTGGAATCTCGTGCCTGTTTCGTTATCAAGAGAAAAAATAGGGCGGAGTTTTCCGTGCTCGCCGGCATTGGGCGTGATCGGTGGCATGAGCAGACAATATGGCAAGATTGGTTTTTACGACACGGGAAGTCAGTTTGCAATCGTCCGCTCAGCCCACCAACGGTGGGCCGCATTTCCCACCATTGAACGTTGGGAACCTCATTGTAATACATCAAGATATCAGGCCAGCCTGCCGGAATCATCTTCCCCCAGCTCGATTGTCCGTCCACATCGGCGGGAAAGCACGCTAACGTGTTTCACAACAGCGCATAAAAGGCGTGCACTTGGCGGGCTGCACTTTGAGAGAAACTCGGAGGTGAGTACAGGGGTAACGTTATGCAGCGCTCGTCAGGGTCACCTGTTGGACTTCAAGCTTCAGGGGTATTGGGGAAGCCGGGGTTAAGGGCAGCCCTGCTGTTGAGGCAATTTGTGGCAGGGTGTTAAGAGCATCCCTGCCATTGAATATAGCGCACAAGCATTCGGGGTGGAGGGTGTATAGTGGGCGAGGGAAGTGGCCCCTGTTCCTGAAACCTGTAGAAAGTGACCATTCCTCTGCAAATGAGGCAGTTCAGGTGCAGCCACATTGATATGATTGAGGTCGGGCTCCTATCTTATCTGCCCACTCAAGCAATGCAGAGGCGTCAAAGTGCCACCAAGTGTTCCAAAGGTTTTCACCCCCCTGCCCACCAACACCCACCCACCGCCCCGCCGCCCCCCCCCTCCCCCCGCCCCCCAACCCCCACCCCGGCACACACTGCAAATTCAGAGTGTTTAAGTGGACTGCAGAACAGTTGGAGGCCCTGGACTGAGACACCTGCCTTTATCTTGTGCAGAAAGGTTTCACACCTGAGTGACAAGAACACTGCTCATCAGAACAAGGAGCCATAGGGAGGGAGACGCTCTTGGAATTTATTGACAATAGTGAACAGTGTGTACAAGTGATTAACACCTGTGCCCGGGCTGTGCAACTAATTCTCCTTAACATTCCTAACCCTGCCGCTACGTCTTGGTGCTCCCCGGACATCCACGGCAGAGATGGAGCCAGCCTGCTGACTGTGATGCCCTGTCTGTGATGACCTTGGCCGGCGTCCTCTGGAGGGCCGAGACCTGGAGGGCCCCGGCCTGCTTTCGGGGTCCTGCTGTGTGGCAGTGGCACCCTCCTCGGCCTGTGGAGCTGGAGCTGCTGAGGGTCACAGGAAGAGGGGAATCAGATGGGCCGATCACTCTCGGAGTCACCTGGATGGATGAACCCAGAGTGTGCACCTGCTGGTCCTCCTCCCTATGGGTGCCCAGGGGCCCCAAGCTGACTCCTTGAGGAACAGGGGTAGCTGGAGTGAGTTCAAGCTGCCCGGCACCCCTCTCACATACACATTGCTGGAGGCCAACTATGGTGTCACTGATGGAGTTAAGCCCGCGCAGCAGTGCAGGAGTGAAGTCCTGGACCGAGGTATCCATGGCAGCCACCATCCTACCAGTGTTGACCTCGGTGCGTTGGCATGCCACCATTATCGCCTCAGCCTGAAGGCAGACAGACTCCTCCATCGTCCCTTGCAATCTGAGGAGTGCAGCGGACATCCCTTCCTGATGTCCCCGAGCTTGCCTTTGCAGCTCCAGCCACTGTGACACGACCGAGTCCAGAGGATCGTCATCTGACTCAGACTCAGCAACGTTCTGGCCTCCAGCCGTCCTCCGTGTGCCGGGGACGTGGGAAGTCCCTACCTCCGCCTGCTGTGGATCAGACAGTGCGATGTGCTCACCAGATTGTGATCCCGGGGCTACTCTAAAGCTAGGTCCCACCGACATGTATGTCTCTGCGCTGGTGAAGGGTGTGGGTGAGCCCTGTGATGGGTCTTCAGGGTGGGTGCCTTCAAATTCCTCTTCAGAGGTTTCTTCGGAGCTTGATTGAGGATCTGGGTCATGGACTCTGTCGGCTATTTCCCAGATGTGCCTGCAAAAGCAAGGGGAGACAATTAGTGCCTGGCAGTGGCCTGTGAAACAGGACACATCACTCACAGGATGGTTGTCTGATGGATGTCGCACTGCTGGATCCTCACTTGGTAGAGCAGCACCGACCTCACCGTCAACACAGGACCGGTCCAGATCCTCGTTGGCCAGCTGGATGGCTCTGTTTTCAATGTCCATGAAGATCTTGATTTTGGGAATTCCGCCACCAGTCTGCGATCTCTCCCTCTTGTGTGCCAGCTTGTCCTGCATGGATAGAGGTGGAGAAAGTGTAAGCAGGACACCTGCCAGGCCAGATGATGTGTGCCTGGATTGTGTGAGTGATGAGTGGTCCCATGGACGGGATGAGGACAATGAAGGTGAATGTGAGGGAGTGAAAGGTGATGTCCCTTGAACCGACAGTGAGTGATGGCCCTGTGGATGTAGGATGGGTTTGTGAGTGTGTGAGTTGGGAGTGATGGGAAGAGTGGCTTACCCTGGTGGAACGGAAGAGATCATTCATCCTCTTGTGGCACTGGGTGGCTGTCCCCTTTTGCAGGGCGTTGATTCTAACCACCACTGCCACACCTCCTAAACTGGATTAATGCTGTTGCTGCCCATCCTGCAGAGGACATCCCTGCAGGCCTCCACAGCATCCAAAAGGTGCTCAAGATACGCGTCGCTGAACCTGGGGGCTGCAGTCTTTTTCCGTTTCAGGGCCATATCCTTTGTGCAGCAGCGGTGGTGGTCTGGAAGCACTGAGATGTGTGCTTGTGGCTGGAATTTAAACATGGCACCCAGCCTGATGCAGCGGCGGGGTGATGGTGGGCAGGTGAATGAGCGCCCACCTGCCATGGAAATGGCGTGTTCCCTGGGAGTGTATAAATAATGTGGTGGGTTTGGGACGATACCGTGTGAAAACCCACCATCTCGGCTGACGGGTAAAATATCGTTTAACCCGCTCGCTACTGCACTTAGTACAAATTTGGGATGGTTCTATCCAAAGCAACATTTGCCATACTTCACCTTATAACAAGGAGTGAATTACACTGACCAGCTATGGTTGGGTTTGGTGGCTAAGCTGAGCCCAAATCAACTTAACCAAGACTGCCTTCTGTTCAAGCTCCCTCCCCCTTCCTCTTTTCCCTCTCCTCACACCGCCCTCTCCAATTGCCTATAGAATTGGGAAGATATGTTTCTCAAGACTAGGACAGTGGTAATCAACTTTATGCCAGCTCTTTTTTGGCAGAAAAATAGGACATTGGAGGATTAGTTAATACATATCTGATTGTGCCAGAGGCAAAATTTACTCTCCTATTGACAGCCTCCCATTCACACTTACAACCATAGGAACACACAGCAAATTATTAGTCAGAAGTGGCTGTGCGGCTTCAATAGATATTTCTGCTCCTCCAGCATCAATCTGGAACAATTTGGTTGTGAATGGAGAGACGTCAGAGCTTGAGGTGGTTGAACCATATTTTGAGGTGGAAAACCCAGAGCTCCCTATTGGTGTTCAAGCCTGCTGCTCACATATTTCAGGCTGCGGAGATGGTTGCTATGCTGGTGGTGGGGGAACAGAAGGTGCTGGGAGGGAAGAGGATGGGGGAACTAAAGAATCCTAAAAGCCCATTGAAGTGGGGAAGCACTCAGGCAATCCAGGAAGAGCATCAGATAACAGAGCCTTGGCTCAATTACATCACTCACACCTCTGAGTATGTCATGGAGTTAAGTCCTGTTCCTTGAACACAGAATCCCAGCTGACACTCCCTGTGCTGCACTTGGGTTGGTGCTGTCTTTCAAATGAGACATTAAACTGAAGCTCTGTCTGACCTGGTTCATGGTATTATTTGAAGAAAAGCAGGGGAGTTCTCTCTGGTGTCCTGGTTATCCCTCGAGCAGCATTTTGAAAACGGGTTATCAGGTCATTATCACATTGCAATATGTGGGAGCTTGCTGTGTGCAAATTGGCTGCCGCGTTTCCTAAATTACAATAGTAATTCCACTTCACAAATACTTTTGTTGGCTGTAAAGCACATTGGGATGTCTTGAGGTTGTGAAAGGTGCTATATAAATGCAATTTCTCTCTTCTTTCTCCCTTGCCCTTTAGCAAACACCACTGCAATAGTTGGCAGGTAATGGTTTCACTCCTCTTGTTGTACGGAGTATGTAAGAAAACCTTGATGATTACAGGGGTATCCTGGCCTCACTCAACATAAATTATACGTTGACTGAGTGACGAGAGATAAACGTTATCAAGTAGGAAGCCAATATCACGCTCAGACCTCAGTTTGTGTGTGAGTTACAGTTTTATGTGAATAGACTTGGGTAAATAAATAGAAATAAGGCTGGCACAGAGTGGCAAAGAGCAAATGACAAATATGATTACACATTGAAAGACAAGTCATTAAATTGAATGGAACTGCAACTATCGAGGCACAATGGCTAACCACAAATGGAACGTGTGACTCCATTGTCTGGGAACAACTGCCGAGGTGATTAGGAAACTGACAAAGTATACAGTCGATAAAGTGATTTGTGTGTTTTGTAAAGTATTGCCCAGTATGCTCTTATGTGCTGCAGGAAAAGTTACATTACCGTAGCAAATGATCATGTCACTCAGACACATTTCAATGCACTTTAAAATACTCTGAAGCGCAGTGACAAGTATGCTGCCAAATGCAGCTGCCAGTTTGCACAGAGCCCAATTACATAACCTCCTTATGAAGCTACGTTTTTTTCATAGTTCATATGTTGTAGAGAATGCTGGCTGGAGATCTCCTCATTTTCCTTCAAACACGTGGGCCATTCGTGTCCACTTGAGTCATGGGAACAGACATGCAAGTTCTAATACTTAATCCAAAGGATGATGCTTGCAGTCATGCAAAGCCCCATCAGTGCATTGGCGAAGTAGCCTGTACCAAGTGCTCGTGTGCTGCAATAGGCTTTGAACTCAAAACTCATTCTCACTGGCACAACTTGATTTTCACAGAACTGGAAGGGTTCCAAGAATGGTTATATATCAAGTTAATACCATTTAAAAACAGGTTTAGGGAGTTAACACTTTCTCAATAAAATAAACACAAAGGGCGTAGGACAAGATCCATGTTTGTTTTAACAGAAGGAATCGTTCACATTTGCAGGTGTACCTTGCGTGACTCAACGAAATAGAACCAGGCAACATGATTAGGAGCAAAGGAACAGCAATTTAATTTGATGGACAATACAAATGGACAAATGCTCCTTTTGCCGACAACTTCAGAAAGAAAGAACAAATTTGTATTTGTATCACACCTTTCCTAGCCTTAAGACATCACAAAACATGTAGTAAGCAACGAGGTACTTTGGAGTGTAGTCAATATTGTAACTTAGGAAACATAGCATCCAATTTGTGCACAGCAAGCTCCCACAAACAACAATGAGATAAATGACCAGATAACCTGTTTTAATGACATTGGTTGAGGGATAAATATTGGCCGGGACACTGAGCAGCATACCCTTCCCCCGTCTTCTTTGAAATAGTGCTGAGGGATATTTTACATCCACCCGAAAATGGGCAGGGCCTCAGTTTAACATCTTATCCAAAAGACAATAGTGCTGCTTTCTCTCGCATTGTCATCCAAGTTTATGTGCTCGAGTCTTTGGAGTAGTACGTGAACCCATAACACCTTGAGACCTGCGAGCTTTTATTCTTCTCAGAGAGGGGAAGAGTCATCTCCAAATTTGCTACCTGAGACTGGGAAGAGTAGATCTCCCACGCCCACTCAGCATCTAATTTTCATCTGATGCATTGATATCACCCAAACAACAATTGAGCAGGTGATTCATTCCCCTGGTTATAGTCCAGGCATCAAAGTTGGAAGTGACCCTCGCAACCCTTCATTTCTGTGAAAGACTCTCTCTAAAAGCTTTGTTTCCTTGACCATCGTAGGAATGCACCTAAGAATTTGGGAATGATAGATAGATCTCAAATCCCTCCCCCCATCCATCAGGATCCTAAACATGTGTGGTGGTGCCAGGAGTGGGGGTGGGGTGTTGGTTGTAGGGGTACTTTGGATGGTAATTTTAATTTGGGTAATGGGATAGAATGGGCATTACCGAATGTACTCCTCAAGCAATCTTCATCCTGTTGACTTCAATGGGGAGGAACTTCATACATGTTGTACAACTGTAGATATTTTTACACCAACTACCAGAGTTACAATTACCCACTATTGTGCCTAAATGGCCATGAATTCATTTCGGTAGCTTTGGGTGATACAATTATACAATGATACAGCACAGAAGGCAGCCATTCAGCCCATAGGCTGGAATTTTCCGGCCCCGCTGACGTCGGGCGTCATGGCGGGAGTGGGGGGGGGACAATTTGGCAAGACAGCCAGAAATCAGTTTCACGTTGTCATGAAACCAGTTTGCAGTCGTCCGCTCCACCCATCAACAGCGGGTCGAGTTTCCCATCCCCGCACATCGGGAACCTAATTTCAATACTTTAGCATCTCATTATAAGCCCTGCTCACCGGAATCATCCCCCCAACGCTGGATCACCTGGGCACACGTCGACGTGTTTCACAACTGCACATAAGCGTTGTGCACCTGGCACTTCACCCGGGACTTCCAGGTTTGTTTGCCGACCTTGCTTTGGGCAGCACTCGCAGTGATTAGCACCAGGCTTCACAGGCAACACCACATCACTTACAGGCATCTCACGGGCAGGTCTCTACCTACCAAGTCAGCTGTAAGGCGGGGGTGGCTTTTCAACGGCTGCAGGGCTAGGGCTTGCTTGGGCAAGGGAAGAGACTGCAGGGCGAGGGCTGTACTGGGGTAGTGGGGTATCCCAGGTCTGTGCAAGTGGCCTCAAGATGGTGAGGGCCGAGGAGGCAGTATCCAGAGGAGATGAGGCCAGATGGAGATGTGAGGGAGTGTGTGAGAGAGTGAGTGCTGATGTCCCTTGAGCTGGCAGTGAGTGAGACGCCAGTGAATGTGAGTGAGTGAGTTTAGAGTGATGAGATGGTTGCCTTACTCTGGTGGCACAGATGAAATCATTCATACATTTTCTGCACTGGATGGCCGACCTCTTGTGTGCAGCATTGGCACTGACCATCACTGCCACCGCTTCCCAAGCCGGAGTGGTGAGACAGATGGGCCTCCTGTGGCCAGAACATGGGTAGAGGACATCGCGGCGGGCCTCCCCAGCATCCAGAAGGCATCCCGGGGATGCGTCACTGAATCGGAGGCCTGCACTTTTCCTGGCTTTTGGAGCCATGTCTTCACCAGAGCAGACCTGGGCTGTAAGCGTTGAGAAGTGCGCGTGTGGCTGCAGTTCAAATATGGCGCCCCGTGTGAGTAAGCGGCGAGGAAACGGGATGGCAGGCAAATTGGAAGCCGCCTGCTAGCGAGATGGTGTGTTTCCTGTGGCTGCATAGTTAATGAGGTGGAAATGGGAACGGGGCGATAAAGAGTGAAAACCTGCCACAGCGGCCGGCGAGTAAAATGATTCTCTTCTCGCCCTCGACTGCACTTTGTGCAAATCTAGGACGATTCTGCCCATAGAGTCTGGGCAGGCTCTTTGAAAAAGCTGAAACTTTCATTTTCAGAAGATTAAAGCAATGGTTTGAGGCCTGATTGTTTTAATCTCACTTTTGCGTTCCCCCCCCCATATACTAATAAGATTTAGGTGTTTTGCACATGGGCAAAGCAGGGGCATAAAGTAGTCTTTTTCAACCCTTGCTTCTCTTTAAACTGAGAAGCTGTGGAATAAACTGTAATGAAATCCTACCAAGGTACCTGGATATGCAGCCTGCTCCTGTTTTAATTATAGGTGCAGTCACACGATAAAGGCAGGACAGGTTTTAATTTTGACCTGTCACACGCAGTTGATGTGGAGTTCAGTGATGTAATTGTACTGCACACTGGGTCTCAGCTCACTTACCCTGAGATACGTCCCAAACCAGAGGCAAGTCAACACATTGTCATCTTAATAGTCATGAAGATCAACTAAAAACAAAACATGCTGCTCAAAAGACTAAATATCAATGCTAAACTACATGGAGCAACCAATAACCAGGCATCTCGGATGAATAAAGTGTTCATAAATATTCCTAAAATATTCTGCTTGCCTAGCAGGTGCTGTAGATTATAAAGGCCCTGTACCTTGTTGAAATAATGAAAGTGGGGAATTGTTATTAATTTAACCTTGGAGGAATACTGGGTTTTCTCACAATTTACCAATAGTCACAGTGAGGTGAGAGCCTCAAATGTAAATCTGTAAGTGAAGTTGAGGTTAAAAAAAATTGCATTTAGATTTTTTTTTATTCATTGGATGTAGGCCAGCATTTATTACCCATTCCTAATTGCCCTTGTTCATAGGGCAGTTAAGAGTCAACCACATTGCTTTGGCTCTGGAGTCACATGTATGACCAGGCCGGATAAGGATGGAAGATTTCCTACCCTAAAGGGCATTAGCGAACCAGATGGGTTTTTATAACAATCAGCAATGGTTTCATGGTCACCATTAGACTTTTAATTCCAGATTTTTTTTAAACATTGAATTCAAATGCCGCCATCTGTCATGGGGGGATTCAGACCCAGGTCCCCATTACTAGTCCAGCGACAATGCCACTACATCACCACCTCCCCCATCATGCCTTTCCTGATCTCAGGACGTCCCAAAATGCTTTACAGCTAACAGAGTACTTTTGAAGTACTGTTTAATGTACAAAACATGGCACCCAATTTGTGCACAGTAAAATCCCACAAACAGCTATGTGACTGTTATGACCGATGCAGTTGGTAAAGCGGAGTTATTTAAAAATCCCAGAGGGAAACTTTAAACAACTGTCATAACCTATAATTTTAAGTGTTGTGTTTGAGATGCGACTCTAGATTCAGGAATCAGACCACCAGTTCTTGAGGTTTTACATTAAACTAAATGAAACATTTGATTAATTTACACAGGTTAAAATATATATACACGTGGCTACAAATTACTATTATCATAACTTTTAACAAATTCCCAAACTAATCTCCATTAAGGCAACAGCAACCCATAGACTTAACCGAACACCAGGCAAAGCATTTTCACCTTAAGAATTCAGAATGAGGTTCTTTTCACTGTGGAGCCAGTTGGAGGATTGCAGCTGCCTTTTGATCTTACATTGCCTCTGCTTTGCACACCCGAAAACTACTGAAGTTATACCTACCACCACTGAATGAATTCAAATTCTCATTGTCTCACCAGCCTCTTTGAACTTTACCTTTTAACAATGAAACCCCATTCATTGTACCAGTTTTATTAGTAATATAAACACATTGCTTGGTAACTGCTAGAAAGGCATCAAATTTTCACCCCACTTATTGAATGCTCTATTCAAAAAATGCTATCTCCCTTACATATCAAAACTAGTGTATATCAAGGCACCCAGACTAACTAGCTTTAATCCAATTAAGACACATCCGCAGACTAAACCTCTATTTTAAAAGAAAAATATTTTCCAGAGTATTATGTACATTGGTAGCTTCATGACAGTGATATATAACCAGGTAATCTTATTATTAGTTCTACAAAAGCAAAATGCGACGTTTGCTGGAAACCTGGATTTAAAACAGGAAATGCTGGAAATACTCAGCAGGCCAGGCAGCATCTGTGGAGAGAGAAACAGAGTTAATGGGTGGAATTTTCCGTGCCCGTTGGTGGTGGCCATGTTTGGCAAAGAGGCAAAAAGGCCAAAAATCGGTTTCGCGACATTGTGAAACCAGTTTGCAATCGTCCGCTCTGCCTGTAAATGGCGGGCCGCGTTTCCAGCCATTGGATGTCAGGAATTTCATTGGGTGGGATTTTCCTGGCCTCTCCCCACCACCCCCACCACCGCCGGGATCCCGCCGAGAGTCAATGGACCCCTGGTTGGGCTGGGGCGGGTCCTCCCTATGGCAGGGCTGGAAAATCCTGGCCATTGTAATACATCTGCTTATCATTGTAAATCTAGCTCACCAGAATCAGCCCCCATGTTGGATCATCTGAGGTCACGCCGACATGTTTCACAACTGTACATAAGTGTTGTATAACTGGCGAGCTGCACTTCGCTCGAGACTTCGAGGTTTGTTTGCCTACCTTGCTTCGGGCAGCGCTCGCTGTCATCAGTGCCAGGCTTCGCAGGCAGCACCACATCACTTTTAGGGGGTCTCACGGGCAGGTCCCTACCTACCAGGTCAGCCGTAAGGCTTTTCAGGGGCTGCAGGGCTAGGTCTTGCTTGGGGAAGGGGGAGAAGTGGCCTCAGGCAAGGGAAGAGGCTGCAGGGTGAGGGCTGTACTGGGGAAGCGGGGTATCCCAGGGTGTGCGGGGGTGGGGGGGGCACAAGTTAATCTGTCTAAGTGGCCTCTGAGGTCTGAGGAGGCAGTCTCCAGAGGAGGTGAGGCCAGATGGAGATGTGAGGGTGTGTGTGAGAGAGTGAGTGGTGATGTCCCTTGAGCTGGCAGTGAGTGAGATGCCAGTGAATGTATGATGGCCTTGTGAGTGTGTGAGTTTAGAGCGATGAGATGGTTGCTTACCTTGGCACAGATTCAGCCTCTATCTGCATTGGATGGCCAACTTCCTCTGCGCAGCATTGGCACTGACCACCACTGCCCTCGCCTACCAAGCTAGAGTGGTGAGATTGCTACCCCTCCTGGGGCCAGAGTGGGAGTAGAGGGCATCTCAGCAGGCCTCCATGGTGTCTAAAAGGCATTCCAGGGATGTGTCATTGAATCGGGGGGCTGCAGTCTTCTTGCCTTTCAGGGCCATGTCTTCTGTGCAGAAGTCCTGGGCTGGAAGCACTGACAGGTTTTGCGCCCGGCTGCACTTTAAATATGGCACTTGGCATATGGCATGAGAAGACAGTGAGGTGAAGGCGTGGCGGGCAAATGAGAGCCCGCCCACCATCAAAACAGCGTGTTTCCCGGGAATGCATGATTAATGAAGCAGAGTTGGAATGATACAGCGTGAGATGCTGCCATTGTGGCCGGCGGGTAAGATGTTCTTTTTCCTGCCTGACACCTCACAGTGCAACTTTGGGACAATTCCACCCAGTATTTCAGGTCAATGACCCTTCATCAGATCTGGGAAAAGTTACAAATGGAATAGGTTTTAAGCAAGTGAAAGGGAGAAGGTTGGAAAAAGAACAAAAGGAAAAGTCTTTGATAGGGTGGGAGACAGGAGAGATTAAATGGCAAAGGAGTTGGTATTGCAGGGCCAAAGGGAATGGCCATTGGGCAAGTAAAGATGTGTCTAGAGGAGGTGTGAATGGCAGGATCATGACCAGCTGTTGTCTGAAAGTAAACAAAAAACAAAATGGAAGAGAACAAGAGAGAGAAGCCAAGACAAGCATGGGAAAGGAAACAAAATGGAGCAGAGGTTATGCTTTAAAATTTTTGAACTCAATAGGCTGGATTTTTAATTCCTGGTGGGGCTGGGAATGGGTGCGGGCACGATTTGAAAATTGTATTCCCGGATGATGGCACTGGATCAAACTACCTCTCGGACAGTTTGCAATTTTCAAAAGGGCTGGTGGGGGCAGTGAACGAGAAATCTGCTCACTGCCAATTTGCAGCCCCTTAAGCTCCTTAAGGAACTTATTAAAGGGGCTGTTTGGAACAGAATGGGATTTTCTTGAAGAAGACGAACAGCCTGGTATATGTTACTGTACAGCCGTCAGGATTGCTGCGGGGCAGAAGAGAGTTTGTTTTCACCGATACTTTTTTCTGAAATTTGAGTGGTTAGCTAGCGCTGGGTCGACCACTGGAGCTCGACTTGGTGTCCATGGCCACTTGGTCCTGTCTTTCTCCTTCTGATCCTTTCATGAGCTTTTGGCTCTCATTGGCAAGCCAGTGGCAACCCCCAACTTGGCTGCCTCCAGCCTTTGCTGCATGAGTCAGACAGGCAGCTCCCACCTCCTGGAGGCATTTAGCACCTCTGACTGATAATTACGTTGCGCGAGCAACGCAGTTCAGGCAGCGGTTAGGACGTGGAATTCACCCGGGTGTCAGGTTCCCAACTCCACTTTGAAAATCCAGCCCAACGTCTTCCATTTTCCTCAAACAAGGATTCTCTCCCAATGGGATTGATAGGGCCTGCAGTTGCATCTTTTCCATTTCACACACCTCTGCCCTCACCCTTCCTCTTCCTCCCAGAACCCTAACAGGGTTCTCCTTGTCCTAAACTGCCACCCCACCTGCCTCTGCATTCAACAGATCATCCGGCACCATTTCTGTCACCTCCAGTGTGATTCCATTACCAAACACGTCTTCCCCTCCCTCACCCTTTCAGCATTCAGAAAGGATCATTCCGTCCGTGACAGCCTGGTCCACTCCCGAATCACCCCCAACAACCCATCCCATTCCCATGGCACCTTTCCATGCAAGCTAACCTGCTCTCCTTACCCCCTCTCTCCTCACCTCCAAGGCCCTAAATGCTCCTTCCAGGAGAAAGAGTTATTTGCTTGTACTTCTTTTTATTTGCTGGCTGTTTGGAACCACCGGAAATACCACAATATGACTTCAGGATGATTATGTAAGAACATAAGAAATAGGAGCAGGAGTAGGCCTTAACTTTCTTCTTAATATTCGTTTATGGAATGTGGGCATCATTGGCTAGGCCAGCATCAATCAGTCTTGCTCTCCAATTCGATAAGACCATGGCAGGCCTTCTACCTCAATGCCAGTTTTCCAATCTACCTCCATTTCCAATGTTCCCCTCGTGCCCAAAAATCCATTGCTCTCAGTCTTGAATAGACTCAATGACTGAGCATCCAGAGTTTCTCTGGGGTACAGAATTCCAAAGATTCACCACCCTCTGAGTGAAGAAATATTTCTTCACCTCAGTCCCTTACCCTGAGACGATGATCCTAGTTCTTGACTTTGTGCATTCGTATTCCTATTCTCGATGGGAGAAAAGATGATGAAGAATTGCATTGGAATGTAGCAAATAAATAATAATTCTTACTCACCTTGTTTTCTTGCATCACTCGTGGGGCTGGTCATTGTGAGCACAACACTGGCTCTGACCAAAAATGGTAAGCAGGTTCCTATTTATGTGATAGGACACTAATTTCCATATCAAAAAGTGTCTATTGGCTGAAACGGGTGAGAACACCCAGCAGCACCACTTTCAACATGTTGACGTGCTATTTGAGAAATCCATTAATGGCTTTTCCACTAGTGTCTACTGCAAGCCTACCTTCAGTGAGCAATAGTGGGATCTGTATAGCTCCCTGCGATACAAGATTGGCCTCACCAGCATTCTTGTAAATAGGGCCCCAGCCATTTGATCACCTTGTAAGCTTAACACAGAAATAAGCCACATCAAAGCTAACCTGTGGGACAATGGTGATACGGATCAGATCATTGTTCACTGTGCATTGCACAAGCTCGCAAATGGGGCAAAGACCATCACTTTTGAACTTGAAAAGTGCCTGGTCTACCTTAAATTACCTTGGAAAGTCAAAGTAGCTGAAAAATTTGAACAACAGGTTAAGCAAGCCGTTTCACGTTGCTACTTTACAGTGGTTACACGAAGGGGTATTTTCCACTAAGAGGACGCTGCTGCCAGTCCAAAAAGACATTCTGCCTACTGCATATTTGAGCAAAGTCACGAATGAATTTCAGTGCTGGTGTGATACCAGGTACGTTGGTTGTACTTCCTAGCGATTGGCTCATCGAATCAAACAGCTTGTTCCTTCAGTTGTCCATAATCGGCAGAGTACAGGCTGTACTCAATCAGCCCGCACTCGCAAAACACAAAACAAAATGAATATGTTAGATGTGGTTCCACAATTGGGCAGCACTTGCTGAACAATCCCAAGTGCGCTAATAGCTACACTAACAACCAATTTAGGACAGTCAATTGAGCTCGTAAAATGACCCATTTACGCTTGCTGGAAGTGACATGCATTCATACACAGGGACCCGTTCTCTTCAAACAAAAGCAATATGCACCTTTTGTGAATTATGTGGGAGCATGAGGAGTCTTTGGATCCCTATTGTTTGTTCCATGGCAATGCCTCAACCAGAGTCGACTGACCAACAATCAGAAACTCTTCTCTTCTGTAGCATAGATTGTCGTGATTGTTTGAAATTTGACATTTTCGTGTTTGTCCTGATGAGTGCAAGAGGGAAAGTTTCACCAACATTTCTCTGTTTTCAAAAATATTCAAGTCCTGTACTACCAAGCAACTGCCAAATGAAAACTACTAATGCGTAACACTTATTGCTTCCTCTCAATAAAACCACTCACACCGAAATTCTGGTATGTGCTTCCAATGGGTGAGGCTTCCCACTGGCAGCTCGAGGTTAGGAAATTGCTGCCATTGAGCTAACTTCAGAAAGAAGGACAGATGGTCCACTTGAGAAGGTACTTTGGTCTGTAGCTGAACTTTTCATACAATGAACAATGCATAATAGAGAATTTTAAACAAGTTCACCTGAGATGTAATTAATAGCTTGTTGGAGGTGACATCAGCACAGCAGGATAGTGCTAGGGGAACTGAATTCAGCGCAACCAATTAGCAAACCAATAGCATGGTAAACCAGAGGAAATGAAACTCCACAGAGCTTGAATAGGGGAAATAAAACCGATTACCTGTGCTGTAAACCTTCATTATACAATGCTGCAGGGTGAGACTGATCTCAGCAATCTCAATCGTTCTAAGGTGATAGCATTCCAAACCAAAAGTGCTTTAGCAAGTTTCCTCAAAGGTCAAAGAAACAGATTCAATAGTAATTTTCAAAAGAGAATTGAATATACAGTTGAAAAGGAAAAAAGAATTGCTGAATTGTGACGGAAGACCAGGGGAGTGGGACTAATTGGATAACTCAAAGAGCCAGCACAGACATAACAGGCCAAAAGGCCTCTTTCTGTGCTGTATGAGTCTATGAAAGGCAATAAAAACATCTTATAAGCTTTGGCTTTGAATTACCACCCTAATGAGGACTTCATGCACATTTTTAATTCATTCTTGGGATGTGGGACACTGGCAAGTCCAACATTTGTTGCTCATCCCTAATTGCCCTTTAGAAGGTGGTGGTGGCCGTCTTCTTGAATTGCTGCAGTCCACCTGGTGTAGCTACACCCACAGTGCCGTAAGGGAGGGAGCTCCAGCTTTTGACCCAGCAACAGTGCAGAAACCGCAGTAATGTTTGAAATCTGGAAGGCATGTGACTTGGAGGGGAAGTTGTTGGTGATGGTGTTCTCATGTGTCTGCTGCCCTTGTCCTTCCAGGTGGTAGAGGTTGTGCTGCATGGATCACAAAATCAGATGTGTGGCCTGTGCCCTTGATATTTTGCAGTGAGCTATTTGGGGGGTCTTGGCTACAGGAACGAGTAAACCTCTTTAAAATGGACTAACTTTTCAAATCAGGTCCTGTGCTCCTTGTTCGTGTAAAGTGACTCCTTCGGGAACCTGGTACTGAAATTATTCCGGCTGGTAATTTTGTCCTGCTGTATCAGCAAAGCATTTAAATATTGGCAACCCTCCCCGAGCCCGATTCGACTCTTTGGTAGGTGCAGTTTTAACATGGGCCACCTGACATAAACCAGGCCACTCACCGCTATCATCTTTAATTTAAACTAGTCAGTCTGAACAGGCCACAAAAGAGGCACCTGCCTGAAGCAGAAGGATCCTTCTTTAAAGAAGATGTCTGATGACATCATTGGGTTCCGACTATAATTTGAACTCTGACCCAGGTGGTGGAACCAACTGCAACTTTCCCCCAAGACGAAATTAAGTAAGAGGATGGCAAGCGGAAGAGGCTACACAAGGTAAGTTTTTCTCAAATCTGCCCATCATTCCGAGAACTCTCAGTGTACTGTTTGTACCGAGTCCTGCTCATTTACCTGTTTAATGTGAAATTAATTGATCTGTTTGTTGAATGCCTGGGCTCCATCTGATAGGGTGTACATTCAATATGCCCACACTCAATCTGCCCACCAAAGACGTCTTTGAAAGTTGCATGCAAACATCTGATATGCGAATGAACTGAAATGCAATAGCCAGTTCCCCTGGTCACTCTTTGCATCAAGCTATATTAATCTAAATGTTAGACAGATGATGGCTGATTTAAAGGTCTGATAATGGCACCAGTCATTGATTCTAAAACTAAGTAGTATATCCAGCATAAAAACCCTAAAATACAACAGTGCTATCTTTTGATGTGTAGGTATACATGAAAGATCCCATGGAAACTATATCAAAGAAGAGCAGGGGGATCCCAATCTCCTGGCCAATATTTCTCTTCCACCCCACCCCCATCTCACCAACACTATCGAAAACAGATGAAATCCTTTCATTTGATTTGCTGTATTCAGACCATGAAGAGAAATAACCTGCCATGTTAAGTGATGGAACACCCTCAGGATCTATTGACGTTATGTAGATATGCAATTTCCTACTTTCTTTAGTTAGACTGTAACACACAAACATTTTAGTTGGTACCATCAGACAGGCTGTAAAAAGAAAGAACAAACTTGCATCTAAGTATATAGCACATTTCACAATCTGCAGCTGTCCCAAAGCACTTTGCAGCCAATTAGATACTTCTTGAAGCACAATCGCTATTGTGACGTAGAAAACATGGCAGCTAATTTGTGCACAGCAAGATCTCACAAACCACAATGTGATGCTGACCTGATAATTAGTTTTTACCGGTGTTGATCAAGAGATAAATATTGACCAGGAAACCAGAAAGAACTCCTTTGGTATTCTTTGCAATAATGCCATGGGATCTTTTACATCCACCTGAGATGGCAGGCAGAGTCTTGGTTTAATGTTTCATCTGATAAATGGCACCTCAGCACTGCACTGGAGTACTAACATGAAACTTATACTGTATAAGCCCCTTTAAAGTTGTAAAACATCCCACAACGGGGGTATCAGGCAAAATTTGACATCGAGTCACATAATGAGATGACAGGTGACAAAAAGCTTGGTCAAAGAGGTAGGTTTTCGGGAGTGTCTTAAAGGAGGAGGGACAGGTAGAGAGGCAAAGAGTTATAGGCACGGAATTCCAGAGCTGACGGCCTAGACAACTGAAGGCACAGTCACCAATGATGGAGCAATTCAAATTGGGGGTGCACAAGAAGTCAGAATCGGAAAAGAGCAGGATCTCAGAGAATTGTAGGGCTGGAGGAGGTGACAGAGATAAGAAGGGGGCGAGGCCATTTCGAAAGCCAGCCTGGATTATGTTCCCAAGTCTCAGCAGCTGTAGTCAAACAGGCATTGTTTGTATTTGCTAAAGGTGTAATTTGATGTTTTGTTCATATAAGACTGAAACCAGGTGACCAGGCCTTGTGAAAGAGGTGGTTGCAGAAGGACATGATGTCTTTAAGGAGTATAGTTAGCTACCAAATGTGATTCACCATTTACCTACAGGCTGATTAATTCACCTACAGCAGAAATAACTGGTTTTGCATCTTGCTAAGAAGGAAATTGCTGCTTTCAGATACTTCTGGTTCCCTGTGCTATACATCCCCTATTGCAAACATCAGCTTAAAATCATTTACTGGAAAAAGGGAAACTGAAACACCCAAGCAGTGATGCATGGAGTACGGTAGTTCAAGAAGGCAGCTCACCACCACCTTCTCAAGGGCAATTAGGGATGGGCAATAAATGCTGGCCCAGCCAGCGACGCCCACATCCCATGAGGGAATTAAAACAAAGTATCAGTCCTGGCTCAGTAGGTAACACACTCACCTCTGAGGTAGAAGGTTGTGGGTTCAAGTTCTATTCCAGAGATTTGAGCACGTAGCCCAGGCTGGTGCTCCAGTGTCATCTTTCAGATGAGACGTTACATTAGTGAAACAGATTATCTGCTTGTTAATCACTGCTGTTTGTGGGATCTTCCTATGCACAAATTGGCTAGTGTGTTCCCTATAATACAATAGTGACTACACTACTTAATTGGCCGCAAAATGCTTTGGAATGTCCTAAAGTCATTAAAGGCACTATAGAAATGAAAGTAGTTCTTCCAAGTGCAGTTGTTTATAACCCAATTTAATGCGGGCCATCTGCAGAGAGCCTTTGGCCTAGAAACTGGATCGCACTCTGTCTGTTTTCACATGTGCTAAATTGAGTGCCAATCTGGCAGGCTGCGTTCATGCGTTCCACAACTTTATTGGGCATATTTGGGGCATGTGGGGCCTCAGAGCTTTGAATTCTTTGAGGGTATACCGCTTCTGTGCTCCCGTCTCAGAGTTCTGCCTACTGCTAGTGTCCACTGGAAAACTACAGTGGGCACAACCCACCCTTTTCCCCATATGCAATCCCTGTGCGGGTGAGACTTCACTCCAAGACAACTGAAAATATTTCCAAACATCTGGGTACACAAAGAAAGGAGGGAAGAGAGTCAAGGGAAGGAAAGGAGGGAGGGGAGGGCAATGAAGAAGGAAAGGACGGGAAAGGTAGGAGGGAAGGAAGGAAGGAGGGAGGGAGGGAAGAGAGCCAAGGGAAGGCAAAAGGAGGAGGGAAGGTAGGGGAGGGAAGGGAGAGGAAGAAAGGATGGATGGACAGACTTGGATTTATTTGAATCTCAGAATGTCTCAAAGCGCTTTGCAGCCAATGAAGTATTTTTTTGGAATGTAGTCACTGTTCTAATGTATGAAATGCGGCAGCTAATTTGCACACAGCAGGGTCCCACAATCAACAATGTGATAATGACCAGTAATCTGTTTCACTGATGTGGGTTGAGGGATAAATATTGGCCAGAGCAGCTGTTACAGTGTAGTACCACTGTTTGATATCTGACATTGAGCATATTGACTGTAGGCAGCAGTGATAAGGAATATAGTGACATGTCTCAGAACAAGAGTGGAACCGACGCTAATTGAAAGCATCAGACGTTCTTGACCACCCATCACCTCAAGAGAGGGTAATGGGTTGTGAAAAAAAAAAGCTGCAGAACCAGTTATCTAACACTGATATTGTTGATTTTATTCCAACAACTTTAGTCTGTGTCCTAACAGGTGGTTAACGCCCATCAGCCTGCTGCTCGTATACACAGGGAAGGCATGGGAACATTGTACACTAATCTTCACATCTATGAATTCTGCCTGAAGGCACAGACAATTAACCTTTCCGTTTAAACATCTTTCACTGACAGGCAACGACTTCACTGCTTGAGGACTATAGAGATCATCAGATGGTTAGTGCAATACAGAGGCAAGCAGGTCCCAGCTTAGCTGATTTTAGCACAAGGAGGCAAGTAGCATTGGCTTCAGTTGCTCTTGGCTAAAAAGGGAAAAACATCAGACAAGTTTACACTCCTGTTTGCTGTACAGTGACTCTTGCTGTTTTTTTTTGTTTTATTCATTCTGTGGCTCTGGAGCATTGCTGTCAAGAATTACATTTATTGTCTATCCCTGAGGTGCCTTGAGAATTACAACTGGTTGTCTTGTAAAGAGTCAACCAGTTCAATGTGGGTGTGGACGCAGGGTGACTAACTGTCCCTTATTTAACGGGATTGTCCTGTATTTGAGGCCACTGTCCTATGGTCCGGGTTGAGTGCATCCAGGATTTTAAAAAATTTTTATTTTTAAAAATTCATTCACGGGATGTGGGCTTCGCTGGCCGGGCCAGCATTTATTGCCCATCCCCAGTTGCCCTTGAGAAGGTGGTGATGAGCTGCCTTCTGGAACCCACTGCAGTCCATGTGGTGCAGGTACACCCACAGTGCTGTTTTCCCCGTAATTTGAATGTTTAAATCTCATGCACTACCCGCTCTAATGGACCCCCCTGCCAGAGTGTCTCTTCATTCACTCCATGAAAGTCGGTCACCCTCATGTGGAGTCACATAGGAGCTGACTGGGTGAGGATAGAAGATTTGCCTCTTGTAATGGGACATTTAGTGAGCCAGTTGGATTTTCAAGGACAGTGCAACAGCTTCATGGTCACTTTTATTGATGCCTGTCTCTTAACTTCCAGCTTTAAAAAAAAAATGAATTTAAATTCTCCAGTGGCTATTGTGGTGATCTAAGCTGCCGCACTCTGAATGACTAGTCCAGTGTACGTGCATGAACGTTCTGGCACAGCCTACCTTTGAGACTGAGATGTTTGAGATGCCTTGGCCCCTGATCATTTCCCATTTCCATTTCTGGAACGCCCACGAGAAATCCAGTGGGAGATCAAACCCTTTCCCTGAGGGAGACTGGAAAAATCCACAGCTGATTCCATTCCCATCAATCTCATTCTGCGCATTAATTAGATCAATTTAAAGGCTTGTAAATCCAAAACATAAAATCTTGCATTCTCTTGTTTAGGTACAATGTTGACTTCAGATAGTCCAGCTGCTTCGAAGGAAGGCAGAGTGACTGGGAATATTCTCACACCCGACCCTGTTCCTCCACCATGACGTGGTCGAACTTGCGGTAGAAACCCTGACTCAAGACACATCACCTACAGGCCGCAGCTGATAATCTAGGGAATATGAGCTCAGACTGCCAATCACAGCAGTTTGAGAGGACAGCCACTACCCTGTCTGTAGGTAGAAATAGTTGAGAAATCATGTGAAAAAATTGGCTCTTCTATCCAAATAGCTGCTCCTAGTGAATAAGATCGGTGGTGTGCATGTGAAAGATTGGCCCTCGCAAATAAATTGCTGCGTAATTGGGGTAGATAATGGGCCTAGTTGTGCCCATGTTACAGGCTCAAAATGAGTACAGAGAGGGTCAATGTTGGGGACTAACTACACTGAGGCATAGCCTGGATTATGTGCTCTTGTCCATCGTGGGCTTTGAAGCTGGAATTATCTGACTCAGAGATGAGAGTAGAAAGTGAGAAATAATTACTTTCTTAAAAATAGCGGTGATGTTGTCAAAACTCTTCCACTGTCGTCATCGTCACCTTAGAGACTTTCTTCTACAAATGGCTTTTGTGGCGAAGGTGCATAAAAGATATAGATTTGTTTGTGTCATTTGAAATCATTTGCAAATCCTGCCGACACAAGTAGACAAAAGGAGCAGCTCTTTGCTAAATCTCTCTGATAATAATTGGCGGTGCGATTCTACTTTATTTCAAGTGCAATAATCTCATTGCTTCCCTTGGCAATTTTTTTTGCAGTTTGTAGAAGAGAACCTAGCTTTTCTCATCTCAGACATTAAGGGTGGAATTGTCCCAGATTTGCACTAAGTGCGGTAACAGGCAGGAAAAAAAGGATGCAATGGTGGCTTTTCATGTCGTATTGTCCCACTCCTGTCACGTTAATCATGCCTTCCTGGGAAACACACAGTTTCACAGGTGGGTGGCCTCCAATTCGCCCGCCAAGCAGTCACCTTGCCGCTTCCTCAGGCCAGGTGCCATAGTTAAAGTGCAGCTGCGGGCACACCTCTCAGTGCTTCCAACCCAGGAGTGCTGCACAGAAGACATTGCCCTGAAAGGCAAGAAGACTGCAGCCCCCGATTGAGTGACACATCTCTGGGATGCCTCCTGGATGTCGTCGAGGTCCGCTGTGATATCCCCTACCGCTGCTCTGGCCACAGGAGGGGCAGCAACACCACCAATTCAGCTTGGGCAGCGGTGGTCAGCGCCAGTGCTGCCCACAAGAGGTTGGCCATCCAGTGCTGAAAGAGGATGAATGATCTCATTCGTGCCACCAGGGTAGGTCAACCCCATTACTCTAAACTCACACACTCACAAGCCCATCATACATTCACTGGCATCTCACTCACTGCCAGCTGAAGGGACATCACCACTCACTCTCTCTCACACACATCCTCACATCTCCATCTGGCATCATCTCCTCTGGAGACTGACACACACACACACACACACACACACAGGCACAAATAGACACACACCTGGCATCCTTCTCATTTGGCCGGGCATGCGCCTTGCTCACACTCTCTCCATCTGCCTTTATGGTCAATAAAAGGGAGAGATCCCAGACCATGGGTGGAATGCTGGACATCAAGGTCCTCACTCCCTTCGGAACAGTGAGTTAGATCTGACCAGAGAGGACGTGTTCCGTTCCTGCGGTGATGGTGAGGCCAGTGCCAAGCATTCAAGTGAGGATCATGCACCAGATCATCCCTCTAGCAAGTTAACTGTGAGTCCACTGTTCTGTGTACCACAGCAGCCATGCACTGATAATCTCCACTTTCTCTCATGGGCACATCTGCCATGTCGCTCTCAGGGAATCTTGGCTCCAACTCCAGTGCCAACAGCACCTCAGATGAGGACCCTGAGGACAGCACCCTCGAAGACCTGTCACAGAGCTCACCCACACCCCCCACCAGCGCAGTGACACATACCTCAGTGGGACCTACATGTACAGCAGGCTCAGGCTCACTATCTGGTGAGCACAACACACAATCTGCTCCACAGCAGGCGGAGGCAGGGTCATCTGAGGTCGCCGACACTTGGAGGACTGCTGGAGGTAAGGGATATGCTGAGTCCGAGTCAGATGATGAGCCTCTGGAATTGGCCCTCAATCAGTTGTTGGAGCTGCAGCAACAATCACAGTAACAATGGGAAGGGATGTCCGCTGTACTTCCCAGATTGCAAGACATGATGGAGGAGTCCGTCCGCCTTCAGTCTGATGTGATAGCACCACCATGCCAATGCACCGAGGTCAACACTGGTAGAATGACGAGTGCCATGGAGGCCTTGGTCCAGGACATCGGTCCTACACTACTGCATGGGCTCAACTCCATCATTGATGGTTGGCCCCCAACAGTGTCAATGTGAGAGGGGTACAGGGCAGCTCAATCTCACTCCAGCTCCCCCTTTGCTTAAGGAGTGAGCCAGGGGCCCTCGGGCACCCATTGGGAGGAGGATCAGTAGGTGCACACCCTGGGGCCATCCACCCATGTGACTCTGGGGATGGCTGGCCCATCCAAATCCCCTCTTCCTGTGACCCCAGCAGCTCCAGTTCCACAGCTCGAGGAGGGTGCCACTGCCACACAGCAGGACCCCGAAAGCAGGCCGGGGCCCTCCAGGCCTCAGCCCTCCAGAAGACGCCTGGCAGGTCATCACAGACAGGGTGTAGCAGTCAGAAGGCTGCCTCCACCTCCACTGTGGATGTCTGGGGAGCACCAAGATGTAGGGGCAGGGTTAGCAAGGTTAAGAAAGTGTAGTTGCACAGCCTGGGCATGGGTGTTAATCACTTGTACATAATGTTCCCTGTTGTAAATAAACTCCCAAGAATGTCTCCTTGCCTATGGCTCCTTGTTCTAATGAGCAGTGTTCATGTCACTCAGATGTGAAACCTTGGCCCCTGCACAGGATAAAGGCAGGTGTCTCAGTCCAGGGCCTCTTCCCTGTGTTTGCTCACTTTCGCCATGATGCCCAATGCCAATGGACATAGAAAATGCCGCCTAGAACCTGAATTGAGTTGTTTGTGTAAGTTTGGTTAAAGTAGTGGAATGGCCTGACTCCAAACTTTGAACTAGTGATCAATAGACACTGGAAGTCAATTTGCTGCAGCTTCACAATAATCCTGTCTGTGAGGTGCCATTTTTCCTTTCCCTCTCCTCTGCCTAGACAGAGATAGGAATACCTCTTCCTTTTCCACTTCCCATTGCCTGTTGCATCCTCTTCAACAACAGCTGCCTCAAACCTACGACTCCCAACACCCAGGAGGACAAAGACAGCAGATGGAAACGCTACCACCTCCAGGCTGCTCTCCGAGTCACACACTATCCTGACTTTGAAATATACCAGCTTTTTGTCAGCGTCAGCTGTAGCTCGGTTGGTAGCATCTTGTGTCTGAGGCTTGTGAGTTCAAGTCCTAATCCAGGGGTTGAGTACTGAAGTCAAGACTGGCACTCTACTGCAGTACTGAGGGAGTGCTGTGTTATTGGAGGTGCTGTCTCTTAGATGACATGATAAATCGATGTCCTGCCTGTCCTCTCAGGTGAATGTAAAAGATCCCATGGCACTATGTCAAAGAAGAGCAGAAGGGTTAGCCCTGTGTCCTGGCCAATACTTATCCCTCAATCAAATACAGATTATTATCTCATTGTTGTTGGTGGGGTTTTGCAGTGTGCAAATTGGCTGCCACATTTCCTACATTAACAGTATACGCCTCAAAAGAAGTCCTTCGTTGGCTGTAAAGCACTTTGAGATGTCCAGTGGTTGCAAAAGGTGCTATTCAAATGCAAGTACTTTTTTCCCCCTTCTTCTTCCTTCCTAACTGTGGGAATATCTTCACCAGGTGGTCTTAAAAGAAAAACGACCAGTTACTACTGGTCAACCTGCATTGAGACTTCTGGCAAGTGGACGGCCGTGACAAAGAGGTCAGAGGAATTTGGTCATCAACCTCAACAACTACAATTGCATTTATATGGCACCTTTAACCCAGTAAAATGTCCCAAGGCTCTTCACTGGAGCATTATCAAACAAAATTTTACATCAAGTCACATCAGGAAATATTAAGACAGGTGACCAAAAGCTTGGTAAAGAGGTAGGTTTTAAGGAGCTTGGTAATGGAGGAGGGGTTTAGGAAGGGAATTCCAGAGCTTAGGGTAGGCAGCTGAAGGCACTGCTGCCAGGGGAGTGATGGAAATTGGGGATGTGCAAGGGGCCAGAGTATGGTCAATATTCTGGCAAGAGCCCTTGAATTACAAGATTGCTGATGAATTTCCATGGATTTTTCTGTGGATATTCTCTTGCTCATAGCTTTGTTGAAAGAGCCATGGGAAAATCCAGAGAAACTCCACTTTATTCCTGAATTCCCACATCTCTCCTGGGAAGATAAGTAGGAGAACCCCCATGGAAATTCACCTTCATTAAGACCTATTTCACAATGTTCCAGGGCAGGATATGAATGACGACCTCTGGGTTAGGTCCAGGATCACAACCAACCCCTTGATGGAATTTTCAGAAGAGCTCAGGCATTACAAAGAGCAGAGGGTTGGGTAGAGAACCAAAGTGGGTGGAGCAAGGCTTTTGTAAGAGAGCGCTTAGAGCAAACAAAGTCTATTTAAAGAGCTAACAGTCCACAGAGTCTACTTGAAAAGAGTCTCTATGAAGTATAGCAAATGGAAATCATGACCCAAGCTGCAGCATTGTCTCTGGATAAAAGCAGGGTGATTTCCCCACCAAAATGCGGGGGGCAAAGCTAATTACAGAATCCAAATTATGTGGGGGAAATCAATCCCAAGTCAGTGACAGCAGTGAAGTCTCCAGGAGTGTTTGACAGGTGATTTACCTGATTATACCCTTTCAGTCTCGGACTTGTGGCGTCACCAGATGCAGGAAGCCAGAAAGGAAATAGCTAAGGTTCTGACCACTCTCAAACACCCAGATAACTGCGACAATAAAACGCTTCCGCTGAAAAAAGATTGAAACAAATGGTAATTATGGACTTGCCTACCTAATGTCATTAGTGGGTGGACTCGCTGCTAGAGGTTATATTATGACTTAGAACCAATAGGGCTGGACATAACGGTCTCCCATTGACTGATTTGAAGGCAGGAGGCTCGGTAAATCCAGGAGGTGGCCTGTCTGCCACTTTCCCACCTGCCCCTGTCCCCACCACAGTTAATACCAGCGGTAGAAGTGCTGTGAGCAGCTGCCTGCCATTGGGCGAAATGAGGCCCACTTAAAGGCCTCATCCCATCATCACCAGGATGTAACTGATGGCGGGAGAGGCCCAGGCCAAGGAGCTGGCCTGGCAGGTTCCTCTGCACAGGCTGTTAGCAGACAACTGGGGTGACCCACCTTAACCAGCCCCCTGGGCTCATCGGACTTCCCCCGCACTCCAAGGTTTCACCACCACCAACACCCCACCCCCACCCCCCACCCCCCCCACCCCCCACCCCCCACCAGGTTGGCCACCCCCCCACCCCCCCCACCCCCCACCCCCCACCAGGTTGGCCACCCCCCCCACCAATCCATAGCCTCTAACACCCCACCCCCACTCAACCCCTCACTGGGGCTGCCAGCTTGGCACCTGGCGAGACCCCCAGCCATACCTAAATGATCCAGCATTGCATGCTCCAGGTGCTGGAGAGCTGCCAGTCTCTGATTGGCCGACAGTTCTCTGGGGCGAGACTTCTTTATTCAGAAGGGTGGAAATCCCACCCCCCAGCCCATTAAAGGTGTGTGGGTGGGGGGTGGGGGGGGGGGGGGACGGGGGTGGAATCCGGCACTTTGTATAATTCAGTTCCTAGAATCTTAAAGCACAGAAAGATCTCGTTCAGCCTATCTTGCCTGTGCCAGTCCCTTGAAAGGCTATCCGACTAATCCCACTGCCCCTGCTTTTTCCCCATATCCCTGTAAAATTCTCCCTTTGAATAATTATTCAATTCCCTTTGAAAGTCATTATAGAATCTGCTTCCATTCAGGCAGTTCCTGAGTTTCAGATCAGAACAACTCACTGTGTAAAAAAATTCTCCTCATCCTATCTCTGGCTCTTTTGGCATTTACTTAAACCTGTGTCCTCTGGTTAATGACCCTCCTGCCAGTAGAAACTGTTTCTCTTTACTTACTCGATCATTTCCAACCAGCTTACCTTAATGGGCATGGGTTGATTTGCCAGCCTGGTTTCATAAAGTCAAGTCGTGTCTAACAAATTTAATAGAGTTCTTTCAGGAAAGAATAAAGAGAGAAAGAATTGCATTTGTATAGCACCTTTTGTGACCTCAGGATGCCCTAAAGTGTTTTACAGCCAATGAAGTGCATCTGGAGTGTGGTCACTGTTGTGTTGTAGCAAATGTGGCAGCCAATTTGCACACAGCAAACTCCCATAAATAACAATGTGTTAATGACCAGGTTACTTATTTGACTGACAAATAAATATTGAATATAGGAATGTAGGCACAAGGGAATACTGGAACAGTGGAACATAGAAACATTGGAACTCAAAAGCATTGGCACATTGGAAGGTGAGAACAAGGTAGGCCATTCAGCCCCTCAAACATGTGCTACCATTTAACTAGATAGTCACTGATTTGTACCTAAAACCCATCTACCTGTTTAGTGACAGAAGGACTCATACTGGCAGTTTGAAGTATCACACACTTGCTCTGGACACCTGCCTCAAACCCGGAGACAAAACCCTTACCCTTTGATTGTTCATTGGTTTATTTTCTAAAAAAAAAACCTTCATCTGTACATTTCTGTGCCTCAATGCTTTAGACCACAGACTTAGCTACACATACACAATCACCTGCCACTCAGCTTTGTTTTTGTTTAACCATTCATTAAATTGTGACAACAGAACCCATTTTGCATTTCACCATTTATTCTGCCAAAACAATGAACATGAGAGAAATGGTGAAACAGAAAATTTTTATTCCTTATTTTTGTTCCATAAATTGAGTAAAGAAAATGAGTGATTTACTTAATGACAACTGACAGTGATATTTTTTTTGTTTGAGCTCCACTCTGTATTCATAGTATTTAGTAGGTTAAACTTGGGAGTCCGTGTTTCAGTGGGAGGAACAACATGTCAAAAAACGTGGCTGATAATTAAGTGGAAGTCCCAACAAGCATGAAATGATGGACACTTGCTCTCAGAGTTGGTATGATATTACAAGTGGAGACTTTTATGGGATTAGAAAGAAAACCATTAACAAAGACCGGAGGCTTCTCAAATATCTCAGAGAAAATCCGCACTAAAGGAGATTTGAGCAGTTGATTTAAGTATTAGTCAGAGACACTAAACCTGTGAGAAAAACAGGAAGCCCTTTCCTTATTACAGATTAGATTTCCAAATTAATTTCAAAATATGGACATGTTGGTGTAGCTTCCTACAGTACCACAAATCACTATAAAGTTGTGTTATGGTCATCTATTTCATGCTTTAGATGTTTACTTCTCTCCTATCCCTCCATATCCAATTCAGCTGCTCTCCAAGTTTCTATTCCTTTTGGTTCCCTCATGTATTTCACAACTGCACGTTGACTATTCCCTTGAGACAACTGCTAGACACGTGAGACATTGGCAGGAGGCTTTACCTAGTCTTCCTCACCCATGTTGAGATATCTCACTTGCACTGGGCCTGCTGGGCTGCAGAAAGCATGAGTGCACCAATCAACTATGGTCAAAAAGAAAAATAGGACTTACATTTATATAGCGTCTTTCGCAACACCAAGATGCCCAAGAGCGCTTTACAGCCAATGAAGTATTTCCAAAGTACACTGTTGTAATGTAGGAAACGCAGCTGCAAGTTAGTGCACAGCAAGCTCCCACCAACAGCAATGTTATAATGGCCAGATAATCTGCTTTTTGTGATGTTGATTGAGGGATAAATATTGACCAGGACACTGGGGATAAGTCCTCTGCTCTTCTTTGTCATGGGATCTTTCTGCATCTGCCTGAAAGAGTTTAACTCCTCATCACTTGGTGCTGCACTGTCAGCCTATATTTTATGCTCGAGGCTCTGGAGTGAACACACAACAGAAGCAAGAGCACTACCCACTGAGCTACAACTGACATTATTCAATCAAAAATGACTTAAACAATACGCTACTGTTTAAACTAAGTGCATTTGATACACAATTGGTGCACTCCATGCAGAGTTTAAAAAGATATTTTTGTTAAATAAAACACTTACTGGGTTGTCACATAAAACACTGTAAGGCATGAGGGAGCAAAGGAAAGTGAGCATGGGAAGAGGAAGGAAAAAGGAGAATGAAGACAGCTAGTTAAAGGGTGGAAGGAAGGAAAAAGAAAGGATGGAAAGCAGAAAGAAAGTAAGGGCTGAGGGCTGGATGAAAAGAAGAAGAAACGAGAAGGTGAAGAAGTCTCCTGGGATGTTACATATTGTTTCACATACTTTTAATTATTCTTTTATGTGGGCAAAGAAACAAGTATATGTGCAAATCAAGCAAGACAATTTACTGGCTGCACATCTGGACCAGCACATTGGGGAACCATGGTAAGCTCCCTACACGGGACAGAAAATACTGTGAACGTCTCTGCCATTTCCCCATGTCAATTGTCGTTTATCCATCGATATCAAGGAGGGCTGCTGATATATCATCTCTTTCTCTGCAGTCAGCCCTTTGGTGACTGATGGGATCTATTTTTGCTGGGAGTGAGCACCCGCAGATAGATCCTGGGGTACACCAAGCAGGAGGCTGTGATTTTTCAGTTGAGAGTCTGCAAGCTGGTGTTTGGGCTCAGCATCAGCAACTCAGCGGGACTGATAGGAGGAGATGCCTTTGTGGATGCTTTGCTGTTGCATCTTCTTATCTCAGCAAACATTGTTCCCATTTATGAACATCTATCTTTCACTGTTTTACTTTGCACCTACCAACACAAATGTGCAAATGGGAAAGTGTATTTTTTTTAACCTGGGCACCCAGCATTATCCGTGGTCAGGTACAGTCTAGCCAGACACAAACTAAGTTCAAGCTTCCCTACCCAAACTCACCTCATCAACCAGAACCCCAGTAGAGTGCCACTGCTCGAGCCCAGGTGAGTTACTTCCAAATTCCTTGCTACAACCACTTGCATTGATACAGACCTTCCGATGTAGGAAATGTCTCATTGTGCTTGACTGAGCAGAGAAACGGGCGTCGAAACTTCGAGGAGATGGAAACACAAACCATGGATTTTGGAGGGACTTGTGGCGAGGGATTTTGTAAAAGTGGAGCTAAACTGGCTGTGGGGGCCCTGCCACTGATAGTCAGGTCTCTCTTGTCATCTCCCGATATTTTTCATTCATAAAAGATGTTGGTGCAAATTTAGCAGAAGGATTTTAGGGCGGATACGGTGAATGGGCATTGGCTAATCAGCTACAGATACATTTTCAACTGTTTCTATAAGTGAGGCCTTAACTTACTTTGTCACCAATCAAAGAAAACTTGGGACGTACTCAAACTAGTTTAAAACTTTTCCTGAAGGCATGAATAAGCCTAATTTATGGTCAGTCACCTACAGAGTTTCAGCAGCTTTAAAGCCTGTGAGAAGGCAGAGTAAGAAGGATAGATGCCCATACGGGCGTGCGAAACTCCTGGTTTGATTTCTCATCTGGGTCCGATTCTCTTGGGAAGTGGAAGCAGCAGGAAGAAAGGGATTCCTAGACGAAGGTGATCAATATGCTGAATGAAAGCTGTTTTCCTCAGAGAAAAAGATATAAGCAATTTCTTAGCTCATCTAGATAATAGAAAAAATGCCTCACACCTGTAAGCGTTGGGTATAATTCTCATCTCAGTTTGTGAAGAGACAGATAAAAAGAGAAAACTAAACCAGAGGATTCTGGAAAAAGGCAGGGTGAGAAGGATAGGAGACTGCAGTCACGTAAAGATATCTCAATGGTGTGGGGAAGCATAGCATAGTCATTACTTCATAGTGTCACTCAAAGACCAGTTATCAACAAGTGAATTGAATTATAATTATTGCTCTGCATGTTCTTCTGATGTGAAATATAGTAGCTAAATAATTCATATCAAGCCCCATGTATTCCCTGAGTTTTTGGAGAGACTGAGGGGATGCGAAGGGAAATACCATTCTTATATCCTAAAATTAAATACTTAGGCCACTTCTAGGAGTGACTGATACCACCAACTGCAAGAAGCTATTATGGGAGATATATGTTTGTAACATTGCCCATTTCTCTGTTTGTGGGACCTTATTGCATGGATCGCTGTGGATTGCTACAAAACCAGAATGACTATGCTTCAAAAAAGTAACATTGCCTGTAAAGCTCCCTAGGAAGCCTTCAGGGTATATATTTTTACTCATGTAGGTGTTGCTGGCACAGCTGGCATTTATTGTAACCCCCCCTGTCGCCCTTGAGGAGGTGGTCGGCCTTTCTCACGAACCAGCCCTTGAGGTGAAGATGCTTCGACAAGTGCTGGAGGCCGTGAGTTCCAGCATACGGTTTGGTGCAACTAAACAGCTCAATTTGGCCCTTTCAGAAAGAAGTTAGAGTCACCCACATTGGCGTGGGACTGGAGCCACATCGGGGCCGAGCTTGGGTGTGGATGACAGATTTCCTGCTCTAAAAGATATTAGCAAACTAATTGGGTTTTTAATGACAGTTCAGCAGCTTCATAGTCGCTATTATTGATTTCCAGATTTTTTTAAAAACTAAATTCAAATCCTCCAACAGCTGTGGTTGGGATTTAATTTAAATTCTCTAGATTACTAGTCCAGGTTTCTGGATTACTAGTGCAGTAACACAATATTACTCTACCACTTTCATGTGGAGATTATAAATATAGATAGAAAGGCAAATATATAAGCCTTAAAGACCATCAAGCACATCAGATATGCAGAATATTAACCCATTTCCAAAATGAGAAGAAGGAAGAAAAGAGAAAATTGGGACACTTTTCCCACATGAAAGGTGCTATATAAATGAAAGCTGTTGCTGCATTAAAAATTGTTCTCAGAACATGAGTGGCGCTGGCAAGACTGACATTTAATGCCCATCCCTAGTTGCCCTGAGAAGGTGGTGGTGGTGATGGACCTTCTTCTTGAACTGCTGCAGATGGCATGCTGTTCATATACCCACAGCTGTGTAAGGGAACTCATGATATGTGAGCACTGTGTGAGGAATCTAATATTGCTTCTAAATCTGTGGCCAGAAAAAGTAAAATCAGGCCGATAGCATTTGAAGCCTGCCACAAGCTGAAGCTTGCCGGGAGAAGATTGCAGGAGCCAGCAAGACAGCTCTTTGAAATGGTTCTGTTTGTGTTAAATAAGCACGACACAGAAACCCCTTTAAGGCAGTTATAATTCAGAATACTTCCACTGTTGACAGCGCTCAAGCTCCATTGGCAGTACCACCCATACACTGCTGGGTAACTGCACTTCAAAAGTACTTCATTGGCTGTAAAACACTTTGGGATGTCCTGAGATTGTGAAAGATGTTATTTAAATACAAGTTCTTTCTTTATTTTTACGTGCAAAAGACTGACGAAGGGCAACAAGCCACAGAGACAAATGCTGGAAACTGTGGACATTTACAGATCAGAGAGAGGCCATTCAGCCCATTGTGCCTGTGCTAACCCTTTGCTGGAGCAATCCAACGCAAAATCAGGCTGCCTTGTACACTTGGCCACGTATCTTCCATTGATTTATCCACAGTAGTCTCTGCCCCAGCCATTCCCTAGAGTAAACCATTCCAGGCTCCAACAGCTAACTGTGTGAAGGCATTTCTCCCTCTTGATTCTCTGAGTGACAATCGTAAATTGACATGCACTTTTTCACTGAGTCCAGAAGAAACAGTCCTTCCCTAGTTACTGTCAAAACTCTTGGTGGCTTGGTTTTGCTTACTTGCTGCAACAGAACCAGAAAGTTTATACTCAATTTCCACAACATAATTGCTTCTGTCCTGTAATATAACCCAGCTCCCTCACTGTCAAATTTTCCCTGTTTATATTCTGGGTGTACAGCAAGAACAGATCATAGTGTTATACACTCATACAGCACAGAAGGAAGCCATTTGGCCCATTATGCCTGTGCCAGCTCTTTGAAAGAACGATCTAATTTATCCCACTACACTGCACTTTCTCCCTAGCCCTGCAAATATTTCCCTGTCCAATTCCCTTTTGAAAGTTATTATTGAATCTGGTTCCAGCAGCCTTTGAGGAAGCGTGTTCCGGATCACGGCAACTCGCGCCGTTAAAGAAATTCTCATTTCCCGTTCCCATTACCACCCGTGAGGCTCACACGTGCATTTATTTTTCCAAAGTTCACAGTCCCCCATTTTCTGCCAACATTCCCCCCTCGCACCGACCTCACAAAGGCACAGTTAGAGAAGGGTCAACCTGTGCAAAAACCTTCATGGAGTCTGAGAAGCCATGAAGAGGGATCACTACCCCCCATTCCAACATGGAAGAGACCAGCACTGACAGGGGTGAAAAGGGGTTTCAGCAGACTTGCTGCAAGAAATGGCCCCTGGAATGTGAAACTAGATGCAGAACCTTGGCTGTTGACAATATTCAACACACCCCTGGGGCAGAGGTTTTAGGTCGGCGGCTGGGAGCAGCTGGGGAACGGACCCCTGCCCACCATCGGCACCCACCCCCACCACCGCGATTTCACACTGGCTGGTCAACCAGCGTGAAACAGACGCTGAAATGCCCAGCGCTGCCAGGGCGCTGGGGGGGGAGGCGGGAAGAGGACCGGCGCTGATGTAGAGGCGGTAGGAGGGGGAGCTCGGAATAAAAGTCCCCTGATGGCAGACAGCTACCTCAGGGAGCTGAAGAATTTATAAGCAATAAATAAAGATTTTTTAAATCCAGAAAAAAACTGCCCGAGCATCGCAATCAGTCACCTGAACATCTACATGATGAAAATTCTGCCCATACATTTTTATTTTTAAAAAAATTTAATAACAGAAACCTCATCCCGCCTTTGGATGAGGTTTTATCAAAAATGAAAAGTCTGCCTGCGGATTTGCCCATCTGCCAACCGTGAGGTTGGATGGATCACGGAAAATCGGGGACAATAGGAATTTTAATGGGCTTAATTGCCCCCTTGATTGTCGGTGGGCGCGCTTCTGACTTTTGACCGAAATATGGCGCAAGCGCGGGATGAGGCGAGATGCTCGCCCGATGCCATCGCGTGCTATTTTATACTCGAGCAGGTTGGACGGGCGCCCACGCGCCGGGTTAAAAATCCTGCCCTTGGGATTGTACAAATTCCTGCATCTACCTTTTGGCCTTAAAGTGGACCAGGATGTGTTCCAGCAGAGTGTAGACAAGACATACCGTGGATGTACAAAGGAGCAGTCAGACTAGCAGGTGATACCTAGATATACGGTGTAGATCATACTTATCCAAACATGGCCTGCAGGCCACAACCCAGCTCCCGAAGCCTCAGTATCGGGCCCCCAGACTCACCGTTCAAATTACGGGTAAGTTGATTGAAAGATCTGTGAGGATCTGTTCCTCCAATCAGAGACTGATTCTCTCCTGTGTTTGCGGCCAGCGAGCCTATGAGCAGAGATTCGGGAAAGAAATCAGTCTCTGATTGGATAAGCAACGAGTAGTGTGAAGGTGAGCGGCTACTCCTTTGTTTTCAGAGTGCACGCTGTCTTTCAGCCTCCTGCTCAGACACGGGCTGAAGGACCACGAGGCCAAGTGAGCTGGGGGTGAGTGGGCGGTGGCCATGAGGGAAAGCGGAGTGCAAGGGAAGCAAGCTAGGGCGCGAGAGAGGAGCGGTAAGTAGGGTGGCAAGCAGGAAGCAACAAGTGTCTGGCAATTGGTAGGAGTTTGGGAAGGTCCATGGAGTGAGTGTAAGTCACAAAGCTCTGGGGGCATCTGGAGGTCAGATAGCTCTGGGGGAGGCTGGAGATCAGGTAGCTCTGGGAGAGGCTGTAGATCGGGTAGCTCTGGGAGAGGCTGGAGATCAGGTAGCTCTGGGGGAGGCTGGAGATCGGGTAGCTCTGGGAGAGGCTGGAGATCAGGTAGCTCTGGGAGAGGCTGGAGATCGGGTAGCTCTGGGAGAGGCTGGAGATCGGGTAGCTCTGGGAGAGGCTGGAGATCGGGTAGCTCTGGGAGAGGCTGGAGATCAGGTAGCTCTGGGAGAGGCTGGAGATCGGGTAGCTCTGGGAGAGGCTGGAGATCGGGTAGCTCTGGGAGAGGCTGGAGATAGAGTAGCTCTGGGAGAGGCTGGAGATCAGGTAGCTCTGGGAGAGGCTGGAGATCAGGTAGGTTAGGGAGAGGCTTGAGATCGGGTAGCTCTGGGAGCATCTGGAGATCAGGTAGCTCTGGGAGAGGCTGGAGATCGGGTAGCTCTGGGAGCATCTGGAGGTCAGGTAGCTCTGGGAGAGGCTGGAGATCGGGTAGCTCTGGGAGCATCTGGAGATCAGGTAGCTCTGGGGCAGGGTGAAGATTGGGTAGCTCTGGGAGAGGCTGGAGATCGGGTAGCTCTGGGAGAGGCTGGAGATCAGGTAGCTCCGGGAGAGGCTGGAGATCGGGTAGCTCTGGGAGAGGCTGGAGATCGGGTAGCTCTGGGGGAGGCTGGAGATCAGGTAGCTCCGGGAGAGGCTGGAGATCGGGTAGCTCTGGGAGAGGCTGGAGATCGGGTGGCTCTGGGGGAGGCTGGAGATCGGGTAGCTCTGGGAGAGGCTGGAGATCGGGTGGCTCTGGGGGAGGCTGGAGATCGGGTAGCTCTGGGGGAGGCTGGAGATCGGGTAACTCTGGGAGAGGCTGGAGATCGGGTAGCTCTGGGAGAGGCTGGAGATCGGGTAGCTCTGGGAGAGGCTGGAGGTCAGGTAGCTCTGGGAGAGGCTGGAGATCGGGTAGCTCTGGGGGAGGCTGGAGATCGGGTAGCTCTGCGAGAGGCTGGAGATCGGGTGGCTCTGGGGGAGGCTGGAGATCGGGTAGCTCTGGGGGAGGCTGGAGATTGGGTAGCTCTGGGAGAGGCTGGAGATCGGGTAGCTCTGGGAGAGGCTGGAGATCGGGTAGCTCTGGGGCAGGGTGGAGATCGGGTAGCTCTGGGAGAGGCTGGAGATCGGGTAGCTCAGGGAGAAGCTGAAGATCGGGTAGCTCTGGGAGCATCTGGAGATCGGGTAACTCTGGGAGAGGCTGGAGATCGGGTAGCTCTGGGGCAGGGTGGAGATCGGGTAGCTCAGGGAGAGGCTGGAGATCGGGTAGCCCTGGGAGAAGCTGGAGATCGGGTAGCCCTGGGAGAGGCTGGAGATCGGGTAGCTCTGGGAGAGGCTGGAGATCGGGTAGCTCTGGGAGAGGCTGGAGGTCAGGTAGCTCTGGGAGAGGCTGGAGATCGGGTAGCTCTGGGGGAGGCTGGAGATCGGGTAGCTCTGCGAGAGGCTGGAGATCGGGTGGCTCTGGGGGAGGCTGGAGATCGGGTAACTCTGGGGGAGGCTGGAGATCGGGTAGCTCTGGGAGAGGCTGGAGATCGGGTAGCTCTGGGAGAGGCTGGAGATCGGGTAGCTCTGGGGCAGGGTGGAGATCGGGTAGCTCTGGGAGAGGCTGGAGATCGGGTAGCTCAGGGAGAATCTGAAGATCGGGTAGCTCTGGGAGCATCTGGAGATCGGGTAGTTCTGGGAGAGGCTGGAGATCGGGTAGCTCTGGGGCAGGGTGGAGATCGGGTAGCTCAGGGAGAGGCTGGAGATCGGGTAGCCCTGGGAGAGGCTGGAGATCGGGTAGCCCTGGGAGAGGCTGGAGATCGGGTAGCTCTGGGAGAGGCTGGAGATCGGGTAGCTCTGGGAGAGGCTGGAGATCGGGTAGCTCTGGGAGAGGCTGGAGATCGGGTAGCTCTGGGGCAGGGTGGAGATCGGGTAGCTCTGGGAGAGGCTGGAGATCGGGTGGCCCTGGGAGAGGCTGGAGATCGGGTAGTTCTGGGGCAGGCTGGAGATCGGGTAGCTCTGGGGGAGGCTGGAGATCGGGTACCTCTGGGGGAGGCTGGAGATCGGGTAGCTCTGGGAGAGGCTGGAGATCAGGTAGCTCTGGGAGATGCTGGAGATCGGGTAACTCTGGGAGAGGCTGGAGATCGGGTAGCTCTGGGGGAGGCTGGAGATCGGGTAGCTCTGGGGGAGGCTGGAGATCGGGTAGCTCTGGGAGATGCTGGAGATCGGGTAGCTCTGGGAGAGGCTGGAGATCGGGTAGCTCTGGGAGAGGCTGGAGATCGGGTAGCTCTGGGAGAGGCTGGAGATCAGGTAGCTCTGGGAGATGCTGGAGATCGGGTAACTCTGGGAGAGGCTGGAGATCGGGTAGCTCTGGGGGAGGCTGGAGATCAGGTAGCTCTGGGGGAGGCTGGAGATCGGGTAGCTCTGGGAGATGCTGGAGATCGGGTAGCTCTGGGAGAGGCTGAAGATCGGGTAGCTCTGGGAGAAGCTGGAGATCAGGTACCTCTGGGGGAGGCTGGAGATCGGGTAGCTCCGGGAGAGGCTGGAGATCGGGTAGCTCTGGGAGAGGCTGGAGATCGGGTAGCTCTGGGAGAGGCTGGAGATCGGGTAGCTCTGGGAGAGGCTGGAGATCGGGTAGCTCTGGGGGAGGCTGGAGATCGGGTAGCTCTGGGAGAGGCTGGAGATCGGGTAGCTCTGGGAGAGGCTGGAGATCAGGTAGCTTCAGGAGTGGGCGGAGGTCAGGTAGCTCCAGGAGTGGGTGGAGGTCAGGTAGCTCCAGGAGTGGGTGGAGGTCAGGTAGCTCCAGGAGTGGGTGGAGGTCAGGTAGCTCCAGGAGTGGGTGGAAGTCAGGTAGCTCCAGGAGTGGATGGAGGTCAGGTAGCTCCAGGAGTGGGTGGAAGTCAGGAAGCTCCAGGAGTGGGTGGAGGTCAGGTAGCTCCAGAAGTGGGTGGAGGTCAGGTAGCTCCAGAAGTGGGTGGAGGTCAGGTAGCTCTGGGAGTGGGTCAGGTAGCTCTGGGAGTGGGTGGAGGTCAGGTAGCTCCAGGAGTGGGTGGAGGTCAGGTAGCTCTGGGAGTGGGTCAGGTAGCTCCAGGAGTGGGTGGAGGTCAGGTAGCTCCAGGAGTGGGTGGAGGTCAGGTAGCTCCAGGAGTGGGTGGAGGTCAGGTAGCTCCAGGAGTGGGTGGAAGTCAGGTAGCTCCAGGAGTGGGTGGAGGTCAGGTAGCTCCAGGAGTGGGTGGAGGTCAGGTAGCTCCAGGAGTGGGTGGAGGTTGGGTAGCTCCGGGAGTGGGTGGAGGTTGGGTAGCTCAGGGACGGGAGCGGCTGGAGGCTGGGTAGCTCTGGGAGTGACTGGAGGTTTGGTAGGCCTGTCAAATGAGAAGAGAGTCCGGCTGCTACCTCTTATCAATTCCTCCTGAAGTAGTGTCCAAACTTTGTGGGGAGTGAGGGTGTGTGTCTGTCTATGTGAGCGGGTGGCTCTGGGTGATTTTGTGTGAGAGCGAGAACACCGAGTCTTGGAGTGAGTGCAACCACACACCATCCCTCCCTCGTCCTCCCTCCCCACAAAACAGGCTGGGAGGGGGGGAAAACCCTGACTGAAAGACAACCTGCTTCAGGCCCCTGCTTTCGTATGAATTCTGCTGAGGCCCACTCAGAGTGTGTGCCGCAAGAGGCGAATTCAAGGTCAGTGTTCATTAAACACAACTCCTTAGCTAAAGCCTGGTCCCCACCACTTCTCTGGTGACGCTGGGGCCTATTCTGTCCCTCTCTAGCTTTGCTCCTTCAGCAAAAAGCCAATAAAAAAGGTTTTATTGGCGAATTCTGCTGCTTGGCACATTTTAATGGATATTTTTATTAAATCCTCTTTTTTGAAATTTATTGCTTTGACATTGATATTTTTGAAATTCACGTTTAATGTGTGAAAATTTATCTTACCAAGATTTGACCATCGGCCCCTTGAGTGAGAAAAAGAATTGAGATGTGGCCCACCACGCAAAAAGGCTGGACAAGCCTGGCATAGATGAAAAAGATCATGACTCCCATAGACATGAAGCCATGGAGAGAACCAGGAAAGTTGGGATCAAGTTCAACAAAGACAAATGCATTGTGAAAGTGACAGAATGACAGTTCTTCAAAGTGGTGCACACACCCAGTGAAATCAAGCAAACCTCGAAAGGTTCTTGCTTACTTCCTGGATGGAAGCCCATTTGAAAACCAAATCCCCCTTCATCTATCTAAAAATGCAAATTCCCTTTTACACATTACATGCTAAGATCCCAACAATGTTTACTCATTAGCATATTAAAGACACTTCCACACCTTGCTTCTTTTGATAACTTCAACTTGCAGTCACATACACAGACAGACCCAACTATTTACCCCCATAAACCCACTTTACAATAAGCCAGAAAAATATTATGACAATTATTATACCTTTATGACACCCTTGCAAAATGCCAAGAGTCAAAAGAAAACCCAAACCTTGCTTTATTGTCGCTCTGATCCACACCTCTCAAGGCTGACATGAAATCACCTGCAGCCCTTGTTGAGTGAAAGAAAACATAAAGCTACTCTGCCAAGCAAAATACATCCACCAAGTGACCAGGAGGGACTGAGACAACAGCTCACTGAAATACAGGAAAGAGGTGGTCAGCACTTCAACAAACTAAATCCCTACCTGAGCTGTTGAAAGGACAAAGTGTACACGTACAGGATCCAATCATGAAAACCTGGAGCCCAGCAAAAGTTGTCGCTGAAGCCTAGACACCAAGGTCATACATAACTGAGACCGAAACTGGTAAAACAAATGAGAAGAAACAGAGTCCGTATTTCAATCTACACAGGAGCTGGAAAAACAGAGAAGACCAGCAACAACACCAGAAACATCAATATCCAGGGAGACAACATGAGCAACAGCACCAGAAAATGAAACAACATTTGCAACTGCAAGCACAACTCCTGTAACACCAGGGACAACACACACAACATCGCCTGTGCAACGTGCCAATTCATCACTAAGAGCAACGATTACCAAATTTACAAGATGGAGGCACAACATCTGACCAGCTAAGTGATATTTTTAGAAAAGAATACACGTTATAAGAGACTCTAAGAAGGGTTTCAGTTTATTTCAAAAGTCCGTTGATAATCTTTAGTTTAGAAAAGTTAGTGACTGGAACAGCTTCATTGACAGGGGCAGCATGTCTTAAAGAAAGAGGGATGTTACATATTGCTGTATTATCTATAAATACCTGTAAAGAGCTAAGAACTAATGTGTTATGTGTAAGTGTTCCATGAGGCCACATTTCGTGGCAGGACTAGAAAGTCATGTGATGTGTAATGGAACCAGTTCAAACCAGTCCTCCTCTTGTACCAGGCAGCATGGCAAATATTAAACATAAAGGGCCCTCATCTTTCAAAGCTTGAAGTGTGATTATTACCAACAACAGGGATCCAAAGGCAACGAGAACACATAGCAGGTATAGAAAGAATTTACATTTCTAATGCAACTTCCATGATATCAGGACTTCCCAAAGAGCTTTACCACGAGTGAAATACTTTTTTGAAGTGTTGTTATGTCAGGATACATGACAACCAAGATCACCTTCTTAAGGGCAATTAGGGATAGGCAATATAAATGCTGGCCTAGCCAGCGACACCCATGTCCCGTGAAAAAAAAATGTTTTAAATCACTGGTAAGGCTCATATTGACTCCCATTGAGAAGGTGGTGGTGAACCTTCCTCTTGAACCACTGCAGTCCGTGTGGTGACGGTGCTCCCACAGTGCTTTAGACAGGGAGTTTAACCCAGTGACAATGAAAGAATGAAGAGGGGTATCTATTTCAGGATGGCGTGTATCTTGGAAGGGAACTTGGAAGTGATGGTGTTCCCATAAAGAAGGACCTGCATTTATATAGCACCTTTCACAGCTACCAGATGTCCCAAAGCACTTTACAGCCAATGAAGTGTTGAACTTGTGAAGTGTTGTCACTGCTGTAATGTTGTAGTGCGCCAGCTGTCCTTGTCCTTCTGAGTGGTAGAAGTAGCTGGTTTGGGAGGTGCTGCTGAAGAAGCCTTGGCGAGTTGCTCCACTGCATCCAGTGAATAGTACACCCTACGAAATGTGAGAGTGCAGGTTTAATGCGTGGATGAGGCGCCAGTGAAGTAAACTGATTTATCCTAGATACAAATAGAGGAGAATTTTCTCCCCAACGGGTGGGCGGTTCGGGAGTGGGAGTGGGCACGGGCGGGCGCGGAGCTGATCACTGCCCGCGATCGGCTGCGTGCCACCATTTTAAGTGGACAGGCCAAATAAGGCCCGCCCAGCAGGACGTGCATGCGGAAGCGCTCAGCACTACCTGTGTGGGCGGGGGGGAGGAGGGAGAGTCCAGGCCTGCGCTCTTTCGCGCATGCGTCGGAGAGAGCGCAGAAATCTCCCTGAGACACAGAGCTGCCTCGGGGAGAATAATTTAAGAATTGCAAAAAAGAAAAAAAAAATTACTCAGACATGAGCTGGGACATGTTTATGTATTTTAATAAAAATTTTTATTTCATTTATAAATCCTTCGTGAAATCTCATTCCGCCCATGGATGAGATTTCAGGAGATTAGCGAAGGCCGCCTGGGCTCTTAGCTTGACCGTCAACCTTAAGGTTGGACGGGCAGCCCTGACAATCAGCTTAATTGGGTGATTAATGACCTTACTAGGCCTTTGACAGTTCGGCAGGCGCGCAGCCGACTCCAGTGTGTACCTGCCGAACTGAAGCGCGGAATGACGCACGGTGACATCAGGACGCACGCTCTGACCTCACCGCGCGTCATTTTACGGCGTCGGCAAGCGGGAACCGCCCCCACACGCTAAACCGAAGATTCTGGCCATAGATACATAGAAACTAGGAGCAGGAGTAGGCCATTCTGCCCTTCGAACCTGCTCCGCCACTCAATATGATCATGGCTGATCCTCTATCTCAACACCATATTCCCACTTTCTCTCCCTACCCTTTGATGCCCCTAATATCCAAAAATGTATCAATTTCTTTCTTGGATATACTCAGTGACCCAGCCTCCACAGCCCCCTGTGGTAGAGAATTCCATAGGTTGACCACCCTCTGAGTGAAGAAATTTTTCCTCATCTCAGTCCTAAATGGCCTGCCCCATATCCTGAGACTGTGGCCCCTGATTCTAGACTCCCCAACCAGGGGAAACATCCTCCCTGCATCCAGTCTGTCTGGTCCTGTTAGAATCTTATACATTTCAATCAGATCCTCTCTCATTCTTCCAAACTCGAGTGAATAGAGGCCCAGTCGAACCAATCTCTCCTCATCTGACAGTCCTGCCATCCCCGGTATCAGCCTGGTGAACCCTCTATGGCAAGTGTACCCTTTCTTAGGTAGGGAGACCAAAACTGCACGCAATACTCCAGGGCAGGATTTTACTGTCGGCGAGCGGGGGGCGGGGCCTGCTCACTGATGCGTAAAATAACGGGCGATGTCATCGGGGGGGAACTCCCGACGTCACCCCGCCCCATTTAAATTTTCAGGAAGGCGGGGTCTCAGCAAAATCAGCTGCGGGCCCGCCGACTTGTCAATGGCCAATTGAGGCCATTGACAGGATCAATTAAGCAATTAAAGGACCTGCCCGTCCAACCTTAAGGCTGGAGGGTCGGCCAGGAGCCCCGGCAGGGAATATAAATAACATGAAAACTCATCCACTGGCGGGGTGAGGTTTCATGTAGGGTTTTAAAAATTTTAATAAAGTTGTAATGTAAATTATGAACATGTCCCAACTCATGTGACATTGTCACATGAGGGGACATGTAAGGGAATTTTTTTTTTCTATTTTTAATATTGTTGAAAGTCGAGGCGATCTCCCTGAGGCAGCACTTAGCCTCAGGGAGATGTGCGCTCTTTCGTGTGCATGTGTGAAAGAGCGCACTCTCGATTTTAGGGATTCCCCCCACCCGTACAAGGAGTGCATAGAGCTTCCCCGCGGACGTCACGCTGGGCGGGCCTTAATTGGCCCGCCCACGTAAAATGGCGCTGCGCCTCTAATTGGGGGCACCGATCGGAAGTGCATCCTCACGCACCCACCCATCAACTTACCCCCGCAACGGGGCAAAATTCTGCCCCTGGTGTGGTCTCACAAAGGCCCTGTGTATCTGCAGTAAGACATCCTTACTTCTGAACTCAAATCCTCTTGCGATGAAGGCCAACATACCATTTGCCTTCCTAATTGTTTGCTGCACCTGCCTATTTACTTTCACTGACTGGTGTACAAGGACACCCAGATCCCTTTGTACATCCACATTTCCAAATATATCACCAATTAAATAATACTCTGCCTTTCTGTTTTTCACACTGATGCATATAACTTCATATTTATCCACGTTATACTGCATCTGCCATGGGTTTGCCCACACACACACACACACACACACACAATTTGTCTAAATCACCACGAAGCCTCCTTGCATCCTCCTCAGAACCCACAACCCCGCCCAGTTTTGTGCCGACAGCAGACTTGGAAATATTGCATTTGGTTCCCTCATCCAAGTCATTTATATATACTGTGAATAGCTGGGGGCCCAAGCACTGATCCCTGCGGTACCCCACTCACTACCTGCCACCCAGAAAAAGACCCATTTATTCCCACTCTCTGGGGAGAATTTTCTCCCCGTCAGGCCGGCCGGTCGGGACCGGGCTCGGTCGGGCGCAGAGCCCATCGCCACCCTCAATTGGCTGCACGCCACTATTTTACGTGGGTGGGCCAGTTAAGGCCTGCCCAGTGTGACGTGCTCCCGGAAACACTCAGCACGTGTGCGGGCGGGGGGAGGAGGGGGAGTTGGGGCCTGCACTCTTTCGCACATGCACGCGAAAGTGCGCAGAAATCTCCCTGAGGCACGGAGCTGCCTCAAGGAGATTAATTTCATAATAAAACATTGGAACAAAGAAAAAATAAAATTACTCAGACATGTCCCCTCATGTGACAGCATCACATGAGCTGGGACATGTTCATGAATTTTCATAAAACGTTTTATTTAATTAATAAACCCTTCATGAAAACTCATCCTGCCTGTGGATGAGGTTCCATGAAACATGCAAAGGCCGCCTGGGCTCTTCGCCTGCCCCCCCGCCAACCTTAAGGTTGGACGGGCAGCCCTGAATAAAGTACTTTAATTAGGTGATTAATGGCCTTAATAGGCCTTTGACAGTTCGATGGGCGCACAGCCGACTCTGGTGTGCGTCCGCCAAACTGAAGATCAGAATGATGCGTGGTGACGTCAGGACACACGCCCGACATCACCGTGCATCATTTTACATGTCAGCGTGTGGGGCCCACCCTACATGTCGTACAGAAGATTCTGGCCTCTGTTTCGGGTCTGTCAACCAATTCTCAATCCATGCCAGTATATTACCCCCAATCCCATGTGCTTTAATTTTGCCCACTAGCTTCTTATATGGGACCTTATGAAAAGCCTTCTTGAATCCAAATGCATCACATCCACTGGTTCTCCCTTTTCTATTCTACTAGTTACATCCTCATAAAACTCCAGTAGATTAGTTAAGCACGATTTCCCTTTCATAAACCCAGGCTGACTTTGCCTAATCCCGTTAAAGCTTTCCAAGTGTTCTGTTACCACAGGCAGAATTTTGCACTTGATGGGCGAGCGGGCCCCACCAGCTCGGCGGTGGGCGGGCAGCCGATCACCGCTGCCGAAACGGGCCCTGCCGCCATTTTGAGTGGGCGGGCCACCCGACGGGAAGCGCTATACGCTTCCTGTGCTGGGGAGGGGGAGGGATTCCCCAACTGTCAAAGTGCGCACATCTCCCTGAGACTAAGCGCTGTCTCAGGGAGAGCGCTGAAAGTTTTATAAACTTAAAAAATAGAAAAATAAAAAAATTATGAACATGTCCCCCTCATGTGACACACGAGATGAGACATGTTAATAAATATCACATAAAGTTTATTAAAGTTTTTTAAAACAGACATGAAACCTCATACCGCCAGTGGATGAGGTTTCATGTTCTATCAGAAGCCCGACTGGATCTCCTGGCCTGCCCACCAGCCTGAAGGTTGGACGGGCAGGTCCTTTAGTTGGCTTAATTATCCTGTCAGTGGCCTCAATTGGCCATTGACAGGTCGGTGGGTGGACTGCTGATCTCGCTGTCCCCCCCGCCTTTCTGAATATTTAAATGGGGCGCAATGACGTCAGGGGGAACCCCCAATATCGTTATTTTCACGTCGAATCCCAACTCACCGATGGAAAGATTCTGGCCCATGTCTTTCATAATAGACTCTAGCATTTTCCCCACCAGTGATGTTAGGCTAACTGGCCTGTAATTCTCTGTTTTTTCTCTCCCTCCTTTTTTGAATAGTGGGGTTACATTGGCCACCCTCCAATCTGTAGGAACTGCTCCAGAGTCTATAGAATTTTGGAAGATGACCACCAATGAATCCAATATCTCCAGGGCCACTTCCTTTAGTACTCTGGGATGTAGATTATCAGGCCCTGGGATTTTTCAGCATTTAACCCCATTCATTTCTCGAGCACGATTTTTTTACTAATGCTGATTTTCTTCAATTCCTCCCTCTCACTAATCCCTTGGTTCCCTAACATTTCTGGGAAATTATTTGTGTCCTCTTTTGTGAAGACAGAACCAAAATATGTGTTCAATTCTTCTGCCATTCCTTTGTTCCCCATTATAATTTCCCCCGTTTCGGACTGTAAGGAACCTACGTTTGTCTTTGCTAACCTTCTTCTCTTCACATGTTTATAGAAGCTTTTGCAGTCAGTTTTTATGTTCCCTGCAAGTTTACTGTCATACTCCATTTTCTCCTTAATCAATCTTTCTGTCTACTTTTGTTGAATTCTAAACTGCTCCCAATCCTCAGGCTTGCTGCTTTTTCTGGCAATTTTATGTCTTTCGATCTAATACTATCCCTAATTTCTTTTTTAAGCCATGGTTAAGCCACCTTTCCTGTTTTATTTTTGCGCCAGATAGGAATGAATAATTGTTGTAATTAATGCATACGTTCCTTAAATATTAGCCATTGCCTATCCACTGTCAACCCTTTTAGTAAGGTTCCCCAATCCATCATTGCCAACTTGTGCCTCATAACCTCGTAGTTCCCTTTATTTAGATTCAGGACCCTAGTTTCGGATTCAACGTCTTCACTCTCCAACCTAATGGCAACGCAGGTGGATAAGGTAGTCAGGAAGGCATATGGCATGCTTGCCTTCATTGGCAGGGGTATTGAGTATAAAAGCTGGGAAGTCATGCTGCAGCTGTATAGAACCTTGGTTAGGCCACACTTGGAGTATTGCGTGCAATTCTGGTCGCCACATTACCAGAAGGATATGGAGGCATTGGAGAGGGTGCAGAGGAGGTTTACCAGGATGCTGCCTGGTCTGGAGGTTATTAGCTATGAGGAGAGGTTGGAGAAACTCGGATTGTTCTCACTAGAGTGACGGAGATTGAGAGGCAACTTGATAGAAGTTTACAAAATTATGAGTGGCATGGACAAAGTAGATAGTCAGAAGCTTTTTCCCAGGGTGGAAGAGTCAATTACTAGGGGACATAAATTTAAGGTGTGAGGAGAAAGCTATAGAGGAGATGTGCGAGGCAAGTTTTTTATGCAGAGGGTAGTGAGTGTCTGGAATTCGCTACCAGAGGAGGTGGTGGAAGCAGGTACGATAGTGGTGTTTAAGAGGCAGCTTGACAAATACATGAATAGGATGGGAATAGAGGGATACGGACCCCAGAAGTGCAAAACGTTTTAGCTGATGGGAAATATGATCGGCGCAGGCTTGGAGGGCCAAAGGGCCTGTTCCTGTGCTGTACTTTTCTTTGTTCTTTGTTCTTTGTTCTAATGAACAATTCTATCATTTTATGGTCGCTCTTCCCCAAGAGTCACCGCACAACAAGATTGTTAATTAATCCTTTCTCATTGCACAATACCCAGCCTAGGATAGCCTGCTCTCTCGTTGGTTCCTCAATGTATTGTTCTAAAAAACCATCACATGCACACTCCAGGAAATCCTCCTCCACAGTATTATTGCTGGTTTGGTTTGTCCAATCTCTATGAAGATTAAAGTAACCCATGATTACAGTTGTACCTTATTGCATGCATCTCCAATTTCCTGCCTAATGCCTTCCCTTACAAATCCATTACTGTTTGCGGGTCTATAGACAACCCCCACCAACATTTTCTGCTCCTTTGTGTTTCTTATCTCCACCCAAACTGATTCCCCATCATGATATTCCGAGCCAATATCCTTCCTCACTATTGCATTGATTTCCTCCTTTACTAACAATGCTACCCCACCTCCTTTCCCTATTTGTCTGCCCTTCCTAAATATTGAATACCCCTGGATGTTCAGTTCCCATTCTTGGTCACCCTGCAGCCATGTCTCTGTAATTGCAACTATATCATAACCGTTTATATCTATTTGCGCTGTTAATTAATGCCCTGGATGGTATCAAGCTTCTTCAGTGTCATATTCTAATTAGTAGAAGGTGCCTTGACAGAGTTTTTGTTTAGGAAGATCCCATCTGTTCATTCAGAATTAATTCATTCACAGCCACAGCTTAGAATTGCAGTTACATCATTCTTTGTGCAGAATACTTGATCTGGATTGTTTTCTCACTGAGGGCAGCTGATGTTGTGCTTCAGCACCAGTTATTGGCAGGGATCGTGGGGTTGAAAAAAGAATTCTGGTAAAATTAAGGCAGTTTCAAATTCTAGTGGGCGGAAGGTCAGGAAAGTGCACAGCACCAAATCAGAGCATCATTACACTTGGCAAGCAATGCATGAAAGAGGTGTCATATTAGGGAGGAGCTGGGAATGTGGGAGGAAGGAATGGAGGAGGGTTCAATTTTTTTAACCATGATGAGGTTGGACTTCTAAAGGCCTGAACTGAAATGCTCATTCTTTATGCCTAAGGGCTAGAGAATAACAAAAGCACATCAAAGGGTTTTACCTTAAACTGAGAGCAATTCCACAGCAGAAAGCAGGATTCTGGATGGAGTGACACCAGGGGCCTTATAGGCTGCCTCTGTTAAGTAGCTCTCAAAATCCAGCAAGGAATATTAAGTGGCAATATCCAGTTTATGCTCTGTTTATCTTTTCACCTCATTCATTCCAGTTAGGTTGCATGTTTAAGAATTTGCGTATGAAGAATTTACAGGCACAGACACATGCCAGGTGACCCAATGATCTGCCTTGGCGCTTATGCATTATAAAGAGCCTCCTGCCACCCTTCTTCATTTCATCCTATCAACGTGTCCTTCTATTCCTTTCTTCCTTGTGCACTTGTCTAGCTTCTCCTTAAATGCATGTAGTGATTTGCCTCACCTGCACCAAGTGGTTGCGAGTTCCATATTCTCACCATTCTCTGGATAAGGAAGTTTCCCTTGATTCCTTTTCAGATTTATTAGTGACCATCTTATATTTAGAATCCCCAGTTTTGTCTCCAGCAAATGGGAACATATTCTTTACATCTCTACTCTATAAAGTCCTTTCATAATTTTAAACACGTATATCAGGTCACCCCCTCAGTCTTCTCTTTTCTCGACAAAAGGGCTCCAACCTGTCCACTCTCTCCCAATAGTTATATCCTCTCAGTTCTGGTGTCATCTGGTATCAGTAGATTCCTTCCTTTAGACTTTAATGGGTCCAGAACAAAACTTACGTTGAAAGTGATAACTAATTAACACACAAAGATGATCACAATACTCAGAATAATTGGTAAAGTTAAGGTAGAAGATAAATTATAATTTTTCAGAGTTCTAAAAGCAGAAGAGCAAAGCTGAGGCAGGGTGTGACCATCATCAATCTGTCTCTTGTCACAAGGTTACAACATCAGCCATGACTCAGTGGGTGCTGCCCTCACCTCTGAGTCAGGAGGTTGTGGCCTCGATCTGCACTGCTGAGGCTGAAGCACAAAACCAAGGCTGACACACTCATTGCAGCAGCGAGGGAGTGCTGCACTGTCAGAGATGTCAGCTTTTGGATGAGATGTTAAAATGAGGCAATTGGCTATTTTGTCACAAATGCATGGCTGCAGACATTATCTATAATAAATACAGAACTCACATTGCAAACAATGTACAGAGAGTGTGAGCATGGTACCTGCTATCATCTGGTGGCTCATTCGATGATGACCCTGGGCAGTACATCTCATTGTGCACTTCTTAGGATGTTTCGCTACTGCACCAAGTAAATATCACAAAGTCCAGCTGGACAGGGTACGGCAAGATGGAGTTCTTACTGAATGCAGGGAATTTGGTGAGTGAGGGAGTTGTAAGAAATGATCTCTTTCTAAAATCTTGTCAAGTTTTACTTTCAGTAAAGTAATGGAAGGTGTCATCAACACGGCGATGAAGCAGCACTTGCTTAGCAATAACCAGCTCATTGACGCTCAGTTTGGGTTCCACCAGGGTCATTCAGCTCCTGACCTCATTTCAGCCTTAGTTCAAACATGAACAAAAGAGCTGAACTCCAGAGGTGAGGTGAGAGTGACTGCCCTTGACATCAAGGCAGCATTTGACTGAGTGCGACATCAAAGAGCCCTAGCAAAACTGGGGTCAATAGGAATCAGGGGGAAAACTCTCCACTGGTTGGAGTCATACCCACCACAAAGGAAGGTGGTTGTTGGAGGTCAATCATCTCAGTTCCAGGACATCACTGCAGGAGTTCCTCAGGGTAGTTTACTAGGCCTAACCATCTTCAGCTGCTTCATCAATGACCTTCCTTCCATCATAAGGTCAGAAGTGGGAATATTTGCTGATGATTGCACAATGTTCATCACCATTCACAACTCCTCAGATACTGAAGCAGTCCATGTCCAAATGCAGCAAGACCTGGACAATATCCAGGCTTGGGCTGACAAGTGGCAAGTAACATTCATGCCACACAAGTACCAGGCAATGCCCATCATAAACAAGAGAGAACCTAACCATCGCCCCTTGACATTCCACTGCATTACCATTGCTGAAACCCCTCTATCAACATCCTGTGTAATCATTGTCCAGAAACTGAACTGGATTAGCCATATAAATACTCTGGCTACAAGAGTAGGGCAGAGGCTAGGAACCTTGCAACAAGTAACTCACCTGCTGACTCCCCAAAATCTGTCCACCATCTTCAAGGCACAAGTCAGCAGTGTGATGGAATACTCCCCACTTGCCTGGATGAGTGCAGCTCCCACAACACTCAAGAAGCTTGAAACCTTCCAGGACAAAGCAACCCACTTGATTGCCACCACATCCACAAACCTTCACTCCCTCCAACACTGACTTGCAGTGGCAGCAGTGTGTACTATCTACAAGATCCACTGCAGGAACTCACCAAGACCCCTTAGGCACCACCTTCCAAACCCATGACTGCTGCCATCTAGAAGGACAAGGGTAGCAGACACATGGGTACACCACCACCTGGAAGTTCCCATCCAAGCTAGTCACTATCCTGACTTGGAAATATATTGCTGTTCCTTCACTGTTGCTGGGTCAAAAATCCTGGAACTCCCTCCCTAACAGCACTGTGGGTGTACCTACACCACATTGACTGCAGCGGTTCAAGAAGGCAGCTCAGCACCACCTTCTCAAGGGCAACTAGGGATGGGCAATAAATGCTGGCCTAGCCAGTGAAGCCCACATCCCATGAATGTATTAAAAAAAGTTAAGTTGTAGTTTCTTTTAGTCTTAGTCTGTGAGAAACAAGATCTCTGCTAAAGGTGGCTATACAGTCAGTTCATTGATGACTCGTTCGAACTGGGTCCCTAGTCAGCAGGGCTTGACTCAGGTCTCTCAAATTCCAGGGGTCTGAGTCAGGGCCTGCTGACTAGGGAGCCAATTCAAATGAGTAAGAAATAATGGGCGCTTGTAAGAAAGGTACTGCAATAATCATGGGTAACTTTAATTTTTATATAGATTGAATGGATCAAATTGGCAAATGGTTGCCTTGAGGATGAGTTCATTGAGCGAATTCAGGACAGTTTCTTAAAACTATATGTTCTGATAACAACCAGGGAACAGGTTACTTTGGACCTGGTAATTTGTAATAAGACAGGATTCATTCATGATCTCATTGTAAAGGATCATCTAGGGCAAGAGTGCCATAGCATAATAAATTTTCACATTCAGCTTGAGGGTGAGAAACCTGGGTCTGAAGCTAATGTCTTAAACTTAAATAAAGGCAATTACAAAGGTTTGAAGATAGAGTTGGCTACAGTGGACTGGGAAAATAGGTTAAAAAAGTCAAACTACAGAGAAGCAGTGACAGACATTTAAGGAGATATTTCATAACTCTCAACAAACATATTCCATTGAGAAAGACTCAACGAGAAGATGCACCATCTGTGGCTAATTAAGGGAGTTAAGAATGGTATTGTTAGGAAATAGAGAGAGTTTTATTAAGTTATATTTGTATTTTTGTAGGTGTAATGAATGAGCTTTAGCTTTAAAGTTTAAATTTGATTTGTATTTCATTTGTGTTAAGAAAAGGTCAGATTGAGTTTTAGTTTCACTTTAAAAGGTACCTGAGTTTCTAATGAGTTTTACGACTGTAAGAGAAGTTAAGCAAACACAAGAGTAAAAAGAAATTGGGCTGTTGCCTAACAACAAGGGTCTAGAGAGGCAGGTCCCTACCACAGACAAACACAGAAGAAACTAGAAACAGCAGTTCTTGAGTTCAGTTCTGAAGACAGCTGCCAGGCAGAAGCAGCTTAAAAGGCTCAGATAGCCAGTTCCAAGCTAAAGTTGGTTGAAAGTAGCTGACAGAGAGAGACTGGAGCAAAAGGGCTCAAATAGCCAGTTCCAAGCTGAAAAATAAAAGTCTGCAAGAATCCAGGGGTGTGGAACTGGAGAAAATCCCAAGCAGACCGTCTAGTCAAAGGAAGGTCAGGAACATGGAAAAGGCCCTGTTAAGTGAAGTTAAGACTGAGGGGCAGAGAGAAAGGCTCCAAGCTTCAGATTTAAAGAGCCAAAAGCTGCAAAAAGCAGATTTCATGTGAGAAAAGCTGGCAAAGAGACAGCTGAAGGTCTGTAACTCTTTGCTATGGGCTTGTGAAGCAGTGGTGTACTATTGACGGCTGAGTCGGTGAGAGAGAGAGTGTGTGGAAGACAGCTTGAAGGCATGCGGTAACCCAGGGGAGAGGGACATCGGAAGGAGAGTTCGAAACCCCGGAGGTGAACCCTTGCGGAAGGCATCTGAGAGAAAGCGAGTAATTGGAGAGTGGAGATTGGAAACCCTCGTGTAAAAGACAGAGTTCAGTGAGACCGGTTAGCTCATGGTTAGACAAGCATCTGGAGAGAGGTGAAGAGAGATCCATAGCATCTGTTGGGGTGGCGTCTATCACTTGGTTTCAGAGCGTGGTGTGTCTGACCACAGGGTGCCTATTGGTTTACATGGACTGTACTTACTGTGAACGTTAGAGTTTAAGATAGCTTTAGTAACTTGTGTTATCCTTACAAATCTGCATATATCTGTAAAGGTATAGTTATGGGTGAAGGATTATTGTAATATGGTTCACCTTTTCTTGTTTAAGAAATGTTTTATTATTTTGTTAAAAGATAATCAGCTGACTCCAGTGACTCTGGAGTCCCTCTCCATGTATCTAAACAAACAAAAATAAAAGCTATGATCTATTAAGCTGGGTTCCACTCTGGGATCTAGTTTGTCCAGTTGTAACCTCAGCTGGGGATCATAAGAGTATCAATAGAATGAAAAGGCATACAATGCTGCAAAGATTGGAGGTAGGCCAGAAAATTGGGAAAATTTTAAAACCAGCAAAGGATGATCAGAGAAATAGTAAAAGAGGGAGAAATTAGAATATTACAGTAAACTGGCAAGAAATATAAAATCAGACTGTAAAATCTTCTACAAGTGTATAAGAAGGAGAGTAGCTAAAGTGAGCATCAGTCCCATAGAGACTGGGAATTAATAATGGGAAACAAGGAAATGGCAGAGGCTTTGAACAAATACTTTCTATCTGTCTTCGTGATAGGAGACACACAAGGCATCTCAATAATAATAGCAGAAAATCAAGGGGCATAATGGAGGGCAAAACTTAAAATGATCACAATCACGAGAGAAAAAAGTGAATTGGACTAAAGGCTGACACGTCCCCTGGACTCGATGGCCTTCATCCTAGGCTCTTAAAAGAAGTGGCTGCAGAGATAATAGATGCATTGGTTGTGAACTTCCAAAATTCCCTAGTGCAGAATTTTACACCCCGTGGGCAAGCGAATGCCCGACCCAATCGGGCGGAAAATAGTGTGCGATGATGTCGGGTGGGTGTCCTGGCGTCATTGCGCACTCGCACGATATTTCGGTTGGTGGGTGCACTGCCGGCTCTTGCCGATGTTTAAGAGGCCTATTAAGACCATTAATTTATTAATGAAGAGAGATTTTTCACTGCCCGTCCAATGTTACGGTTGGCGGGCGGGCAAATCGGCCGTGCGGCCTTTTGCATTTTTGAGGAAACCTCATCCACGGGCGGGATGAGGTTTCCGATAGTAATTTTAAAAAAATAATGTTTTGACAGAATTTTTATATTCTATATGTCCATGTCAGGGAGTCTGATATGGGGACAATTTTTCAGAATTTCAAACTCTTTATTTTTGTTTTTAAAATTATTCAGCTCCCTGAGGCAGCTCTCCGCTTTCAGGGAGCTTTCATTGCGCGCGCTCTCCCGCGCTGGCGCAGACTCCAGTGCTCCTGCCCCCTCTCCTGCCCCCACCCCAGCAGCGCTGAGTTTCTCAGTGTGTGTTTCACGCTGGACGGCCGTTAATTAGCCAGCCAGTGTGAAATTGCACTCGGGGGGCCAATCGCAGGTGGCGGACCGTTTCCTGACTGCTCCTGGGCCCACCCACCACGCCCGCCCGACAAATCGAAAATTCTGCCCCTAGATTCTGGAAAGCTCCCAGTGGATTGGAAAACTGCAAATGCAACACTTTGATTCAAGAAAGAGCGATTCAGAAAGCAGGAGATTCTTGGTCAGTTGGCTTAACATCTGTCACAGTAGAATCTGTTATTAAGGAAGTAATAGCAGGACATTTGGAAAATCATAATGTAATCAAGCAGAGTAAACATGGTTTTATGAAAGGAAATCATGTTTGACAGATTTATTAGAGTTCTTTGAGGATATAACAAGAAGGGTGGATAAAGGGGAACCAGTAGATGTAGTGTATTTAGATTTCCAAAAGGCATTTGTTTAGGTGCCACATAAAAGATTAACTACACAATACAAGAGCTCATGATGTTGGGGGTAATATATTAGCATGGATAAAGAATTGGCTAACTAACAGGCAGCTGAGAGTCGGGATAAGTGGTCATTTTCAGGCTAGTGATCTGTAACTAGTGGAGTGCTACAGGGATCAGTGCTGGGTCCTCCACTACTTACAATCTATATTATTGACTTAGATGAAGGGGACAGAGTGTATTGTAGCCACATTTGCTGATGATACCAAGATATATATGAAAGCAGGTTGTGAGGAGGACATAAAGAGTCTGCAAAGGGATATAGACAGGTTAAGTGAGTGGGCAAAAATTTGGCAGATGGAGCAAAATGTGGGAAAATGTGATGCTGTCCATTTTGGTGGGAAGAATAGGTAAGCAGAGTATTATTTAGAGGGAGAGAGGCTGCAAAATGCTGTGGCACAGAGAGTTCGGGGTGTCTTTGTACCTGAATCACAAAAAATTAGCATGCAGGTACAGTGTGTAATTAGGAATGCAAAAGGAATGTTGGCCTTTAGTGTAAGGGGGCTGGAGTATAAAACTAGGGAAGTCTTGCTACAACTGTACCAGGGCATTGGCGAGACTGCTGCTAGAGTATTGTGTACAGTTTGTTCTCCTTACTTAAGGAGGGATACACTTGCATTGGAGGCAGTTCGGAGAAGGTTCACTAGACTGATTCCTGGGATGAAGGTGTTGTCTTATGAGGAACGGTTAAGCAGGTTGGGCCTAAATTCATTGGAGTTTAGAGAAATGAGAAATGGTCTAATTGAAATATATAAAGATTCTGAGAGGTTTCGACAAGGTATATGCTGAGCGAGTATTTCCCCTCATGGTGGAATCTAGAACTAGGGGACACAGTTTAAAAATTAAGGGACTCCCATTTAAGATAAAGGTGAAGAGGAATTTCTTCTCTCAGAGGGTTGCTAATCTTTGGAATTCTCTTCCCCAGTGAGCAGTGGAGGCTGGGTCCTTGAATATGCTCAAGGCCAAGTTAGACAGATTTTTGATAGGCAAGGGAGTCAAGGGTCATGGGGGACAGGCAGGAAAGTGAAGGTGAGGTCATGATCTGATCAGCCAAGATCTCATTGAATGGGGAGTAGGCTGGAGGGGCCAAATGGCCTCCTCCTGCTCCTATTTCTAACGGTTTATGGTTTTATCCTTATGGTTTATGTATGGGTGGGTTTCTCCGGCCTTCATAAGGCCATCTTGGGCTGCTGCTGTTCTAGGACTGAGATCAGACTGACCTCCTCTGCAGACGTACCTATTCCAGGTCCTAAAATGCTGGGTTTCTGGGTGTTGGGGGAGGGGGGGCGCTGTGGGGTGGGGGGGTGTTTGGGCTGCACTTTTTCCCAATTGTAGATCATTGGCCAAATGCTAATAAGTTCTCTAACTGGGACTATTGGGCAAATGATGGGATAGGTATAAATGGAGTTCAGTCTCAGGTCAGCTATGACTAACTGATGACAGAACAGGTTCAGGGGCTGAAACAAAAACAAAAACAAAAATTGCTGGAAAAGCTCAGCAGGCCTGACAGTATCTGTCAGGAGAGAAAGACAGAGTTAATGTTTCAAGTCCGTATGGCTCTTCTTCAGAGCTAAGGGGACTCCCAGTTTCAGCAATGAAAAACATGGCAATGGAGGCATTCTGATTTATCTGACTTTGTTTTCTTATTGTACAAAAGGACAGAGGAATTTCTAGATGTAAAAAGGCTAAAGTTCATCCAACTCACATTCTGGCAGTCACAGCACATAATGAACATGGAATTGTTGGGTAATTACAGCAATCAATCTCTACCAATGAGTCTACAACAGATTCAGACATTTTTAAAAATTCATTCATGCGATCCGGGCGTCACCTGCTAGGTCAGCATTTATTGCCCATCCTTAATTACCCTTGAGAAGGTGGTGGTGAGCTGTCTTCTTGAACCGCTGCAGTCCATGTGGTGTAGGTACACCCACAGTGCTGTTAGGGAGGGAGTTCCAGGATTTTGACCAGTGACAGTGAAGGAACGGTGATATATTTCCAAGTCAGGATGGTGAGCGGCTTGGAGGGGAACTTCCAGGCACTGGTGTTCTCATGCATCTGCTGCTCTTGTCCTTCTAGATCATGGGTTTGGAAGGTGCTGTCAAAGGAACCTTGGTGAGTTCCTGCAGTGTATCTTGTAAATGGTACACACATGTCACTGTACTTCGATGGTGGAGGGAGTGAATTTTTGTAGATTGGGTGCCAATCAAGCGAGTTTTTTAAATTCATTTTCGGGGTGTGCGCATCATTGGCTAAGCCAGCATTTATTGCCCATTCCTAGTTGCCCTTGAGAAGGTGGTCATGAGCTGCCTGCTTGAACCGCTGCAGTCCCTGTGGCGTAGGTACACCCACAGTGCTGTTATGGATGGAGTTCCAGGATTTTGACCCAGTGATAGTGAAGGAATGGTGATATATTTCGAAGTCAGGATCAGAGTGGCTCGGAGGGGAACTCTCAGGTGGTGGTCTTCCCATCTATCTGCTGCCCTTGTCCTTCTAGACGGTAGTGGAATTGGGTTTGGAAAGCGCTACCTAAGGAGCCTTAGTGAGTTTCTGCAGTGCATCTTGTAGATGGTACACACTGCTGCTACTGTGTGTCGGTGGTGGAGGGAGTGAATGTTTATGGACATGGTGCCAATCAAGCGGCTGCTTTGTCCTGGAAGGTGTAAAGTGTCTTGGGTGTTGTTGGAGCTGCACTCATCCAGGCAAGTGGGGAGTATTCCATCACTCTCCTGACTTGTGCCTTGTAGATGGTGGACAGGCTTTGGGGAATCAGGAGGTAAGTTATTTGCTGCAGGATCCCTAGCCTTTTATTGAAGTCTAGTTCAGCTAGCAAACACCTTTGGATAGTATCATCTCCAATCCTGCATGTCAGTTGGCCTCTCAACATATCACTAATGGACATTCCGAATTTGCAATGTTCAGTTAATGCCTTTAAACGGCAAGATAGTCAGCTATTGGCTCCCCTGGTAGTCTATTCCTTGAATTGAACTTGAAGTGCTGCAGGGTGACTGAGGGCTGTGGTCTCAGATGATTTTGTGCAATTTTTATTAACTCGTCGAAAGTCTTCAAGCCGGGTCTGTTAGGTGATGTAAGGCTGTGGATCAGCCGTGCATTTTGCTCCCATATGTGGACAAAACAATCGCCCTCTTCTTTTCCTCCCCCGCATGTCATTAGCGGTAAAAAAGAACGCCAGGCGTTCGACATACTGAGACCAGTCATCTGAAATGGGGTCGAATGGATCGACACCCCCGAACCGCAGCATTGTGAACGGCTGCGAGGGGAATGGGCTTCCGATGGGCTTCCCAGCTAATGATGAAATCAGGTGCTTGGCTTACCGTGGCTTTCTTGACTGCCCTCGATCAATTTGTGTTTTGCCTTGGGTAGAGTTGTCCTCTCTCTGGAGTCTCTTATAATTTTCTGTCCATGGGCATTTTTCTTGCATGTACCTCTTTAAATGTATTGTTGCTTTAAGAGCAGTCACCCTTTCTTTATCAATTTCATCTCTGCAGTGTCGGCTTTTCTGTGCTGTGTTTGGTGCTCTTTTCGGGCTTTGGCGGGATCCCCGTGATCGCGATTGTGCAGGTTTTTTTTCTTATCTCTTTTTTCTCAAATTTAAAACTGCAGCACTGCTTTCTGCTCTGATTGCCGTCTATTTTACAACTTAAGTAGATTCTCTTTCCAATGTTTTGCTCACCCATCTTCTGGATTCTCACTCAGGGTGTTATTTTTTGCTATTTTCATCCTCGTCACTAGTTTTATGTCTTGAGTCTATGAGTTCACTAGTCAAGTAAACTCAAATTGCATGCCTTCATATACACTTGTTAGTTGACGCTCGCTATCAATAATGGAGAGAGACCAACATAAGTGTAAACTGTGATTGTTTATTGCAGCTGAAGGCAGAGCACTAAACCCTTGCATCCTCCCACAACCACCTCCTGCTCTAGACTTCCCGTTAACCCACGCTGTACATAGATTGGTCATTACTGTCAAATGGTTAGTCCATTTGCATTCTCTTAAAGCTACATGGTACTCCGCTTTACCAGGTGACTACAACCAGGTTGACACCTCCTTTTTAGGTATGTCTGGTGCTGCTCCTGGCATGCCCTCCTGCATTGATCATTGAACCAGAGTTGGCGGTAATGGTAGAGTGAGGATATGCCAAGCCATGCGGTTATAGATTGTGGTTGAGTAAAATTCTGCTGTTGCAGATGGCCCACAGCACCTCATGGATACCCAGTCTTGAGTTGCTAGATCTGTTCAGAATCTATCTCATTTAGCACGGTGGTAGTACCACACAACACAATGGAGGTTATCCTCAATGTGAAGACGGGACTTCGTCTCCACAAGGACTTTGTGGTGGTCAGTCCTACCGATGGATGCTGTCATGGACAGATGCATCTACGGCAGGCAGGTTGATGAGAATGATGTCGACAATGTTTTTCCCTCTTGCTGGTTCCCTCACCACCTGCTGCAGATGCAGTCTAGCAACTATGTCCTTTAGGACTCGGCCAGCTCAGTCAGTAATGGTGCTACTGAGCTACTCTTGGTGATGGACATTGAAGTCCCCCACCCAGAGTACATTCTGCACTCTTATCACCCTCAGTGCTTCCTCCAAGTGGTGTTCAACATAGAGGAGCACTGATTCATCAGCTGAGGGTGGGTGTGGTACGTGGTAATCAGCAGGAGGTTTCCTTGCCCATGGTTATCCTGATGCCATGAGACTTCATGGGGTCCGGGGTTGATATTGAGCACTCCCAGGGCTCCCTTCCGACTGTATACTACTGTGCCGCCACCTCTGCTGGGTCTGCCCTGCTGGTGGGACAGGACATACCCAGCGATAGTGACATCTGGGACATGGTCTGTAAAGTATGATTCCTTGAAAATGACTATGTCAGGTTGTTGCTTGATTAATCTGTGAGGCAGCTCTCTCAATTTTGGCACTAACCCCAGTTGTCAGTAAGGAGGACTTTGCAGGGTTGACAGGCCTGGATTAGCCATTGTCATTTCCAGTGCCTTGGTCAATGCCGGGTGGTCCGTCTGGTTTCATTGCTCCTTATTGACTTTTTCATGGCTTGATACAAATTCACGGTTTGATACAGATGGCTTGCTAGGCCACTTTAGAGGGCATTTAAGAGTCTACCACATGACTGTGGATCTGGAGTCACATGTAGGCCAGACCAGGTAAGGATGGCAGATTTCATTCCTGAAAGGCATTAGTGAACCAGATGGGTTTTTATGACAATTGACAATGGTTTCATGGTCATCATTAGACTTTGAATTCAATAAAAACCTGGAATTAAAATTCCACCATTTGCCATGGTGGGATTTGAACGTGCTTCCCCAGAGCATTATTGGGTCTCTGTATTACTAGCCCAGTGACAATATGACTAGGCCACTGCTTCCCCCAGCATCCTGAATAGTGTTGAGCTTCTTGAGCGTTGTTGGTGCTGCACTCATCCAGGCAAGTGGACAGTATTCCATTGCGCTCCTCCTGACTTGTGCCCTTAAATGATGGGCTGCTTTGGGGGGGGTCAAGAGACGAATTACTTGCCACAGGATTCATAGCCGCTGACCTGCTCTCATCGCCACAGTGTTTATATAGCTTGTCCAGTTCAGTTTCTGGTCAATGGTAACCCCCAGGATGTTGATTGTGGGGGATTCAGTGATGGTAATGCCATCGAACGTCATGAGGTGAGGAAAATCCCAAGTGGTGGAGAGCTTTGGGAACCAGAGGTCCAAACTCACCCATTCCTCCCAAGCTACACTCACCATACATCATGGGAGGAACCATCCCAGATTTGCACTAAGTGCGATAGCGAGCATGTCAAACGACATTTTACCCGCCAGCCGCAATGGTGTCTTTTCACGCTGTATCATCCCAAACCCTTCACATTAATTATGCATACCCGGAAAACATGCCGTTTCCATGGTGGGCGGGCTCTCATTCGCCCGCCACGCCATCACCTCCGCCACCTCATCACGTCGGGCACCATATTTAAAGTGCAGCCGTGCTCACACCTCTCGGTGCTTCCAGCCCAGGACGGCTGCAAAGAAGATATGGCCTCGAAAGGCAAAATGACTGCAGCCCCCCAGCTTCAATTGTGCATCCCTCAACAACCTTTTGGACACAGTGGAGGCTCACTGTGATGTCCTCTACCCTCACTCTGGCCGCAGGATGGGCAGCAACCTCACTAATCCGGCTTGGGAGGCGATGATCAGCGCCAATGCCCTACAAAAGAGGACAGCCACCCAGTGCCGCTACAGGATGAATGGTCTCACCAGTTCCGCTAAGATGTCATTCTTCTCAACACTCTCATCTCACACACACACGAACCCATCACATACACAGGGATCTCACACTTCAAGGGACAAAACCACTAACTCTCACACACACCCTCACATCTCCATCAGGCTCATACCCTCTCGAGCTCATGTCCTCATCCTGTCCATGGCTCCACTCACCACACAAACATTCCACTCAGTGCCATGTGTCCTGCTCACACTCTCTCCATCTGTCTCCATGCAGGGGAGGCCTGCTCACATCAGCAGGGAGAGGTCCCAGACTGGGGGGGTGGAGTGGCCCACATTAGGCCCCTCACTCACTGTGAGGAGTGTGCCATCACGCTGACTGGTGAGGACATGGACAGTGCCTGCAGTGATGGTGAGGTTGGTGGTGAACACCCTCGTAAGGATCCTGCACCACATCATCCCTCTGTCACCACAACTGTGAGTGTCTCTCTCTTCTGTTTTTGACTCTGTTGCCATGCACTAATTATCTCTACTTTGGTTCACAGGGAGCTCTGCCAAGCGACCGACACCCTCAGCCAGCCAGTCCCTCAGCTCCATCCAGGTCCTCACTTCCAGCCAAGTGGACACCTCCTCCATTGAAGAGGTGGAAATAAGCAGCCTGGAAGACACATCACAGCGCTTACCCACACCCCCCACCCACGCAGAGACACACACCTCAGTGGGACCTAGATCTAGAGCAGGCTCAGGTTTAATATCTGATGGTCACCGCACGGACACACGTCCGCAGCAGCAGGATGCAGGTTTGTGTGAGCACTCAGAGAACTACTGGGGATCAGGCATTTGTGTGCTCCGAATCAGATGACGAGCCTCTAGATTTGGCCTTCCAACTCATCCTGGAGCATCAGCAGAAGGTGTGGAAACATCACGCAGAACTGTTGGAAGCCCTCAGCAAAGTGCCACATAAACCGGGGGAGTGTGTCCACTTGCTGTCTGATGAAGTGGTGCCCGAATGTGCATGTATAGAGGTCTCCATGGGGAGGTCCGTGGGTACCATGGAGACCCTGGTCCAGCAGAACGCGGAGATGTGTGCAGACCTGCACTCCATCGTCAGAGCCATGGCTGAGTTCCTGCAGTGGCAATATGAGAGGGAAAGGGGCGACCTTGACCTCCCTCCAGCTGCTCCTTCTCCTCAAGGAGTCAGGGCAGGACCCCCTGGCACCCGAAGGGAGGAGGAGCAGCAGCTGGACACCCCTGGGTCACCCACTCAGGAATCTGAGGCTGTCCTTTCTTCCTTTGCCTGTGAGCCCCTCAACCTCGTCCTCTGTCACCTCAGAGGGAGCAGCCGGACAATGAGTGATTCTGGAGGGAGAAGTGCGTGTGTGTGTGGCAGGGTCTTTCGGAGCCTCTTGCGAGCACCCTCCCACACACACGGACCCTTCACATATCGCACTCACCTCAATGTCCTGAGTATTTTCAGTGCTGTCTGCTGGGGTTCACTTTCAGTTGTCCATCTGAGCTGAGCTGTGTCTCCGCCCGCCCACTGATCACACTCCCATACAGCGCCTGATCTCACCCACCACAACTCTCATTACACTTTCGATTTGGACAGCATGGTCTGGATTCATTTTTTCATCAGCTCCCCATTTTTCCCCTCCCCTAATCGCCCATCCCCTTTCACCCATCACATTTGACCTCCCCCGGCATCACCTTCCACCTCCCCTCCGTGACCTACCAGCCACAACCCTTTTCCTTCGGGGATGTCCAGGTGAATGTGCACATTCCCTTCCTTAAAATCCCACCCCCATCCAGATTCACCTCCCCGACCTCCTCCTTCCCCCACCCCCAGGGTCTGTTCCTGCCTCTAAGTCCCCACCAACCAGCCTCGCCGTCCCTTCTACTGCTACCATCGAACCCTCACCCTCCCACCCTACTGCCTCGCTCTGCCCTCAGTCATTCTCACCATTCCCTCATACCACGCCCACTCTCAGTTCGCTCCCCAGGAGACAGCCATGGACCCATCAGACCCCTCCCTTCACGTTCACCTGGACATGCCCCCTCCAGACCCCTTCCACCCCAGAACCCCTTCCCCTCCCCCTTAGTCCCCCTAGCTCCCCCCAGACTCCTCCTCTGCTTAGCCCCTCCCCCTTCCTGACTCCCTCAGATACCCTTACTTCTTCCGCCACCCTTAGTCCTTCCCCCTCCTGACTCCTTCCTGCAGCCTTCCCTTTTCCTCTAACCTGACTTCTTCCTCCACCCTTACTCCCTCCCCTCTCCGCACTCCTTCCTCCCTCTGGACTCGCTCCCTTCTCCACGCTCTTTCCTCCCCCTGGACTCTTCCCCCTCTCCGCACTCTTTCCCCCTCGAGCTCCTTCCCTTACACCTTCCAGCACCCCCCACTTTACACCTACCTTCCCAGTTGCCATCTTCTCCCCTGCACTCCCTCCCCCCACTCCCAACCTCAGTCTGCCGACACCCGTTCCTCTCCCAGTTGATCCCCAACCTTCCTCTCCCACCCCCTCAAACATCATCGTTGTGAGCATCAATGGTGACTTTCCCCTTTCTGTGAGCGGCTTGACAGCGAAGCCATGTCCATGAGAATCCACCCAGCATGCCATGAACGTTCTTCCAGGATCCTGTTGGTGTTGGGCTCCAGCATCTTCTGCTCCTTGGATGTCCGGGATGTGAGCAAGGCCTGGGTGTTAAGTCCCGACTTCTGCACGTCACAGTTATCAATATGGGTTCTGTACCGATGTGTTTTTCCGCCAACGAGAGTGGACAATATAGTGGGGGGGTGGGGTAGTGGGGTGGGGGGTGATGTTTGGGGGTGTGGATGAGTCCAGTGAGCTGGCCTTATAATGATATGCTGATGTACAATGAGGTTCCCGACGTCTGATAACAGGCCTGCCATTGACGGGCTGAGCGGACAATCGCAAACTGATTTCACGACGTTATGAAGCTGATTTCTGGCCTTCTCATCATATTGTCCAATGCCAGCAGGTGCGGTAAGTCCCGGCCCATGTCTCAAGTTGCTTAAATATTGCTTTCCAATATGTTATTTTCACAAAGAAACCTGTCCAATTTGTATTTGAACGAATCGATACCAAAAGATTAGACTGTTTCTCTCGGGAACCTGTTTCATAGACAGTTCACTCAATCACTGAAGTATTGGCCTGAATTTCAGGCTCGGTGGGTGAGCGCAATCAGCAGGACCGGAAGTTGATGGGAAATCCACTCCTGCCCACGATCGGCGCCCAACAGCAATTAACTGCTGGCCAGCCTGGAGCGTGTGGTGAGAGGCTCAGCACTGCTGGTGGGGGAGAAGGGGGAGGGGCGGGAAGGGGGAGGGGCGGGAAGGGGAGGGGCAGGAAGGGGGGGCGGGAAGAGGGAGGGGTGGGAAGGGGGAGGGGTGGGAAGGGGGAGGGTGGGAAGGGGGAGGGGTGGGAAGGGGGAGGGGCGGGAAGGGGGAGGAGCGGGAAGGGGGAGGGGCGGGAAGGGGGAGGGGCGGGAAGGGGGAGGGGTGGGAAGGGGGAGGGTGGGAAGGGGGAGGGGTGGGAAGGGGGAGGGGCGGGAAGGGGGAGGGGTGGGAAGGGGGAGGGGTGGGAAGGGGGAGGGTGGGAAGGGGGAGGGGTGGGAAGGGGGAGGGGCGGGAAGGGGGAGGAGCGGGAAGGGGGAGGGGCGGGAAGGGGGAGGGGCGGGAAGGGGGAGGGGCGGGAAGGGGGAGGGCGGGAAGAGGGAGGGGTGGGAAGGGGGAGGGGTGGGAAGGGGGAGGGGTGGGAAGGGGGAGGGTGGGAAGGGGGAGGGGTGGGAAGGGGGAGGGGCGGGAAGGGGGAGGAGCGGGAAGGGGGAGGGGTGGGAAGGGGGAGGGGCGGGAAGGGGGAGGGGCGGGAATGGGGAGGGGCGGGAAAGGGGAGGGGCGGGAATGGGGAGGGGCGGGAAGGGGGAGGGGCGGGAAGGGGGAGGGGCGGGAAGAGGGAGGGGTGGGAAGGGGAGGGGCGGGAAGGGGGAGGGTGGGAAGGGGGAGGGGCAGGAAGGGGGGGCGGGAAGAGTGAGGGGTGGGAAGGGGGAGGGTGGGAAGGGGGAGGGGTGGGAAGGGGGAGGGGTGGGAAGGGGAGGGGCGGGAAGGGGAGGGGCGGGAAGGGGGAGGGGCGGGAAGGGGGAGGGGCAGGAAGGGGGCGGGAAGAGGGAGGGGTGGGAAGGGGGAGGGGCGGGAAGGGGAGGGGCGGGGAGGGGGAGGGGCGGGAAGGGGGAGGGGCGGGAAGGGGGAGGGGTGGGAAGGGGGAGGGGCGGGAAGGGGAGGGGCGGGAAGGGGGAGGGGCGGGGAGGGGGAGGGGCGGGAAGGGGGAGGGGTGGGAAGGGGGAGGGGCGGGAAGGGGAGGGGCGGGAAGGGGGAGGGGCGGGGAGGGGGAGGGGCGGGGAGGGGGAGGGGCGGGGAGGGGGAGGGGCGGGGAGGGGGAGGGGCGGGAAGGGGGAGGGGCGGGGAGGGGGAGGGGCGGGGAGGGGGAGGGGCGGGAAGGGGGAGGGGCGGGAAGGGGGAGGGGTGGGAAGGGGGAGGGGCGGGAAGGGGAGGGGCGGGAAGGGGGAGGGGCGGGAAGGGGGAGGGGCGGGAAGGGGGAGGGGCGGGAAGGGGGAGGGGTGGGCAGGGAGAGGGGCGGGAAGGGGAGGGGCGGGAAGGGGGAGGGGCGGGAAGGGGGAGGGGCGGGAAGGGGGAGGGGCGGGAAGGGGGAGGGGCGGGAAGAGGTCGAGCACCAGAATGAATGGAGCCGCGGATGGGGGTATGGATTGAAGGTAAGAGGTAGAAGGCTAAGAGGGGAGTTGAGGAGAAATGTTTTCACCCTGAGGGTGGTGGGAGTCTGGAACTCGCTGCCTGAAAGGGTGGTTAAGTTAGAAATTCTTGTAACATTTAAGAAATATTTAGATATTCACCTGCGTTGCCATAACCATGGAAAATGGGATTAGTGTTGTCAGGTTTTTGTTGGCTGGTGTGGACACAATGGGCTGAATGGCCTCCTCCTGTGCTGTAAATGTTTATGACTCTATGAGTCTAAAAAGAGCTGCCTGAAGGTTGATCTGTGTTGAGGATCTGTTTCAGAGAGGTGCTGTTACTTTTAGAGGATCAGACAACCATGTTGATAAACTGCACAGGGAGGTGTCACTGGAACACTAGCAATGTCTTCTGGACCCGGAACCCACGCCAGGCGGGATGGAAATGGCCGGAGCCAATCGGGCCCCCACTTTTCAGATGACTGCCTGCGAGTTCTACTGGAGGCTGTCAGTGCACATCGGGAGACACTGCTGTCACGAGACAGGAAGAGGAGGCCTCCACATGTCACTTAGAAAGCACGGACAGAGGTGGTAACTCTGGTCAGCAGCCATGATGTAACCAGAAGGACCTGGATGCAGTGCAGGAAGAAGTTCAATGACCTTCTGTGCTCTGCCAGGGTGATTACCGAGTCCCATGTAACCATGGAGAGATGTGTTTATTTGTGACTGCACTTGCTGGGGCTCCTGGGTATGAAGCTCTGAGCCGAATTTGGTGCATCTTACTGTGACCTTAAAGACTGCAGGTGAGCAGACAGGGTGGTTGGCATGTATGGAAGGGGGAAGTGCTGCAATGTGATGGGCACCTTATCCTGCGACTAGTCAAGCTGACGGGGGAAGGGTGGAATGTACTGGCATGTGGAGGGGGACTAATGAAAGCACTATTGTCCTTACAGGAGAAAAGGAGTCACAGTGTATAGGAGCAAGGAACGACGGGTGGTGGTGTCCCTAATCTGTTGTTGCTAAGTCAAGCGGAGAAGCAGATCCTGGAGATGGCTTCTGAACTTGGAGCCAGGTCCCCTGGTCACAGCGAGGGAGGGGTTTCGGAGGAGTGTAAGAGTCCAGTGGACAGGGAAGAGATTGGGGGAGGGTATGAGAGATGTAGGGCAGTGGTTGTAAGACTGACACATGAAATTCACTAATCTCCGTTTCTTGTCCATTCAGAAGCCTGAGCTCAGCCAGATGTCCATTCTGAGAAGCAACCAGGATGCATGCACTCTAAGTCATTAATGCTGCTCAAGACTGATATATGTTCTCCCTCCCTCAGGTCGAACATCCTCCAGACCTGAGGACCCTCCCTTGACATCAGAGGATGATCTGCAGCCAGAATGCATCCACGTCATGTCCTCTCTCTCTGCACCATGTATCAGGGCAGATACAGACGCCTTGGTGGGCATGAGCGTTCCAGAGCAGATGGTAGAGCGCACTGGGGAAGGCACATCACACTTGCTTGAGGAGCTGGCGGAGGCAGAGAATCCCCAGAGTGTCAGTAGTCAGAGAATCCCCAGAGCGTCAGCAGTCAGAGAATCCCCAGAGCGTCAGCAGTCAGAGAATCCCCAGAGCGTCAGCAGTCAGAGAATCCCCAGAGCGTCAGCAGTCAGAGAATCCCCAGAGCGTCAGCAGTCAGAGAATCCCCAGAGCGTCAGCAGTCAGAGAATCCCCAGAGCGTCAGCAGTCAGAGAATCCCCAGAGCGTCAGCAGTCAGAGAATCCCCAGAGCGTCAGCAGTCAGAGAATCCCCAGAGCGTCAGCAGTCAGAGAATCCCCAGAGCGTCAGCAGCCAGAGAATCCCCAAAGCGCCAGCAGTCAGAGAATCCCCAGGACGATGCTGAGCCCCAGGCAGATGATGAGGCTCTGGAGCCATCAGTTAGGTGGCAAATGCTGGATCCAGTGGGATGCGTGTGAAGATCTGGCAGAGATCCCTGAGGATCTGCGTGTCATGTTCTCTGTGTTGGAGGAGACCATGTGGAGCGTGAACACAGCATTAACCCAGAACTCTGAACACACAGCTTCTTCCATAGACACAGGAACGATTCTCATGGAGTGGCAGCTCCGGGAAGTCAATCAGGGGTCCCTGGGGTTGTGTTCAGACCTGTGAGCCCACACACTGGCAGTGACCTCAGCAGATCACTGCCAATGTGGGAGATGGATGAGGCACCTAGTGACTCTGCTGGTATCCAATCCATCTCTGGTGTGCAGGGAGGTTCAAACAAACCCCATGTTGCTGGGCAAGCTGTAGCTCCATGTATCTGGGGGCTCCTCTCAGGGTGCTCCTGGTGATGGCAGCAGCTCCTCCACCCCTCTGCCAGTGACCATCACACCTGAGGAGACTGTGACAATTGAGGAGTGCCCAGCAATGGTACTGGATTCTCCCGCCCAGTCAGGGCCCACACAGCAGGCCCCGGTAGCCAGAGGATGCCCACCAAAGTCATCAAGGCCAACTGGGCAGCAGGGTCAGCAGCCTGCCTCCAATACAGCTGCCAGCGAGGGGGAAGCACCAAGACGTAGCACTCGAAAGTGGAAATGTAAGTCACTGTGATTGCAGAAGGGGTTTCACAAGTGAATCATTTCTCATTGACACAGTGTAATGATTTATGTTATTCACTATTAAAATTAATATGTTAATATTCACTATTAAAATATGACATCATGTCAAAAGGCCTAATTGTGCTGCTGTAATTGTTAGGGAGGAGGCCTGGTACTCGTGTGTTACACATCGACTGGGATGCAATGTAGATTTTAGAGGGAAGGACAGGAGAGGGTGGCACCTGGGGGGTCTCATCAGCCCTGAGCTGTAAGGTGGCGATCTGTCTGTGCTCTGTCTGCGGTCTCCCTGGCTCCCATAAGCATCCTCATTGCTGTATCTTGTTCATCACCCTGGAGATGTTCAGGCTCCTCCTGAGAATCAGTGCTGGATATATCGTCAGTGGCCTCTGGAACAACATTGCTGTCTTCACCCTCCATTAGCTCCCCTCCTCGAGACAGCCATATTGTGTAGGGCACAGCAGACTACTACAATAAGGGAAATGCATTCTGGAGGATATTGCAGTGATCCCCCTGAGTGGTCCAGGCAGCAGGACCTCACCTTGAGCAGGCCTATTGTCCTCTCAATGACTGCCCTTGTGGCAGCATGACTGCAGTAGTACCTCTTCCCGGCAGGCATTCCTGGGTGTCTGAGCGGTGTCATCAGCCACCGATAGCCTCTGTCCCCCAGCAGCCGGACATTCAACTGTGCCGGGGCTATGAAGAGCCTTGGCGCCTGGGAGTGATGCAAGATGTACGCATCACGGGAGTTTCCAGGATGCCTAGCACAGACCTGCAGGATCTCGTGCAAGTGGTCACACACAATCTGAATGTTCAGAGAGTGAAACCCCTTTCTATTTACACAAGCACCAGGCTCCCCCGCAGGTTGGCGCATGCGTGCAGGGTCCCGAGATTCTTGGAAATCTTGCTATTTTAGCAAAACCTCTGGCTCGCTCTGCCTGGCTGGCCTCGTCTGTTTTATATTAAACGAAGGTGTTCACCCTTTGGAACAACACACCTTGGTGCAGCGGTGTGCAGCGGATTGCAACCCTCCGCAGAGATCTCCCACAGACCCCTGCAATGAACCTGAGGCATAAAAGTTCAGGGCTACAGTCACCTTCAGAGCCACTGACATTAGATGGCCACCTGCACAGTTGGAGGCTATTTCGGGGCCAATCCTGTCACCCAGAGAGGTGACCGTTTCTCTGAAGAGGCAGAGCCTTCTTCGGCACTGTGCCTCTGTCATGTCCAGGAAGCTGGATCGCAGCCTGTAAACTCTACCAGCTGTGTATTGGCACCTTCTCCTGGCCCTTCTCCCTTGCAATACTCTCGACCCCTTCTGGCTGTGCCTCTCGGTCCTGAGGACAGACTCTAGCACAGCCTGTGGGCAACTGGCCTCCTCGTCTTCTTGCCCTCTCCTCCTCTTCTGAGGAGGTGCCTCCAGCAGAGTACGCAATGCCCATGTCTGACCTTATGCTTGCACAAGTTTGGACAATGAAGGGGCCTGTCTGCAGGGAGCCTCTGCAAAAGATTTTACCCTTCCAGAATTATCCAGATGAACAAAAATATTCCAAAAATAAACCATAATCCACAAATTCCCAACTCACTTCAATACTCCTAACTCCTCACCTCTCCAAAATCTTCAAGGCCTTTTATCCTGCCCTGGATGTACAATGATTAAAAAACGTGAAGGCCACATGGCCGATTAGCCCATGTGCCATGTGTAAAAGTGCATGGGCCACTAAAAATCGCAGTGTATTGCTCTTTAAATGACCTTAATTGGCCCTTTATTTGCAAGCAGGCATGCTTCTGATCTTGGCGCGCGCCCGCCAATTGAAATACCGCGATGCAGCGCGATGACGTCGGGAATCCCTCCTGACATCATAACACCCCATTTCGTGATGCGTCATGATTGCCAAGCACCTGCATGGCAGACGTCAAATTCAGGCCATTGTTTCCACAGATTAGTTTTGAATTTCCTCCCTTCAGGTGCACGCTGTATCCTCTGGTTTTCCTGTTCTGGACAAGGTGAAACAAACTTGTCATGGCTGAGATTATCCAATCCTGTTAGAATCCTAAATAACAGCAATCACATCACCTCTCAACCTTTCTCTTTTCCAGTGAGAACGTTACACAATTGCTCCTTAATAATCCAATCCCTCTATACTCTCAATCATTCTGGACGCTCTCTCCTCTATCCTTGCAATAACTGCAACATCCCTTTCCGTGCTGGGTGCCACCAGAGCTGTACACAGTATTCTGAAACCAAACCACTTATACCAATAGCAGAATGGGAAGGAGAGAGCCGGTTTCAGTAATGTTAACGTGCAGCTGTCACTCTGCTGTGATCCAAACTCCAAACTGCAGGGGCCCTTCAGAAAGAGAAAAAGAGGTCAAAGCCTGCCTGGGGAGTCAAACAAGACCTGCCCTCTGATCACCGGTCATTTAATTAATGTGTGCTATCTGTTCAGGCTGTGGAGATTTTCTATTCGGATGCTCCTGGTCCACACTGTGAAACTTCCCCCCTCTCCCCAAGCTCATGATTCCCGTACATGTCTCTCTGATGTGCAGTCTCATGGGTGAGCCAAGGGAAATCATTTTCCCATCTTTTCTTCCATTCACTAATACAGCCTCGGCAGATTACTGCTAGCAACTGTTTGCATTTACAGAACAATAGAGCACAAAAGGAGGCCATTCAGCCCGTCATGCACTGGGTTCTCATTTCTCCCAGAAACTGGTTCTGCAGAGAAAACACACACCACATGGACAAGTGAATGCATTCTCTCTTGATTCCACAGTGCAGTGTTTGCTTGGATGCAATGAGTTATTCCTGTCCCCATTACTTCATAACATCTCCTTTAAAGACAAACATACATTTCTGCTTCATTTGTCATTTCTTTTTAACGTCTTTTGCCCAGAAGGTTGTAATGTTTGTCTGGCTGCTTTCTCTGTCACTATACATCCTTCAAGTTTTCCTACCTATTTCTCGAGGAACTTCAAAAATACTCCCGCATGCGTAATGATGAACTGCTTTCAGTTGAGTGCAAGAGTGGTTACATTTAGATAGTAATATTTACAGCAAGAAACAGGTCATTTGACATAACTGGTCTATGCCAGTGTTTACACTCAAGCCTCCTCCCACTCTACTCGATCTCACACTTTCAGTATGTCTTTCCATTCCTTTCCCCATCATGTACGTTCCTAGCTTCACCTCAAATGCATCAATGTTATTCGCCTCAAGCACACCATGTGCAACTTTCAGTTACATGTTACAGCTGCTGAGAAACATATTTCCACACTTCTACACCTTGACACAAATTATATTAACCAAACTTCGTAAATAAACTGCAGTTTAGGAGGTATCAGCTTTCAGATAAGACATCTGCCCTCAGGTGGACAGAAAAGATCCCATAGCACCATCTCAAAGGAAGAGTAGTGGAGTTCACTTCAGTTTCCAATATTTATCTCTCAACATAATTCAAAAGCACAGTGATCTGACCATTATCACGTTGTTGTTCGTTGGAACTTGCTGAGCACGCATTAGTTGCTGAGATTCTCACATTACAAAGGTGGCTACACTTTAAAGAATCATTTCATTGATTTGGGGCACTCCGAGTTCATGAAGTGTGAATTATAAATACAGTTTCTTTCTCTTGTGCAGAAACTTTGCTTTGTTTTTGTGCATAGGTGTCTGAAACTAACTGCCCTTGAAATTCTTGACCTCCTGTTTTCTTCATGGCTGAAGGAGTCGCAGTGACAGCCTTTGCTACGATCTTGTCTTCCTGACAGGCTGTGTTAAATTCCAGTTATGTCATACCCTGACACAGGACTGAGCGTACCAAATGGTTAAGCTTCCAAAAAGCGTCACGGCCAATTGCTGTAAAGACCGGCCTCAGTAAAAGGGAAACATCACGTGGCAGAATAAACCACTGATGACCAATAAACCGAAATAAAAGATGCTCAGCTGGTGCATTATTCCTGTAAGTACAAGAAACACAAACCCTCGAGGAAAATACACTTAGTTTTCATACTAGGTAGTAAGGACTATTTTTTGCATTAGGAGAGAAGCCCTGCTTCAGATATAATGCCACCCTAAAGGCTACCGACCAATGCGCAAAGTTTCAATTTTTGTTTCTTCCTTTACTGCTGCCACACATGAAAATAAAGTTCAGGATCTGAAAATGTAAGTCGTCAGTTGAACTTATGAGGAGTTCCTCTCTTGTTTCCTCCGGTTTTCGAGAGATCAGCTTCATTGCACAATGACCTCACACTTCACTGAGTGCATCAACTAGCACTAATGGACTTCATGTCACGGCAGAGATGACAAGAATCCTGAGGCATTGCATAAACTCATTCTCTGATGGGCCTCTCAAGGAAGGGGGTCATGGGTTGGTGAGATGATCAAGCCACAACTTGGGATACTGTGCAAAAGCAAAATAAAACCTCACGTAGAATTGACCTACTCCCACTCTATCAGCACTTTAGAATCTGCTTGCACTTTTTTTCTATATTATCTTAGTATTTGAGGATTGTGAAGCACAGTGCAGACTGAAAGTGGAAGGATTTTAATACATGCTCCTCCTGACCACACTAACCCCCAGCCTGGGTCACAACTACTCCAGGCCTCACTTCTGCCCAACCCCTACCTCCTCCGTCCGGCCCTGAGGTCATAGTTGAAACACATGAGGCCAAGTGCTCAACATCGATGGAACTTCCTGACAGGACTATCAGGCAGAGAGCAGGAATGGTTTCACCGATCTGATCACCCCATAAGGTCCGCCAGTCATTGGCATGGTTCCACCAATCAACAGGCACAATTCCTCTGGTCAGTTGGCGTGGTTTTATTTATTTTTTCACTCATAGGATGTGAACAACACTGTCAAAGTCGGTATTTATTGCCTGTCCCTAATTGCCCTTAAAGGTGGTGGTCAGTCACGTTCTTGAATACAATTGAGCAGCTTGCTAGGCCATTTCAGAGGGCAGTTAAAAAATAACCACACTGCTGTGGGTCTGGAGTCATATGTAGGTCAGACCGGGTGAGGATGGCAGATTTCCTTCCCTGAAGGAAATTAGTGAAGCAGACTTAATAACATTTTATTAAATGTAAATTCTTCAACTCTCATGGTGGGATTTGAATTCACAGCTCCAGATTATTAGTCCAGGGCTCATAACCAATTTGCTGCCATACTGGGTGGTTGAATCCAGTCAGCACACATGATTCCGCTGGTCAGTTGGCACACTTTCACCAGTTATCCCACACACTTCCACTAGTCAGCAGCCTCGATACTAAGTCTGGGAGAAGATCCTCTCCAATATTTCTGAACTTTTATTTTTATCTGTTCTTGGCATGTGGATGCCGCTGGCTGGGCCAGCATTTAATGCCCATCCCTAATTGCCCTTGAGAAGGTAGTGAGTGAGCCACCTTCTTGAACCGCTGCAGTCCCTGTAGTGTAGGTACACCCACAGTGCTGTTAGGAAGGGAGTTCCAGGATTTTGACCCAGCGACAGTGAAGGAACGGCGATATATTTCCAAGTCAGGATGCTGAGTGACTTGGAGGGGACCTTGGAGAAGCAGTGTTCCCATGCATCTTGAATGAATCATACCATAAAATTCACAGGAAATGCAAAGACGGAGCAAGACAAAAATGGTAGTTATTAAGGAAAAGGGGGAGAAAAAAAGGAAATGCAGTCACTTTTGTAATGTAGGAAGTATAATAGCCAATTTGCACAAAGTAGTGTCTCACAAGCAGCAGTGTGATAAATAACCAGGTAACCTTTCAATGACATGCCATTTCTAAACTTCTCTTGTTGGATCAGAGGATTGTCTGGGATGTGGAGCTTTGCACATCAGTGCCAAATCCAATATATGATCAACCAGTCAGTGTTATTTTGTTTTGGGCTGTGCCAGCAAAGAGTTGGCACAGACACAAAGGGCCAGTTGGCCTCCTTTTGCACCCGTAAACCTTGAACACTTGTGAGAAAAGGGATTCGCATAGGCTTCTCAGTCTTCAGTGATACTTGAATGGAAAAAGCAATTGCAGGGCCATGGGGAAAGAGTGAGGGAGTGGGACTAATGGGATAGCCAAAGAGCAGCCATAGGCACGAGGGATGGAATGGCCTCCTTCTGTGCTGTATCATTCGATAAATCAGCATAAAACCCATCCACCACCGAAAAAAGGGCTTTTGTGACTCCACATAATTGCCTGGTACACCCTGGTTCAGTAACTTCGAAAACACAATGATGGCATTCTGTGCATGTCAGATACCCACTCACCAAAACGATAAATTCTTTGCCGAGAACTGCCAAAACTCAGCCAAGCAAGGCAAGCACATTTGATTGACAGCTTCAGACTTCAACCTGGGACCTTTGGTTCAGGTTTAAAGCACTTAACTGCATGAAGTACTGGAACAGCAAACCATTCTTCACAAAAAATAAACAATATCCTGTTATTGTTATGTCTGAATGGATTTTGAAAGTTCCATCGGAAGACATGAGTTTTACTTGTGTCAGAATGGCTATTGGTGACCAACAAAAGGAATCTGCTTTACTTAAAGAAATCCCTTTACAAAGATTTAGCCTTAACGTTACAACAACATTTCAACAACACCTATTATGTATATAAAGTGTTATACAGATTTGCCTTTATTTTGTCAGGCTACCCTGCTCTGCCTCCCTTCACTTGCCACCCAGACCCTCCCCTCACTCTTCACCCAGACCTTCCCCCCCACTCTGTATCCAGGACATCCTCTTCCCACCACTTTATCCCCAGACCCACACTTTGTTCCCTTTCCAGGCCTCCCTCACTTTCCACCCAGGTGCTATCCTCACTCTCCACCCATACTCTCTCTCACGTCCATCCAGACCCTCCCCCCACTCTCCACCCAGACGCTCCCCCCACTCTCCACCCAGACGCTCCCCTCACTCTCCACCCAGACGCTCCCCCCACTCTCCACCCATACTCTCCCTGCCCCCACTCTCCACCCAGACGCTCCCCTCACTCTCCATCCAGACCCTCCCCCTACCCCCCATGCAGACTCCCCACTCTCCATCCAGACCCCATAAATAGGCATAATCAACTTTCTTCTGCTGCCAGCCATGATTCAGTGGGTAGCACCCTTGCCTCTTAGTGATGTGGTTGTGGGTTCAAGTGCCACTCCATATACTGGAGCACAAAATCCAGGCTGAAACTCCAGTGTGGTACTGAGGGAGTGTCACATTGTCAGAGTTGCTGACATTAAAGTGAAACATTAAACTGAGACCACCATTGCACTCTCAGGTGCACATTACAGATCCCATGACACTATTTCAAAGAAGGGCAGGGGAATTTTCCTTGGTGTTCTGGCCAATATTTATCCATCAACCAATATCACTAAAATACCTGATATCACAATGCTGTTTGTGGGAGCTTCCTGAGTGCAAATTGCTCATTGTGTTTCCTACATTGCAACAGTTCCTACGTTTCAAACGTACTTCATTGGCTGTAAAGTGCATCCTGAGGTCATAAAAAAGTGAAATAAATGCAAACTCTTTTTTTCTTAAACTGAAATTCCTCTCCTCATGATGTAAGTGGAGAATGTAATCCATTTAAAACAAATGGACTCCAATAAAATATTGGAAAGAGGGATTTCAGATGATGGGATACTTTTTTTCTCCATGGTCTAATTTCAGAGCCCAAGTATTCTTCCGCAGAAGCAGTAAATTTGCCTGGATGATCACAGGAAAGTGTGTTCTTGGCACCTCAGAGTACAGGTGTCTGAGGACAGGATGTGTGTGGTGTCTTTTCGAGGGGCGATGGTGAGCTGAGGCGAAGGGAGGAGGAAGAGTGAAAAGCCTAGGACAACAAAATAAAGCAATAGACCAAGGGAGGGATTTTCCACGCCCGCCCGCTGACGTGATCTTCCGGTCCCCACGGCAAGTCCCACCCTCCACGGGGCTGGAAAATCCTGGCCTTGCTGTGAGCGATTGGGTGACCTGGGCCACTGGTTAATCGTGTTTGTTTGTATAAGGTCAGGCTCGTGCAATGCTCATGACCAACTTTCTAATGTTGTCAACCCTACTGACTCAAAGAAAATGACTGAATTCACAATGCGAAGAAACATTACTGACTTTATAAAGGAATTTTGAAGATTTGCAGTTTGTCTTTACCATCCCCGCGTTGACTCTGATTTAAAAAACAATGTAGTTTAATTGTGTTTGAAGAGACTATGCCTAATCTGCGTTACAGGAGCAAGCCTATCTTTATCCAATGCAAGGCATGAGCCTGCTCAGCTGGGAATACATTTCTTACCCAATTCTTGTACCCGACACGGCTATGAAACAAGATTTGCTCTCCAGGGACCCCAGCACACCATCTGAGCCAACGCTTTCGGAGCAGACTTTGGACCAGCCTCCTCAGATGGATGTGAAAGATCCCATGCCACTATTTCAAAGAAGAGCAAGGGAGTTCTCCCGATGTCCTGACTCATATCTACCTGTCTACTGACATCCAAACAGATGATCAACTTCACTTCTGTTTGAGCATTCCCATTTTACTTCATTACAATAGTGGACTACACTTCAAAAGCACTTTATTAGGTTCCTGAGGTCATAAAAGACATTATCTAAATGCAAATGTTTTTCATTTCTTTAAATATGTACAGCAATTATTTAACAAAAATGGCCTGGGACAGCTAGAGAAAAAGGTGAGCATAAGTCAGGTTACAAAATATTTACTATTGAAAGGTTAGAATGATGGGTTTGATGAGGGGTTCAGTGAGTATAATGAATAGCATTGTTTACCATTACATCTGCCATACATTCAGACTAAGCTTCACATGAACTAATGAATAGAAGAGGATTGTTATCATATTCAGCTGCTTTGCTATTTACCTTTGCTTTCATTGCAATCGTTTGACTAACCTTTCATTGAATTTATTGTCCTTTGTGGAGTTGATTTTATAGGAATCGCAGAATCTTTCATCCTCCCAAACTATACATCACAATGCATCAGCTGGTGCTCAATGAGTTGAAAAGTTCTGTGATTCTGTGAAGAACATCAACAAACATGCCAACCATCTACTGTTGACGGTGCTTTAAGATATAAGGGGAAATATGTTCCAACAAGAGCAGTATAGACACTTGTCCAAAATGTTACCCCTAGCCACTGCAAGCACTTGTTTAACAGAGGGCGTTGGGAAAGTGCACAGCTAGTTTCAGTGTAGGCAGGATTCAGTGTATGGATTCAATGTATCCCACCAAAATTTGAAATTTGAATTCAATAAACAAAACCTGGAATTAAAAGTCTGATGATGACCACGGAACCATTGCCGATTGTTGTAAAAACCCATCTGGTTCACTGATGTCCTTTAGGGAAGGAAATCTGCTGTCCTTACCTGGTCTGGCCTACATGTGATCCCAGGCCCACAATGTAGTTGACTCTTAAATGCCCTCTAAACAAGGGCAATTAAGGATAGGCAATAAATGCTGGCCTAGCCAGTGACACCCACATCACATAACAGATAAAAAAAAGGCTTAGTAGTTATAGGGCAGTTCTACTGAAAGGTTACTGACCTGAAACATTAACACTGTTTTACTCAATGCTGCCAGATCTGTTGAGTATTTCAGCATTTTCTGTACTTATTTAGGTATGTATATGAGATGGCACCGGTGAATAAATATAGCCTAAGCATTCTGCAATTACTGTGCATTATATTAAAAATCTAACTTGGAACTATATCTGTTTCTTCAATGTCACTGAGTCAAAAAACTCCCTTCTGAACAGCATTGTGGGCGATTTTTTAAATTTCTTCTCAGGATCGCTGACAGGGCCAACATTTATTGTCTATCGCTAATTGCCCTTGAGAAAGTGGTGGTGAGCTGCCTTCTTGAGCCGCTGCAGTCCATGTGGTGTAGGTACACCTATTTTCAAGTCAGGATGGTGTGAATCTTGGAGGAGAACTTGGAGGTGGTGAGTTGCGATGCACCTGATGCCCTTGTCCTTCTAAGTGGTAGAGGTTGGGATTTGGAAGGTGCTGTTGAAGGGGCCATGGCAAGATGCTGCATGACATATTGTACTTAGTACACATTGCTGCCACTATGCATCAGCGGTGGAGAGAGTGAATGTTTAAGGTGGTGGATGAGGTGCCAATTAAGTGAGCTGTCTTCTCCTGGACGGCGTCAAGCTTCTTGAGTGTTGCAGGAGCTGCACTCAACCAGGCAAGTGGAGAATATTCCTTCATAGTCAGGAGGTCAGTTAGTCACTGCAGAATTCCCAACCTCTAATCTGCTGCTCTTTTAGCTATAGCATTTATATGGCTAGTCCAGTTCAGTTTCTGATCAATGGCGACATCAGAACTTTGATGGTAGGGTATTCAGTGATGGTAATGCCATTGAATGTCAATGGGCAATGGTTGGATTCTCTCTTGTTGGAGACAGTCATTGGCTGACACTTGTGTGGCGCGAATGTTACTTGCTATTTGTCAGTCCAAACTTGAATGTTGTCCAGATCTTGCTGCATTTGGACATGGACTGCTTCAGTCTCTGAGGAGTCGTGAATGGTGCTGAACATTGTGTGATCATCAGCGAACACCCCCACTTCTGACCTTATGATGGAAGGAAGGTCATTGATGGAGCAGCTGAAAATGGTTGGGTCTGGGACACTACCCTGAGGAACTCCTGCAGTGATGTCCTGGGACTGAGATGATTGATGTCCAACAGCCACAACCATCTTCCTTATGACTTCAGTTTTCTTCCTGATTCCCATTGATTTCAACTTTGCTAGAGCTTCTTGATAGCACACTCAGTCAAATGTTGCCTTGGTATCAAGGGCAATCACTTTCACCCCACTTCTTGAATTCAGCTGTTTTCTCCATCTTTGGACTGAGGCAGTAATGAGGTCAGGAGCTGAGTGGCTCTGGAGGAACCCAAACTGAGCATCGGTGAGCAGTTTATTGGTGAGTAAGTGCCGCTTGAATGTCAAGGGGAGGGACATTGACCTCAAGCCTTGAGACCTCATCTGGTCCAGAATTGATGTCGAGGACTCCCAGGGCAGCTCTCTCCCAGTTGTAACCCACTGTGCTGCCGGCTCTGATACGGTGGTCTTGCCATGGGGCAGGACATTCCAAGGGATGGCGATGGTGGTGTCTGGGGCATTGGCAGCACAGTATGATTCTGTGACTATGACTATGGCTGGGTTTTTCCGACCCCACCATGGCGGGAACCACTGTGGGAGATTCGGCAGCCCAGCCGAAAACCCATTGGCTTTGGGCGGGACTGGCTGATCCCGGCAGCGGGGGGGGCCGGAAAACCCTGCCCTACATCAGGCTGTTACTTGATGTGCCTGTGGAACAGCTCTCCAAATTTTGGCAAAAGCCCCCAGGTGTTAGTGAGGAGGACTTTGCCAAGTTGCCTGGGCTTGCCTTTGTTTCCAGTGCCTATACGTCAACGCTGGGTGGTCGGTCTAGTTTTGTTCTAACGCCACATATACTTGCACCGCATGGACTGCAGCAGTTCAAGAAGGCAGCTCACCATCTCCTTCTCAAAGGCAATTAGGGATGGGAAACAAATAGTGTAAGGGTCACATCCCCTTGAACGAATTTTTTAAAGAAAGACCAGATAATCTGTTTTAGCAGTGTTGGTTGAGAGATAAGCACTGGCCAGGACACAGAGGAGAACTCCGATGCGGCTCCTCATTGAGCAGTTGATTGATTAACTTGCCCTAGCCAATGTTTAAATGAAAACTCGATTCTTCAGGTGGGAAATAAAGCTATAAATGAAGGTCCCAGGGAATGGCTTCTACACTGAAGTTCGGATGTTTTTAGTCCAATAAGGTTGGAAACAGTGCTGTGTCTAGTTCGAAGAAATTAAGTGGGCAAGTAAGCAATGATAAAGGGAAGGAAACTTGTAGGAAATAGTGATCAGAACATCATTAGGCTTGACATTAAAATTGGACAGGACAATCAAAGGTGAAGATACTTGACCGGAGCAAAACATTATTTTCAATTAGATTGAATGGGAACTAATCCAGGTAAAAAAGAAAGAAACTTTAGGAAATGAGACAAGCAAACAATGTGCACAAACAATGGTAAAATCCAAACAGCAGATGATTAAACATGTTCCCACAAAACCTAAAGGTAGTTCGACAAAAGCCTGAAGATCCTTGGATGAATAGAGGAAGGAACATTAAAGTGAGACTTAAAATAGAGACAAAAAGCAACTCTAAAGAAAAACAAAGACTTGCGTTTCTATAACAACCTCAATGACCTCAGGATGTCACAAATCAGTTCGCAGCCAATGAAGAACTTTTGAATTGTAGTCACTGTTTTGATGTAGGAATCATAACACCCAATATGTGCGCAAAAAGATCCCACAAACAGCAATAAGATAATGAACCAGATAATCTTACTTTTTTTTTTAAGTTATGCTGTTTGAGGGATAAATCTAGAGCTGAGAATAAAAGGAGAAAGACGTGCTGAAAGGCCCAGCACTGTCAGGGTGGGGGCGGGAGGAAGGTGAACACTGAAGTGCAGGCACGAGGGAGCACACAATGAATGCTCCCTGAAGGCAGAGCGCTGCCTTAGAGAGCTGAGAAACGTTCAACCCTTAAATAAAGATTCCAAAATCCTGGAAAAAATTTCCACACATAATAAGCAGTGACCTTAACATGTTGACGATAAAAATTCAGTCAAAACATTTTTATTTTTAAAAAAATTATTATTGGAAACCTCATCCCGCCCTTGGATGAGGTTTCCTCAAAAATCCAAAGGCCACCTGGCCGATTTGCCCGCCCGCTAACCCTAACGTTGGACGGGCAGCAAAAAGTAGGCGGTGAATTAATTGATTAATGACCTTTAATAGGCTGTTTAATTGTCGGTGGGCACGCTACCGACTCCTGCATGCGCCTGCTGACCGAAATATCGCGTGAGTGCCCCATTACATCGGGACGCTCACCCGACATCATCGTGCACTATTTCACGCTCGGGCGTGCCAGGCGCGCGCCCACATGCCAAGTGGAAAATTATGCCCCAGATCAGCATTTGCAGATGTGAACAAAATAGAGTGTGTGTTTAATTGGGAGATGGACTGTAAGTGACTTCAGCAGATCACAGGTAGGTCAGTACATTGGAAACATAAGAAACAGGAGCAGGAGTGGACCATATGGTCCAACAAGCCTGCTCCACCATTCAATATAATCATGGCTGATCTTGGGCTTCAACTCCACTTTCCTGCTCACTCCCCATATTTCTAGATTCCCCAAGAGACCAAAAACCTGTCTATCACAGCCTTAAATATCAAACATCCACAACCCTCTGAGTGAAGTAATTTCTCCTCATCTCGGTCCCAAATGCCCAGCCCTTTATCCTGAGACTGTGGCCCAGTGTTTTAGATTCCCCAGCCAGGGGAAACAAGATCTACCCTGTCAAGCGCCTTCAGAATCTTGAATGTTTCAATGAGATCACCTCTCAATCTTCTAAACTCCAGAGGGACTAGAGGCCCAATTTACTCAGCCTCTCATCATAGGACAACACTCTCACCCCAGGAATCAATCTAGTGAATCTTCACTGTAATGTCTCCAGTGCAAGCATTTCCTTCCTTAAATATGGAGACCAATAGTGCACACAGTACTCCAGGGTGTGGTCTCACCAAAGACCTTTACAATTGTAGCAAAACTTTTTTATTCTTATACTCCAATCCCCTTGCAATAAAGGCCAACATGCCATTTGCCATCCAAATGCTTAATATATCTGCATGCTAATTTTCTGTCTTTCTTGTATGAGTACACCCAAGTCCCTCTGAATAACAGCAGTTTAGCTTATTCTAGAACCCATAATATTTCTTGATATTTTTAACGACTCTAATTGTTAGTCGATATACTATTTACCATTGTTTCAACACTGATTACCAGTTTCATAAGTTGGTTCACTTTTATAGTCATTGTTCCAACTCAACATACCAATGTTGCAAATAATATGAATAGGCTTACAAAGAAACAAGAACTAGAAGCCTGATTGAACATCGGTGTTGGAATGTGAAACAACTCACAATATGTGGAGTTATATTCAAGGAAGTTAAGTAGCAAAGCTTCACACTTCATGCCACATGAGGCAGATATTGTGCTATTGATATATTAGGGGGTAAAATTCAACTCTAGCAGGGGCACAGGAGAACAGTAGCAGACCACCTGTCCATTACACCTCCTGCATGGTTTTCTTTGGGTAATCAAGTAGGAAGTATACCGTGTGGATGATTAGCCCCCAGCCATTTTTGCCTCCCTTGAAGTTGAATTTCACCTCAATCATTCCAGTTAAGATAGATTTCCTTTGCTAGTTTTTTTTTCAATTGACATATTGGAAGTACTGATCAAACTGATGGAGCTGCGGGCTGACAAGTCTCGGGGTCCAGATGAACTTCATCCTAGCATTTTAAAAGGGGTGGCTAATGAGGTAATAGATGCGTTGGTGTTAATTTTCCAAAATTCGCTAGATTCTGGAAAGGTTCCATCAGACTGGAAAGTAACAAATATAACCCCTATATACAAGAAGGAGGGAGGCAGGAAACTATAGGCCAGTTAGCTTGACATCTGTCATGGGGAAGGTGTTAAAATTGATCATTAAGGAGGTTATAGCTGGGCTCCTAGAAAATCTAAAGGTAGTCAGGAAGAGTCAGAATGGTTTGTGAAAGGGAAATCATGTTTAACCAATTTATTGGAGTTCTTTGAAGGAATAACATGGATAAAGGAAAGCCTGTAGACGTGCTGTACTTGGATTTCCAGAAAGCATTTCTGAATAGCATGGACAGAAGATTGGCTGGCTGGCAGAAAACAGAGAGTATGCATAAATGGGTCTTTTCCTGGTTGGAAGGATGTGACAAGAGGAGTACCCAGGGATTTGTGCTGGGACCTCAACGTTTTACAATGACTTAAATGAGGGGAGTGAAGGCATGGTAGCTAAATTTGCAGATGACACCAATATAGGTAGGAAAGTATATTGTGAAGAGAACATAAGGAGGTTCACTAGGTTGATCCAGATATGGAGGGATTTTCTTATGAGGAGAGGTTGAGTAGGTTGGGCCTGTACTCATTGGAGTTTAGAAGAATGAGAGACAACCTTATTGAAACATATATGATTCTTAGGGGCTTGACAGGGTAGATGCTGAGAGGTTGTTTCCCTTTGTGGGAGAGTCTAGGACCAGAGGGCATAATCTCAGAGTAAGGGGTCGCCCATTTAAGACAGAGATGAGGAGGAATTTCTTCTCTCAGAGGGTAGTGAATCTGTGGAATTATTTACTATAGAGGACTGTAGAGGCTGGGTCCTTAAGTATATTCAAGGCTAAGATAGACAGATTTTTAATCAATAAGGGAATCAAGGGCGATGGGGAGAAGGTAAGAAAGTGGAATTGAGGATTATCAGATCAGCTGTGGTCTCTTGATGGGCCAAATGCCCTACTTCTGCTCCAACATCTTATGGTCTTATGGTTGCAGATGGATATAGATAGGTTGAGTGAGTGGGCAAAAATATGGCAGATGGAGTTTATTGTGGGAAAATGTGAAGTTGTTCACTCTGGCAGGAAGAATAAAAAAGCAGAGAATTACTTAAATGGGGAATGACTGCAGAATTCCGAGCTGCAGAGGGATCTAGGTGTTCTAGTACATGAGTCACAAAAAGTTAGTATGCAGGCACAGCAAGTAATCAAGAAGGCTAATGGAATGCTATCCTTTATTATGAGAGGAATTGAACATAAAAGTAAGGGTGTCATGCTTCAGTTATACAGGGCATTGGTGAGGCTGTATCTCGAATACTGTGTGCAGTTTCAGTCTCCTTATTTAAGGAAGGATGTAAATGCATTGGAGGCAATTCAGAGGAGGTTTACTAGATTGATACCTGGAATGAGTGGGTTGTCTTATGAAGAAAGGTTGGACAGACTGGGCTTGTTTCTACTGGAGTTTAGAAGAGTGAGGGGTGACTTGATGAAGTATTGAACAGTATTGACAAGGTGGATGTTTCCTCTTGTGGGTGAGTTCAGAATTAGGGGGCACTGATTTAAAATTAGGGATTGCCCTTTTAGGACAGAGGTGAGGAGAATTTTTTTCTCTCAGAGGGTTGTGTGACTTTGGAGGTGGGGTCATTGAATATTTTTAAGGCAAAGGTAGGTAGATTCTTATTAGGCAAGGGAATCAAAGGTTATTGGGGTTAGATGAGAATGTGGAAATCGAAACACAAGAAGATCAACCATGATATTATTGAATGGCAGAGCAGACTCGACGGGCCGAATGGTCTACTTCTGCTCCTATTTCATATGTTTGTATGTTCTCAATCTCAGACATGTTGTTATAGAGCAGCACCAATCAATAATAAGATGCTTCACCAATGGGTAGAGGGAAAGCCAGGTCTGCCTGATTCTGTGTACCTGCTACAGTGTTTGGTTCCAAGCTGTATGGACAGAGGAAATAATCTCCATACCCCTTAAAAGCTGGATAAATTAACCATTTGCTGACCTTATTATAGAGGCAAGCTCATTGATGAAACAGTTGAAGATAGTTAAGGCTTGGACAATGCACTTTGGGACTCCTGCAGCGATGTCCTGGGGCTTTTGATGATTGCTGGCTTCCAACAACCACAACCATTTCCTCTTGTGTCAGTTATGACTTCAGCCACTGAAGAGACTCCAACCTGAATCTCATTGACTTCAGTTTTACTCGGGTTCCTTGATGCCATACTCAGTCCAACGCTGCCTTGATGTCAGGCACAGTTCACTCTCAACTCACCTCTGGAAAGTCCATGGACAGAATTTTGCCGTCAGTGAGCAGGGGGCGGGGCCTGCTCGCCGACACGTAAAATGATGCGGGATGATGTTGGGCGGAACCCCCGACGTCATCCCGCCCCATTTAACTTTTTAGGAAGGCGGAGGCGCAGCAAAATCAGCTGCGGGCCCGCCGACCTGTCAATGGCCACTTGAGGCCATTGAAGGGTCATTTAAAGAATTAAAAGGCCTGCTCGTCCAACCTTAAGGTTGGCGGGTCGGCCAGGAGCCTCAGCGGCAAATAGATAAAACATGAAACCTCATCCAGCGGCGGGATGAAGTTTCATGTCGGGTTTAAAAATGTTTAATAAACTTATTAGGTAAATTATGAACATGTCCCATCTCATGTCACATGAGGGGGCCATGTTAGGGAATTTTTTTTTCTATTTTTAGTTGTGCGCTCTTTCGTTTGCATGCGCGAAAGAGCGCACTCTCGCTTTTGGGGAATCCCCCCCCACCCTGCCCACACAGGGAGCGCATAGCGCTTCCCGCCGGACGTCACGCTGGGCGGGCCTTAATTGGCTCGCCCACATAAAATGGCGGCGGGGCCCGCTTTTCCGGCAGGGATCAGTTTCCCGCCCGGCGGAGATTGGGTCGGGCCCGCCCACCCGACAGGCAGAAAATTCTGCCCCATGTTTCGAGCAAGGTCTACAGACAACTGGCCCTGACAGAACCCAAACTAAGCATTGATGAGCAGGTTATTGGTTAGTAAGTGCCTCTTAATAGCACGATTGAAGACTCCTACCATCACTTTGCTGATGATTGAGAATTGGCTGATGGTTGGGAATAGGCTGTTGGGAATAGGCTGAAATAGGGAAACAGGGGTGAATTGGCTAGAGTGGAATTGCCCTAGTTTTGGTGAACAAACATGTCTGATTTGTGCTATACAGTGAGAACTGGTGGAGGCTGCCAAACCCCATTTCACATAACACATTAACAAGAAGAGACTTTCCCCTTCCAGTCTGAAATTGGGATTTAAAGGAATAGCGTCATTACAAATGACAGCAAATAGATACCAAGCTCGAACATCTCAATTACCGAAAAAATAATGGAGCAAACTGGTACAAGAAAGCTGATTTCTTTTGGTAAGCAGCTGAGCCCTGGGAGATATTTTTCAAATCAATCTCCACCACAGCATCCTAGATTTTATTTGAGGTACATTAATACATGATGTAGTTTTGTTATATATATTGCTGTGCCCTCAATTTGATGGCACCAATGACTTCCATTATATAACATCTTTAACACATTAAAACATCCCAAGGTACTTCACGGAAGTAAGTATCAAGGAAATTTTAGCATCAAATCACATGTGGAGCTATTAGGACAGGTGACCAAAAGACTGGTCAAAGAGGTAGCTTTTAAGGAGTTTCTTAAACGAGGTGAGAGAGGTGTAAAAATTTAGAGAGTGAATACCAGAGCTTAGGGCCTTATCATCTCTGAAGGCACAGCCACCAATGTAAAGCAATGAAAATCTGCGATGTGCAACAGGTCAGAATTGAGTGTTGCAGGGACCTTGGAGGGATTGCAGAGATAAGGAGAGGGCAAACCCACCGAGGGATTTGTAAATGCTGTTGGTTTCAAGCTGCATGCTGCTCATTGAACCACATTATGTTCCTTTATGACATTATTCCCGCAGGTTTATGAAGAAACAGTTTGCAATAGATTACAGAAAAATTCCATTCAACAATAAATGTGCATTGTACACCTGTGTTGATACACCAAGGCGAATCCCAATTGGAATTACTGCGACGTGGTTAAAGGAGTTTGGACATTATCTCCATCTGTAGTTTTTCAGAGACACCCGTTTTAAATTGGCTTGTCAGTGTGGCTTTTCCTTCCCTCTATGCTCGCTGTCCAAGTCCGGTCCATCACAGGCTCTTTTGCATCAACCACCAGAGCTGCACAAATGGACAAGATTTAATTTCAACATCAAATCCATTTTGCAAACCGTGAATTGACAGCACCTCCACTCGGACAAACCCAGCCGGCCTGATCTGCCCAGTAGTGAACCTTTAGGACAAATTAAGGGAAAAGGAATGACAAACGAGCAATGGCAACTAATCAATAAACGACAAGAGTTCGAATCTCCCAACCATCCTGATGCAACAGCACCCTGCAAAGACTTCAAGACTGTGGAATGGCCCCAGGAAGGAAAGAAACACAAGACATTCTGAAAATTAGATTTTATTTACTTAAATTATCATTACCTTGCCAACAATGTAAAGAAATCTTCATTAAAATTCGCCAGCACTAATTGTAAAATAAAACATGAAATGTACACAAATCAAATTATCAATAGTGTAAGACTGCAACCCTACTCATAACTTTATTCTGAGAATATAATGGTTGTTAATACAGCAAAATAAACAAATGTCTTTTTTATTTTATTTATGTAATTGTGCCCTAATCGCTTTTAAATGTTCAGTTGATGCTTCTCTAACTTGATAAAATTCTTCAATCAGAATTTTTGATTCTGATTTTCTTTTTATCCATAAATTCTCAGATCAGCTAACAATCCGCAGCCATTAAATCAAAGTAGGTCCCAACAGTAAGAGGCGCTTAATGTTAACACTCTGTATGGTAATCAATATTTTTGCCCTACTTGCTGAGGATATTCATCTGTCAGTGCCCATAAATCGGAAATGTTTTATCATGTAACATCAGGATCATTGGTTAATATTTGCCCTTCTTTGTTTGGGGTCATCACACACAAATCTCCACTCCTGAAACACAACCATAACTTGGCCTCCTACACTGTTCCAATGAAACTTAACAGACAAAGATTGAGGAACAGCAGCTCATCTTTCAATTAGACATTTTACAATGTTACGGGTGTACATTCAGTTCAACAATATTAGACATAACCATTGATGCCACTTTTTCAGACAGCTGTTGTTTTTAAGCTCCTCTAGACCCAGCTATTGTTCTTTGCTTGTTCCAGTAACAACCTGTTTTACCTTGTACCATCATCCCTTTTGTCATTTAATCACTTCTGTCTTACAACCTATCACTGCCCTTCCCTTTTGTTCTCCACCACCCCCACCCCATCCCCACTCTTTCCCTGCCTCTGGGCTTGCTTCAAACCTGTCACATCTCCAACTTCTTCCAGTTCTGACAAGAGGCCATCGACCTGAAACACTGGGCAGAATTTTACCAGGTAGTTAGTGGATAGATTCTAGGCGTCACACTTCAAGGAAGATACAAAGACCTTAAAAAGGGTCGGAGGAGGTTTACCAGGAGGTTTACCCCACTGCTCGTCCACCCGGCTTTAATCTCCCGCGGCGACAGTGGGCCCTTTTAAATCATTTCCGGACAAGGCAAGGCCTCTGTGCAGCCGCCCAACATTCGTGGGATCACCAAGACCATCCAGGCTGCAGCTGTGGTGCAGTTCAAACAAAAACTCATATTGTCGAGGAATGTCCACTGACTAAACTTGAAGGCGGGCTTAAAGAACTCCATCTAGCCACTGACAAGGCTACTGCTTGGCTCTGTGACTGTGCACACACTAAATACAATACCAGGACATCACCAGGAATGAGGGACATCAGTTATGAGGAGAGTTTGGAAAAGTTAGAACTGTTCTCCTTGACAAGAAACTAAAGCCTTTAACAATCTCAGGACATATAAAACACCTCACAGCCAATGAAATACTTTTGAAGTGTAGTCACTGTTGTAATGTAATAAATACAGCAGCCATTTTGCACACAGCAAGCTCCCAAAAACAGCAATGCAATAATGACTGGATAAACTGGTTTTGGTCAGGTCACCAGAGATAACTCTGCTGCTCTCTTCCAAGCTTGGATTTCTTAGGTGCACCTGAGAGGGCAGACATGGCTGATGTTTAACATCTCATCTGAATGACAGCACCACCAACAGTGCAGCACTCCCTCAGTGCTGCTGTGGAGCGTGGTCTAGGCATTTGTGCTCAATCTCTGGAGTGGGATTTGAACCCAGAGCCTTCTGATTCAGAGGCTGGGAGAATGCTACCTAATGAACCACGGCTTGCTCTTGAAGCAGAGCCAGTTAAGAGGTGATCTAATGGAGGTTTTCAAGATGATGAGAGGTTTTTGAAAGGGTCTAGACAAAGAGAAATATTCTTGCTGGCGAGATGGTCGATAGATAAATAGTGGTCACAGATTGAAAATCAGTGCCAAAAGATTTAGACAAGATGAGGAGAATGTTTTTATTCACTCACAGTGTTGTCGGGATCTGGAACGCTGTACCTGAGGAGGATAATCATTTTCAAAGGGATTTGGACAGGAGGAACTCACAGGGTAACAGACAAGAGTCATTCGGACTCGAAACGCTAACTCTGTCTTCCTCTCCACAGATGCTGTCAGACCTGCTGAGTTTTTCCAGCAATTTTTGTTTTTGTTTCAGATTTCCAGCATCCGCAGTATTTTGCTTTTTAAAAGAGCTGCAGTGTTGGATTAAGCACGACTGCTGTTTCAAAGAGCCATCACAGGCACAAAGGGCTGAATGGTCTCCTCCTGTGCACTGAGCTTCTATGATTCTACAATTCTATCAGTCCTGTGCCTCTTTCTTGAACTCCATCCAGGCCTTCATTACATCTCTCGTGTCTTTGTGACTTAACCTCTCGTTTAACACCAAGGAAAAGAGAACTGGGGGGAAGGGGAAAACTTTCAATGGGGTTACCTTTTGAGTTGCCACTGAACAAAAAGTTTCCGATTTTGTCTGTGTTTTCTTCCCACCGTTACTGCCTTATCTCTGCACCCAGGGCTGTCTAGACAGATCTGACACCGGGATATTCTGTGTTAATTAAATACTTACCTTGGCAAAAATAATGGCTAAAGGTGGACCAATTGTGTCAGCCTTCACCAAGATTAAAACACATCCCTGGAGGTGTGAGATGAATAATTCACTTTAAACTGACGGCCAATAATGTTATATTTTAGTGTTGCTATACATACCAAAGAGTGCTGACTATGCCTGTACTTTTTAAATCAAAAGACAAAAGATTTTTGCACCCTCTGAATTCAGGAGTGCTGTTATTTTCTCATATTATTCATATTGCTGAATCCTGTTGCATTCAAAGCCCAGGATTATTAATAATTACAAACACGTATACAGCCTCTGAAGCCACATTCTCTCCATCACAAAGATGACTCATTTCAACCCCTGTGACATTACCCTTGCTTTAGCCCATCCATGACTGAAACTCTCATCCATTTGCCCCTTTCAGACACAACTTCTCCAATGTTTTCCTGACTGGTCTCCATAGTGCTTACTACACACATTTTTTGTTTTATTTATTCTCGGACTCTGGGTGCCATTGGCAGGTCCCACATTAATTGATGGAGGTGTGGTAGCATAGTGGCTATGTCACTAGTCTAATAATCATGCAGCCTAATGATATTATTGGGGGGTGGCTGTGATACACTTTGGAAGGAGTAATTTGACAAGGAAGTATTCAATGAACGGCATGACAGTAGGACGTTCTGAGGAATAAAGGGACCTTGACGTGTGTGTCCATAGATCTATGAAGGTGGAGGGGCATGTTAGTGGGGTCGTGAAAAAGGCACTTGCCTTTATCAATCGAGGCATAGATTACAAAAGTAGGGAGGTCATGTTGGAGTTGTATAGAATCTTGGTGAGGCCACAGCTGGAGTACTGTGTGCAGTTCCGGTCGCCACATTATAGGAAGGATATGATTGCACTGGAGGGGGTGCAGAGGAGATTCACCAGGATGTTGCCTGGGATGAAACATTTAAGTTATGAAGAGAGGTTGGATAGGCTTGGGTTCTTTTCGTTGGAGCAGAGAAGACTGAGGGGCGACCTGATCGAGGTGTACAAGATTATGAGGGGCATGGACAGGGTGGATAGGGAGCAGCTGTTCCCCTTAGTTAAAGGGTCAGTCACAAGGGAGTATAAGTTCAAGGTGAGGGGCAGAAGGCTTAGGGGGGATGTGAGCAAAAACTTTTTTACCCAGAGGGTGGTGATGGTCTGTAATGCCCTGCCTGGGAGGGTGGTGGAGGCAGGTTGCCTCACATCCTTTAAAAAGTACCTGGATGAGCACTTGGCACGTCATAGCATTCAAGGCTATGGGCCAAGTGCTGGTAAATGGGGTTAGGTAGGTAGGTCTGGTGTTTCTCACGTGTCGGTGCAGACTCGATGGGCCGAAGGGCCTCTTCTGCACTGTGTGATTCTGTGATTCTGTGATATGATGACCTGGGGAATTTAATTTTTCAATGTGCAGGGTTACGGGGAAAAGGCAGGAGACTGGCACTAAGTTAAAATGCTCGGAGCAGACATGATGGGCCGAATGGCCTCCTTTTACACCATAACAATTCTGTGATTCTGTGATCTCTACAACTGAAGGGTTTTCTGCTGGGGATTCAGGATGAACCAGGTTTTGTGGGCGATTGGAGTTACTAACAGAGTAGATCAGCTTTCGTTCCCCAAAGTCTTTACAGTTTAACAGAAGTTTAGTCTTGTATTTGAGCTGTTCTTACTGTACACTCTGTGCTTAAATTCCAGCCCCTGTCCTTTCTGACCCACACACACATGGGCTCAGCAAGCAAAAGAACACCAGTCAATGGGCGGATTCACCCTGAATTTGCCCTAAGTGCGGTAGCGGGCGGGTAAAACGTTTTACCCGCTGGCCGCGATGGTGGGTCTTCAAGCCATATTGTCCCAACCCACTGCATTACTTATGCATTCCCGGGAAACACGCCGTTTCCATGCTGGGCGGGCTCTCGTTTTCCCGCCCCCATCACTTCACTGCTTCATCATGCTGGGGGCCATGTTTAAAGCCCAGCTGCACGCAAACATCTGGGTGCTTCCATCTTGTGGCTGCTGCAGGGAAGATGTCCACGAAAGGCAAATATACCACAGCCCCCAGGTTTAATGATGTGGAACACCATTTGGATGCCGTGGAGGCCCATCGTGATGTCCTCTACCCCATTCTGGCTACAGGACGGACAATGGCAACACCAATCCAGCATGGCAGGAGGTGGCAGTGGTGGTCAGTGCCAATGCAGCACAGAAGAGATTGGCCATCCAATGCAGATAGAGGATGAATGACCTCATCTGTGCCGTCAGGGTAAGGCAAACATCCCATCACTCTAAACTCACACATTCAAGTCCATCACACATTCACTGGCATCTCACTCACTGCCAGCTCAAGGGACATCACCACCCATTCTCACACACACACCCTCCCATCCCCATCTGGCCTCATCTCCTCTGGAGACTGCCTCCTCAGTCCTCACCATCTTGAGGCCAATTGCACAGATCAACATGTGCCCCCCACACACACCCTGGGATACCCCACTTCCCCAGTACAGCTCTTGTCCTACAACCTCTTCCCTTGCCTGAGGCCACCTCTCCCCCTTCCCTGAGCAAGCCCTTGAAAAGCCACCTACATGTGACCGATCAGGTAGGTAGAGACCTGCCTGTGAGCCCCCCTAAAAGTGATGTGGTGCTGCCTGTGAAGCCTGACGCTGGTGACTGTGAGTGCTGACCGAGGCAAGGTAGGCAAACAAACCTCGATGTCCCAAGTGAAGTGCAGCCCACCAGTTGCTAATGTGCTGTTGTGAAACACGTCTCTGATCTTCATATGCATTTGATTTTGCTATTGCAGATATGCCAATTAATCATTAAACACAATTAATTTGTTTTTAGAAATTGTCCTTAATTTGTATTAAACTTGTCAACAGAATTCATTCTCTCACATCTTTCAGTGTCACGTACTTGGGACGCTGATAGTAACTTGCATTTATAGAACACCTTTTAAGTAATAAAATCTCTCCGGGCTCTTCACAAGAAATGAATCAATCAAAAGTTGGGGCCAGACCGAAACAGGACATAATCAGACTGGTGAACTGGTCATAGAGGTAGGAATTTGGGAGCATCGTACACTAGGAGATCCTTTGAATCCAAGAGGCTGGTGAGGGTGGAAGGTGAAGACAAGGGGGAATCACACCATTGTTATGGGAGGGGTTAGAGCTGAAGTGGGGGAAATGGAACAGACACAGTCAAGGATCCTGTCAACCATGGTTGGGGGGGGTGCATTTTGTTGAAGATAATTGAAAACCTATCAGAAGCATTGGGGTGGAAGTTTGTATCATCAGAACAGATGCAATGGAGACGGAGAAACAAAAGGGATGACAGGGAGTGTAGCCAAGGCAGCTGGGGGAGACACCGAGCTGGATTTTATGCTGAGGGTGGGCTCACTGCACCCCATTGTAAATGTCAGGGGCGAGCTTGCCTCTGCTTAGTCGACTCGCCCTACTGTAATTTTTCGGGCGACAGCCTTCTCACAAGTGTGAGGCATGAATTCTATCCGTCTCCAGGAGGACCCCCAGCCTCATAGAGCAGCCAACCAATCAGAGACCAGCAACTCTGCACACAGGCAGTGCCAAGCAGGAGCCGTGGTCACTGCTGGAGCCTTTGGTAGGCCAAAGAGGAATGGACCCGGGCATTCAGTCACAACCAGGACCTTGCTGGGGAGAGACAGACAGGACCTGGCTGGAGAAAAATTGAGCTGAGATAGGAAGAAGTTAGTTCATAGGGTCTGAACCAGCTGAAATAATATGTCAACCAGGGCAGTCCTGTCTATGGATCTTGGGAAGGGGGTGGGGGTGGGCTGTTCGAAGTTGGGGGACTATTAGGTTGGAGCCCTTGAAGAGAGGATCTTGAGAGGAGGTGACAGACCTGAAGATGATGGCTTGATGTTCAGTGGGGTGGTCATAATCCAGGGGGAGGTAAAAGGAGCTGCCTGAGAGTTGGCGTTTGCCTCTGAGAAGCAGAGCTCTGTTTGCAAACCCTTGAAAACAGATTTGATGACAATGTTAGGGTTGGACCTGAGAGAAAGGAATGTAGCAAGTTCAGATGTAGACAGGTTAGTGTGATTGAGAGCAACAAGAGAAATTGAGAAGGCTGACAGTTCTCAATGTAAAGGACAAGCGAGGTGTTGTTTAAGAGAGAAATCAAGAGCAAGAGTGTGGGGCGATACACACCATTGAGAGTGGGTCTCAGTGAGAATAGAGGGTCGAGGAATGCTGAATATCATGGAGATGTCTGTAATCATGGGTGGATCAGAAACGTGAAGGGTGGAATTTCAGTTGAGAGCCACATGGAATAAGTTGGAGCCAGGGACAGCTGTGGAGGAAGGAGAGAGGGAGGTTTTGTAGATACCTGATCAAGCGCGAGAGAAAAATAGAAAGCAATGAAGTGGAGCAAGGTAGAAGAGACAAATGGAGATCCCATCAGAGAGAAGAACAGAACTTCGTCGTATGGGTTTGGAAGTGAAGTGGCAGTGAATTAAACACTAAGGCAAAAGCAAAAGACTGTGGATGCTGGAAATCTGAAATACATTCAGAAAATGCTGAAAATACTCAACAGGACTGGCAGCATCTGAGGAGAGAGAAACAGAGTTAATGGGCTGAATTGTATGAGGTGCTGTCCCCACCCCCCTGGCTAAGAGGTCGGGGAAGAATGCTGCCCCACAATCATTCAACGGCTGTTAATAGGCTCAAGGTGGTATTTCTGGCCTTCAGGGTCAGAAAGCCCCAGCTCAGAGAGCTGCCAGCCAATCAGAGGCCAGCAGCTCTCGATGTACGCCAGCAGGAGTGGTGGCCACTGCCGGAACTGCACTCGGACAATGAACAGACGAGCAGCGATGGATCAGAACCCATGATTTGAGAGGCCATTATGGGAGGACATACATTGGGGGGGGGTCGATACACCTTTGGGAGGTGGGGTTCCCCTCGATGGGCACAGAGGACCAGCAAAGGAGAGATGCCCTCCCCGCCCACCACCAGTTCGAGCATGGAAACCTGCATTAATTGCCCATTTAAGGGCCTCAATTGACCAACTGGTGGGCAGGCTGCCCGACACCATCACCACCGCTGTCATAATTGCGGAGGGGCAGGGGCAGGCGGGTCAGCAGCTGGTAGATTGCCCACTGGATTCAACGTGCCTCATGCCTTCAAATCCACTGACAGGGGAGTATTAAATCCAGCCCAACATTTCAGTTCAATGACCTTTCATCATCACCTGTACATCTTTGGATCTAGCCTATTGTATCCACAGCTCACAGTGTGGTCTTCTCTATACTGTGGGGGGGGAGACCAAACGCAGATTGGGTGACTCTTTTGCAGAACATCTCCATTCAGTTGACAAACATGACCCTGGGAATCCAGTCATGTTAATTCTCCTCTTCTACAAGATTCTTGTTTCAAGTCCGGCTCCAGGGGTTGAGTAGAAAAATCGAGGCTGACACTCCAGTGAGGGACTGAGGAAATGCTGCTATCCTGTTCCAGGTGCTGTCTTTCAGATGAGATATAAAAACTGCTCAGGTGCAGGGGAAAGATCTCATGGTACTATTTCAAAGAAGAGCAAGGAGTGTCCTGTTCAATATTTATCCCTTGATTAACAGTACAAAAGCAGATTATTTAGTCATGATTGCATCGCTTTTTGTGGGGGGCTTTGCTCTGTGAAAATTAGCTGCTGTGCTTCCTACCTTAGAACAGTACTACTCTCCATTGTCTATAAAGTGCTTTGAGACATCTGCTGGTCGTGAAAAGTGCTATATAAGCGCAAGTCTTTTCTTCTCTTTTTAACTTTTTCAAGTTCTGACGAAAGGTCATTGACTTGAAAGGTCAGTTCTGTTTCTCCCTCCGCAGATGCTCTTTTACCTTCTGCGTATTTCCAGCATTTTCTGTTTTTATTTCTGATTTCCTACATCTTCAGTATTTTGCTTTTGTTTGAGTGTTGAGGTTTTTAAAGGAGACAGAAACTGGTAGTGAGGTGTTTAGACAGGGAATGCTGAGATGTTGGGTTGAGGCAGCTGATAGCTCTGCTTAAAAACAAAAAACTGCGGATGCTGGAAATCCAAAACAAAAACAGAATTACCTGGAAAAACTCAGCAGGTCTGGCAGCATCGGCGGAGAAGAAAAGAGTTGACGTTTCGAGTCCTCATGACCCTTCAACAGAACTGAGTAATATTAGGAGAGGGGTGAAATATAAGCTGGTTTAAGGTGGGGGGGTGGGGGGAGAGAAGTTGGGGGTGGGGGGTGGTTGTAGGGACAAGCAAGCAGTGATAGGAGCAGATAATCAAAAGATGTCACAGACAAAGGAACAAAGAGGTGTTGAAGGTGGTGATATTATCTAAACGAATGTGCTAATTAAGAATGGATGGCAGGACACTCAAGGTACAGCTCTAGTGGGGGTGGGGTGGAAAGACTAACGGGGCATAAAAGGTATAGATTTAAAAATAATGGAAATAGGTGGGAAAAGAAAAATCTATATAAATTATTGGAAAAAACAAAAGGGAGGGGGAGGAAACGGGGTGGGGGTGGGGATGGAGGAGAGAGTTCAAGATCTAAAGTTGTTGAATTCAATATTCAGTCCGGAAGGCTGTAAAGTGCCTAGTCGGAAGATGAGGTGCTGTTCCTCCAGTTTGCGTTGGGCTTCACTGGAACAATGCAGCAAGCCAAGGACAGACATGTGGGCATGATAGCTCTGCTTACAGTGGTTGGGAGAGCGGATACAGAGAAAACTAGAGTCAAGGGCTTCAGTTGTGGAAACCCTAGGTTTCCTGATTTACTTCAGGCAGCCTCTGCTATTCAGTTTTTGAAAATCTTGCTCGCAGAAGCTTTGAAACATGACCTGATCAGGCTACAAGGCGGTAATTTTTTAGGTATTAATTTACAATCTTATTTCCGCACCTTGCACAAAAATTGGACAAGGTTGAAATATTTCACCTTAAACAAGAATATACTATTACAGTGCAGCCTCTAGGAGGTCCCATCCGATAAGATTACTTCCACCTTTAAACTCACAAACCATCGCCTAACATGATTATGCTTAGATAGAGCCATGGATGTTTGAAAATTTACAATACTTAAAAGAGAAAATTTTTAAGGCAGGAGTGTGAAATAAGTCCCCCCCACACCCACCCACCCCACACCCACCCTCACCTATTCCCTATCACATAAACCTGTCCATGAAACTGAGGAAGATCAATCCCATTAGCACTCACATCTCCTAATTGCTGGGTTGTCCTGTTTTATTTATGGGGAGCTGGAAGTTTGGGATTGACTGTTCTTACAGTTACCCCATTGGTAAATCCTTATTCAGAGCATCAGGATCTGTTCATATCAATACTGGAGTTTAAAAGAAAAATGGATTGAAATATTACAGAGTTGATTCTCTGAACAGATGCTTCCGGTGAGGAGCATCGCTCATAGGGAATGTTGGTCATGGAGTAAAGTCAGGGTGAAAAAATAAGAATTTTCTTTTATTCATTCATGGGATGGGGGTGGGCCAGCATTTATTGCTCATCCCTAGTTGCCCTTGCAAAGATGGTGGTGAGCTGCCTTCTTGAACCTCTGCAGTCCATGTGCTGTAGGTACACCCACAGTGCTGTTAAGGAGGGAGTTCCAGGATTTTGACCCAACAATAGTGAAGGAGCAGTGATATATTTCCAAGTCAGGATGGTGAATGGCTTGGAGGGGTGAGTTTGGAAGGTGCTGCTGAAGGAGCCTTGGTGAGTTCCTGCAGTGCTTTTTGTAGATGGTACACACTGCTGCCACTGTGTGTCGTTGTTAGAAGGAGTGAATGTTTGTGGATGGGATGCCAATCAAGCAGGACTGCTTTGTCCTGGACGGTGTCAAGCTTCTTGAGTGTTATTGGAGCTGCACTCATCCAGGCAAGTGGAGAATATTCCATCACACTCCTGGTTTGTGCCTTGTAGATGGTGGACAAGCTTTGTGGAGCCAGAAGGTGAGTTACTCGCCACAGGATTCCTTGCCTCTGACCTGCTCTTGTAGCCACAGTATTTATATGGCTAGTCCATTCACATTTTGGTCAATGGTAACTCCCAGGATGTTGGTAGTGGGGGATTCAGTGATGGTAATGGCATTGAACATCAAGTGGCGATGGTTAGGTTCTCTCTTGTTGGAGATGGTCGTTGCTGGCACAAATGTTATTTGCCACTTGTCAGCCCAAGCTTGGATATTGTCCAGGTCTTGCTGCATTTGGACATGGACTGCTCAGTATCTGAGGAGTCGTGAATGGTGCTGAACATTGTGCGATCAGTGGGAATGTTTTATAGCAAACTCACTGCTGCCAGGCTTCCTGACTGAATGTAGCCACACAATGGGAAAGTACTTGCTTTTACATAGCATCATTCAGATGCTCAGGAGATTCCAAAATGGGTCCGAGGATGACACCCTCCTTCTCTTTCCCTGAGTAAGAAGCTCATGAGTTCAAGCCCTGCTCCAGAGACCTGAGCACAAAATTTACACTGACACCCCACTGCAGTCCTGAAGGAGTGCTGCATTGTCGAAGGTACTGTCTTTCAGATGAGACATTAAACCAAGGCCCTGCCTGCCAACTCAGGTGGAGGAAAATGATCCTCTGGCCACTACTCTTTGAAAAACAACAAATCCCTGAGTCCCAGACAAAATTTATCTTCAATCAACATCACTAAAAAAGAGATGATCTAGTCATTATCACATTGCAGTTTGCTGTGCATAAATTGGCTATCATGTTTTCTACAATATAACAGTGATGACAATTCAAAAAAAAATTTCATTGGTGGTAAAGCTATTTGGGATGTCCTGTGGCTGTGTAAGGTGCTATGTAACTGCAACTTTTTCTACTTTTACTGTTATAGAATCATTCCAGCACATGAGGAGGACATTCAGCCCATTGAGCCCATACCGGCGCATCATAGAGTAATACAGTCATTCCCATTCCCCTGTTCTATCCCTGTAGCCCTGAAAACGTATTTCCCTATGATTCTCATCCGATTTCCTTTTAAAATCAATCATTTTCTCCTCTTCCACGAGCCTCCTGGGAGCAAGTTCCAGCACATTCCCACTTGCTGCAGAAAAAAATCCCTTCCTCACATCCTCACTGTATCTCCCACCCAGGAGGAGGGTGAGCGGGGCAATCGGGGGAGCTTGGCGCATACACGTGAGTGCGTGCTTGATAATCTCTCTGAGGCACGGAGCTGCCTCAGGGGGATGAAGAGTTTAAAAAGAAATAAAGAAATAAAAAAATGTTATGAAACATGTTCCCTCATGTGACTCTGAGCAGGGACAAGTTATTAATTAAATTTTTAAAATTTTATTTTATTTTTATTTGCTTTAGGATTGCTCCAGTGCAATACCGAAGGAGTGCTGCGGTGTCAGAGGTGCCACCTTTTGGATGAGACATTAAACCCAGGTTCCCTCTGTCTGCTTGGCTACATGCAAAAGATCCCATAAAGTTATTTTGAAAAAGAGCAGGGGAGTTCTCCGCTGTCACATGGCCAAGATTTACCCCTCAATCGACATCACAAAAATAAATTATCCGATCATTATCACATTGCTGTTTGTGGGAGTTTTTGGTGTGCTCATCTTCTGCTGTGTTTTCTACATTACAACAGTGACTGCACGTCAAAAAGTACCTCATTGGCTGTAAAGTCCTTTGGGATGTCTGGTGGACATCAAAAGTGCTATAAAAATGCTTGTACTTTCTTTTTCATTTTTAGCTTGTACCTGAAACATCTCCTTGGGGATCACTCATTGCTCCATTACAGTTTTTCCTGTCAGTCTTTGGTTCCATTTTACCTTGGTTAGATCCCCTCTAGTCACATTCAGGTTAGCCTTTACCAATTTAGAAGTTTTACTTTAGATTGCTCCTTGCTCTTCCCCATTACTAAATTCAACTTTATGATACAAAGATCATTCTTACCATGTGTTCCCCCACAGACTCTTGGCCACTTGAAATGTAATCAATATTATTAACAAAGCGCCAAGGCATTTTTTTTATGTCCACAGGAACACTGAACCTGCGTTTAACATCCCAACTAAAAGTGGTGTTTATTTGTGTAGAAGGAACTGGGGTGCCCAATCCATCGTTTGGTCCTCAGCTCTCTCTTGGTGTGCAGACAGGAATGAATATATGAGTTCACCTCTTTGCACTTTTGGCAGCTCCAAACACAGCTCATACATCATTCACTCAGATTGGCAAAGCTCCCTCAGGTACCTTGTCCAAATGTTTATTATGAGTGGTGTCAGGATGTAATAGTAAGACGAATCTCCTCTTATACTTAAAGAGGCACATTTGATACAGATCTTGCCTGCACATGTCAACCGGAAGCCTACTCAAACCTTCCACTCATAAAATCAAGCCAATGATCCCAGTGCTTATTACCCAATACTCCCTCCTACATATGATTGTCACTCTGATTACAGATCAGCTGAATATCTATTGGATTTGGAGGTTAGTGATACACACTATAACTAACAGCAGGACGGTCAAACCAAGGACACAAAGAGGAAGGATAAATATTCAGTCAAGCAAATCACTGAAGTGAATACTGCTTTTGACAAATCTACACTTGTTCCTTCTTGTACTCAAGTTACAACAAAAAGGAAAAGCGCTTGTGTTTACAGCCTTAAGCTGAAATCCAGTTTCTGTTTTCCACCAATGTACTGTACTTGTCAATTTGAGGTCACGATTATAAACTGAGACTCAGCCTGTCAGCAATTTCCTGACTCATATTTTAGTCAGATCCATTAAATAGAGAGATTATTGCCATTGAGGGAAATTGCTAAAACATTTGGTGTAAATTAATCAACGACGGGTCGGAATCCTGGAATTTCCGATCTTACCCCATTCAGGAGGCAGCATCGCAGCGTTCAGGAGGAAGGCCCAAGCAAGACCTTCTCAGGTGCAACCAGAGATGGGCAATAAATGTCAGCCTTGCCAGCAATGCCCACAGCCTGAGAACAAAAACCAATGTAGGGAAATGAGCCTAGAAATGAGTACAATTCATGGGTTGGATTCTGCAGTCAACAGCAAAGCAACGGCATTCATCATTGACCTCAGCGAATGCTGCCCACAAGAATCTAGGGATCTTTGTGCCATGTCCAATCATATTAGAGCATTCTCACAGATGGCAAACCAGGAAGTTAAACACCTTGATTATCCTTCTCTTTTGATTGAAACATTTAGATACTGAAATAAATGGATATGATTGGCTTAAGATAGAAGCTAAAATATCATAAACAACATTGAAAAAGTATTTTAAAAATGTAGTTTTTTAAAATCATAATGGAGCAATTTGACATCCCATGAATACAAAATTAGCTTTTCAGGGTCAGTGAGGGTGTTTCGCAGTATTTAGTACATTGTTAACACCCAATTGCATCTCATTCAATGAAGAGTATCTTTCTCAAGGGTTTTTATGGCAAGGTTCACTGCATAAAAGTGGATGTTTTTGTCAATTCACTGATTGATGAGGATTGCACTCCAGAGGAACCTCAATGATGCAGCCTCTGGAGGTGAGTAAAATCCCAGCAATTCTGGATTTCTGTGTTATTCTGCGCATGTACAGACTCCCAAAGTTGCTGTCAGTTTCCGTGGAGCGACAGTTTCACAGCCATTACCATCGCAAAGCATGGGCCAATGTTAATAAACACAGTCCCATTGCAGCTCTATGACATTCCAGCATTAATTATTTTAACAGAGACATGAATCCATTTGGCATGAAATGGTTGGTATCGCGATCAGATTGCTGGACAGGTGAATGCCACGTGAACATGTTTGGCGTTTCTCTGCTAATGTCACCTGTAGTCATTTTCAGTTTACACTCTACATTCCTTCACATGAGTCACGATTGGATACCATAGATAAAGATGAAGGCGAATTCATATACATAAAATAAAGCTTTTTTATTATACTATGCTATGTCTAATATTAGGGGTCTATAAAACTCCTGAAATAACTGCCAGAATTCCCTCGGAAGGAAGGAAAAACCTACATTTCTAGAATGCTTTTCACAACCTCAGCACATCTCAAAGAGCTTTCCTATCTGAAGTGTAATCACTGTTGTACTGTAGGAAACACAGAAGCCAATTTGCAAACAGCAAGCAGCCCTCGAGAGCGCTGTGACAGTGATGAAAAAAGTTGGGATATTATTTGAGGAATAAAGATTGGCCAGGGTACATCGGGAAGAAATGCCTTGCTTTTCTATGAAGTAGCGATCATGAGATATTTTATATCTATCTGGGAGTGCAGACAGGGACTTGGTTTAACATTTCGTCAAAAAGAGTGCACCTCCGCCAATGCAGCACTCCCTCAGTACCGCACCAGAATGTCAGTCTGAATTATGTGCTCAAGTCTCGAATAGGAACTTGAATCATGATCTTGTGACTCAAAGGTAAGGATCCTACCCATTGAACTATGGGAACAGCTATGTGGAAAGACAGGATGTAGTTCTTGAGTCTTGTATTTGTTTTATTACACTTTACCATGCATGGAACTCATCAGTGACAAAGAAAATCTGCAAAAACCCAGAAAAGAACTGTGAATTTTCATTAAACTGTTTTCGTTTGTTAAGTGCAAGGTAAAAATGAGTGAGATTCTTTCAATCCAATTTCAACTGACCGTATCAAGTGAACACAGCGTCCTGACAATGACACAGCACAGTCATAACAATCCCATTGCGTGTGTAGCTAACTTGCTTAATTGGGTTCCTCAGGAGCAGTTACCAAAGAGGAAAAAAAATGAAGGAAATTTTATCCTAATCTCCATTACAGCAAAATGCCAACACATGCCCCAGCTAACCTTCCGCAATATTTTCAGAAGAGTTTTTTTTTCAAACTACTTTGCTGAAACTTGCTTATCTGCATGATTTTCATCTTGACACACTTTACTTTGTTACACTCAAAATGTGAAATCTAAAATGACGGATTACTGCATGGCTGACAAGATGTCGGGCGACTTCTCTGACTATGGTGGCTCCTCTAAAGGTAATAATCATAGTTACCCAATTTGCTGAGTATTTGATAAATAATGTTTCACAAGTTGGCAATCCCACAGTAGCTGCCCATTCAATCCACCCTCGGAAAGAGGAGGAAAGGCTTGCATTTCTATAATGTCTCTCCTAACCACAGGATGGCCCAAAGCGCTTTACAGCCAATGTAGCACTTTTAAATTTAGTCACTGTTTCCTACATTACAGGAAACATGACAATCAATTTGCGCACTGCAAGCTCCCAGAAACAGCAATGTGATAATGACCAGATCATTTTTGTTTACTGTCATTGGCTGAAGGATAAATGTTGACCAGAGCTCAGGGTACAAGGCCACTGCTCTTCTTCAAACTGGTGATATGGGATCTTTTACATCTACCTGAGAGGGCAAATGGGGCCTCAGTTTAACATCCCATCTGAAAGACAGCACCTCCAACAATGCAACCCTCCCTCAGTACTGCGTTGGATGTGTCAGCACAGATTTTGTGCTCAAGTCTCAAGAGAAGGACTTGAACTCAAACTTTATATTCAGAGGTGAGAGTGCTTTTTTTCTCATTCATGGGACGTGGGCTTCGCTGGCTGGGCCAGCATTTATTGCCCATCCCTAATTGCCCTTGAGAAGGTGGTGGTGAGCTGCCTTCTTGAACCGCTGCAGTCCATGTGGTGTAGGTTCCAGGCATTTGAGAGACAACCATATTGCTGTGGGCCTAGAGTCACATGTAGGCCAGACCAGGTAAGGACAGTGCATTTCCTTCCCTAAAGGACATTAGCGAACCAGAAGGGTATTTATGACAATCAACAATAGTTTCATGGTCACCATTAGACTTTTAATTCCAGATTTTTATTGCATTCAAATTCCACTATTTGCCATGGCGGGATTCAAACACAGGTCCCAAGCATTACTTTGATTCTCTGGATTACCAGTCCAGTGAGAATATCACTATGCCACTGCCTCATCCCATGATTGTCATAATTGACACCTAGGGAAACTGCTGTCCTTAAGATTATCAGGAAGCACAACCTCTCCCTTAAGAAGAGCAGAACATTAGAAATTGAGGCAGGAGTAGGCTTTATAACCCTTTGAACCTGCTGTGCTAGTCCCTAAAATCATGGGTGAGCTTCAACATGAACTCCACTTTCCCACATTATCCCCATTTCCCCTTTTTTTAAACTCGTGCATGGGATGTGGACTTCACTGGCTGAGTACAGGTACCAGAGGGACAAAGCATTTTCTTGCCTCTTGGGTACAGTTTCACTGTAGGAACAGGAAGAAATGGCCCACCAAGTCCTTGAGTTAGTTACCAATAAATATCTCAGTAACTTCCCTCTTTGTACTTATGGTGCCATTAGTTTGCCCTAGGTCTTGCACTCCATGAGATCTGTCACATGGGAGTAAGATGCAACTTAACACAAACTACACTACCTTCCCCCGCCACCCTCCACCCCCCACCCCCCACCAACAACCCCGCCATGGTAAGCAACAGGTTGCCTTCTCTCCTCGGTCTGGCCAGAACTAATGCTAATTTCTCTGGAATAAAAATATCCTCAGCCTGCCTCCAACAGCAGATCTGCTTTATACGATAATAAGCATAATAAAATAAATTTATTGATCTCCTTGGCATTGGAGCCACTGAATGCGAGAAGTGGTTACACATAAACTATCATTGTTCCCACACAAATATATTAAATTCCTTCATGCTTTTGATTGCATTAATGGTGAATGCATTAATCACTGGTTGGAAAACAGTAATATATCATGTCTCTTAATAGACTAATTATAGTGCTATTTATGACTTATTTAGTTACACACATAAATCTAGTTATAACTCATTTTTTTAATTAAATGGTGCCTGTGTAAACCATAACCTTGAGTTCATCAAAAACACTGTTGCCTGCATCCTAACTTGCACCAAGTCCTGTTTACCCATCACCCCATATTCTCTGACCTACATTGGCACCCTGTCAAACAACACTTCTATTTTAAAATACTTATATTGTTTTAAAATCGCTTCATGGCCTCTTTCTCTGTAAGCTCCTCCAGCCACACAGGCCTCCAAGATCTATGTCCTCCTCCAATTTGGTCAACTGAGCAAACCTGATTTGCTTTGCCCCAAAATTTGTGACATGCCTTTATCTGTCTGACCCTAAGCTCCAAAATTCCATCTCTAATACTCTCTGCCTCTCTAAATCACTCTGTCTTGTAGTATAAAGGGTTAACAGAATGGATATGCCAATCTATGGGGCACATGTTGATGTGGCACTGATGTCAGGCAGTTATGTGCCAGGCACCGTAAGGAGCAGACAGACAGCCCAGAGGGGTGATGTGCCTTCCTGATTCCTCACTATGTCCATGCTGTAAATATTATAAATAAACTCATTTTTAAGTAAATACCCTGGCACGCCTGTTATTTTTCTTGCTAAAATCCTGGCCTAGCACCTTCCATAAAACCTCATCCTTTAAGATGCTTCTTTAATCCCACATCTTTGACCAAACATTTGGCCACTTGTGGTTCAGTGTCAAACTTTGTTGGATAATCATTCCTATGAAGCACCTTGGGATGTTTTACTATATTATAGGTGTTAGATAAATGCAAGTTGTTGCTTACTGTTGTTGAACTGAGTTTGGAGGTCTTGGTTACTGATGGTTATATGACATTCCTCTGTTCAGGCACTAACTCATTTCTTTTAAATGGTTTAATATCTCTTCAAATATAAAAAGGTCAGAGAAATGCCTCTTGGTCCATTAACAATCAACGATAGTAATTTCCAGCCTTACTTATTCTTTAAGGGGCATGTGATAACACAATTACTAGCTGTTAGTTGGTTGATATCAGTCAAGGGATTATATGATTAGTTACTATGTAGAATATAAGGATGCAAGCTTTTTATCAGCACTGATTACAGATTGCAAATGAGTTAAGTTAAACAATGTGAAAACAAGTCACCTAAAGCAATCCTTTGCAAGACAGAATCTTTCCTGATCCAGCTTGTTGATAATAGTGTTCTCGTACTAAGGCAATTCACAAACACTTATTTTTTTTTACAAAAAAACATACTTTATTCATAAAATATGTAATGATGCATTAGATAACAGTTCAAATTTGACATTACATAGTGTGCAATAGAGTTTGGTTTCGTTCAACACAGCACATGAGGTGCCTCACCACACTTGTCATTGCAGGTTATATCTACAGCATACATTTACATTTCATGTCAAACATCCTCTGGTGCATGCAGCCCGAGGGGTTTTACACATTTCCAGCCCCTCAGTATACTATGGCCTTAGACAGTGGCCTTTCCCCATTGAACCTTGCAGCAGCTGCACCAAGCAAATATATCTAGTCACAATGTTAATAGCCGGACAATTTTTGTCTTACGTGCTCAGAGAAATAAAATTGATGCAATATACATGTATTTTACGATTTGCTACACCTAGTGCAAAAGGGAATCATCTCCTTGTTTCTCGTTCCTCAGGGAGTAATGGAGAATGTTAATGACGGTAGAGAAACATTAAACCTTCTTTTACATCTTCAGTCTCGCTCAATGAAGAAATAACATGACAACAATTGCTAGGGCATGTAAATTGATAACAATTGCAGTTTATGTTATTAGACATACAATCAGGAGCGGCTGGTACGTCAATACAGAAGTTACTTTCTGCCTCCCATGAACATAAGGGCAGAAGAAATAGGGGCAAAAATAGGCCCTTCACACTTCAAGCCTGCTTCGCCATTCAATACAATCATGTCTGATCTGCATCGTCCGCCCGTTCTACAAACCTATTGATGCCCTGTTGCAGTCGATTCGTGTCATCCTCACTTTTTGCTACATTTGCAAGTTTGCTATCACCGGCAAATTTTGAAATTTTACTTTGTATTCCAATATCCAAGCTGTTTATAGATATCAAAAAGACAGTGGTCCTATCACTGACCCTTGGGGAACACCACTGTCTACCATCCTCCAGTCTGAAAAACAACTATTTACCATGACTTGTTGTTTCCTGTTCTTAAGCCAATGTTTTTATCCTGACCCTGACCCTCCCATTCAATGATCCCCAATTTTATTAACCAGCTTTTATGTGGAACTTTGTCAAAGGCTTTCTTAAAAGCCATGTAGACAACAATCAATGCTTTCCCTTCATCAATTTTCTCTGTTACTTCATCAAAAAGTTCAATTCGATTAGCCAAGCATGATCTTCCTTTTACAACTCCAGGCTGGCTCTCCTTAATTAACTCAAACCTCTCCAAGTTTCTGTTGATTTTTTCCCTGATTTCTCAAACCTTACTCACCAGTGATGTTAAACTGACTGGGCTATGGTTACTAAGGACTGTCCTTACAGCCTTTCTTGAATAAGGGTGTCACATTTGCCACTCTCCAATCCTCTGGCACCACTCCTGTATCTAGGGAAGATGGGAAGATTATGGCAAGCCCTTCCATTATCACCATACCCATTTCCTTTAGTAACCTGGGATGCAAGCCATCTGGACCAGGCAACTTATCCACCCTAACCAAAGCCAGGCCTTTCCAGTACATCCGCCCTCTCAATTTTCATCCCATCCATACCGCAACCATTTCCCTTTTTACTGATATTTTGTCAGTATCCTTTTCCTTAGTAAACACTGGTACAAAGTACTCGTTAAATATTCTTGCCTTGCCCTGTGCCTCCAAACGTACATCAGGTTTTCTGTCCCTAAATAGGCCCTACCTGTCCTCTTACTGCCCGCTTACTATTTATATGCTAGTAAGAAGATTTTTGGGCTCCTCTTTATTTATGTTAACTGCTGTCCTGTTTTCATATTCTCTCCTTGCCAGTGTTATTTTCCTCTTCACTTCCCTTCTCAACTTATTCTATTTATCCTGGCTCTCACTTGAACAGTTCACCTGGCAATCATTATGGACCTTCTTTATATGTTTCATCATGTTATCTTTCTCCCTCATTTTCCAAGGAGTCCTGGCTTTGGTTCCCCTTTTTTTTGCCTTTGCTGGAATGTACCGACCCGTAATTGAAACATCTCCTTCTTAAAAATCACCCATTGTTCCATTACAGTTTTTCCTGTAAATGTTTGGCTCCATTTTACCCTGGTTAGATCCCCATTCATCCCATCTCATTGAAGTCAGCCCACTTCCAATTTAAAAGTTCTCCTTTAGATAGCTCCTTGCTTTTCTCTATTGCTAATCTAAACCTTAAGATACAATGATCACTTTTACCCAAGTTAAAAGCAAAATACTGCGGATGCTGGAAATCTGAAACAAAAACAGAAAATGCTGGAAAAACTCAGCACATCTAACATCATGTGTGGAAAGCAAAAAAAGTTAACATTTCAAGTCCATATGACTCTTCAGAGCTAAAGAAAAGTAAAAATGTGATTCAATTTATACTGTTTAAGGGGATGGAGCAGCGTTCTGCTCTCTGACCTTAATGCCACCATCAGCACCTCCTTTAGCCAGCACCACTATCATTAACACCCCTTTGTCCTTTTGTCCGTGACATCTCTGGCAATCTCTCCTTTGCCTCCACCTATCGCTGGCCTTCTATCCAGCTTCACCTGCTCCACCCCCCTTAAACCGTATAAATTTAATCACATTTTTACTTCTCTTCAGCTCTGAAGAAGAGTCATACGGACTCGAAATGTTAACTGCTTTTTTTCTCTCCACAGAAGCTGTTAGAGCTGCTGAGTTTTTCCAACTTTTACCCAAGTGTTTCCTCACAGTCATTTGACCAACCTCTCTCTCCAGCAACAAATCCAGCAATGCCTTCTTCCTAGTTGGACTGAGAACATAATGGTCAAGGAAGTTCTCCTGAACACATTTCAGAAATTCTTCCCCCTCCTTACCCTAACGTTATCCCAATCGATGATTCAATGAAGATGCCCCAGTTCTTACACCATCTCTGTGATTTCCCTGCAGATTCTCTCCTCTATGTCCCTTTCTCTCTCTCTCAGCATTTGGAGGCCTCTGGAATGCCTCCGGCAATGTGATCAGTTTCCTTTTGCTTCTCAACTCGAACCAAATGGATTCTCTTGCTCCCTCAAGGACATCCCCTCTTTCCAACACGACACTGTCTTCTCTAATCAGTACTCTCACCCCACCTCCCTTTTTTTTCCTTCCCTATATTTTTTAAGCATGTCGTATCCTTGAATATTAATCACCCAGCTCGCACCATTTTAAGAGGCTTTTCCATTATGGCCACTACATCATATTCCCATGTAACAACCTGTGCTTATTGCTCACCAATCTTATTCACCATACTTTGTGCATTTACATACATGCACTGTAAACCTATATTTGTATTCCCTCGTAGTCCTTCTTAGTCTGCTGCTATCTAATATGGCACAACTTCCTTCTCTAGTACTGCCCAAAACTCTCGGTCCTTTATGCCCCTATTCCACTTTTCTATATGCTGGTACTCACCCACCGGCCAATTTAGTTTAAACCCTCTCCAGCTGCTGTAATGGCTTAATGCCCTTACCATGCCGCACTCCTTCAGCACTGAGCTGGGAGTGTCGGTGTGGATTTTGCGCTCAGGCCTCTAGAGTAGAGCTTGCACCCACGGCCTTCGGACTCCAGGATGTGAGGGCTAGCCACTGAGCCAAGGCTGACACCCAAATAACAACAGTGGCTGCGTTTCAGAGTAACTCATTATATCTGCAGTGTTTTAGGTGTTTCTACCAAACATGTTAAGGTGCTAAATATGGCAAGATTTTCATAGAAAAACAGTGGTTGATGAAATATAAGCCAGCTTCTCTATCATGTGGCAAAATATCAAAATACAAACAACGCTTAATTATAGCTTAATTTTCCAAATGCCAAAGTAATTTAATTTAAAGAATGATTTAAACAGAAAAGTGGGCAATGGGTGTTAATGACGTGACAAACAGATATAAAGATCTGGATCAATCGAGTGGCTATCACCGCAGGCTTGTGTTGATAATGGGTACCTGAGTGCTCGAGATCCTGATTCACGAGGGCGAAACAGCAGTGGATCCGTCAAATCAGCAGGATTACAAATGGGAAATAATATAAACACTCATAACAAAAACTACAACAACAACTTGCATTTATATAGCACCTTTAACATAGCAAAATGTCCCAGGGTGCTTCGCAGAAGTGATATCAGACAAAATTTGACACCAAGCTGCATAAGGAGATATTAGGCTAGATGGCCAAATACTGGGTCAAAGATGTAGGTTTCAAGGGGCATCTTAAAGAGGGAAACAAGTAGAGAGGAGGAGAGGTTTACAGAATCACTGAATCTTTACAGTGCAGAAGGAGGCCATTCAGCCCTTTCAGTCTGCACTGGCCCACTGAAAGAGCATTCTTCCTAGTCCAACTCCCCTGCCTGAGCATAGGTCTGAACATCCACGTTTCAAAGGTCCCTATTTTCTTCGCAGATCTTTATTTATTGTCCAGGGTTCTGAGTGAAGCAAGCAGGAAACTGGATAGAATGTAGCATCTTATGAGGCATTTTTCCTTGTTACAAGTTGTGTTTTTTCGTTGTCAACAAATACGTCATCTTCACAAAATTACTTCCGCCTACCTCTATCCTTTTTCTGACTTCAGCATTGCATCCACCATCTTCTGTTATCATTTGTGCTAAATAGACAAACTTATAGGCCAGGGTTTTCCTGTCGGTGAGTGGGGGCGGGGCCTGCTCACTGACGCGTAAAATGACGCGCGGTGATGTCGGGCGCAACTCCCGACGTCACCGCGCCCCATTTAAATTTTCAGGTAGTCGGGGTCTCAGCGAAATCAGCTGTGGGCCCACCGACCTGTCAATGGCCAATTGAGGCCATTGACAGAGTAATTTAAGTAATTAATGGAGCTGCTCATCCAACCTTAAGGTTGGCGGGCAGGCCGGGAGCCCTGGCGGGCATTAGAAAAAGAGTGAAACCACATCCACGGGCGGGATGAGGTTTCATGTAGATTTTTAAAAATTTAATTAAAGTCTTTTAAAAAGTTATGGACATGTCCCAACTCGTGTGACAGTGTCACAATGAGGGGACATGTCAGGGATTTTTTTTTCTCTATTTTTAACAGTGGAGACGATCTCCCTGAGGCAGCACTTAGCCTCAGGGAGATGAGTGCGCTGTTTTGTGCGCATGCATGAAAGAGCGCACTCTCGGGTTTAGGGATTCGCACCCCCCCCCACCCGCACAGGGAGCGCATAGCGCTTCCGTGCAGACATCACGCTGGGTGGGCCTTAATTGGCCCGCCCACGTAAAATGGCAGCACACCCCCAATCGGGGGTGCTGATCGGAGGCGCGCCCCTGCGCACCCGCTCTTCAACTACCCCCACTGACGGGGAGAAAATCCTGTCCATATACTTGTTCCAGTGTGACACCATCCACTGCAATCTTCACTCCAGTTTTTTTCTAATGTAGGGAGAGGAATTCCAGAGCTGATGGCCCAGGCAGCATCAGGGCCACCAGTGGTGGAGCGCTTAAAATCAGGGAAGCACCAGAGACCAATATAGGTGAACAAACACAGGGGTGACAGGTGAATGGGACTTGGGTGCAATTGAGGATACGGGCAGCAGAGTTTGGGATGAGCTCAAGCTTATGGATATTGAAAGCCAGAAGGCCAGCCAGGCAAGAATTGGAGTAGTCAAGTTTAGAGATTATAAAGGCATGGATGGGGGGGTTGTATCTCAAATCATGGCCATCTCCAGCTTCCACTCCCTCTGTTGTTGTGACCTGGAATGCACTTCCTGAAAGGATGGTAGAAGCAGATTCAATAATAACTTTCAAAAGGGAATTGGATATAAATTTAAATAGGGGAAACTTTGCAGGGCTTTGGGGAAAAGGGTAATTGAGTGGGACTAATTGAATAGTTCCACCAGAAAGCCAACAGGGGCAAAATGGACCAAAATAGCCTCCTTCTGTGCTGTATGATTCTATGATCCTACGTGTGAGTTACTGCAAGTAATATTACTCAGTATGTGTTGGTGTTTACCCACCACAGGATCAGAGAGTCCTCATCACACATACCTTCAATGTTCCCATATCTCTACATTCCCTTTTCCTTCGTTCACATTACTAATCTAATCTTGAATGACAACATAAGTTCTGCCTCTATCATTAACTGTGGAAGTAAATTGCACAGCCTCATCACACTATGTGCAATTAAGTTTCTCGTTTTTCTATTGTTACAGGCTGCGATGGGAGGATTACACAATTAATTCTAGTCCCGCTTCTCAACAGGTCACAACAATAGTTTAAATGTTTAATTCACACCCAAAACTGGCCATTGTTCACCTTTGATACTGTTATTCCCCGCATAAAAGGCTTCTTTCAGTAAACAAAAAAAGAATTGATTTATTATAAAACAAACTACTTTTTAAGAACAAGTTAATAAAATGTCTAACATACATGGTTTAGAAGTGTAAGATTTTCCCCTTTTTAAAGAAACAGATATTCGAGTCCCCATGCACTCACACACAAATACAAAACAGGACAAAACAAACACAGTCCCCTGCAGAGGCTGGAGGATGGGAAAGCTTCTTTTAAAAGGATAAAATTTGAAAAGATCTCGATGCTGTTGATCTAACAGAATTCTGGTCACAATAGATCTGGAAGTTCTTTCAGATGGATTTGTTGGTGAAATTGTCCTTGATGACTCTTACTTATCACAACTTTGCAGACTGCCAAGAAATAAACAAATGATTTATTCCAGTGAGATGTTTCTGCAGAAGGTTTAACACAAAGGTGGGGCAGAGAGGGTGAAAGAGAGAGTCTTTTTCTTGCAGCCTGCTTCTAAGGCATACCCACACTCACTCTCTGACTGAGAATTTTTTATACTAAGATGTTCAAAGAATACCAATCAGCCTGGCAACAACAGTTCTCTGTTATCTAAGATATACAAGGTATCTCTTTCTTCCACAGATATTCTCTGCTGGACATCTACCTTGGCTCATGGTTTCTGGTAAAATGGCATTTTCACTGCACTGAATTAATATTGCAAACTTTTAAAAATAACTCAGGAGGAAGAATGCCCAATTCAATGTCCTTCAAATTTTCCAAAAATGGATTCCTCACATGATCAACAGTTCCCACTCAGTTTTGCTTTGTCAACTGTCATGGTGCAATGGCAGTTGCTAACCTCTAGCTAGAGATTAACAGCAATTTCGGAGGCCTCACTCCCAACACTGTACCTATCTTGCATAAAAGAAAACGTTTATATTGACATACTGACTGCAATAACAAATAAAGCTGCTTCCCATTTAAAGGGGGGGGGGCTCCATTAATAGGAAACAGACAATTAATACAAACTAAATTTACTGACAATTTCAGAAAACAAGTATTGTATTGAGATCAATAATGTAGGGAAAACAGAAAGAACTCACATTTATGTAGCACCTTTCACAATCTCAGGAAGTTCCAAAACACTTTGCAGCCAATGAAATATTATGAAGTGTAGTCACTGTTCTAATGTAGGAAACATAGCAGCCAATTTGCACACTGCAAGACCCCACAAACAGCATGTGATGATGACCAGATAATCTCTTTTTGTGATATCAGTTTTTTGTGAAATTGCTTGAGGGTTAAATATTGTCCAGGATACCCAGGGAGAACTCCCGTACTCTTCTCCAAAATAGTGCTGGGGAATTTTGTTACATCCACCTAAGATCTTAATGTCTCCTCCTAAAGACAGTGCAGCACTCCCTCAGCGCCGCACTGGAGGGTCAGCCGAGATTTTCTGTTCAGGTCCCTGGAGTGGGACTTAAGTCAATCATTCAGAGGAGAGCGTGCTACCACTGAGCCAAAGCTTTAAGTTTAAATAAGATTTTAACCAGTCCTTTCAAAAGACTTGAACACTTCAAGCTCCTTACCTCCTTCAGTCTCTGTTTGCTCCTATATCCTCAATTTGACATGAACTAATCACCTTTTACAAATTTACTTCCTCTTGCATTTTGAGCCTTGGACTTAGACTTAGAAAATGGGAATAAAATATTGATATAAATTATTAGGTTAATAGCAATAAACTTTTATTTGTATTTTTGTTTTGGAATCCTTTCCTCCCACGAGCTGAAGTAAAAAAACAATAATTTAAAAAGAAAAGTTTGCCTTGACATATCTCATTTGATCATGTGCAATCTTCTGACGTGACATTTATGAAAGGTCATGTCATGTATCACTACCTCAGAGCCTGTGATGCAACCCAGCCTCTGTTAAGATAAATCAGAAACAATTTGCGACATGTGATTTATCGAGGCCTGATTATTAATGTTGACTTAAAAGGGAGTGTTGATGTAATCACGAGGGCTAAGAAAACTCAGCAATCCTTACGCTTCCAAAAAAACAAACATAGTGAGCCTCTGCTCCGAACAATTGAAAGCGCTTTGACCAATCAGCTGGGCGAAAATTTGACAAGAAGAGAGATGGGTTTAGCACTGGACATTCAACAGCTCAGGGTATCTCACCCTCCATGTCCCTTTATATGTACAATAAATCTTCATCCTGTCCTCTCAACAATTAGCAATAACTACTACCAGCAGAGAGACCCTCATTGTTTACTAGATATCTGAGATTTATTGCATCAAGCATCCGTGAATTGATAGAGGCACGATAACATAGAGGCAATCCATGGCACTGAATGGTAATTCAGTTCCAGCCTGTTAGAAAAAAAATCTGGAAATAAAAAGCTGGTATCATTGAAAGTGACTGTGGAGCTGTTAGGTTGTGATAAAAGTCCAACTGTTTCACTAATATCCTTTAGGGGAAAAAAAACTGCCATCCAGGTCTGTATGTGACTCCAGTCCCACACCAGCGTGCTTTACTCTTAATTGCTCTCTGGAGTGTCCGATGGAGCCACTCGGTTATATTAACCACTTAACAGCATTGTGGGGTCTCCAACCATCCATGGACTGCAGCAGTTCAAGAAAACATCCCATCGCCACCATTTTCAAGGCCAAATGCGGACGGGCAATAAACACCGGCAACACCCACACCCTGAGCTGGAATTTCTTTTTTAAGCTGAACATTAAGATCCAAGTTAAAATCTTAGTGCCCAGCGTCAGATCACCCCACCTCTGCCAATGCCCCCATCCACTCTTTGTTTGTCTGACACTGACTGCCCTATAGGCATCCCTCTCTCCATTTACCCCAACGCTAAGAGCATAGCCTCCAGTCACTACCACCCCTTCCCTTCTTAGCTTCTCTCCCCCTCTACTTTACTGCCTCCTTTGAAAAAACATGTTTTTGAACTAACGTTCAGCCATGGCTTCAAATTGCTGCCACTTATTTCTCTGCAACGGACATTAGACGCATTGTACATTAAAGCTGCTGTATAAATACAAGTTGTTGTTGCAAGACAACAAATTACCTGGGCAGGTTGAAGGAACATTGCCCAAACATTCATAATTTATGGCTGGCATTAAGTGAAATCACAATAATACATTTGAATAGGACGAAGGGGTTCTATATGATTGTTCCACATGTCAACCATGGCTTAATGGGCAGCATGCTCTCCTTTGAGTAATAAGCTCATAGATTCAAGTCCCACTTCAGAGGGTCAAGCACATAATATAGCCTGGCATCTCAGTGAATACTGAGAGAATGCTGCAGTGTCAGATGTGCCATCTTCTGGATGAGACATTAAATGGAGGCCCCATTTGCCATCTCAGGTGGACATAAAAATTCCATGGCATTACTTTGAAGAGCAAGGGAGTTTGCCCTGGAGTCTTGCCAAAATATTTAACCCTCAACCAAAATCATCAAAGCATATTGTTGTTTGTGGGTGTTTTCTGTGCCCATGATGATGATTGTCAAACTGTCCTACATTATAGCAATGACTACACTTTGAAAGCACTTCATTGGCTGTGAAGCACTATGGGACATTGTGAAAGGTGCTATATAAATGCAAGATCTTTCTTTTGTAACAGGGCTAAGACCTCACACTTTGTATTATATATATATATTATCCTCATAGCTACTTTCTAAAGTTTTAAAACTGGGCAATAACCTTTGCAAATGACTGAAGCAATGTCTGGCTGTGACTATTGAACAATAAGAGTTATTTGGCAGCTTCACAGCACCTTGCACCTCATTATCTCTGAAGAGATGCTAATGACCCCTGTGGGCTGCAGAGACCAAATTCAAAGGGAATTAAACAAAGGCCATCCACATTTAATAACCAGGCCTGGCCATTGGAATCTACTGGTCTGCTAGGACAAAGAGCCCTGCAACCTTACTTTTAAATGCTTAATGGCTGGAACATGAACAATCTCAGGAACCCAGACAAAAGAATATACACCAACTGTCAAAGCCAAAGTGGAGAAATGGGAGTCATGTGACCAAGCCCTCAAGCTGGGAGATCCAGTTATACTGCCCTGCTGTATTGCTAAGCAGTCTGCCATTTTCTACCTACCAAGCAGCAGCACAGAAAATGTTTGAATGCCTGGCCCCCATCTACACTGTTCTACTGGAACATCTGAACTTCTATACTATCGCCTAAAAAACTATTTCATCCCTGCATGCCTATCTCATCGTGGAAGTCATCTCTACTGGAAAAGTGAATTATCCAGCATCAGTTTTTAACCTGTTGACTTCTGTGAAGGAATACACCATTGGACTTGGATTCTAGACTCTGGACTCACATGAATCATTAATTCTTTGCTCTGTGGTCTTTGCCCTATAAATCTTTCTTTCTCTATTCCTTGTTTATTGTATGAATTCACAGGGGGTATGCTGCGACAACCCCTCCTGCGTTTTGAGTATGTCAAATAAACTAACCCTCTGAGTTCACCCCTAGTTCAATTTTGCTTTGGGATTATTAATAGAAATTGGATCACACCAAAACTGAGGGGTTGGGAAATATGTCACAAGGGGGACGGGTGGCGAGGGGAGAAATCAGGGCTGTTTAAATTAAGGTCCCCTTCTGTCCATAGCACTTTCCAAAGTGACAGCAGGAAAAGTGTTTGTCAGGATACTGGATGAGATTAAATTAGATAAGGAGGAGGTACGCGGATAGTTGGCATACTGAATGTGAATTAGTCACCTGGTCCAGATCGGATTTTTCCTAGTTTGCTGAGGGTGGGAATTCAGGAGGTACAAGCCACAATTTTCCAATCATACTTAGATACAGGGGTGACATCAAAGGACTGGATGATTGCAACTATTATAGGCTCGTTGAAAAAAGGAGGGTAAACCTGGTAATTATGGACCAGTTTAATGTTGGTGGTGAAACCTTTTAAAAACAATAATCCAGGAAAAAATAAAAGTCACTTGGACAACATGGACTAATAAAGGGAAACCAACAGGGGTTTGTTAGGGCAAATTGTGTTTGACTAACTTTTTTTTTGATAAGGTAACAGAGAGGGCAGCGCTGTTGACGCTGTGTAAATAGATTTTCAATAGATGTCAAGTGCGGCATATTAGGTTTGTCAGCAAAATTGAAGCCCGTGGGATAAAGGGGGCAGTAGCAACATGAATATATGACTGGAAAAGGGATAGAAAATGGAACGTTGTGGCGAGTGGCTTTTTTTTTGGACTGGAGGGCGGTTTACATTAATGTTCATCAAGGTTCAGTACTAGGACCTTTCTTGTTTCTGATATACGTTGATGACTTGTTACCTGAGGGTACAGGCAGCAATTTAACATTTTGCCGATGACAGGAAACCAGGAAGTGTAATAAATAAAGAGTGACAATGATAGTGATAGAATTCAAAAGGACAAAAACTGGTGGTGGAATGGGCAAACAGATGGCAGATAAAATTCAAAGCAGAAAAATGTGAGGTGATACATTTTGGTAGGGCGAATGAGGAGAGACAGTACATGCTAAATGGTACAATTTTAAAGGGAGTGCAAGAGTAGAGAGACCTGGGAGTGTTTGTACACAAGTCTCTGAAGGTGGCAGAACAGGTTAAATGATGGCATTTGTCTGTCTCGGGAGATGATGCACTACGCCCGGGGTATATGTCACTTCCATATTGAACACTGCCTGTTGTGGCTGTAGAGGCCGCTTTGTGAGTATCAGCCCCTTCCACAGCTGGCACAGATGAATAGCGTTGGCCTGAGGTCGAGTGATGTTTTTTTTTCTTTCCAGTGGGCTCTCTTTTCCACAATCTGGTCATTTCTTTTGTCCTCTGCTTTTTCCACACCCTTCCTGACTGCTCATCTCCCAGCACTCCGATCAGGAGCGTGGTCTTCCCATGCATCAACTCCAATCTCGATCAACTCGAGGTCTCGCTTACTGTCGTCCTTGTATCGTGGATGTGGGTGACCTGTTGGTCTCGTGCCCTCAGCAAGCTCGCCATCGGGCATGTCTTTGGGAACGTGGTCGTATTCCATTTGGCTCACATGACCCAACCAAACAGAGTCATCACTGATTCAAGAAGACAAACATGCTGGGGATCCCTGCAATCTGGTGTGCTTCCATATTCAGTGTTGCCAAGAGATGCCTAATATTTATCTGAGGCAGCAGAGATGGAGAGTGTTCAACTGCTTTGCTTGTCTCCGGTTGATGTGATGTGTCGAGTGTGGTAGGATAGTGGATGGTGCATGGTGGTCAATCTGCTTGTCACCTCTTGCTTTCAGATCTCACTGCTGGTGAGCAGTAAAACTACTGTGAAAGGGGAGCTGATGAACACTACATAAAATACTAATTCAACCTCAGCTGGAGTATTGCGTTCGATTGGAGGCACTGCATTTCTAAAGCGAATGAAGCCTTTGGGGAGGCTAGAGAAGAGATTTATTAGAATGGCACCAGGAATGAGAGATTACAGTTATGTGGACAGACAAGAGAAATTGGGGTTAGTTTTGATATGAGGTGTTTAAAGTCATGAAGAGTTCAGATCGAGCACATGAAGAGAAAGTGCTTCCAGTGGCTGATGAGTCAGTAACCAGCAGATTTACAACAACTGGCAAAGTAGCCAGAGACAAAATGTATGCTTCAAGTGCTTAGGATTTGGAATGCATTGCCTCATAAGGGAATTGATACGGATTCAATGGGTGGGATTTTCCGGTCTTGCCCATGTTCGGGATTTTCTTGTCCTGCCAAAAGTCAATGTACTTTTGGCTGCCTCTTCATATTTTCTGTTCCCACCCGCAACTGTTCATGCAGCAGACTGAACCTGAAAATCCCTGGCAATAGTGGCTTTGAAAAGGGAATTGGATTAATACTTGAAGGAGGAATAATTGCAGGGGCATGGGGAAAGTTTGGGGGAGTGGGACTAATGGATTCCTCTTCACAAGAGCTGACACACACTGAATGGCCTCCTTCTGTGCTGTATGATTCTAGGATTGAGTGCTAATGGGCACTGAGTTCTCATTGTGAACTGCAAACTATGTATACCAGTTAATAAACATTTAAAATGATTGCTCCATGTCTATTTTACTGGCCCCATTTAAAAGGACATTAACAGCAGTAATAAATTAAACTAATATCTTCTTGATAAGATGCTTTCAGGTTAACTATCAGAAGTTTTAATTCAGCAGCAGTCTTGTCCAACACATTAACTACATGTGATTAATTATGAATCCAGATGCGGATAATTGAATGTCTGGTTAGTAAATAAAAAATGAGTAATGGACATTGCCCTTGGGTATGTGATCTCAATACTCTTTTTCACATGGCATGTAGGCCTGAACTTTAACCTTTTTGTGCATTTGTTGGTAATATGCTGAGATGGAGAGGAGTACAAGTGCTTCTTTTGGTCAGTGTGTTTGCTTTAACTTTAATGGTGGGAGACGTTTATTAGGTCAATAGACACATGGGATGTACATTTGCCAGTGTCACGTGTAAGGCATTTTTAACCTTTAGTCGATATGATTAAAACAGTGTCTCTGGAGCAAGACCTGGGACTAGTCAGCACTCTCTATCAGATGACACTGTTGTACAGGACTGATCTAATGAATATAAAAATCCGCTTGCCCTAAGGAAACTGGTGCTTAACTAAGTAACATACCGCATCATGACCGACGCCTTATATCTTTAATTCTCACTTATGATTAGCAGTAATTTACAAACCATGGAGCTGACAGTGAATTATGAAGTGTTACTCATGAGCTAAATGAAGCATGTCATGCACCCATATCGGGGTTAGATCATATAAAGTTTCCTTTGTAAAGGATCTCTTAAAAAGTTACCTCTCTTGAAAGTAAATTAACAGTATCAGGATTGCCAATCAGCCAGGCTGCCTAGTAACTAATTTATTGTATAACACTGCTGCTGCTGACTCCGAACTCCTGAAATTATCTAGTCAGCAGTCACTGAGCTGAACCCACAATCGGTCAGTACCAAGCATCACTGTGCCCATAGATAATGCGACTCGATGAGCATTGGCCCAAGTCTCAGCCTCGGTTCAGTGGGTTCACACTTTCACCTCTCAGTCAGAAGGTCATAGGTTAAAGCCTCATTCCAGAGGCTTTGACAAGAGAATCCAGGCTACAATACCACAGAAGCACCACACTATCCAATTCATTCATTTAAGAGCATCACTAGCAAGGCCAGCATTCATTGCCCATCCTTAACTGCAAAACTGAATAGCTTGTGAGGCCACTGCAGAGAGTATTTAAGAGTCAACCACATTGCTGTGGGTCTGGAGTCACATGTAGGTCAGACTGGGTAAGGACGGTGGATTCCCTTTTCTGAAGGGCTTTGGTGAACCAAATGTTTTTTTTTTACGACAACTCAATAGTTTAATGATCACTGTTTCTGATACCAGATTTTTATTCTAAAGTTTAATCAACTGAATTTAAATTTCTCAGCAGACGTGGTGGGATTTGAACTCAAGTTTCTCGATCATTAGTCCAGGCATCTAGATTACTAGGCCAGTGATATAAACATCACACTACCGTAATGTACCTCAGAAATACTTAATTGGTTGTAAAACAATTTGTGATGGCCTGAAGTCATGAAAAAAGCCGTTATAGAAATGTAAATTCTTTATTGGCAAATCACTGTTCTGATGACATAACTGGAGCACTGTTACACTCATACGAGAGGATTTTTTATTTACACTGGCTTTGCAGAGCAATGCAAAAATAACACTGAAACCCATGGATGATAAGTAAATGATGATAGCCTGCAGGAGACTTTCTTGGTTTAACACTGAAAAGATTCTTTAACTACTGCCAGTCCCGAAATGTCTAACATCTTCAATCAACTGATGATGAATCCTCTGATAACCTGAATGTCCACAAGATAATGTTCCAGCAAACAGCTGCAGGCAGGTCTGTATCTGATTGCAACAAGTTCCGGCACTTGTCTCCACCACTGCACTTAGAATGACTGGGCTTAGGTTAGTGTCTGCAAGTTTACAAAAACATCCATACGAAACTGCATCCTGGAGCTTTGGAAAAAGAGACTTTGAATTTGAAGGTGAAAAATATCAAAAAAAAAATTATTTTAAAAAAGCAAAAGCTGGACCACAAATTGCAAAAATCAGTACTTACATTACAGAGAATGGGAACAAGAGGAGGCCATTCAGCCCCTCAAGCCTGCTCCCCACCATTCAATCAGATCAGGGTTGATCTGCACCTCAACTCCATCTCTCCATTTTGCTCAATATCCCTCAATACCCTTACCCAATAAAAATCTATCAACCTCAGTCTGGAACATTTCAATTTCTCCTCAGTAGCTACAGCTTTTGGGTGGGAGAGGATTAGATTTCAACTGTTCTTTGTGTGAAAAAGTGCTTCCTGATTTCACTCCGAAATGACCAAGCTCCAAATTTAAGATTCTGCCCCATTTTCTGGGTTCCCTCATCAGAGGAAATAATTTCTTGAATATTTTATCATTTTAAGCACCTCGAACAAATCACACCTTAATCTTCTAAATTCAGGAGAATACAAGACAAGTTTATGAAATCTCTCCTCATAATTTAACCCTTGGAGCACCCGTTATCATTTGAGTGAATCTGCACTGCGTCTCCTCCAAGGCTACCTTTCCTGAGGTAGGAAATGAGGCATTTTTGAAGATGACTTATTCTATATACTGAAAACAAAGGCTGTAGAATTACACTGTGGGATAGCACTGTACAAATTCCTTAAGTATTCATCTGAAATTCATTGAACCACTACCCAGATAAACCATTTATTATAAATGGGTTCGGCTATGCTTGGTGGAAGAAGCATTTCTGAGTGTTTGTGAGCTTATTCCAGCAAATGACTTCAAGTCTACGGAGCAATAGTCCTACCCGCTCTGCTCTATGCATGGGCCACTTGGACTGTGTACCAGTGTCATGCCAAGAGGCTCAACCACTTTCACTTGAGTGGCCTTTGGAATTTTCTGAAGATCAGATGATAGGATAAAATATTAAACACTGAGGTGATCATAAGACCATGAGATAGAGGAGCAGAAGTAGGCCATACGGCCCATCGGGTCTGCTCCGCCATTCAATGAGTTCATGGCGGATCTGAATCCTCAACTCCACTTTTCCGCCTTTTCCCCATAACCCTTGATTCCCTTACTGATTAAAAATCTGCCTATCTCAGCCTTGAATATACTTAATGACCCAGCCTCTACAGCCCTCTGCGGTAAAGAATTCCACAGATTCACTACCCTCTGAGAGAAGAAATTCCTCCTCATCTCTGTCTTAAATGGGCGAACCATTACTCTGAGATTATGCCCTCTGGTCCTAGACTCTCCCACAAGGGGAAACAACCTGTCAGCATCTAGCTGTCAAACCCTCTGAGAATCTTATATGTTTTAATAAGGTTGTCTCTCATTCTTCTATACTCCACTGAGTACAGGCCCAACCTACTCAACCTCTTCTCCTAAGAAAATCCCTCCATACCCGGGGTCAACCTAGTGAACTTTCTCTGGACTGCCTCCGATGCCAGTATATCTTTCCTTAGATAAGGGGACCAAATCTGTTCACAGTATTCTAGGTGTGGTCTAACTAGTGCCTTGTATAGTTTTAGCAAGGCTTTCCTAGTCAGAAGACTCACTATCACACAGGACATGCTGCTCTGGAACTGTTGAATAATTGTAATGAAATACTGAGGGGAACTGAATTTCTTCATTACCCTCCAAAGGCCCTCACAACTGTCTGTATCAAAGGCCTTGGTCAGGTCAACACATGTAACTGCGAGGTCCATGTTCTGTTCTTGGCATTTCTCCTGGAGCTGTCTAACTGGAAGCATCCCATCAGTGGTTTCTTGACATTGTCTGAAACCACATTGACCCTTTGGCAGCAGGTCCTGGTCAAGGTACTAAGCAGTTCAGAAGGATTCTCTGATGATTTTGCCAGAGATGAAGAGGAGTGAGATTCCTCTGATTGCCACGAGATTGGCGAGTTCCTTTCCACTTGTACAGGTGGACAATGGAGGCATCTTTGTATTCTTGCCACATGGTTCCTTGCTAGTTCAGTAAACTTCTTGACCAGGCAATGATTTCCAGCCTTGTAGATCTCAGCTGGGATAGAATCGGCTCCTGGAGCTTTGCTTCCAGACAAGAGTTTGATTGCGTTTGTCATTTCTAATAGTGTGGGAGTGTCATCACCAGAGCAGTTGATGGCAGCTGTTGGTTACTTCTTTATCGATGGCCAATTGAGGATGTGGCTAAAGTCTGCCCATCCTTCGGGAATCTGGGCTGTTTCTGTGAGCAGTGTTGACCCTTCAGCAGAGAGGACCGGTTGACGAATGAGTAGACTGAGCCCCATAGAGAGATTTCAGGGCATCATAGAATCTCTTCCAGTCTTTTCAATCAGTATATAACAGAAATTCATCTGCTTTCTGATTCAGCCAAGTGCCTTTGCATCTCTCTAAACTTGCATTGGACAATCCTGCGGATGTTTTGGAGGGCATCATGCTTGGATAATGATGACTTGTTATTGAGGTAAACCCTGTAGAAGTGATGTTTCTCCTCCAGTCATTTCTGGATTACCTCATGTGTTTCATTGAGCTACTCTTAATGCTTACAAGAGGTAGGTCCAAGGGCCTCAAGAGCATTGGAGTACATTATACCCCTGAGGGTCGACCAGTCATCCTCAGTGCAGTGGGTATTCATTTTCCCTGTACACAGGCCACACTCATGTTTCCCTGAGAGAGATTCCTTCATGACTGCCTGTTTGAATCTCAGGACATTGAAACACTTCTGGACCTCAATGCCCTGGAGCGTCTCAGGGATATACCTTCATGTTTAGCTTTCAACTGATAAGATAATGTATGGAGAGAAAGCAGGAATATGGCATTGAGATAGAGGATCAGCCATGATCATATTGAATGGCGGAGCAGGCTCGAAGGGCTGAATGGCCTACTCCTGCTCTTAGTTTCTATGTTTCTACGTTTCTCCGTGATGGTCAGTACAGCAGTCAACGCTGCACATGGCTTTCGCTACACACACATTCTGCCTGTCCCTCTGCCTGGTGATGACAGTCAATTAGATGCCAATGCATAGAACAGGGGAGCAGCCAAGACATCCTGTGATTAGAGAGGCAGGAAACTGGGTTTATCATTAAGAGCTCATGCTCAGCGCATATCTTCAGCAAGAGGAGACAATTGTTGTTATAACCGCCAACCCCTTCTTTTCCAATGACCCCTTCCCATGCCAGGTGATCTGCACCAATTCATGTGTTGAAGTCACCAAGAATGATTAGCTTGTCTGACATTGGTAGAGTAGCAATCAAGGAGAGGATGTCATTATATAATTTATCCTTGACTTCCTCAGGGTTGGCCATAGCAGGGGCGGGTATACACTGATGTGAATTGGCTGCCTGATGCCGTGCAACGGGAGTTAAGGAAGACAAGTTATATTACTAATGAGATGGTTCATGATAACAAAGCCTACACCAGCTTTGTGCCAATCTTCCATTCCACGTCCATTCCAAAAGAATGTGTAACCTGCACCAATTCCCTTGAGCTGACCCCCCCTCAGGTAATCGGGTCTCACTGAGGGTGGCAATCTGGACATTGTACGTCGACAACTTGCTATTGACAAGAGCAGCTCTTCTCTCAGGTCTGCCGGCTGTGGCATTGTCTGAGGGTCCGCATGTTCCACACACCAATGGTGACTGGTGCCACCTTGACTTTCTTTTTTTAGATTGACTTACGTTGGTGGGATCCCTGCTGACCAGGGAGGTGAGGCAGACAATGTTTAGGGCATATTTTCTAACCCCTTCCTCATACTAGGGAAGTGAGCAGTGTGGTCCTGAAGAGATCTGTTCAGTCGCTTGGGGGCTGCTGAGTTCCGCTTCTGCTTCCTTCCAGTGAAAAACAACCCCATTGCCTGAGCTGCCTGTGTGCAGGGTCGTGGCTACAGCTCCTAGTGAATCCACGCCTGCTGTTAGGCCACTCGCCCACCACCACAGGACTTGTAACAGATGATGAATGACAGATCACCAACACGACTTGCAGGTGAATTGGTTTACAACAAGGGAGAACATCATCAGCCTCGCTCGCTTGGCCTGACCTATCTTGGTGCAATGGCAAGATGAGTCTAGACGGTTGGCAAGAGATCCGGATGCAGACTGTATCTTGTTGAGCTCCAGGCATTCCGCAACATGGTGCTGAGCTGCCTTCAAGACCATTGGACCTTAAATTGGTCTCAACCACCCAGCCTACTGTAATCAGTCTTCACATGCCAGTTTAGACAAATCCCTAAGTCGCCGAGGGTGGGAGAGCTGACGGCCGCCCTCACCTGGTTTGGCCCACCCAGTTGATGCAGTTTACTCGGGCTGGCTGCCTGTCACATGCGAATAGCTACTTGGGGGCAAAGATGAGAACTGAGTGAAGGCGGAAATACAGGATGAGCCAGTCCAAAGAGTGAGGCGAGCCTGCCTATGAGGGGTGCTACCCTGCCTTACACCCCCTTATATACAGACTGCTTGGCAGAAACCACAGTCTCAGACTTCTTCACACTCGGTACCATTCCATAACTATCATCTGGGCAAATATTTACCAGCAACAAAAACAACTTTAGTTTACATAGCCTCTTGTTTTCACAGGCCTGAAGTTTGACGCCAAGCTAAAGAAGGGTCAGATGATCAAAAGCTTCTTCAAAAAGGTAGTTTGAAGGAGCATCATAAAAGAGGAGAGAAAGGAAGAGAGTCACAGAGGTTCGGGAGGGAATTCCAGAGCTTAGGGACTAGGTTCCTGAAAGCATGTCTGCCAGTGATGGGATTGCTTATCCAGTAAGAAACTATCAGCATCCTTTGGTCACATATTGCAAATTACAGATTTATACAGCTCTTGGCCAGAGCTGGCACATTGGATAAAACTTAATGCTACCCCTGCCCCCAGAGCTGGCTGCGAGTTTCAGGTGGGGAGCATTTAATCGGTGGGGGGGAAGGCGTGGGCTGGAGAGCCTCTTGCCTTCTCAATTCCCCTCTGCTCCAGTCAAAGGTGGCCTTCCTGCCCCTAGGCCAAATGTGGCCCTGAAGTAGCCAATAAAGGACCACATAAGGGCCTCATCCTGCTGCTGCTGGTAATCTACCAGTGGCAAGGGGAGCTCATGCCACGTCAGCATGCCATCTTTGCTCTGGCAGGCCTGCCTGCAGGCTGGGGGAAGGGGGGTCACCTGTTTGGGAAACCTGTGGCCAATGGAGGGACCTGTCAGTGGCACGGTTTGCCCCGCCATGGAAAGACTCCTCCCTGCCTCCACACCAACAGCCTCCCTCACACTCCCCTCCCTCGCCAGGGCCTGCCTGACTAGCCCCAACGAGGCCTCCCCACTTACCTGGGTTTCGGAGTCTCCATGGTTTCTCATCAGCCAGGCCTCCTGCAGTGCCAACAGTGGCCTCTCATCCCCGGTAGCACTGCTGGATCTGAAGACCTGCTAGCATTTTGATTGGCTAAGAGCTCCTGGAGGTGGGATCCTTGTCCTGAAGGCCCCAGGAACCCCAAAGGCAGGCAGGGTGAATGCCTGAATGGAATTTAATTCTACAAGGGCTCCCAGAAATGGCTGCAGTGGAGATGTCACAGGCTTTTCAATGGATGCATGGGGCCACCACTATGGCCATTAAGCTAAACTCTTTCTGTCCACAACCTTACTCCCTGTTGTCATGATGCTTGCTAAACTTTGTAAGTACCTATGTCAACATTTACTCCTCAATTTTGAACTGTCACAGTGTAGTTGCAGAATGTGATCAGCAAGTGAGCCTGTGGAGTAAATTCCTGGAGTCACTCAAGTCTATAACAAAAAAAATCCTTGTGGTCAAAAATTCCACAGTCTTTTCAGCAGGTGGCCCAGAAGGGACGGATTTAGGTCAGTCCCCAGATAGACCAAGGGTGAGAGATTCTCACTGCCAGGAGTAGCCCAAGCCCTCAGTATCCCAGGGAAATGGTGTCTCATTGGTGTAGGTATATCTGCCAAGAAGTGTACATGGACAAAGGAAAGGTGGGTATTCTTTTTCGACCATAGTGGTCATTTATTTTTGGAAAGGAAGAACAACACACAGGCAATTAACGCTACAATTTAAGGCATGTGGCAGTATATAACTGCCCTAGATGAATCCCAGCTGACTTCACACTGAGCCCACAAGCTTTGGCACTGCCACCATCCCTGGCTTTTCTTTTATTCATTTTTTGTATTCATTCACAGGATGGGGGCATCACTAGCTGGGCCAGCATTTATTGCCCATCCCTAGTTGCCGTTGAGAAGGTGATTGTAGACGCATCTCACCACTTACATTAGGATACACCACTGCTAGCATTTTGATCCACTTACATTCATCGACTGGCAGTGAGCAATTTACTTGCTAATCTTGAAAAAAAAGAAAGAACTAGCATTAACATAGCACCTTTCACAACCTCGGGACATTGGGAAGCACTTTACAACCAACAAAGTGCTTTTTGAAGTGTAGTCACTCTTTTAATGTGGGAAATGTGCAAGCTAATTTGCATTCAGAAAAACTACGCAAACAGTCATATGACAATGACCTGATAATCTGGGCCAATGATGTTGATTGAGGGGTGGGGAAGTGGGGGGTGGCGGGTGTGGTGTGACCCTCCTATTCGTGTGCTTTTTTTGGCCCACGGAGGGTGTCCCTAGTGGCAATGGCACTGCCTGCCCTCACCAACCACACCTGCACAGAGCCCTGCCCGACAAGCCTGCCTGGCACCTCCAATTCTCATTTACCTCATTAAGAGGGCACTATCCTTCTTCCCTGAATCGCAGAAGGGTTAGAGCGCAGAAAGAGGCCACTCAGCCCATCATGTCTTGGCTGGCCCCCTGAGGAGCAATACACTTGCGGCCACTCCCATGCCTTTTTCTGTAGCACTGATTTTTTTTTCCTTTTCATATAATGATCCAATTCCCTTTTGAATGCTTCAGTTGAATCTTCCTCCACCAAATTCTCAGTCAGTGCATTCCAGACCTCAACCACTCACTGTGTGAAAAATTTTCTCAATGTCGCCGTTGCTTCTTTTACCAATTACTTTAAATCTCGACCCTACCACCAGTGGGAACAGTTTCTCCCTATCTACTCTGTCCTGACCCCTCATGATTTTGAATACCTCTATCAAATCTCTTTTCAACCTTCTCCTTTCCAAAGAGCACAGTCCCAACTTCTCCAATCTATCTTCATAACTAAAGTTCCTCATCCCTGGGGCTTGTCAATCTCTTCTGCACCTTCTGTAATACCTTCACACCCTTCCTAAAGTGTGGTGCTCAGAACTGGATGCAATACTCCAGCTGAGGCCAAACCAGTGTTTATTAAGGTTTAACAAACTTCCTTATACTTACACTCTATGCCCCTATTAATAAAGCCTAGGATGCTGTATGCTTTATTAACTGCTCTCTCCACCTGTCCTACCACCTTCAACGACTTATGCACATATCCATCCAGGTCCCTCTGCTCTTGCACCCATTTTAGAATTGTGCCCTTTATGTTATAATGTCTCTCTGTGTTCTTCCTACCGAAATTAATCACCTCACATTTCACTGCGTTAAATTTCATCTGCCACTTGTCCATCCAACTTGTCTTTGTCCTTTTGAAGTTCTGCACTATCCTCCTTATAGCTCTCAATACTTCCAAGTTTCATATCATCCACAAATTTTGAAATTCTACCCTGTACATCAAGGTTTAAGTCATTAATGTATATCAGGAAAAGCAAGGGCCCTAACACCAATCCCTGGGGAACTCCACTATAAACCTTCCTCCATTCCAAAAAAAACAACCATCCACCATGACTCTTTCCTGTCACTCAGCCAATTTTGTATCAATGTTACTTCTGTCCTTTTCATTCCATTAGTTCTAATTTTGCTCACAAGTCTATTGTGTGTCCCGTTATCAAATGCCTTTTGGAAGTCCATGTACACCACTTCTACTGCATTGCCCTCATCAACCTTCTCTGTTACCTCATCAAAAAACTCAAACAAGTTAGTTAAACATGACTTTTCCTTAATAAAGCCATGCTGGATTTCCTTAATTAACATGCATTTGTCCAACTGACTATTAGCTTGTCTCGAATTACCATTTCTAAAAGCTTCCTCATCACCAAGGTTAAATTAAAGGGTCTGTAATTGCTGGACTTATCTTTCCCACCTCTTTTGAACAACGGTGTAGCATTCACCATTCTCCAGTCCTCTGACATACCTCTGAGTCTAAGGAAGAATGGAAAATTATGGTTGGTGCCTCTGCAATTTCCACTCTCACTTCCTTCAGTGCCCTTGGATGTACCTCATCCAATCTTCATGCTTCACCAACTTATAAGTACAGACAGCATATCCAATCCTTCCTCCTTATCAATTTTAAACCCTTCAGGTATGTGAACTATCTCCCGTCTCACCATGAACTGAGCCACGTTTTCTTCCTTGTGAAAGATAGATGCAAAGTAACATTTAATAGTATCACAGTATCTTTACAGTGCAGAAGGAGGCCATTCGACCCATCGAGTCTGCACTGGCTCTCTGAAAGAGCAAACCTCCTAGTCCCACTCCCCTGCCTTATCCCCCTAACCTTGCACATTCTCTCTTTTTAGGTAGCAATGCAATTCCCTTTTGAATACCTCAATTGAACCTGCCTCCACCATCCTTTCAGGAAGTTTGTTCCCAACTCTGGGTGAAAAATATTTTCCTCACAGCTACTCATTTTTCCAATTGTTTCGAATCTCTAGTTCCCTCTAGTTCTTGATGTTCTCTTTAGTGGGAACAATTTCTCACTATTTACCCTGCCCATACCCCTCAGGATCTTGAATACCTCTATCAAGTCTCCTCTCAGCCTTCCTTTCTCCAAGGAAAACAGTCCCAATCTCTTCAATCTAACCTCATAGCTACAGTTCTTCATCCTGGGAGTCATTCTTGTGAATCTCCTCTGTGCTCCCACCAATGCCTTCACACCCTTCCTCAAGTATGGCGCCCAGAACTGGACACAGTACTCCAGAGGAGGCCTAACTAGTGTCTCATACAAGCTCAACATGACCTCCTTATTCTTGCACCCAATGCCCCTATTAATAAAGCCTAAGATACTATATGGTTTATTAACTGTTCTCTCAACATGCCCTGCCATCTTCAATAACCTATGTACGTATACACTGAGATCCTTTTATTCCTGCACCTCCTCTAGAGGATCTCCCTTTAGGTTATACTGTCTCACCATATTTTTCCTATCAAAATGATCACCTCACATTTCTCTGCATTGAACTTCATCTGCCACTTGTCTGCCCAATCCACCGACATGTCTATGTCCTTTTGAGGTTCAAGACTATCCCCATCACAGTTGACAACATTTCCAATCTTCGTATCATCTGCAAATTTTGAAATCATGCCCTGCACACCACAGTCTAGATCATTAATATATATCAGGAAGAGCAAGGGTCCCAACACTGACCCCTGATGAGTACAAACCTTCCTCCAAATTGAAAAACAACCATTTATCATTACTTCGTGTTTCCAGTCACTAAGCCAATTTCCTATCCAAGTACCTACTTTCCCTTTTATTCCATGCCCTAGAATTTTACTCCCAAGTCAATTATGTGGCACTGTATCAAATGCCTTTTGAAAATCCATTTACACCACATCAACAGCATTTCCTTCATCAACCTTCTCTGTTACCACCTCAAAAAACTCTAGCAAGTTAATTAAGTATGATTTTCCTTTGATGAATCCATGCTGGCTTTCCTTAATTAACTTGCACTTGTCTAAGTGATTATTGATTTTATCCTGTACTATAGTTTCCAGAAGTTTCTCTACCATTGAGGCCAAACTGAGGCCTGTTGTTGCCAGCTTTATCCTTGTACCGCTTTTTGAACAAGGGTGTAACATTTGCGTTTGTCCAGTCCTCTGGCATCTCCCCTGTGTCTAAGGAAGACTGGAAGATTATCACAAATACCTCTGCAATTTCCACCCTCATTTCCCTCAGTACACTTGGATGCATCTCATCTGGTCCTGGTACCTTATCTATTCTAAGTAAAGATGGCCTTTCCAACACCTCCTTCCTCTCAATTGTAAGTTCTTCTAGTGTACCAGTTCCTCCTCTCTCACCTCAGCCTGGGTAGCAAATTATTCCTTTGTAAAAAAATACCTCAACCATACCCCCTGCCTCAACGTACAAATCCCCTTTTTAGTCCATAATTGGCCTCACCCCTCCCTCTAGCCACTGTTTTACTATTTATGTGTCTATAGGAGACTTTTGGATTCTCTTATATGTTAACTGCCAGTCTCTTCTCATACCCTCTCTTTGCTTCTCTTAGCTTCTTTTCCAATTCCCCTCTGAACCTCATGAATTAAACAGGTATTATGCTTTAGTCTTCGCAATAGATGACACAAGTAGCACCCCGGAAATAGCTGTAAATCAGGAAATAGAATGAATCACAGAATCACAGAATCACACAGTGCAGAAGAGGCCCTTCAGCCCATCGAGTCTGCACCGACACGTGAGAAACACCTGACCTACCTACCTAATCCCATTTACCAGCACTTGGCCCATAGCCTTGAATGTTATGATGTGCCAAGTGCTCATCCAGGTACTTTTTAATGGATGTGAGGCAACCCGCCTCCACCACCCTCCCAGACAGCGCATTCCAGACCGTCACCACTCTCTGGGTAAAAAAGTTTTTCCTCATATCCCCCCGTAAACCTCCTGCCCCTCACCTTGAACTTATGTCCCCTCGTGACTGACCCTTCAACTAAGGGGAACAGCTGCTCCCTATCCACCCTGCCCAGGCCCCTCATAATCTTGTATATCTCGATCAGGTTGCCCCACAGTCTTCTCTGCTCCAACGAAAACAGCCCAAGCCTATCCAACCTCTCTTCATAACTTAAATGTTTCATCCCAGGCAACATCCTGGTGAATCTCCTCTGCACCCCCTCCAGTGCAATCACATCCTTCCTATAATGTGGCGAACAGAACTGCACACAGTACTCCAGTTGTGGCCTCACCAAGGTTCTATACAATTCCAACATGACCTCCCTACTTTTGTAATCTATGCCTTGATTGATAAAGGCAAGACTCTAGAAAATTATAATCACCATGCAAGTGGTGTTGAGCAAATTGTTGGGGCTGTACTGACAAATTCCCAGGTCTGGATGGACTTCACCCTAAAGTCTTGAAAGAAATAGCTAGTGAGATAGTTGATGCATTGGTTTTAATTTTCCAAAATTCCCTCGATTCGGGGAAAGTTCCATTAGATTGGAAAATAGCAAATGTAAGTCCTTTATTCAAAAAGTTGGGGAGACAGAAAGCAGGAAAATACAAGCCAGCTAGCCAAACATCTGTCATAGGGAAAATATTAGAAGCTCTTGTTAAAGATGTTATAGCAGGGCACTTAGAAAAATTCAAGGCAATCAGGCAAAGTCAACATGGTTTTGTGAAAGGGAAATCATATTTAACCAATTTATTGGAGTTCTTTGAAGGAGTCATATGTGCTGTTAATAAAGAGGAACTGGTGGATGTACTGTACTTACATTTCCAAAAGGCATTTAGTAAAGTGTCACATCAAAAAGTTATTGCAGAGAATAAAAGCTCATGGTGTAGGGGGGGGTAACATATTTTCATGCATAGAAGGTTGGCTAGCTAACAGGAAGCAGAGAGTTGACGTAAATGGATCTTTTTCTGGTTGGCAGGATGTGACGAGTGGTGTGCCACAGGGATCAGTGCTGGGACCTCAACTTTTTACAATTTATACAAATTATTTGGATGAAAGACTGGTTGGTAAATTTATTGATGACACAAAGATAGGTAGGAAAGTAAATTGGACATAAGGAGGTTACAAAGTGACATTGATAGGTTAAGTGAATAGGCAAATATTTGGCAAATGGAGTATAATGTGGGCAAATGTGAAATTTTGTCAGGAAGAATAAAAAAGAATTGGAATTTATCTAAATGGTGAGATTCAGAGGCCAGCATTTATTGCCCATCAGAGGGCATTTAAGAGTCAACCACACTGCTTTGGGTCTGGAGTCATATTAGTCCTTTAGGGCTTGCATTAGTGGTCACTAATTTGAACCCTAAAGGGCTAATATGACTGCTATTATTCGACTGTTAATATTTAATTCCAATTTATCTCTTTTTCAGGTGCAGTCCCAGCAGTGGCCACTGCTCCTGGTGGCACTGCTGAGAGTGCTGAGCTGTCAGCCCTCCAACTGACTGGCAGCTCTTGAGAGCGGACTGCCTTCCTTAATAGGGTTGGGAGCTCTGATGGCAACTAATTAGTTGCCTGACCCCCACAAAATGTGGCCACAGGTCCCCAGCTGGCCGTGGCAGGATCGCCTCCTACTTTTGGTCCCATCGTCGTGGCCCCCTACACAAGAGTAAAATTGCGGCCCGACAGTCAAGGCCCTCAAATAACCGTTACAATTTGGGTGAGCTACTGGAAGGAGACCCCAGGAGGAGAACCAATCCCTTCAGCTGATGAAAGGAGCAGGCAAAGAAGATAAATCACTTATTTCTTTTATCCTAATTACAAACATTCAGTTTCATTCTTGATAGAGAATTGTTGTTGTTGCCAACCAATCAAAACCCAAAGTGTGGTGAGGTTAAGTTGGGTTTAAATATCTACAACATTACAAAGCTCCTACTTTGACAGCTTAACATTGAAAGTGTGAAGAACCATGAGATACAAATTTCAGTGAAGGAAATAGGATACTGTTCATTTATTGCAATTGATGAAACCAGACCTCGCTGTAACAGCTCTGAGATCGCTATGTAATTCCCAAGGGTAGAGCTGGCAGAGCGAAAACATCGCAGAATGACAATAAAATATGAGTAACGGTGTAATCGATAAGGACTACAATGAGGTAACTGGAACCAGGGGAGGGGAAACTTTCCCTCTGGGTCTTCCTTCTAATTGGGGATGATGACTGTAAGGGAAGAAAGTACAGATAACACTTGGCCTAGGAAACTGATATCAAGTAAGATGCTACAAAGAGTAACTAACTTACGAAAAAGGAAGAGCTAAAACATTGGAGTGATGGAATCCAGAACCTTCTGAAGAATCCTATTAATCTCAGAACCCAGAAAGATGGAAAATCCTGATTTCATCAAACCTTCTCTCTCCTCTCCCATCTCCACTATCACCTCCCTTGCTCCTCCTCCCTCATTTCCCCTTCACCTCCCTCCATCTCCACTCTCCTCCTCCCTCCCCCTTCTGCCCTACCACCTCTCCTGGCTCCTCCTCACTCCATCTTCCACCCTCATTTACCTTATCACCTCCCTCCATCTCCCCCCTCACTTTCTCCTTCTCTTTCCATTGTTGTACTTCCTTCTCCTGTCTTTCTCTGTTCTTTCACCTTCCTCCCCCTCCATCCTCCTCCTCCTTGTCATCTCTATCCTGTAAACTCAAAGTTGGAAAATCAAACGGTGATTCTCCTCAAACACAGAAAACTGCGTCGCTCCAATGAGTGTAAACCTTTTACACAAGAAATTTAGATTGAAAGGATGGGGAGTGTGTTTCTACTGGCAGGAGAGTCAGCAGCATGCTCACACAAATTTAAAGAGTTTGACAAAGAAAACAGGGGGGAGATGAGATTTTTTTTACACAGCAAGTTGTGACCCAAAATGTGCTGCCTGAAATAGCAGTGGAAGGAGATACAATAATAACTTTCAAAAGGGAACCTGATAAATGCTCAAACAGGAAAGATTTACAGTGCTATGGGGATATTTGGGACCAATTGGAAGGACTTTCAAAGAACTGCTATAGGTACAATGGGCCAAATGGCCTCCTTCTGTGCTGTATGATTCTATGATTCTAGAAGATCAGTTGGCAGAGAAATTTGTTCAGTGCCAGAAACTGGTGCAAAACAGTGGAGACAGTGGCATAGCGGTAATGTCATTGGACTAGTAAAGTAGGTGTCCAGACCAATGCTCTGGGAATCCCACCATGACAGCTAATGGAATTTAAATTCAATTAATAAACAAAATCACTAAAGGGTTGCACACTTAAGACAGTGATGAGGAAAAACTTTTTTCTCAGTGTTACGAGCTTTTGGAACTTTCTTCCTCAAAAGGCAGTGGAAGCAGAGTCTTTGAATATTTTTAAGGCAGAGCTAGATAGATTCTTGATAAGCAAGGGGGTGAAAGGTTATCAGGGGTAGGCAGGAATGTGCTGTTGAGGTTACAATGAGATCAGCCATGATCTTATTGAATGGCGGAGCAGGCTCGAGGGGCTGAGTGGCCTACTCCTGCTCCTAATTCGTATGTTCATAATAAATCTGGAATTAAAAGCTAGTCTCAGTAATTGTTGATTGTCGTAAAATACCATTTCGTTCGCTACTGCCCTTGGCCAGGGCTGGGTGTGGTGCTGTTGCTTCCGGTCCCTAGCTCGATGCTGAATGGTCGGTCTGGTTTCATTCATTATTGACTTTTCTGTAGTGCTTTTATACAACTATGTGGCTTGCTAGGTCATTTAATAGCCAACCATTTTAGGGAAGGAATCTGCCATCCTTATTTTGTCTGGCCTACATATGACTCCAGTGGCTGACTCTTAAATGTTCTAGCAAGCCACGCAGTTGTATCAAACCGCTACAGAAAGTCAATAAGGAGTGAAACCGGACCGACCACTCAGCACTGACCTAGGCACTGGGGACAACAATGGTGCACTCAGCCCTGCTGACCCTGCAAAGCCCTCACCACTGACATCTGGGTGCAAGTGCCAAAATTGGGAGAGCTGCCCCACAGACTAGTCAAGCAACAGCCTGACATAATCATACTCACTGAATCACACCTTACAAAGTCCCAGACACCACCATCACCATCCATAGGTATGCCCTGTCCCACTGTCTGGACAGACCCAGCAGAGGTGGGGGCACAGTGGTATACAGTCGGGAGGGAGTTGCTCTTTGAGTCCTCAACATCGACTCCGGACCCCATGAAGTCTCATGGCATCAATTGAAACATGTACCCGGAAACCTCCTGCTGATTACCACCTACTGTCCTCCTTCAGCTGATCAACCAGTGCTCCTCCATGTTGAACACCACTTGGAGGATGCACGGAGGGTGGCAAAGGCACAGAATGTGCTCTGGGTGGGGGACTTCAATGTCCATCACCGAGAGTGGCTCAGTAGCACCACTACTGACCGAGCTGGCCAAGTCCTAAAGAACATAGCTGCTAGATTGGGTCTGCGGCAGGCAGTGCAGGAACCAATAAGAGAGAAAAAACATACTTGACCTCATCCTCACCAATCTGCCTGCTGGAGATGCATCTGTTGATGAGAGTATCGATCAGTGAATAACAATTTCAAACAGACCGAGCAACTCAAAACTGGGCATCCATGAGGCGCCGTGGGCCACCAGGAGCAAAAGGATTGTAGTCAACCACAATCTATAAGTTGACAGCCTGGCATATCCCCCACTCTACCATTATCACCCAGCCAGGGGATCAATGAAATTGCAGGAGGGCATGCCAGGAGCAGCACCAGGCAGGCCTAAAAATGTGGTGTCAACCTGGTGAAGCTACAACACTTGTGTACCTAACAGCAGAAACAGCATGAAATACACAGACCTAAGCAATCCCACAGACAACGCATCAGATCTAAGCTCTGCAGTCCTGCCACATCCACTCGTGGATGGCGGTGGACAATTAAACAACTCACTGGAGGTGGAGGCTCCACAAATATCCCCATCCTCAATGATGAGGGAGCCCAGCACCTCAGTGCAAAAGACAAAGCTGAAGTATTTGCTACAATCTTCAGCCAGAAGTGCAGAGTGGATGATCCATCTCAGCCTCCTCTGGAGGTCCCCAGCATCACAGAACTCTCTTCCTCAAAAGGCGGTGGAAGCAGAGTCTTTGAATATTTTTAAGGCACAGCTGGATAGATTCTTGATTAACAAGGGGGTGAAAGGTTATCGGGGGTAGGCAGGGATGTGGGGTTGAGGTTACATTCAGGTCAGCCATGATCTTATTGAATGGTGGAGCAGGCTCGAGGGGCCGAGTGGCCTACTCCTGCTCTGAATTCGAATGATCGTATATATGTTCATACACAGATGAAGGCAAGGCTGACCATAATTGGGCAATGGAAATCCAGGATGCAGAATTGGAGAAGCGCAGAGATGCCAGAGGGTGGTAGACTGGATAAGAATACAGAGGTAGGGAGGGATTTGGATAAAGTACTAATGGGAGACTTGGAAGGGTCAGTTAGATGAACAAATGCTCTTCTAATGCCCAAAGCATTGTTAGGTTATTATGTATGTATTTATATAAATTGCCAATACGCAATGATTGCAACAACCGGAGATATGGGAAAGGTTGTGAGACTAAGAATTTGCTAACATCCAGAATAAATATGTGTTCAATAAATTTACTGGAAACAAATTTAATAAATTTATAGAATATGTCAATAGAAAGATTGTTGTTGTTTTGACATAAACAGATGGAATCCTGTGATGAAATAGCAGAGAGAGGAATTTGATATGGGCATGTTTCAAGCTTTGGTTGAATAGTGCTGCTCACACCTCTGGAGTCCATAATCCTTATTATATCAGAAACCATGGAGTTAGGAGGAGAAACTAGCTCTCGGTGTTCTGAGAGCTCATCAAGATTAGAAACGGTCAATGTGACCTACTTATTTGTAAAACTTGGCCTGTCCCCACCTCCATTAATCTGCCCCTTCTGGTAATAAATGCCAGCTGTGCCCCAGCTGGCAGCACTCTTGCCTCTTAGTCACAAGGGCCATGGGTGCAAGTGCCACTCCAGAGACCTGAACACAAAACCTAAGCTGTCACTCCAGTGCAGCACTGATAGAGAAATGCACTATCAGAGGTGCTGTCTGTCAAGTGAGATGTTAAACTGAGGCTCTTTCTACCCTCTCAGGGGGCAGTGGTGTCGTGGGATTGTTACTGGACTAGTAATACAGAAACCCAGGTTAACGCTCTAGGGACCTGGGTTTGAATCCCACCACAGCAGATACTGAAATTTGAATTCAATAAAAAATCTGGAATTAAAAGTCTGATGATGACCATAAAACCATTGTCGATTGTTGTAAAAACCCATCTGGTTCACTAATGTTATCTAGGGAAGGAAATCTGCTGTGCTGTCCTTACCTGGTCTGGCCTACATGTGACTCCAAACCCACAGCAATGTCCTCTGAAATGGTCTAGCAAGCCATTCACTTCTCAAGGGCCAATTAGGGATGGGCAATAAATCCCGGCCTAGCCAGTGATGCCCCCATCTGTTGAACAAATATTTTTTTTTTAAATTGGAGAAGGGGAGTTTGTTCTGACATTCCACCCAACGCGCAGAATTTTGCCCTTGGCAGGCATGCTCGGCGGGGGCCATAAGGTTGGACAGACCACATAAATGTGTATTTAATGACATTTTAATGGCCTTAATAGGCCTTTTAATTGCCGGCGGGCGTGCTGCTGACTCTGGCGCGCGCCCATCATACGAAATATCGCGGGACCGCGCAATGACATTGGGACACTTGTCTGATCTCATCGTGCGTCATTTTACACTCGGCCGGGCCAGGCGCGTACCCGCCCACCAAGCTCAATATCCTACCCAATATTTATACCTCGATCAATGTCACTAAAAATTCAGATTGTCTGGTTATTATCATATTGCTGTTTGTGGGAGCTCTCTGTGCACTAATTGACTGCCATGTTTCCTACATTACCACAGTGACTACATTTCAAAAATATTTCATTGATTGTAAAGCGATTGTGGTCTTGGGGTCTCTCTCTAATATTCGTCACAAGGTTTGAGCATCACGGGTAAGACCAGCATTTGTTGCCATTCCCAATTGCTCTCCAGAAGGTGGTGAGCTGCCTTCTTGACCTGCTACAGTCCATATGGTTGGGTGACTAACAGGGCTGTTGGGAGGGAATTTCAGTTCTATTTTTTAACTCAATGTTGATTCCAAAAGGCTGTAAAGTACGGAATCAGAAGATGAAGTGCTGTTCCTCCAACTTGCGTTGGGCTTCACAGGAACATTGTAGCAAGCCGAAGACAGTTTCTGTGAAACCTACCTGTGTCTTTAGAATAATTTATCATGCTTTACAGGAGAATATTTGCACCCCCAAAAGGCCACAAACTTTTCTCAGGGTAGAGGTGAGAGCTCTAATATTACAGCTCTGTGGTACCAGTGACAGGCTATGGGAACTCACCTGATATACTTTGGGATCAGTGTAGCCCTGATGGCATAGCAGACTTAATTCTACTGTATTGTACGGAATTTCTGCTAATGAGTTAGGATTGGGAAACTGATCAGGGCTACTGTAAGACAATTGATTCAAACTGATCCTTCGGTCCTGAAATATGGCTAATTTTTCTTAAGAATATATTTATTTATTTAATCTAAAATAATAAAAGAAACACAAAATTATCAAGAGTTTTGATCAGAGAAATTGGTCCCTGTGGAGGAGGTCATTAACCAGAGGACACATATTTAAAGTGGCTGGCGAATAAGACACAGGAGAGTTGTGATCTGGGAAAGGGCAGTGAAGGCTGACTCAATAGTAACTTTCAAATGGGAATGGGATAAAATGCTTTACAGGGTGAAAATTTGCAGGGCTACGAAGAAAGAGCAGGGGACAAATTGGAAACCTCTTTCAAAGAGCCACCACAGGCACTATAGCCCAAATGGCTTTTATTTCTTAATAAGCACTGGGTATCAGCGTCAGTATCATTAGCAAACTGAAATTAATGAGTGAAGGTGCTTTTACTGCCCTGGTTTGCACTGGAGCCCATGAGTGAAGTAGAACATTGTACGACACCTTAGACAAAAAAGGACTAAAATGAACATCATCAGTGTTGGTTTTCTGATTTTATAAGTTTGAAGATGTAGTCTATTGATTTTTGATATGATTAATTAACTGACTGATGTGCTAAAATCACTGTATCACTTCCTTTACCCTACAACTGGTGGCTGTGTCTTCAGTTGCCCAGGTCCTGAGCTTTGGAATTCCCTTACTCAACCTTTCTGCCTCTCTCTCCTCCCTTAAGACGCTCCTTAAAACTTACCTCTTTGGTCATGCTCTGCTCACCCACCCCAATATCTCCTCAAAGAGATATTAGCTCCTCCTCTGTTTTTGCCCCTGTTTTCTCAGCTGGAGCTCTGTGAAGCATCATAGAACATTTTTCTATGTTGAAGTTACAATATAAAAACAAGTTGTTATTGTTGTACACACACACACATAATTGCACATATGCAGCTACATATGTACACGCAAATCACATGCACAAGTGCACACAGGCACACCGATGTGCACACACAATGCACAAGTGAACAAATACACATGCACACACAAGCACTGTAATATTTTTGTTTCACGCCTGAAATATGATCAGAATATTGAATTTTAATAGAAATATTTTTAAAGTGTTTTATGGTCCTGCATGTTCTCAAATTTGCATTTATTTTATTCAACAAAATAAAAATAATGCACCCTTAATAAAAATGCATAACATGAGAGCTTCCAAGTCGGTTTGATTTTGGATATTGTTTAAAATTACTTGAAGTAATTAAATCAACACATAATAAAAAAGGGCCTAATTTATAAATCACCTTTCAGCTATCCCTCCAATTGCCGGAAAATGCTGGTTGCCCGACTCACTGACTCTTGCAGTAAATGAGCAGATGACCCCCACAATTAAACAGACACATACAGCAGCCATGAGAATGGTAACAGTGCAAGCCATTTATCACTCCGCTTCATATCACCAACCATTTATTCCAAAATGCAACATTAACTGCTGCCTATTCCTTTCCAATTTATCTAATTTAATGTCATAGCACAGCATATTTAATCCTCTAATTTTTCTAACATTGAAGATCACATAGTCATAACCAATTTAAATTTAACATGCAGAATTAACATTGGTTGACACCAGTCGAACAGTGAGTAGTCCTGTTATTAAGAAGAATTAATGGAACCATTACCATGCAAATAGTTCTGATCTCTGCCCTCCCAGAGTTATTTGTACCAAAAAGCCATTTGCTTCAATTGAAACTCTTATTCCCCATGGTGTGAAAAAAAATTTAAATTCATTTTTTTAATCTTCGCTTATTTGTGTTGAAACACTTTTCTGCGAATGACCCTCTTCTAATTTTGCTTCTTACAGTGTAGTTAGCTCACTTTTGAGCCCCTTAGATTGCTTTTCCGCCGTAACTTCGTCCCTTTTCGTGCCCTTTCATCCTTTATTTGCCTGAGATTAATTAATAGCAGAGAATAATTGTTAGGGTTAGGTTTATCTCCCAATCTGTTCAGAATAGCTTTACTCCACAGAGAGTAAGGAGACAGCATTCAAAGGCAACTAAAACGCCCCTAGGCTGCTCTGGGATACAGAAGGCCTGGTTTATTTTGAGAATGTAGATTCTTCAGCATCATCCACAAAACTTTCATCCATACCTTTTTTCTCTTTATTCTAGATAATTCCAATGCACTCTCAGCTGAGCTATCACCTTGCACCCTCCGTAAACATGCAGCCCATATCCTACATTACACCTCACCCATTCACTCTCTCCCCTGCGCTCACTGACCTACATTGACTCAGGGTCTTACAATGTCTCACTTGTTTTCAAATCTCTCCAGCCCTACAATCCAATTCCAATGTTCATCCAATTCTGTTCTCTTGTGTATCCCCGATTTTCATCACGTCTCCCTTGGCAGCCATGCCTTCATCTGCCTAGTGTCTAAGCTCTGGAATCCCCTCCTTAAACCTCTCTACCCTCATTTAAGATGGTCTTTCAGGACATACGAAATAGAAGTAAGATTAGGCCATTTAGCCCATAGAGCCTTCTCTGCCATTCAATAAGATCATGGCTGATCTGACTGTGGCCTCAACTCCACATTCCTGCCTGTCCCTCATAACACTTGACTCCCTTGTCAACTCAGCCATCAATATGTTCAATCATCCAGCCCCCACTGCTCTCTGAGGTAGTGAATTCCAAAGATTGATGACCCCCTGAGAGAAGAAATTTCTCATCTCCATCTTAAACGGGAGACCCCTTATTTGAACCTGTGCCCCCCTACCTATCTCTTTGAGCAAGCTTTTGGTTACCTATCCTAAAATCTCCTTGGATGATTTGGTATCAAATACTGTTTGATGACACTCCTGCGAAATGCCTTGGAAAGCATTGCCACATTAAAGGTGCTATGTAAATGCAAGCTGGCATTGAACAAAGCTGAAAGGATGTACAAGCAGTGCGAGAAGTGATTGGCATAGATTTTTTTTCTGAGTAAGGCCAAGAATTGGCAGACCCAACAAATCTGACAGAATCCTGTTCAAAAAACAACATTCTTGCCATACCAAAATATTACTTAGAAAACTGGCAGACTTCGCATGTGGTTAAAGGGGAAAAAAATGTTTTTACATAAATTATTTTTTGGGGTTATTGGTACAAGGAAATGTGTGAGAAGTTGTTTGGTGAACTGACGGATGGGCCTGAAATAAAGACATAGAATAGCGGTACTCCACACAACAGGTCTGTCAGCATCTCTTACAAGAATGGCCATTCAAGTGTATATCCTTCATCAGGACTCAATTCTAATAAAGAATCATGCCTGGAGCATGATGTTATTTTTTTTCCTGTAATGGAAGCTGACTGACCTGGTCTATATTGCTAGCACTTTCTCTTGTGCTTCCTGAAGTTTTTTTAATTATCTGAGACAGGATCTATATAATTCAAAGGTTTTTGAGGTGTTGCTGTTGAAGTTCACACTGAGAAAATTTGAAACCGTCTTTCCCAAAAAGCCTGTGGACACTGGGGGAGCCAGTAAGGGCTTTCAGGTCCGAGTTCAATCGTTTTTTTGTTAGACAAGGGTATCAAGGGATGAGGAGCAAAAACAGGAAAATGGAGTTGAGATGCGGATCAGCCATGATTGAACTGAATGAATCGAGGGGCTGAATGGTCCTAATGTTTCTGTTCGAGAAACCAGCAGGAACTGTGACGTGTTTTCAAAATAAACGAATTTTTTCCTCTCGTATAAAAATTCCGCAATTTATACTTTCTTTATTATGATGTAATGCTAAAATAAATGGAGCCAAGTACCTTTAATCCACAATACAACAAAACTAAACTAAACACACGTTAGGCAGGAGTTCCTGTTTCAATGTGCAGATCTTTTTTGGCGCAATTCACCCGAAATTAGTTTGGCCAGTGTAGAAGACTGCGAAATTTAAGCGCAAACTATATTCAAATTGAATTGAGTTTCTACGATCTTTCGCATTAGTTTTTGAAACATTGCATTAGAAACAATAGCCCCACCCTCCCTTCCCCCTCCACCAACTGGCCACACCTGCCAGTGCTAATGAGTTAGGGGCAGGGTTTTTAGGTCGCTGTGTGAATTCGATCGGCAGGCCTGTGGACAGCTGGGGAACGAACCGTTGCCCGTGATCAGCCCCCGACCGCCATTTCACGCTAGCTGGCCAACTAACAGCCAGCCGACGTGAAGCACGTGCTGAAAAGCATTAGCGTTGCCGGGGCGGGGGCAGGAGGAGGGCGAGCGCTGAAGTCAGTGCAGGCGTGGGTGAGCGCTTACACAGAGAGAGCTGCCTCAGGTACCTGAAGACATGAACAACCTAAAGTAAAAGGTCACAGAAACTGGGGAAAAGCGTCCCAAGCTCAATAACCAGTCGCCGGAGAATTTAGGTGATGAAAGTGCTTTCCACGGAAATTTATTTTTATTTTAATTTATCACGGAAGCCTCACCCGGCCCGTGGGTGAGGTTTCCTGAAAAATGCAAAGGCCGCCTGGCCGATTCCCCGCCCGCCGACCGTAACATTGGACGGGCAACGAAAAATCTCCGTTAATTGCGCTGTTGATGGGCTTAATTGCCCTCTTAATTGTCAGCAGACTCGCATCCGAGTTTAGCGCACGCCCGCCGACAGAAATACCGCGCGGGTGCATGATGATGTTGGGACACTTGCCTGACGTCATCGCGGAATATTTTACGCTCGAGCGGGTCGGGTGCACACACGCCCACCTGCTCAGGGAAACTTTCTGCCCTAGGATTTTGAATTTCCGTTAATTAGGCTTTTTTGTGGGCCTTCTGAGGCATTGTCAAAAGTTGAGCTGGATCATTTCGACTCAAGAACAGTAATTACACGTTTTAAAAAGCTTTGAATGCAATATTCTCTCAACTTTCCAAGAAACTGACTTTTGCATATCGATATAACTAGCAAACGGTGATGTTGTTAAAAAGTCATTTTCAGGTATTTAACATCAGTTTGTTCATAGCTGGTGGATTGACACTATGATTAGAAATGTTTATTTTTCTGATAAACTGTTCTTCAGCTCTATTCATAAAGCTGCACCAAGTTACCACGCTTAAGTGCGTCTACTAGGAGTATATTTTAAAGCAATTTTGAAAAAAAAAATGTTCTGCAACATTGCACTGCTCCAATGCAGATTTTACATCAATGAACCTGAACAGAAACTTAATAAAAATAATTCCTCAAACTTGTGTAATTTTGGATGCAGTTCATATCTGGATGACTGATTGCGTTCAAAGTGGAAATGCTACCCCAAAGGAAACTTGCTATATCTTTAAAAACATGGTGCAGAATCACTGCTACTATCCTCAAACAGTCAGGTGAACATTAAATGAAGGATTTCCAGATTCTGTCGATATTGGGTACAAGTTAACAGCCTGTTTTCTTTACATCGTCATCACAATTCTGGTCATTATGGTAGCTACACTTGACAATAAAGGAAATGTTAACATGAATATTTAAACAAGAAAACAGGTGTATCTCAGTTGAAATCAAAGTAACATCAGGAAGAAACTGTTTCTAATAAAATTAAATTCTAACTTCTTTACCATTTATTAGATGGTATTTTTTGCTATAACAATATGAATTGGGCTCAATTCTTGAACATAACTCTTTGCTCTGGGATGGAAGTCTTAAAGTATCAGAAAGATACTGAAATAACAACAACTTTTATTTATATAGCACCTTTAATTTGTAGTAAAACCACCAAAGTGCTTCACAGGAGCGTTATTTTTTTTTAAAAAGTTGACATCGAACCACAGGAAGAGATGGTGATATAGTAGTAATGTTACTGGACTAGTAATCCAGGGGCCCAGGTTAAAGCTCTGGGGACATGGGTTCAAATCCCACCATGGCAACTGGTGGAATTTAAATTCAATATAAAATAAACCTTGAATTGAAAGCTATTCTTGGTAATAGCGCCCATGAAACTATCATTGATTATCGTAAAAACCCTTCTGGTTCACTAATGTCCTTTAGGGAATGAAATCTGCTGTCCTTACCTGGTCTAGCCTACATGTGACTCCAGATCCATAGCAGTTTGGTTGATTCTCAATTGCCCTCTGAAATAGCCTAGCAAGCCACTTAATTCAAGGCCAATTATGGATAGGCAACAAATGCTGGCCTTGCCAGCAAGACTCACATCCCAACAAAGAGTTAACAAAATGACAGATTATGGCAGATGATCAGAAGCTTGGTCGAGGAGGGGAGAGAGCAACAGAAATGGAAAGGCTGAAGGAGGGGATTGCAGAGATTATGAAGTCCGCAGCTGAAGGCACAGCTCCCAATGTTGGAGCAATTAAAATCAGGGATGCAAGAGAGGCCAGAAATTAAGGAGCCTGATTCGCCATCGCAGAATCTATCGAACTGGAGTGGAAGCAAGTCACCCTCGATCCCAAGGGACAGCCGAAGAGAGAGATTGGAATATTCAAGTCTGGAGTCAACAAAGACATGAATGAGAGTTTGAACAGCACATGAGCTGAGATGGAGTTGGGTGTAGTTACAGAGGTGAAAATTGACAATCCTAATGATGGTGTGAAGGCCAGAAGCTCATCCTTGGATTAAATATGACACCAAGGTTGCGAACAGTTAAGTTCCATCTCAGACAGATGCTAGGGAGAGGGATGAAGTTGGTAGCTAGGGAATAGAATTTGTGGCAAAGAACCAATGACAGCCTTCCCAAAATTTAATTGGAAGAAATTTCTGCTTATCCAGTACCGGATGCTGGATAAGCAGTCTGGTAATTTAGGAGGAGCAAGACAGATGGTGGTGAAGCAGAGCTGGGTGACATCGGGGTATGTGGAAATTGACAGTGTGTCTTTGGATGATGTTGCTGAGAGACAGCATGTAGATGAGAAAAGGGTGAGGCTAAGGATAGATCCTTGGGTGACACCAAAAGTCACAGTGTGGGAGTAGGAAGATTGCAGGTGATCTGGTTTCTAAGACTGGATTTATAAGAATACAACCAGGTAAATGCAGTCACAGCTAGCTGGACAACAGTGGAAAGGCATTGGAGGAGGATGATATGGTCAACCATGTCAAAGGTTGCAGGCGGGTCAAGAGGGTCAAGGAAGGAAAGTTTACTTTTGTCACAATCACATTGGATGTCATTTGTGACTTTGGCCAGGGTAGCTATGGTATTGTGGCTGGGCTGAAAGCCTGATTGGAGGGATTCAATGTGTAGTTCTGGGAATGATGGGGATGGATTTGAGAGGCAACATGTTCGAGGATTTTGGAAAGGGAGGGGAGGTTGGAGATGGAGTGGTTTGCAAGGATGTAGAGGTTGGTAGTTGGTTCATGGAGGAGTTAAATGGTGACAGCAGGTTTTGAAAGTCATTGACCTGAAATGTTAGCTCTATTTCTCTGCTGGGTATTTCCAGCATGTTTTTTTTTGTTTTTATTCCAAATTTCCAGTGATCACAGTACTTTGCTTTTAATAAAAAATGTTCATATTCCCTCAAGTATAAAAGATTAAGGTGTGATTTGACTGAGGTGTATAAGGTGATTAAATAAGTTAATAAAGTAGATTGAGAGGAACCATTTCCTTTGGTGGAGGTAAGTCCATAACAAGGGGGCGGAACCTTAAAATTAAAGCCAGGTCATTCAGTAGTGATGTCACAATGCATTTCTTCACACAAAGGGCCGTGCAAACCTGAAACTCTCCCTCCCCTAAAATCTGTTATGGCTGGAGGTCAGTTGAAAATTACAAAACTGAGGTAGATAGATTTTTGCTAGAGAAGGTTACTAGAGGGTTACTGAACTAAGCTGGGTAGTTGGGAGTTAAGATACACATCAGATATAATCTGCATGAATGACCAAACTGGTTCAAAGAGCCTTCTTCTGCCCTTATGTTTTATGTCCAAGCATCACTTTCCAGGTCCATTCCAGAAAGTTCTTATTAATGTTGACAACCTCCAGTATGCCATTCATTTGCCCCTTCTCAATGTGTGATCATTAGCACTGGCAGGGACTGAGCCCAGGCTTTCCATTATGGGAACCATTGCAGTCAATCTTGATCCTGATGGCCATATGTACATACTTTCCAATAAGGAATCACTGGATAGTGAATAAGAACCAAATTCCTGCCAGCTCCTAGCCTGGACACTGAGGCAATTGCAATTTCCCTATTGCTGCTTTGAAATCAAATGAATCACAGCAGCTGGATCACTACCTGAAAGGTGGTGGAATAAGATTCAACAGGAACTTTCAAAAGAGAATTGGATAAACATTTGCAAAGGGAGGGTTTTCAGGGAAAGAGCAGATGAATAGGACTAATTGGATATCTCTTTTAAAGAGACAACACAAGCACGATGGGCAAAATGGCCTCATTTTATGCTGTAGGATTCTAAACCAAATGTAAGACCTCAGCGTGCCCAAATGCTTTACAGCCAATGAAGTACTTTTGATGTGTAGTCACTGTTGTAATGTAGGAAATGCAACAACTGATTGGCACACAGCAAGATCCCACCAAAAATAATGTGATAATGACCATATAGCCTGTTTTTAGTTACATTGAATGATGGATAAATATTCACCAGTACACCAAGGATACCTGCCCTGCTCTTCCTCATGGGATATTTACACAGACCTGAGAGAGCAGATGGGGACTTGGCTGAACATTACTCCAAAAGACAGGACACCTGACGACGCAACACTTCATTGGTTTTGCACTGAAATCAGCCAAGATTTTTACACTCGAGTGTCTGGAATGGGACTTGAAAGCAGGACCGAGATTGCCACCATCTGAGTCACAGCTGACACTAGGGACTGAACCTATGGTTGAGAATGAAGAGTTATTATTTTCAAGTAGCTCAATCCTAAATCAGGACATGTAGATCATAAATCCCTGCAGCACTGAAGGGGACTATTCAGCCCATTATGACTGTGCTAACTCTGCTAATATCAGTAACTTGAGGTATCTGAAAATCAATGAGATCATGAAAGTGCCAAAGTGACCATTTTTGGAAAAGCCTCAATCAAACAACATTCGGGATGTCAGTTTGAAAAAAAAAGAATGTGTTTGTTTTATAATGAAGCAAGGTATCATTTGAAGTGGGAACAAGTCAATTGCCCAGGTCTTTATAAACCTATCATAAACATGATTATCCTCTCTGATCCTGCATTTATATATTTTGCAATTTGCTTGAGTGGCTCACTATTTTTTCCAAGTAATAAGTTAATGAAAAATATTTCACCTCTCTTACTTAGTTCTGTTGAAGAGTCATACGGACTCGAAACGTTAACTGTGTTCCTCTCTGCAGATGCTGCCAGACCTGCTGAGTTTTTCCAGGCATTTTTATTTTTGTTTTGGATTTCCAGCATCCTCAGTTTTTTGCTTTTATAATAAGTTAATGAAACCTCTGTTAAGATATTAATGTGAAACCAATCCCAGTGGTGGTTGCTTTTGCCATTTCATTGTATCACTGCCTCTATTGCCTCCACCGCCACTACCCTCCCCCCCACCATGCCCCTCCCATACAATCTACTCATATATTCTGTAGACTTTGTAACAAAGGTTATATATAGATGCAGTTCATTTGCCTAAACTGTATGGTTGTCAATCCTCCAGAATTGTCCTGGAGACTTCAAGAAATAAAGTTTAATCTCTTGCACAAGGAAGCAAACCTTAAGAAAAATCAGAGAGGAATTGAAAAAAAATGGGACTTTCCTTCCATTTTCTTTCAGCGTTTTTGTTTATTATTCATAAAAATATTGAAGATGTGGAAAAATGGCTGTTTGACGGGAGTTAGGGTGGAAATGGTTGTAGGTGGCAGGTCAGGTGATGAAACCTCCAAGAATACATCCAATGTTACACAAATAAAGGGGGAAAGCTGCAGAGATTCCATAAGGGGATCGGATATGCAGGGTGTTTATAAAGTCCTTGTGCAACTTCCAGTGTTAATAACTTGGGATATGCACATGAATAAAGCAAACTAAATGACGTATGAAAGCATAACTCAAAATTCTAACAGAAGAGCTGGTTAAGAATTACATTTAGTATTTGTGTGTGATTATCGCTACGGGTCATTGTTGGGGCAATAGGTGTAAGAAACAAGCTTTTGAACCCATTTCAATATTGATTTACAAAAGTAGAGCTTAGAGCCTCTAATATCTTTTAGGGAAGGAAATCTGCTGTCCTTACCTGGTCTGGCCTTCATGTGACTCCAGGCCCACAGCAATGTGGTTGACTCTTAAATGCCCTCTGAGCAAGGGCAATTAGGGATGGGCAATAAATGCTGGCCCAGCCAGCGATGCCCACATTCCATGAATGAATAAATTTTTAAAATGTTTCCCTGGCCAGACAAGTGGATAAATGCATTGACTTGGGTATTCATAACTTTTACTGCTAACTGCTTCAGAGATCCAGCGATCTGGAAAGGAAACTAATCAGCTTCTGATTACTAGACAGCTACAGCTGCCAGGAAATGTTTGCGGGTGGGTATCAGATAACACTGGCATCAGCTCAGCTGTGATGCCTTCCAAAGCTGAATACCCTTTCAATATTCATTGTTTTCTGCATTCACATGTGAAGAGCAATTGACTGGTCAAGGCTTTGGAAAGCCTTGCTTTAATGCCTCATCTGAAAGATGGCACCTCTGACAGTGTGGTGCTCCCTTGGTATTGCGCTGGAGTGTCAGCCTTGCTATTTTGTGCTCAATCCCTGGAGTGGGACTTGACCCCAGAACTTTATGATTCTGTGTTGAGCATGTTGCCAACTGAACCGCAGCTAACACTCAAAGCGGAGTCACAGCTAACACTCAAAAGGAAGAGTGTGAAGCTACAAAAACATCAAAAATAGTGCAGTGAAACCAGTCTGGTATTCTCACTTGCAGTCTCAGTTTAGCAAGTAGCATCATATCTCACTGAAAATTCTGAAACTGAAATTTATGTATCATCATTCTTAATATTCTGTAATAATAATTTACAATGATTAAACAGATGCGTTGTAACTATTATGGCTTCTGCAGTCAATTTAAAATTGTGTAAATGCACAAAATTCAGCCTTTTTAAAAAAAAGCTGCACTTGATCTAAGTTTTAGTTGAGGAAGGAAAGATTCAGGATGAAAACTTGACCAATGATCTCACACCAATTTCAATCCTAGCACTGAACAGCTATCCCACTTCACCCAATTAAATTCCTCCTTGCTTTAGCAAGCCACACTGTTTATGTAAATATATATTTTGATAGTAACAAAGACTCCATCATTTGCAGTTAATCTATATGTTGGAATGGGCAATAATAATCTCCTGGGGCTCATTAGGACACATCTGAGTGTGCAAACATTATGCTTCAACTTGCTGCTCTTTTCTATTTGCTGTTCAATGGCCTACAGAACTTTACAATAAGTTAAGAGCCCAGAATTATCTAAGAAAATAATGGCAAGTTTAATGCAGACTTCATTATGGTGTAAATAACTCAGCAATCTGTGGCGAGGAACAGATAGGTCATGAGGTGCTCATGGCCACAAGTTTCTGGATGATTTACGCTGTTGTTCTCTTCACCAGTGTCAAGAAATTGTGGCATTTGTGCTGTAAATACGAATTAAACACCCCATAAAAAGTCTTTTTGATCTCCCTCGCTTAACCCAGTCTTTAACCCCCCCATCCCCTTTTCTACATCTGATTGGATTCCAAATCACCCAATTTCCTTCTGTTATTCCTGTCTTTGTTTAATCAATCCTTCTTCCATTCGTTAAACAGATAGACCATTGGACCCATCATTCACTGAGATCCCAGATGCGCCCTTGTCCTTACAGTGCCACTATCAGCTGGCACTACCAGCAATGTGGGCAGCAAAAACCATTGGCACTTAAGAGTACAAAAAAAATTCCAACTCACTGCACTCATCAGGAGATTCCCCACTCCAGCAAATTCTAGGCCTAGATGATCGTCTTGAAGATGAAAGATTGACATTTCCAAGCCCCAGCAGGATATCCCAAAGCAGTTCACAGTCAATGAACTACTTTGGAGATGTGGTCAATGTTATAATGCAGTCTTTTTAAAGAAGCTGTTGTAAAATGCACCTGGTTCTCTTCTGAAAAGTTGCTTTTATTTACCAAAAAAGTCTAATCACTTTATTTATTTTAGTAAATGTTCATCGAACTAAACCCAATACAATTGAAAAATTACTGCAGGTTTTTTTTGGATGGGTAAGATTTTTAAATCGTGAAAGGAATGTTCATTTTTAAAAAAATATTTATTTTTCCCACTGGCAAAATGTTAAAACAGACATGTAAACAGCAACATAAACTGGTCTTAACTCGGTGCGAGTGGCTGCATTAGAGAGCTCTGGTCACTTGTTAGACCTCCCCGTTTCTGGTCACATTCCATGAGGATCACGATTTTACTGGGGAACGTTTCACAGGAAACACAAGCGAAAAAAAACCATTGCCACACAGACCGCCCTGTTGTAGGATTGATCTTTTACTTGGGGTTGGACACTGCGGGCACTCGAAGGACACTTAACAGGAGAGCAGAAATCTGGAACCCTGCGCTGGGTCAAGACATGCAGAGAAGGTCCCCAGAGAAACGAAAACTTTTTAAAAATATCATAAATCTGATTTCTCCACCGGGCTGGCTAGTAAAGACGTTAGATTCTCCAGTTAAGCAACACAAGTAGAAATGGGGAATTTCTCACACTGAGTCGCATTCTGCCTTCTAGCTGGTCTCATCTGGATTTTTTTTTAAAACACAGAGTTGTCCTGTTCGCTTTAACACGTGTCTGTGGGTAGCCTAAAACTGCTCCAACATTCATTAACAACCATCATTTCTCACCCCTCATTTCTCTAGATTATGTGTGTGAGCTTAATTTAAAAACAAGCTAGATATGTTAAATAGTTTTGTAAGCACAGTTTTGAAAGTTGTATTCTATTGGTAAAGGACACTTTAATCACACTGAGTACGACAGAGGATTAAAATAAATTTTGTGTAAATTGCCACGTCCCCTTTTTCCGATTGTTCGAAACTCTTTTAAAATGATCTTCACTGCCCCAGCGGACGATATTTGATGCCCTTTATTTACAGAATTATTTCTGCATTCAGTGAATGACTCTGGAGTTTGTCAAGACTGCAAAGATGGTGCCGTACAGGGTGTTGCGTGTGGATGTGGATCCAGCAGTTTCTCTATACTAGAAACGGGCCGGAAATTCCTGTGTAACGATGCCGCAAAATGGTTCGGAATGATTTGGTTACTGATGGCGGAATTCTCCAAAAAAAAAGTATGGAGAGCTTGATAATGGGAAGAGGGGCAAGTTTCTGTCTATGTAGAGGGTTGAGAACCACCTAATTTGTCTACGCTCGTTTGCAAAAATTCGTACCATTTAAGAAAAAACAGTCCCTTTTATTCAGCCAGCAGCAGCCCCTCATTTCAGCTCCACATTGCAGAGGGGAATCGGGGAGTACAGCGCAGATAAAAACTGCTTAGAGCAAGTCGTCTCGTTTTCTTCTTGAGTTGCGTGTAGTCTTTTCATTCTGCTGTTCTAACCCATCCTCCACCACAACATCTTACTTTATCATAAAAACAGAAAGTACTGGAGAAAATGCAGGATTGACAATATCTGTGGCGAGAGAAACAAGAGTTAACATTTCGAGTCTTCACACAGACTCGGAGCGATAACCGTGTTTCTCTCTCCACAGTTGCTGCCAGACCTGCTGAGTTTCCCCAGCGTTTTTATTTCAGATTACCAGCACCCGCAGTATTTTGCTTTTGTCTTCAGCATTCATTAGCTCCCCACCACCAAAAAAAATAATAAAACTTCCCTCCGAAACACTTTCAACCAAGAAATGAATGATGAGCTTAATACAAATGAGTTTAAATGAAGCAAGTATGTATAGCTTGAGGTACCAGGCTAATATCGTTACTTCCCGGTTAGTGAGTAGAGCAACATCTCTGCAGACTGGGAGTGGACAGGGAGACACTAACTGACTCTCCCGCCACGTTTCACGTTTCAGAGGCGCCTTCGCCAGTTCGGGATTCCTGCAGTCCCGCTTTGGTTGTTGAACTACCGGGGACTCTCAAAAGGCTGGGGGCTATTGCCATGTGTGAAAACCGACTGTAATGGGGAAGGTGCCCGAAGCCTGGAACTATGAAAGGATGTGCAAAGCGGGTGGGGGTGGGGGGTGAAACCTGGGATGACTAATATTTGGAATAAAACGAGAGATCGAGAGGTGATCGCAAAGCTTTTTAGACTCTCGTGAGGTATCCTTAGGGAAAGAATGGGAGGTTGGGGGGTTGGTGCTGGGAGAGAGAGAGGGAGAGAGAGAGAGAATCGGTGTCTCAATAAATACTTGAACTACCCGAGCCGGCCACTGACATTTAAGGATGGGATTGTTCTGTACATGAGAGTGACTGAAATCAGGGGTTTCAAATCGCTCCAGTGACAACATGTGCACACTTGGCATCTTCGGTTTAAAACTCTCTCTGTCTGTCTCTTTCTCTCTCTCCCACTCAGACGCAATAAATGGGGCCTGGTTTCTCTAGAGTGGGAAAAGGAAGTTGAAGTCTAAAATTAATAAACGAAAATGCGTCATGTGGATCCAGGAGGAGGGAAAAAGGGTGGAAGAGGCTGATGAGTTTTGCGAGTTTCCTGTTTTCTCTGGCGCTCGGAAAATCGGGGCAGAATTTTTTTTAAAAGCTGCGATCATTATTACATTATGAAGCTTTTCAAAATAAGAGGCCGTCAGAATAATTCGTGTCTAAAACTAAAGGCGCAAAACATTGGCGAGCAGGAAAGTCACTGGCTGGTGGGAGAGCTACAAGTGGTAAATCCCCGCAGTTTATCGAAGCCCAGTTACAGCCGTTTCAAAAAACATACTTTAGGCACGAAAATCCCAACTAGCATCATTTAGTAGATGCGTCTAACTTCCTTTTTTAAAAAAAATCTTCAATTAATAAGTACTCTTCAACAATAACCCATTATTGGCACTGTTTCTATGGACTCGCTAAGAGTGGGCATCTGTTGCTCAGTAACTGAACCGGGTTAAATAATTATTATTAAACAATTGCCCCGGTTTTGTTTGGTATGGGGCATTTACAAGATCGAGAGAGCAGCGGTCCGGGTGCGTGTATTACTTCAGGCATTAGTCAGTGGAGATGCAAATCTCCTAAATATTCAGGCTAATTCCTACCGTCAGGTAAGTTAGTTACAAGTGGTTGTAACTAGGCTGAACAGGTTCTCAATTTAAGCGATTTTTTTCTGCCCGGCAAGTCTGTCTGTGTGGAAAACATTCAATGAAAAAACGTTTTGAGAATTACTAAGACAAAATTTCCCTCTGAAAGTTTCGATAAACTTCAACTCTTTTTGCCAATTAAGTTAGATTTTAATTCCGTGATAACCTAGCTCTCTCTCAGCCCCCCCGATCCAGACAGCATCCTCCGTCTACATTCCAGGGTAAACCTCTGGGGCTCAGTATTCACTGAAATTCTGGGCCTATATTGCAAGTTAATAAAACACAGGACACGAGAGCCAGCAACCCCAACAAACTGTATTGTTTACACGCTCTGTAGTGCAAACTAAAGATCAAATGCCTTTCGTCAGAAATTCACTGTTAGAATGAAACTAATACATTTCTGCACTAAGGGCGAGTTTGGTCGGGCGCTTTGCAGTATTTTCCCATTTGAGTTGTGTTGGTACAGGTATAAGCAGCGCGGCCACAATTTCAATTGCCACCCGCAATTAAAGATTCCAAACACTGCACTTTCCCATCTGGTTACCATACCCAAACGAAACTGGGATGCAAGAACAAAAACGCTTCAAATTTAAAATTTATGGGACAGTGGCGTTTTAAGGCAACTTTCTAGGTACAACTGGCCTAGTTCTCTCACGTCAAATGTAAGGCTCGATTCTGTTCGGAAGAGACACCGCTAAAAACTCACGCAGTTGTTATTTTCTGTTCTACACCGGGGCAGCACAACGAGATATAGTTCATTTTATTTTATTTTTAAAAAAAGGCTCAATGTAGTTATGGCTTCAGACAGAATTTAGTTCAAAGCTTCTAGCGTGAAGGCATCGCCGTTAAAGTGAGATCACTCAGACAGAAGGGACACATTCTACAAGTTGCTGGAACCTGGGTCCACAGGCATCAGCCTAACTCCCTACTTATTCTTCAGCCTGTACACGGAAAGGACAACGATATCCATTAAAAACAAGCCCAAAACCTCCAACCTGTAGCAAAAGAACCTGTTATGACTGCTAGATATTCCGATAGGAAGGGCGCCGCAAGATTATTTTTAGTGGCATTGAATTTGAAGACTCTCGACCGAGCAGGTGAACCCCCCCAGTAGCTTTTGTTTTTGCGGGGGGGAGGAGGGGAAAGATAAATAATACAAGTTATAACAGATTGTAGGCGACCCAATTCGTACCATGGCTGTTGCAATAGGCGAACATTACTCCCCAAAAAAAAAGATTTATTTTACAGCGTCTGAGTGCAGAAACTCTAGGGAGTGATAAAGGCAGATAGCTCAATCTTAGAATAATTTATTCTATCGCCGACTTTAAAATAGTACAAACTGCATTAGCTGCTGCGGCTGACATTATCTATTTCATCTTTTTTTTTTAAACAAATTGGTCACAGCCACAATTAAAACCAACAACTTCAACCAGCGCTATTGCAAGCCGCAGCCTCCTAACAGAGTTTGAGGTGGGGCGGGGGGGGGGAAAGCATCATTTTTTCCAACCTATTTTTGGGGGGTTAAATAATCTATTTTAAAGTCTATATTCTACAAGCTCAGAAACAGACGACTGACGAGGTAACTTGTACAGAGAGAGAAAAAATATATACTCCTGGGGATTAGAATATCAGTCTTCAAAAAACACCGCACAGAGACAACACTGTCCTAACCCAGAGCCCAGAGAGCAACCCAAAAAATCATTATCGGCCTAATTTTCCAATAGGACGACAATCCTTTGACAAAGATGGGAGATTAAATGAACATAAAAGGAGCCGCTGGCACGTTCAGGGTTTATAAACAGGTTAAGGCAAAAAAAAGGCTCCCAGCTTTGTGGGAGCTGCACTAACCAGTTAACTAGGGGGGGGGAAGCTCTCAATGGGTCACATTCCCAATGCCGCTCCCTGAGAGAACAGGATGGAATAATTGCCCAGAGCATTCGCTTACAGAAAAATGTATACACCATGAGTCAGACTCAGTCAGATCTCACTCAAAACACTTGTTGGAGTCGATTCTCCCTCTTGCCAGTTTCGCCCGCTTGAGAGAGAGGGAGAACTATCTAATCGCAGATGCTGAGCATATAGTATTTAGCCCGCCTTTAACTGCAGCTCCACAGTCTCGATAATCAGTCCGACCCTCAAAATCGGAAGCAGTTCTATTTTACAGCAAAAACTGTGAATGAACTCGAATCTCCTAATCGCTCGGGCTGAAGTATGTGCGAAGCGGGGACAAGTTTGCAAGCGATCGTCGCTCGTTAACGCTCATTATCGGTTACTTATCAACTGGACAGAGAGAGAGAGAGAGACAGAGAGAGATGGGTTGGGGGTGTGGGGGAGGGAGGTGCTGAATGGCTGAGAGTTTCACCCCCCACAATTCGACAACATGTCTAGGGCAAAAGAGCTGATATTTCCGGGGAGGAGGATTTGAAATGTCCAGCACCCAGAACCAGATACACAAAAATCCAATTCTAATTAGAACAGGAATCTGGGGGGGAGGGGGGACAGTTAATAGAATTAAAAAGATCCACCATCTAAACTGAGGCACAAATTGTTAATCCTGTTAAAAAAAAGACTCGCCAACAGTTGCCAATGCAAGAAACCCGGGCCGTGTGGTGCTTTTTGTAAAAAACATTTATTCATCCTCATTTCAGGAACAGGAGCCGGAGATATTTTTTTTTTTAATATTTAAGAAACCTTATTAGTAAACTAGAACATCTGTTTGTTCGATATAGTTACTCGATCGATATGGTAGGACACTCCCCCACCATTAAAACACAAAATTCAGAAATGGGGGAGGAGGTGGGGGTGGGAAGGGTCTAGATAATAGTTTAAAATGTTCACAAGCGTCAAAAGTGTAAAACACAAGATACTATAAATTAAAACGTTGCGACCCGCAGTCTCACTTAGAACCTAAAAAAATACAAGGGAGGGAGGGAGGTGGAGGGCAAACAGGTTAAAAAAAAAACAAACCCTACAAAGGTATATCTTTTTCCGCATGATTTTGAAATAAGCCGAGTGACACATTGAAGTTATTTACAGATACAAGGAAAAATTAGGTAAACATCTCAAAAAGCGTGCTTTTTCCCCTTTTGCCGTTCCGCTGGTTGGTTAGATCTGGTGGCATTAAAAGTCACAAAAAAGGCTTTAATATAAAACTTGGCATCTAAAAGGAGTCTCGTCCGTGTAGAAACGTTGATTGTCCCAACTGGTGAGAAAAGAGAGGAGAAACTTCAGCATTTAGAAACCAAATTTTTAAAAAAAACTTATATGCCGCGAAGAGTTCCCTCCAGATATTTGAGCACACCACACCAGAATAAATTGAATATGATGTGGGGAAGTCATGCCTCAAATGATTTTGTGTGGGTTTTTTTTTTGTTGTTGTTGCTGGAATGCTAAAAGTCTGTCCAAATTGGGATTAGTTCTCGCTCTTATTTTTTTTTGTGTGTGTGTGCGTGTGTTTATTTTTGTTTTCTAGATATGTGTTAGAGGCACTGTTCCACTCACCCCTGTGCCTGGTATAGCTGTGCTCTGATAGTGCTGGTGAACACTGTGCAGTCTGCTGCTCTGGGACGAGGGGTCCCCACCATCTCCTCCGGGAGGGAGGTACATGCTAATCATATCCCGGAGGTCACCCAGGCAAGCTCCCCGGGAGTGAGAGGTTAGCGGAGGAGGGCTGGTAGGTTCTGTCTTCACCATGGAGCCCAGCGCCATGTTCGGCGTGCTCTGCTGACCATAGGCGGGAGACATGCTGTAAGTGGACGCGGCGTTCATGTAACTCTGGGCGGTGGACATCATGGGGCTGTACTGGAGACTGGCCATCTCGTAGCGGTGCATCTGTTGGATCTGAGGGCTGTTGATACCTGGATGTTGAGAATAAGCCAACTGGTCCTGCATCAGCGGGTAAGTCCCGTTGGCCCAACCGTTCATATGGGGGTAGCTCTCCATTCTCTGGCTGACCCCCACGCTACTATTGACCGGCACTGACCCTGGGGAAAGCAGTCCGCCGGGGAGTGAGTACTTGTCCTTCTTAATGAGGGTTTTGGTTTTCCGCCTCGGTCGGTATTTGTAATCCGGATGTTCCTTCATGTGTAACGCTCTCAAACGCTTGGCTTCGTCTATGAAGGGCCGCTTCTCAGAGTCGGAGAGAAGTTTCCAGTCCGCTCCGAGTCTCTTGCTGATCTCCGAGTTGTGCATCTTTGGATTCTCCTGGGCCATCTTCCTCCTCTGGCCCCTGGACCACACCATGAAAGCGTTCATGGGTCGCTTCACCCGGTCCGGGTTGTTGCTGCCGTTTTTGCCATTGCTCCCGGGAGCGTTGTTGCCGACCGTCCCCGTGTTGGACTGGGAAACAGCCGACTTAAGCTCGGTTTCCATCATACTATACATTCAGCTTCTCGTACCAGACAAACGAGCTAAGAGCGAAAAAAAAAAGAAAGGGGGGAGAGAGAGAGAGAGAGAGAGAGAGTCCCTCAGGCGACTCCAAAGCTAAAGACACACTGATCACGCAAACCACCTAAGTCTTGTGCCAAACTTGTTCTGTTGTTCAGCAGTTAATAGACACCTATCCATGTGATGTAGACTGACAGGCTAGAAATGAGCTCTTGCCAGCCAATCGCAGCTCACTGCTGGGACAGCTCCTGATGGATTGCTATTTAACATGAAGGGCACAATTTTCCACTCGGCGTTAACAAAACACACAAAAAAAAACAACTCGGCGAGAATTTCGGACCTCAAAAATAAAAAGACGAATTATTTTTTTTTAAAATAAATAAGCTGCATTTCAACAGCGAAATTCCGCATTCAGGAGGATTGTTCATATTCGAACAAGATTGGAAAGAATGAGTGAAGTGCGACCAAATTTCAGGGGCGGGTTTCTAAGGTTTAAAAGTCCAGTTAAAACATTCTTAATTTTGTAACATTTTTTTGTTTTCTCAGAGAGGGTTACAGACCTGAGCAAACAGAAACCAGACAGGGGGGGGTTATGTTGTTGCAAGAACTCACCTGAATGAGTGCTGAATTTGATTGTGCAATTATTTTTGCCAATCCAAATGATCTATTTTTTTTAAAAAAAAAGAAAACTCTGCCTAATCATTTATGACATGTAATTCTAATCCTCTTTCTCTACTTCCCACTGCCTGCTCTCCGCGCTTTTTAGACCCATGTCCCGGAGGTTTAACTTTAACATGCTTGTGTTGAGAACTCAAAGTAAATGCAGGTGTTTTTGGTTTTGTGTATGTGTGTGTGTGTGTGTGTGTGTTTTTGGGGGTGGGGGGTAGGCTGGGGGGGGTGGGGTCGGAGCTTTTTTTGTTTGATTGACAGCTTCACCACGTGCCAATCAAACTCTCTGCGGTCAGTTTCTCTATTGGAGATTGTTTGGCTGCCATAGCAACCGCATCGCCTTGTCACTCCTCCAAGAACTCCAGCCGAGTGAAAGCTCAGTTTTTGGCTGCAGTCTGACTGTGCAGATCACCCCTGCTGCACTCCGCACCGAACATATGGGGGGTGGTCTTAAAGGTAGAGAAGGCTCTCTCCCCACCACCCCACCCTCCCCCCTCTGTCGCCCCATTTTAGAAATCAACACAAGGCGACTGCAGAAGGTCCACCTAATGGATTGCAATGCGTTTTCACTGGGGGGCAAACTACATCCAAAAACATTAAGGGCAAACTGCACAACTTTTAAAAGTACCGTGATCACTTTGTAAAACTGCTTTCGAAATAAAGGCTTAGAAGGTTCTAAAAGGGTGAGATTCTGACAAGCGAACAGTTCAATAAACACACACACACACAACTTTTTCACACAGTCTAATTTCCGAATCCATTGGGATTGAATGATTTGATCAGCACTCCAAACAGCAGCCGGAAACGCAGCAACACAATGAAGTTGTACCATGAATTCTCTTTCTGTGGGACGGGCTAGGACGTGCTCACTCTCAGCCTGAGCAGGTAAGGATGATATACGATCCCTGTAGCCACATCCGAGAATTAATTAAGGGACAAATAACTCTTCTGCATCACCCGCAGAAACAAACTTCTCAAAAAATATATATATATAATTGTGAAAAATCTGAAGCGCGATGATCTGCCTCTGGACACTTACATCTGTATGTTATATTGGTGTTTTATATATATATATATATTTAAATCATTCATAGGTACTGCTGGTAAGATCAGAATTTATCGCCTGTCCATAATTGCCCTTGAGGAGCTACAGAACGAGCTGCTTTCTTAACAACTGAATAGTTTGGGGGGGGGGGGGGGGTGGGTACACCATTTCAGAGGGCAGTTAAGAGTCGACCACATTGCTGTGGGTCTGGAGTCACATATCGGCCAGACCAGGGAAGGACGGCAGATTTCCTTCCCTAAAGGGCATGAGCGAATGGGGTGGTATTTTTATAATAAAGCGTGGCCGGTTCCAGATGTATTTAATTGAATTAAAACTCCCCAACTGCCTTGGTGGGATTTCAACTCCTGCCTCCGGATTAGTCCAGGCCTCTGGGTTACTAATTATGTCAGAAAACGCTGGGAATGCTCAGCAGACCAGGCCAATTCTAATGAAAGGTCACAGACCTGAAATATTAACACTTTCCCTCTCTCCACAATGGCTGCCTGTCCAGCTGAGTATTTCCAGCATTTTGTGTTTTTTTTAATATATATATATATATATATTTCAGATTTCCAGCATCTATACGTGTGCCAAATAAATTGAGAATTTTCGATTCGTTCTTATTAAGTAATAGTTGATATTTTTGTTTTTTTTTAATATTTAAATGACTGGAGTAATCTTTGAAGAATGATGTCAGTATGTGGATTTAACACCCACAATCTAAGTGGGTGGCTGGATGGGGGGAGTGGGGAAGGGGGGTGGAAGTGGGGGGAGGGGGTTCAATCTCCTAAATCAGAATTTGCTGGGGCTATTCTGAAGGTTACTGGGCGAAGCTCTATCGCCCCCTGGCGACAATGGTGTCGATACAAAACCGTCACAGCTGAACATTTAGCATGATGCACCCCTACAGAGCAGAGCCCCTCGTTCTCAGCAGCACAGTATGACACCTTTACAGCCCCGCCATTGGCGACCCTAATTAACTGAACGCCTCAAACAACTTTTTTTTTTCCCCTTCTTTGAAAAATGACTTGAAAAGATAGCATCAAAAACATTGCCACATATTTGGAGAAGGCAAGTCAGATTGACAAATGCACTTAGACACACAGACACTTTCGTTTCATTTACGCTAGATATACACTTCAAATAACCTGTAGAAATGATGTACTGTTAGAGATACGCGGAACTCCGAACTCACATTGCTACCAGTGACTGAAAAGGGAGGTAGTTTCCCCTCGCTGATGTTTTATAATATTACAAAGCTCGCTCTGATCCTGGCATCTAAAACAAGATTAGAAAAAACAATTATAATCACATGTTTTATTTCATGAAACATTTATTTAAAAGAACCATCATTTTAAAAGCGTCACATTCTAACAGTCACCGAAAACAGCCTGAACCACGAATGTATTCACCTCCATCCCGAGTTTCATACAATACAGATTTTTTTGCAAGATAATATTGAGCTTTTATTAAATGTGCTCATTGGTTCCATGTTATGGAAAGTGAGGTGGAATTATTTCGATATGTGTAACAACCACTGTCATCCACTGAAACGAACCGGTCTTGGTAAAGTTGTAAAATGACTTTGATAAGATATCATCAAAAAACATTTTTTACATTTTTGGAGACAGATTGACGGATGCACTCGGACCGCAGACACATTCGTTTCAGTTACTCTGTGCATTCACTTCAAGTAAATCTGTGGTAATGATGCACTGTTCGAGACGCAGACAACTCACATTACTACTGGTGGCTGAGAGAGAGAGAGGGAGAGGAGTGGCGGGGGAAGCTTTTCTCGCTGTGTTTTCACTATTTAACAGGGCCAAAAAAAAGGGATAGCTCTCTTCATTCTGACATTCTAATTGTAAGAAGGTGTCCCCTCCCAACACTTTGAAAAGTAACTGCGGGCCCTTAATATCCAGAGAGAAACTAGCAACACCTAGTTAGACTCTGTGATCACTTTCTATGTCCACATGCTGGCTGTAACCAGTTAGAACAAAACTTTGACCATATTTCCCCCCAGGTCAGCCACTGATCATTTAATTCCATTAATAATCAGAATCTGACTAATGAAAGCCTCCTCCCACCTCCTCCATCCAATGTGTTTGATATTAAAATCGGATAATACATCCCGAACACAAGGTAAAGCTTCTAGGTTATATTAACTCTCTGTAGTCGTTAACAAGCCCTGTCAAAGGTGTCGCAGAGCGAAAAATATAATCGACAGGTTTCTACCTCGGCAACACGTTTTTGGACAGGAACGATTAACGGCGGTGGAAGTATTGTGTGCGTTTTAAGTTCTCGAAATCCAAGCTTTCCAATGCTCCACATTAAAGGAGATCTCTGTATCTTAAAGGACACAAAGGTCTCATTACATGGCTGCTGTACTTGCTCATTTCCGATAAGTAAAGTTCAGGCTTTGGACCCCAGTGTATTGTCGCCTCTGCTATGAATGGTCACTGCTATTTAGAGATTAAATCAGTGGGGATGTCGTCCTAATATTAGAATCTGGCAAAAGCCTTGTGACAAAAAAAAAATTCACATTGCTAAATTCCTTTCTTTTCATTCAGTGATTTCGAAGAGCAAATATAAGTTGGAGCCACTCGCACTATTAAATCTGAAATTTCCGCATTAAATTAAACCTGTAATTTCTATCAGTCTAATATTCAATTTGAAGGTCTGTTTGGAAAATTCAGCATCGATTGGGTTCGATTAAGATGCTCCAATGTCTCACAAAGCATTTCAAACAATGGGCCAATATTGCAGTATTCTGTAATATTAATTAAAATAGATTGTGTTGCAGAGCGGTTCTGTAATTGATTGGAATTGTAGCGGATCTAGATGGGATTAGGAATTCTAAGAAACTAATGCTGTCTAATTGACAGTACTGGTGGTGGTTTGCGGGGAGGGGGTGGGGGGGGGGAGTGGAATGGATATTCCCCCCACCCCCCCAAGCATCTCTAAAATGCTCACGAGAAAACCGATTTAAACACCCCTGGGTGTCTGATGTTTTGCTCTCCTGGTCACCCCTACCGAAGTTCGGGGAGAGGGGACAGCAACGTGAGTTTAATTTAGTATCCAAAACCCCTAATTTCGTATGTGAAAGGAAACCCGGGTAAAATGAGGACCCCATGGGGTGTTATTCAGCCAGGAGGTCAGGCAGCTTGCTTCCAACACCATCTCATCCAGATAGCGGTTATCAGTAGTTAACTCACAGACAACTCAAACCATCCAAATTCGGGTATTTTGGATCTATATGTATATATATATCCGACCTGACAAACTGAACGCCTTGTTATCTGCTTATGAAAATGAATAGGAACTAAGGAGAGGAGCTACTTGAACATTTTTTCACGCTCCCAATTAACAGCTGGGGGGGGACAAGCGACCACCAACATCGGATTTAAAATTGAAGACACTCCCAAACAGATATATCTCAATACATGTAATATATGTACACATAAGAAATCCCACAATTGCCCGGCTCTAATACCATTCTTATATTTCACTCACTATTTACACGTTCAACACCGTTTGGAGTTAAATCTTTAATCCTCAGGTGTGTCCATAATTTGGATTGTTTCTGGGGCTGAGGCCAAAATTAAAACGATCAATTCTGACCATCCCAAATTTTCTAATAGTTCAGTTCCCCAGCACCTCGTCGCTATGCGCCGCAGTGCGGCACATCTCATCTAACAATCTCTGTAGCGAGATTCACCCGAGTATTGTGCAGGACTCACACCTGTTCGGGTGATGGCAAATCTTCAAGATCGGTGCATGATCAGGAGACAACACCGCGAAAACCAGTTTAAAAAAAGCACACACAGCATTCTAGAAAAGAAACTGACCAGAAGATGTTTAAATTTGCTTTTTATTGACCGGAATGCTCGAACCACTGTTGCCCTGACAGAGGGAATGCAATGTAAAGCTGAGGGAATGGAGTTTATACTTTTAAAATTCATGTCAATGGTTATCGTGTAAAGTTTTCTTGCAACATGCTGAGACTGTTTTGTTACAAAACAAAACAGCTTAAACGATCTCACTCGAATATCAAACTGTCTTCTCTCTTCATTTTGTGTTTATTATTATAGCAAAATATAATTAACATTAATATCGGCTGCCCCACATGGATGTTAACAATTGCCCTGCTGTTAAAAAGTGAAAATCTTGTTTCTATGTTGACTTCTAATTAAAGTCCAATTCGAAACACGGTCAGCAAACAAATAGTAAAAGGTAAATACACTCATTCTACACTTTGGGTGAAAGGAATGGTCAAATGCTTCCTTTAATCCTTTCTCAAACATATTCCCCAGTGCAAGGTCTCCATCAGAATCTAAACAGACCCAAAGATGGTGACAGAACACAACGAATATCCAGGGCTTCGACACGAGAGTTAGCCCCACTGCACAAAACAGCGAAATTAAATTCAAATATTTAGCTGGTCGTGAATGTTTAATTGTCCATCTGAATCTAACGTTGTTAAAACTAGAATATGGGGTTTCAACCTGGGACATCATTAAGAAATCATATTACTAATTGGCAATGTTGTTGGATTTTATTTCTGGTTTTCTGTACAATCCACTTTTTTTTTAAAAATGACACCCATATTTGGAGGATGCAAATGCAAATCTAGCCAAATATTTGAACCTCCTCCTTAAAACACCGGCTCTGACAGACACAATGAAATTCGTTAATGGAAATCAGGCAGCGTAAGAACTTCCTAACCTTTGCACCAGGATTTCATTCGATTTCTGCTGCTTAAATAACTCACTCGGTTCAGAGCGATATAAAACAATAGACAGGAATAAAATCCAGATTAGGCATGGACACCTTTTGAAAAAAACTCTTAGCTCATTTGGTTTCCAATAAAAAAATAAATCAGCCGCTCTCCACTCAAGACTGTAAACGTTACTGTATGGGAGGCGCGATGATCGAAACACAATTACTATAGATATTTCTCAAATTTCTTCAAACAGAGCCGAAGCTTTGAAATCGTAACTAAATATTTTGCATTGTTTTTTTTAAAAGGTGGCAGCCCGCCATTTTCCTCTGGTAGAAATACACTATTACCCCCCACCCCCTCCCCAGTGCCATGTTGATTATTTTGTAACATTACGTCCCTCCCTTCACACCTTTTTACTGAAATGTTTGAAAACTCCACTGTTTAAATTCTGCCTGATGGGTCTGTTCAGAGTTCGGCCAGCAACACTAGAGGAGCGTCTGGAAGAAAAAGTATATTCAACAGCTGATTGAAGCGACAGGAGCTGAAATGCTTCACAAACTCACACCGTGTAACAGGCACCGTTACTAAATTTACAAGATTTTTTCAGCCTGGTGAGATCATATATTTCCAAACCCTGCAATCTTACATTCAGCAGCAGAGACAGACAGACAGACAATCATTTAAACTGGGATCTGGAGTTTACTTTGCGATGCATCAGGATTTTTTATTATTATTATTTATCCTACCGCAGTTTCAATTTTTTTTTACCTTGTTTTGTTTGGTACAATGGAGCACAGGCAGCACAGGAACCCAGGTGGGTTTGATGTACAACGGAACTGTGAACCAGAGGGTGTTATCTCACTCTCAGGTATCCAGTGGAAATGTGTAGAGCAAGAGGGGAAAAAAACCTGCAGTTTGTAATGTTCACTGGCGAACACACACAAAGTATTAATGTATCACTTACTGGGCTGTGTCATAATGGATATATTTTAATTAGATATGCCATTTCTTATGTCTGTAGACACCTTTAGAGTGCACTTTTTCCCTATAATGTCCTGTTTCAGCGAGAGTACTGATGTGTTGTGTAATAAGCTTTTGCCTTGTATTCATTAACTCAGGTTCAACCAGGTTACAGAAGTAGGCTGTCTACACAGAATATAACCGTGAATTAACTACACTGCATTAGGATAACAAGACTTAATACGGCTCTCAACCATTACAACAAGTCTTCCACCATTATTCTTTTATAAGACTCGGATACATAATTGCAGTAATCCACAAGACTAATTAGGTGCAAATAAACTATTCATTACGGCCAAATTAAAATGAAACACGTGCTATTCTCACATGAAAGGGGTATCATTAGCAGGAGGACATTCTCCTGCAAAGTGTTATTAAAAGCAGGCTAGAGCAAAAAAAAGAAACTGGAGGCAAAACAGGGCAGGCCTGCATAATTATGTTACAATGTGTCTTTCGTTGGAGGTAAATAATTAAAATAGGGACCGGATTAATTGACATTACTGTCGGTGCGAATTCATCTCCCGCCCCGATCTGAAATGAAATTATCGTTGGCTGTAAACAATGAGGTCAGGTAGTAGTGAGAAGGCTTCCTCCAGTCGAAAGCACAGGTTTGGGGGGGGGGGGAAATGAATAGTCATTACTACCCTTTCAACCGGCACTGGGTCCTTTTGATCAGAAATGAATTCGCTTCACCTCATACAATAGCGTGCGATCAGAAGAGAATGGGATGACCCAGGCTCTTAACAGCACCTTTTTAATCCAACTCTAGCTTTTCAATTACAGCTGTTCATTTCATTAGGGGATGAGAGAAAACCACAAGGCTTATTTCTAATAACCCCCCCGCCTCTCCCTCCCTGCCGCACATGTTTTATGGCAAAGGGAACGCGGTTAATATAGGGAGTTTCGCCCCCCCCCCCATAAACGTCTAATTCATCAACTTCCTCACTAATTCAGTCGAACAATTTACGAAACAATTTCGGGTCTAATTCACCAAAGGCGGTTATTCTTCCTGAACCACATTTAAGCGTGTATCTACAATATATTTCACTGCTTTGCCGAAATACATACATCTTGAGAACAGTGACAATATATAATGGAGGTGCTTTGACCCATCGTTTAGTTAAACTCTCTGTGTGCTTAATCAAATAGCTACATTTCCCACCCCCCCCACCCCTTAAAGTAAGTTCGAAAAATGTGCTGAATCATTTCATAGCTGCCCCACCCAACAGCATCATTCCCACCTTCAAACCGGGCTGAACATTTAGGATGAAACCTGAGGGCGACAGATGAGAACGACTGTCAAAAAAAACTGAATGGATTTAAACTAGCACATTGTTTTCTTTTTAACCGCTGCCTTTGTGGAAAGCAGAGTTTGGAATTTCGTTCCCGATTAGGATGGGCAGATAAGAATGATCCCAACTGGAAGATCAACATTTCAGTTTGCAAAGCAGATGTGAAAACTCTCTTTGGGTACATGTCCGAGATTGCCTGGTTTCCCTCATCATAACCACACCGCGCAGAGTCTATTAGGGGGTTAATTGCCGAGGGAGCGGGGGATGAACATTTTGTTCAAAGGCAGATTTACGTTTCACCTTTAAGCTACAAACGAATTCCACGAAAAAGAAAAAAAATAAATCATTCGCTAAATTAAACCCACCGCCAGTCTCTGCATTATTACATCCCGTCTGTCGGATTGGCATTCAGAGAGGGATCAATGATGGGAAAATTTAAAGGTAAGCATCATAGTACACTAGGATCCCAATGTGCTTTATTGTACCTCACTTGCTGCAATTAACACTCCCTGTAAGTGGAATAAGATGTAGTATCACTTGGCATCAAATATTTGTGAAAATATCTAATTATTTTTTCCCAAAGTGTGCTCACAATGATATAATCCTCTAATGACACCAGCAGACAAGTCAATAAATTTACTTTTAAAGAAACATGCTGCACAGCACATTTTAATTTAATTTTCTATATCCTTAACCCTGTGTTCAAACCCCTCCATGTCTTCGCACTTAACCCCTTCCAGCCTTACAATCCTCTGAGGAGGTTCTGATGAACCTTTATTCGATCCTGGTCAGCCTCAACTGGAGAATTGTGCCCAGTTGTAGGCACCACACTTTAGGAAGGATGTACAGGTTTTAGAGAGGGCGCCGGAAACAGTCAAGGGAATGGTTGCAGGGACGAGGGACTTCAGTTACTGGATAGATTGGACAAGCTGAGATTGCTCTCCTTCGAGAAGGTTGAAAGGAATCATGATGGGCATAGATAGGGCGAAACTGTTCCCATTGGTGAAGGGTTGAGAATGAGAGGATGCTGATTAAAGGTGATTGGCAAAAGTACCAATGGCAACATGAGGAAAAACATTATGCAGTGGGTGATTGGGATCTGGAATGTGAGAGTGTGGTGGAGGCAGGTCCAATCAGGGCTTTCAAAAGGGACTTGGATAAGCACCGGAAAGAAGGAAAAATTGCAGGGCTATGGGAGAGGTGAACTGTCTGAGTTGCTCTTGCAGAGAGCTGGGATAGACAAAACAGGCCTCCTTCTGTACTGTAACCTTTCAAAGATTCAATTATACTATATCTGCACTCCTCTAAATCTGGCTTGTTGAGCATCCTCGATTTTCATCATTCCATCACTGGCAGCCATGCCTTCAGTTGCCTGGGCCCTAATCTCCCCTATACCCCCCACCCCACCAAATCTTTTCTCATTATCCATATTCTGGGTTGCCCGTGGTGGCTCAAATGCAGCTGCCCGAGTAGAATGCCACAGAATGAGGGCATCATTACTGCTGCCAGGATACGGGACATTGAGCTGTATGATTCCCTGCCCATGGTCAGAGACCAGCTGGATTTCGAGGGAGTGGAATTCCTGTCCTTTTTCTCTGTAGGACAGAACTGATATGTGGTGTCCACAAAACAACATGCGTGAAGTCTATACCATCCTACATCGTGGAGAAGCCTGCAATCCCAGCAAAATCTGGGTGCTCACCGCATGAACTTTTCTCTGGCAGGAGAGAATGAAATATAATTGATTTTTATTGTATAGAAAGGCTCAGTGATGTCCCTTTCATGACAGTGGATGACAAACTGTGAGATGTTGCAAGTATGTCTGGCCACAGCCTGGAAGCAGCCCAGGTACATTAAAGTTCATTGTCGAGGTTACCTACTGAGTATTGTGCACACTTTTGGTCTCCTTACCTAAGGAAGGATACACATGCCATGGAGGGAGTGCAAAAAAGGCTCACCAGACTGACACCAGGGATGGCGGGATTGTCCTATGAGGAGAGAGTGAGAGGACTGGGTCTGTATTTTCTAGAGTTTATAAGAATGAGAGATGATCTCATTGAAGCGTACAAGATTCATATTGGGCTCGATGGATGGATGCAGGAAGGATGTTTCCCCTGGCTGGGGGGCGTTCTTGAACCAGGGGACACAGTCTCAGGGTAAGGAGGAGGCCATTTAGGACTGAGGTGAGGAGGAATTTCTTCACTCAGAGGGTGGTGAATCTTTGGAATTCTCTACCCCAGGGGGCTGTGGAAGCTCAATCATTGAGTATGTTCAAGACAGAGATGGATAGATTTCTAGATATTAAAGATATCAAGGGATATGGGGATAGTGTGGGAAAATGGCACTGAGGTAGACGACCAGCTACGATCCAATTGAATGGCAGAGCAGACACGAGGGGCTGAATGGCCTACTCCTGCTCCTAGTTCCAATGCTCCTATGTTCTTATATTCACAGTCACTGGCCATGCCATTCTTGCCCAGTTCTGAGGCTGCAGCAGATGACAGATTTCAGTGAGGATGTCCTTAATGAACTGGCGCTATGTCACACATTGGGCAGAGCTTTGCGACTTCCCTTGTGGCGAGTTTGGTGCCAGGAGGCATTTAATCAGGCAAGGAGCTGCCGATTAAGTCTGGGGCAGGAAGGCCCGTGAATAGCTTTCCCAGCCCGCCGCCAATTGTGGCACTTATACAGGCAACAAATGGCCACATAAGGTCTTCATCCCCTATTAACCCAGTGGCGGACAGGGTATTTGCCACAACATGTACTCAGGTGTGTTTGCTTGCGGGCTTCTGAGGGGATGAGGGGTTACTCATTCAAAGGCACTCGGTGCCTGATCATGGATCCGGCATTGGGAAGCAGGGGTGTCTGCTGAGAACTACTTCCCTGCCATTGTTGCCAACCCCCTTTCCCCCCTCTCCTCCATGACCCCCACCCTGCAAATCCCCTCCTGCCATCACACACCTCTTGTCCGAGAACCAGCAACGATTCTAGCCCCCGGGTGGGTATTGTACCTGTGGTGCAGCCAAAATCTGATTGGCCGGCAGCTCTCGGTGGGTGGGACTTGTGCCCTTGTGGGGGGGTCTTTGACCCTGGGAGAAGACCCAATGCTGGCCTGTCATGTGCCTGATTGACACATGATGTGGGCCTTTCTGGAATAAGATGATGGGGGGGTTCTTGCTGGCTCTCCACCATTTCTCCCTGAGGTTTAGATAGCAGAGTGGCTCCCTGAATAACATGGGGGCGATTTGACCTCATGCTGAGACACCCCCAATCTCCCTCCTGCTCTTTCTTCCAGCAGTTTTCCCTGTCTATATCTCCTCTGTTCATTCTCCTTGTCATGCTGCAGTCCAAGGTCATTGCCTCCAATTGCACCCATTTCTGGAAGCAACTACTGTAGGAGTCTTGAAGTTAGCAAAAGTCCTTCAGCACAAGCCACACCACTCTCCGTAAACATAGCAACTTAAAACAATTCTCGAAAGCACCAAACACTTGTAGAATCATTGCAACAGCTAGAAGAAATCAACCAGCAACAAACTGGTAAGTAATCGACAATTCCTTTAAATAACATGGCACAAGTCAGGAGTGTGATGGAATACTCTCCGCTTGCCTGGATGAGTGCAGCTCCCACAACACTCGAGAAGCTTGACACCATCCAGGACAAAGTAGCCCGCTTAACTGGCACTACATCCACGAACATTCACGCCCTCCACTACCAACGCACAGTGGCAGCAGTGTGTACCGTCTACAAGATGCACTGTAGGAATTCACCAAGGCTCCTTAGACAGCACCTTCCAAACCCACGACCTCCACCATCTAGAAGGACAGGGGCAGCAGATAGATGGGAACACTGCCACCTGGAAGTTCCCCTCCAAGCCACTCACCATCCTGACTTGGAAATATATCGCCGTTCCTTCACTGTCGCTGGGTCAAGATCTTGGAACTCCCTCCCTAACAACACGGTGGGTGTACCTACACCACATGGACTGTAGTGGTTCAAGAAGGCAGCTCACCACCACCTTCTCAAGGGCAATTAGGGATGGGCAATAAATGCTGGCCTAGCCAGCGACGCCCACATCATGTGAATTAATTAAAAAAAATACTGGTGGGGGTTAAAAGCAAAATACTGTGAAGGCTGAAAATCTGAAACAGAAACAAAAATTGCTGGAAAAACTCAGCAGGTCTGACAGCATCTGTGGAGGGAAAGACAGAGTTAACGTTTCAAGTATGTATGACTCTTCAGAACCTGGTGGGGGTTTGTTCTTTCCTGCTGCTGAACACCTGGTCACCTGTGTGAGGTTAAGAGAAGGCATTAGCCGAAGCGTTTGAGTTCCAATATGGCACCGTTGGCATCAAATCAGCCTTGCACACTAGCTGACATCCTGATCTGCCTGCCCTGCGTACTCGCGGCCACCGTTCACTCTGTGTGCTCTAATATCCTCAACAACATGAAGTCTGGCAGGATTGACCTCACAAGTTGCCTGTGTGCTGCGGATGCCTTGTTTCACCTTTGTGGGCACTCTCAGCGCTCAAAAATTGGGCGCTAATGAGCCCAAGTTCTCACCCAATGTACCCCCACTGATTAATGCTGGCTTAACCTGTTTATTTTAAATGAATCAGTGGCCAGAATTTTACCAGATCAGCCGAGATCCCATTAACATTGGCCAGAAATCCATGTTGGCAACATGCACTGGTGCGTTCCCCTAATTCTATGGGCAGCAGATCATTAAGCAGCAGGGGTTGCCACCTTGTTTGGGTGACCGCCTGTCTCTGAGAGCTACTGAACCAATCAGAGGGCCAGCTGCTCAGCAGCCTCAACAGCGCCACCAGGAAGTGTGGTCACTGCTGAGGATGGCAGAGACCCTGCAACCCATTGCAGGTAGGCTGAAGAGAATCAAAACATGATCGTTCACTCTATGGTTCCAAAAACAATCCTCCCAATCCACCCCCCCACCCCGCGGCAGACACTGGGAGGCCACCTACATTTAGCTGCCTGCCTCCCAATGCAGCCGGGGTCAGTCCGCTGTGCAGACCTGGTAGAAAGGGCCTTTGCACGTTCAAATTGGCTTCCTGCTTCCTTATGGTGGGGCGCTTGTCTGAGCCCGCTCCTGCTGCCAGTAAATTTCCCTAACTGCAGGACATGGTTGGGGAGTCAATGGGCCACGGCTCTCCCCAATTTTACTGGTCCCCCTGTCTTATTCCCACCTCATGCAGGCCGGTAAAACCCTGTCCAAAGTCTGCCCCAAAATAGTAGAGAAGCACTAACTTTAAACTCACCAAGATGGTTAACAATAATTTCTCGACTGCAGTGCTACACTAGCCTTCAATTGTTATGTACATTTCTATCTGATGGTTTTTTTAAAAAAAATGCCTTCTCTTTCCAGGGCATACTTTGGCAATTTAATTTGTGATGAAATGGAAGATTTATAATAATCACCCATTGAAAATTTCAAAGGGAAAATGATTTTAGATTAGATTTTAGATTTATTTTGGAAGCGCACGGTAACTGACATAGAAGAGCTTGTGCTCCACCATACATTACGAATCAAAACTCCGAAAGATATCTGCACTGTTTTGCCGTGCTATTTTTTTTAAACTCCAGTTCATAATTCATCATTACTGTCTCTTCCCTACATAACTTCTGAACCCAACATTTATTATTCAAACCCTGTTTCCTGTTGGAATGACTGGAATTAGAGGCAACCATCTAAAGCCCTCAAAACCCATTGGCTGGTAAGTGTAGTTTAGTACCTTATGAAAAGACAAGAGTGCAGTTGCATTCGATGAGCAAAGTGTACATTGAATTAGAGAAAATTGCACTAAATTACCTGATCTCTATGGGTGTTTATACATCAGCCCCATTTATCTTATTAATATGGTGCTGCACTTCATCTGGTAATAAGGTTCATGATTAGAGTCGAATAGACTTTTCCTGGACTGTAAACAATAATGTGCGCTGTTTGTTAGTGCTCTTTTGAAAAATAATTGTATAATTTATGACTCCCATAAACAGCTATGCTTTATAGGTGGAATATAGGAACAGAAGTGTGTCGTTCAACACCTCGAGCCTACTCCACCATTTAATTAAATCATGGCTGATCTCTATCTCAACTCCGTCTGTCTGTCTCTCTGTCTCTCTCTCTACACACATATATATATATATATATATATCTTACTAAGGAAGTGCCATTTTTCAGATGAGGCCCTGTCTGGCTGCTCAGGTGGACTTAAAAGGTCTAATGGCATCATTTCAACATGACCAGGGGAGTTCTCCCTGGTGTCCTGCCAATAATAATCATCTTTTGACCAGCATCACTGAAACAAATGATTAATGCCACCTTTCCTTCATTGCTACAGTGACGGTACTTCAGTAGCTCCGGGGTGTGCTGAGACAGCGAAGGCTGCTATGGAAATTCAAGTCTCTCTTTTTTTTTACTTTTCTGCTAACTGTTGGGTAGAAGTTGGGTTAGGATATGATCAGGATGGGCTCTGGTGTTCTTAAGAGTCAGCAGGCTCTCAGCACTAATGATCAAATCTCATAGCTTTGTTCACCAGGTTACAGAATACAAGCATCTGACAGGATACAGAAAAGTGCAACAATGTTGATCCTGAGTACAAAGAATGTCAGGTATGATATGCACATGAACCAAAAGAAAGAACTGGCCTTTGTGTATTCAGGGCTGTCACAAAACACTTGACAACCAATAGATTACTTTTGACTGTTGCCGTGTAGCTCGACACAGCAGCCTCTTTACATACAGCAACATCTCACAAACAGCGAATTAATGATCACCCAATCTGTTTTCGGCGATATTGGCTGAGGAACAAATATTGCTTCAGGATGCCAACAACAACACCTTGCATTCATATAGCACCTCTAAAATAGCAAAAGGCGTAATCAATAAAAAAAAATTGACGCCGAGAGCTTGGTGAAACAGACAGGCTTGAGGAGTGTCATAAATAAGGGTGGAGGGAGGCAGAGCGGTTTAGGGAGGGAATTCCAGAGCTTAGGGCCCAGGCAATCGAAAGCATGTCCATCAATGGTGGAAAGAATAAAATGTTGGGGGGTGGCGGGCGTTCTGGGGGTCGGGGGTGCAAGATGCTAGAATTGAAGCACAGAGATTTTGAAGACTTGCAGGGATGGATAATGCTATAGAGATAGGCAAGGGGGTGAGACCATGGAAGGGTTTGAAAATATTTTGAGGATTTTAAAAATGAAGACATTGTCAGACTGAGAACCAGAGGAGATCAGCAAGCATAATATGATAAATGAACTTGGTGCAAGTTACATTATGGGCAGCAGTGCTTTGAATGAACACATGAGCTTATGTGGAAAATGGGAGCCAGGGGAGCTGAGGATGGTCACGTCTTAGAGGCAAAATGCATGGATGAGGGTTCCTGCAGTAGGCAAGCTGAGGCAGAGGCAGAGTCAGTCGATGTCACGGAGGTGGAGGTGTGCAGCCTTGGTGACGGAATGGACATATGGTTGGAAGCTCATCTCAGGGTCTAACAAAACACCGAGGTGGCAAACCATCTGATTCAGCTTCAGTTGTCAGGGGAGACGTCCCCTAACCCCACAGTCTCCTGGGAGAGGCCGATTAAAAACTACTTGCAACCCATTTTGGAAAATATCTGGGTAATTCAGCTCCAATTTCCAAAGGCCCCACAAGATTGTGATAACTTTACAACTGATCGCCTTGTCAGCTAATGAAGCTGTTTACCTTATGTAACTGCATGTGTCTGTTTCATTCAGGGATCTGTCATACTCCTTTATTTAAGAGCTGTGGTGAATGGGTTGCCATTACATGTTGTGGCAGTCTGTTCTGGGGTCAATTTCCCTCTGTAAAAATAAATATTTCCTAGCATCAACCCTCTCTGACTCAAAATTTTCTATGCGTGCTCTCTAGTTGAACAGTCCTTTGCATTTCAAACAAACTGTCCACATGGACTGAATCCAATTCCTTCATCATTTTAAAAGCATCAATTAGGTGCCTTGCAACCTGGCATGTTTCTAATGTAAATAGCTCTGAATCTTGGAGCCTATGCTAAGCCCAAAGGTTTTATGTTAGCCTTGCTTTGTTAGAATCATAAAATCATATAAATTTACAGCACAGATGGAGACCATTCGGCCCATCATTCTCATGCCAGCCACCAAGTAGCCATTCAGGATCCCACTTCCTGACTCTGGTCTGTAGCCTTGTGCATTACAGGACTACAAGCCTGAATCCAAGTTCTTATCAAATGTTATGAGAGATTCTGCCTCTATCACCCTTTCAGGCAGTGATTTCTGGCTCCCCACCTCACCCAAGTGAAAACATTTCTCCTTGAATCCCTTCTAAATCAATATCCCTTACCGTAAATCCATTATGGGCTCACAAACAAAGGGCAATAGGTCCATCCTATCCACTCTATCTGGACCCCACATAATTTTATACACTTTAATTAAATCTACCCTCAGCCTCCAGGTGTCCCAAAGGAAACAACTCCAGCCTATCCAATCTTTCCTCTTAATTAAAATTCTCCAGGCCAGGCAACATCCTTGTAAATCTCCTTTGCACTCTTATCCAGTGCAACCACATCTTTCCTATCGTTTTGGTGACCAGAACTGCCATGCAGTACTCCAGCTGTGACCTAACTATGCAGTTCCAACATAACCTCCCTGCTCTTATGTTCTATGCCTCAGCCAGTAAAGACAATTATCCCATATGCTTTCTTGACCAACTTATCTACCTGTCCTGCTCTCTTCAGGGATTTATGGACGTGCACTCCATGGTTCCTCTGTTTCTCTATGCTTTTCGGTATCCCACCATTTATTGAGTAGCCCCTCGCTGTGATAGCCTTCCCCAAATACATTATCTCACACTTCTCCAGATTGAACTCCATTTGCCACTCATCTGACTAGTCCATTGATATCTCCCTGCAGTGTCTGACTTTCAATAACACAGACAATCTCTGATATCATTTGCAAGTTTCTTAATCATACCCCTAAATTCAAGTCAAACCATTGATGTGTACCACAAAAAGCGAGAGACCTAGGGCAGAATCATCTGTGCCCCCTGGCGTTGGGCCTGCTCGGTAATGTGAACGGACAATATGGTGAGAAGGCCAAGAATCGGCTTCACAACGTCGTGAAACCAGTTTGTGAATGTACACTCAGTCTGTCGATGGTGGGCTGCGTTTCCTGCCACTGGACATCAGGAACCTCATTGTAAGACATCTGCATATCATTATAAGGCTAGCCTGCCGGACTCATCACCCTCCAATGCTGGATCATCCGCCCATATCGGTGTGGTTGCACGCCAATGTGTTTCACAATTGCACATAAGTGACATGCACCTGGCGAGCTGCACTTCGCTTGGGACTTTGAGGTTTGTTTACCTTTCTTACTCCCGGCAGCGCTCGCAGTCACCAACACCAGGCTTCGCAGGCAGCACCACATCATTTTTAGCGGAGTTCACGAGCAGGTCTCTACTTACTAGACCAGCTGTAAGGCGGGGGTGGCTTTTCAAGGGCTGCAGGGCCAGGGCTATACTGGGGAAGGAGGGTATCCCAGGGTGCGTGTGGCAGGGGCACATGTTGATCTGTGCAAGTGGCCTTAAGATAGTGAGGGCTGAGGAGGCAGTCACCAGAGGAGATGAGGCCAGATGGAGATGTGAGGGTGTGTGTGAAAGAGTGAGTGGTGATGTCCCTTGAGCTGGCAGTAAGTGAGATGCCAGTGAATGTGTGATGGGTTGTGAGTGTGTGAGGTTAGAGTGATGAGATGGTTTCCTTACCCTGGCTGCACGAATGAGATCATTCATCCTCTATCTGCATTGGATGGCCAACCTCTTCTGTGTAGCATTGGTGCTGATCACCACTGCCATTGCCTACCAAGCCGGAGTGGTGAGATTGCTGCCCCTCCTGCAGCCTGAGCGTGGGTAGAGGACATCACGGCGGACCTCCACAATGTCCAAAGGGCACTTGAGAAATGCATCACTAAACTTGGTGGGGGGGGTGCTGTCTTCCTGCCTTTCAGGGCCATCCTGCCTTCAGTGCAGCAGTCCTGGGCTGGAAGCACTGAGAGGTGTGTGTGTGTGTGGCTGTACTTTAAATGTGGCGCCCAGCGTGATGAAGTGGCAAGGTGATGGCATGGCGGGCGAATCAGAACCCACCTGCCATGGAAATGACGTGTTTCCCAGGAATACATAATTAATGAGGCGGGATTGGGATGATACAGCATGAAAAGTCGCCATTGCAGGCTCCCTGCTACCACACTTAGTGCAAACCTGGGACGATTCTGTCCCTGCTAATGAACCGTGCAGAACCTCACTGGAAAAAAAACGCCCATTGACCGTTACTCTTTTCTCCTTCTGAGGTAATTTGGATCCAATTTGCCACTTTTCTTTGGATCCCTTGGACTTTTACTTTCCCGACCAGTCTGCCATGTGGGACCTTATCAACAGCCATGGTAAAATCCCTATAGACCACATCAAATGTAGCGCTCATCAAGTGTCCTTGTTACCCCCTCAAAATGTTCAATCATGCCTGTCAGACATGACCCTCTCTTAACAAATCATGCTGACTGTGTTTGATTAATCCAAGCTTTTCTAAATGAAGATTCATCCTGTCTCTCAGAATTTTTTCCAATAACTGCTGCACCAGCTTAGGCTGACTGACCTATAGTTACTCAGCCTGTCCCTTTCTCCTTTTTAAAAAACTGGCAGAATGTTAGCTGTCCTGCAGTCCTCTGGCACCACACCTGTAGCCAGAGAGGATTGGAAAATGATGGTGGTACTTCTCATGATTTCTGTAACAGCTTGGGATACATTTCATCTGGGTCTGGGGATTTCAAATATGTTAAACCCCTTAGTTGTTCCCGTCTCACTCTGTTAATTTAATCTAATATTTCACACTCAGTCCTCCTTGATTGCAATGTCTGTATTGTTCCTCTCTTTTGTAAAAGCAGTTGCAAAGTATTCATTAAGATAACTTACCAGCGTCTTCCGCCTCCACATACAAGTTACGCTAATGGTCTCTAATAGGCCCTGCTCTTTCCTTAGTTATCTTCTTCCTCTTTATGTATTTAAAACAAACCTTTGGGCCTTCCTTGATTTTACTTGCCAATATTTGTTCATTCCCTCTCTTTGTTTTTTAATTTTGCTCTTTTGTTTTTTATACTCTAGGTTTTTTTAGCAATATTGAGCCCTCAGTATCTGCCATAAGCTTACATTTCCTTCTCTATCCTCTCCTTTAACCCTGTGATATCTAAGCAGTTCTGGATATGTCAGTCCCACCCTTTTTCTAGAAGGAAACATACTTGCTCTGAACCCTCAGTATCTCTTCCTCGAATGCCTCCCAATGATCTGACACTGATTTACCTTCAAGTGGCTGTTTCCGGTTCACTTTAGTTAAATTACATTTTGGCTGAGTAAAGTTATATCTTCCCCAATTGAAAACATTAATTCCCTGGTCTATCTTTGTCCTTTTCCATAACTACCCTGAATCTAACTGAATTATGACCACTTCCACCAAAGTGCTCGCCAACTGATACTCCTTCTGCCTGCCCAGCTTCGTTCCATAAAATGAAGTTCAGGAACACCCCCTCTCTTGTTGGGCTTGCTAGGTACTGGCTAAAAAAAAGTTCTCCTGGATGCACTTTTATTCTGCTCAAACTGTGCCTTTCACACAAACTGTTTCCCAGTTAATATTGGGGCAGTTAAAATCCCCCACTACTGCTGTCGAGTTATTTGTGCACTTCTCAGAGATTTGCCTGCATATTTTCTCTTCTATCTCCCTCTGACTATTCACAGTCCATAGTAAACTCTTAGTACATAGGATCATAGGAAATAGGAGCAGTAGTAGGCCATTCTAACTCTTGAGCCTGCACAGCCATTTATCTAGATCACAGCTAATCTTTTACCTCAGCACTGTTTTTCCGCACTATCCCCATTTCCTTTGATGTCTTTAATATCTAGAAATCTAGTGATCTCTGTCTTGAATATACTCAATGACTGAGCCTCCACAGCCCTCTGAGGTATAAAATCCCAAAGATTCACCGCCCTCTGAGTGAAGAAATTCCTTCTCATCACAGTCCTAAATGGCCTGCTCCTTATGCTGTGACTGTGTCCCCTTGTTCTGGACCCCTCAGCCAGGGCAAACAGCTTTCCTGCATCAGTAGTGAGACTGCCCCTTTTTTCTTATTCATTTCAACCCATATGACCTCATTTGATGATCCTTCTATCATAGCATCCCTGTTCACAGATATGATTGTTTCTTTAATCAATATTACAACCCTCTCTCTGTTTCATCTGAAAATTCTATAACTGGGATTAGTGAGCTGCCATTTCTGTCCTTCTTTCACTGTGTCTCAGTAATAGCTATAATACCACATTTCTACATGTGAAACTGTGCTCTCAATTCATCTGCCTAATTCCCTAGACTTCTTGTGTTGAATTCTATCATTTAGCACCTTCTCCAATATCTCAGTATGGATGTACAGAGACCAAGATGGGCACAATACTCCAAGTGTGAATGCACCAATGTTTTGTTTAGCCTAGGTATAGTGGTAGAATCAAAGAATCATTGAATCTTAGGGCACAGAAGGAGGCCATTCATGCTGGTCCTTTGAAATAATTATCGAATATGCCCCATCACACCCATTCTTTCCCTACAACCCAGCAATATTCTTGCCTTCAAGTGTTCATCCAATTCACTTTTGAAAATTATTATTGAATCGATTTCCACCATTCTTTCAAGCAGTGCATTCCAGATCATTACAGCTTGATATGTTTAAAAACTGTCTCTAATATTGTACCCCTCTGAAACCCTATTAGCCTAACAATACTTCACAATGATTTGTATAGTTTTAAAAAGCTGTTGACCATCATCCATTAGAAAAGTCTGACTCTTGAAGCATAACCTTGATGACAAGAAACTAGGGAAACTCCAGCTTAGTGGTCTAAAATGATTAAGAAGGGAATTTGATTGATAGTTATATTAAATATTCAATTAAATTAAACCCTTAAGAGAAAGCCAGAACAGCGAACGTAAATGGGAATGAATTAGACAGATATCAGGAACAATTTATTTCCATGAAGAATAAGGCATTTTGGAAAACATTGTTAAACAGCAGAGAGGAACCAACAGCATTGGATGCAATTCAAAATTTTAGATCTAGAAGCTGATAGGCAAGTTACACTGATTTAGGGAAACTTATGGAGTTGGATTTATTTTCCACTTCCAGATTTTTTGATTGCTCTCACAATAAATTTTAGTTAAATTTATTTTTAAGATGTAGACTGGCCCCTCTAAATAAATTACAAATGAAGGGAAAGGTACCGTGAGTAATATATTTTCCAAATCAGTCTTGGTCTCTGGGAATGACAATGTTTGTATTTTGATAATGATTGCCAATAGGTGAACAACCTTTATTGTTCCAAAGTAAACTTCTGCTAATTTTATGCAAATATTCATGGGACTAAATCCTCAACTCACTGCGTCAATGAGATTGCAAAGATATGCACAGATTGGACCAAACAACAGCTTCTGCCACCTATGTATCACCCTCATACCGCATCTAACTTCCTCTTTACTGATTCCAGAGCTTCTGCCTTCCCTATCCTGTCACATTAATGGGGATTTGAGGGTCAATGGCAGAGGTTCTGTGCCTGTTGCGAAGTCTCACTCAATGGGAGGGGAAGTCAGAGAATCATTCAGGGGGTCAACGTGATCAATTCATGATATTTCCGATTTTCCCATTGGTTAATATGAATGAGCTGAAAATCATAGCACTGTGAACAAGCCATACACATCAAAACTCTGGCCTAAACTCCCAGTGAGGGAACATCCGGTGCTGGGAGCAGAATCCATGGAGATAATTGCCTAATTCCCAATATTTGTTATCCATTTATAAAGATCAATCGGAACATAGGATCAGGAGAAAGCAATTCAGCCCTTCAAGCCTGATCCACTATTCGGTTAGATCATGCCAGATTTGTAGCTCAACTCCATTTACCCACCTTTGACCCATATTCCTTGACACCCTTACCAACCAACATGGACCAAGGACTGTAGATTATCCTAGTCAGCTGACTCATTGAGCCATTGAGAGAGTTGGTCATTATATTGAACATGCCATCAAACTCCAAGGGCATCTTCATTCATGCATAGTAGCTAAATTTGCTGATGACACAAAGATAGGTAGTAGAGTAAGCTGCATAAAGGATAAGGAGTCTGCAAAGGGACATAGATGGGTTAAGTGATTGGGCAAAAAAATGGCAGAGGGAGTATGATGTGGGAAAATGTGAACTTGTCCACACTGACAGAAAGAATAGAAAAACAGCATATTATTTAAATGGAGAGAAACTGCAGAACTCTGAGGTACAGAGGGATCTGGGTGTCCTGGTACATGAATCACAAGAATGTTAGTGTGCAGGTACAGCGAGTGATTAGGAAGGCAAATGGAATGCTTTGTTTACTGCAAGGGAAATAGAATATAAAAGTAGTAAGTTTTGCTACAATTGTATAGGGCATTGGTGAGACCACTTCTGGAGGACTGTGTTCAGCTCTGGTCTCTATATTTAAGAAAGGATATAATTGCTTTAGAAGCAATGCAGAGGAGGTTCACTTGACTGATTCCTGGGGTGAAATGGTTGTCTTATCAGGAAAGATTGGATAGGTTGAGCCTGTATCCATTGGAGTTTAGAAGATTGAGAGGTGACCTTATTGAGACATATAAGATCCTGTGGGGAATTGACAGGGTGGATGCTGAAAGAATGTTTCCCCTTGTGGGAGAGACTAGAACTAGTGGACACAGTTTAAAAATAAGTGAGCTCCCATTTTAGAAGAAGATAAGGAGAAATCTTTTCTCCCAGAGGGTCGTTAGTCTGTGGAATTCTCTTCCCCAGAGACTAGTAGAGGCAGGGTCATTGAATATTTTTAAGGCTGAGACTGACAAAGGAGTCAAAGGCTATGCGGGGGTATACAGGAAAGTGCAGGCCACAATCAATTCAGCCATGATCTTATCAAATGGTGAAGCAGGTTTGAGGGGCCAAATGACCTACTCCTGTTCCTAATTTGTATGGTCGGATATTTGTATGTTCAGGACATCTCAAAGTGTTTTACAGCCAATGAAGTAGATATGAAGTCCAGTGACAAAAGTGCCATGGCTGTACCATTTTAATATAGGTGCTAACCCACAGATTTGAAACATGTTATGTCTGTTATTCTGCTAAGATACTGGACAGAGAACACCATACAGACGTGCTAAATATTTGCCTCCTAACATCTCTGGCAGTAATTCCTAGGCAATATATAAACTTGAACATTTCCTACCTGTCCATCTCAACCCAATGGATTCCAGCTTCTTACTGCACACAACCAGTAAGGAGAGTCAAGCATGAGGGGATATAACTTTAAAGTTAGAGCTGGGTCATTTGGGGGTGATGTCCGGGGCACCAGTGCAAGAATATGAGATGCCCTAGGTGAACTCTCAGCCTTGCATTGCCCCCAACCCCACCGCAATTAACTTTTGAAAAAGAACATTGTGCATTAGTATGAATAAAAATTACAGATTTATTTTACAGGGAAAAGGAGAACATTACGATACTGATTGTACATTCGCATTGTTCTGCACTTTTCACAGGATATGTGCTAGAAAAAATGCACATCATTATGGCTCCCATGATGTAAGCTAGATGATTTTATGAGCAATTTACACAATCAATAACCATGATAGAGTGGGCTAGATTAAAGTACGTTCTTTGATATTATTTACTGGTTTGCCGTTTTGGAATAGTTATGTAGACATAGAAATGTACATGACTGTCACATAAACCGAATGAGGAATATAACATGAAATTTTGGGAAAGACTGCATCTCTATGTATGCCAGTATATGTATGTATGCCCTCCCTAGCAGCACTGTGGGTGTACAACACTACATGGGCTGCAGCAGCAGTTCAAGAAGGTAGTTCACCACCACCTTCTCAAGGGCAACTAGGGCTAGGCAATAAATGCTGGCCCAGCCAGAGAAGCCCACGTCCTATGAATGAATTAAAAAAAAATATGGGTGTATATCAGTCCTTCAAACCCAATACTGAAGCCTATTTGTTTAAATTATGTACTTCCAAGAATAGTTCATTCAGTTTTTTGCTGCCCCCGAAGTGTTGCAACTTTAGGTGACAGCTTGGTGGTCACATCGATCCTGGTGATGCCAGGGAGCATTTCCCAACCCAAAGTGTAGCAGAAATCTTGGGCTGTCTACCCCAAAAAGCTTTTGAGGCTGGAGGTCAATTGAAAACTTCAAAACTAAGATTGATATTAAGAGATAGGGAGTAGGGATATTAAGGGATATTAAGTGGGTAGATGGAGTTGAGGTACAGATCAGCAATGATCTAATTGAATGGTGGGATAGGTTTTGAAGGGCTGAATAGCATATTCCTGTTTCAACTTTATTCTAAATCAGGTTTGTCCAACCTTTTTGAATGAGGCGCCACATTTCAATTTTTATTTTCACCCAAAGGGCCAATGAGCAAATTTGGGAATTTTAAGGCTTGCCTTAACATTAAACATAGATTTAAAAGGAAACCAACTGAGGGATGAAGGAAAAAAACATCTTGCTGAGCAAAACAAATCCAATGTCAAAGCAATAAATTGATAATTCAAAAAAAATTAGTAATTAATAAAAGTTGACAATTGGAGAATGAGAGGGTGTGTGTCCAGCTCACCCCCAAACTCAGGGTGCGCACTCACTCACCCTCACCCACACACACTGTGTGGCTGGGTGTGAGAGTGTGTTGGTGTCTGGGGTGAGGGCGAGTGAGAACCCTGAGCCTGGAAGTGACTCAGAGACATACAAACACTCTCTCTCTCTCTCTCACACACACATATGCGCACACATACACTGCTCCACTTGTGTAGGGGGCTTTTTCTCTCCCAAACCCCACCTCCCCCAACTCCCCCCGGGCAGGCAGTCTCTCTCTCTCTCTCATCCCCCCTCCTCCCCGAAAGTCTCTTTTCCTCTCCTGCAGATTCACTGCTGCCCGTGTTTAGGCCTCAAGCTGAATGAAGCCGCTCACGACCACACTGTCCGCTGGTCCTCCAATCGTGGACTGTTTCTCTCCTGCATTCTCTCCTCAAATGCAGGAGAGAAACAGCCTGTGATTGGAGGAGCAGCTCCTTGCAGAATCTTTCACCATTTCCATTTACTTCGAACACTGCAGACAGAGAGGCACGATGGGCTGAATGGTTGCATACGGGTCATATGTTGGACAAGCCTATTCTAAATGATTTTTGCCCACACAGCCCGCAGCTTAATCGTTTCATCAGTGGGGGTGATACCCGTGATGTTAAATGTGGAATTGTTATTGTTGAAAGTATTTGAGTGAAGAATTCAAATTGGAAAAGCTAGCATTCCTTCTTCTAATCCTGCAAGAGACAAGTTCCAAACTGAATCAATTCAAAACTGTACTTTTAAGGCAGAGTACAAACTAATGTTTATTTTGGGGTTAGATACTGCTGTTTTGCTGCTTTGCTCGAATCAATGATCCCAGTTTGTAACTTTGTAAGCAGGAGTCAAATCAATGCATGAATTGATCCGATTTAACAAAGTTGCAAATCAAATTCAATTTTTTTTTTGGTTGGTTTCCAAGGGTTATTGCTGGCCAGGAAAAAACCAAATGACATCAGCAGGTAGAGCTCTGCACTGTGGATGAACAGGTTACCTTTTAACGCAAACTGCTTTGCGTCAGAGGTCGGTGTTTGCGAATAACAGACATACAAAAGAATAAGTCAAACCAAAGGCAGACATGGATTTATAGCTGGAGATTATTACTCTTGTAGGCAAAAAAGTACATGAACTAAAGGCTTTTTTTGAGAATGTTGATGACTCATCTTCACTCTGTTCTTTAAGCAACTCTGGAGCACCCTGGAGATCTGCTCTCTCTCTATAGCAAAGGTCTCCTCCACGCATCAGCCACCCACATCCACTCAATCCGCAAGCATTCCACCCCAACTTCACCTGTTCCTTCAGCTTGCATGTCTTGGTGAAAGAAGGAACTCGCTCTCTGCCAGTGAATCAGCTCTCTGCATCTCTCTGCAGAATGCCTGTTACTCGTGAACAATGCACTTGTCATTTGTACACTTATTGTGGATGATTGTATCAACATTATGGCCTTAATGGAAAACTGGCTGAGGGGAGGTGGCACTTTCGTCCTAACTGAAGCTCCCTCACCTGTCTCTACTTTCCACCACTTGCCTTGCCAGACCATCATGGTGGTAGTGTGGCTCTTATCACCAAATCACCCCGTGGTCCTCTTGCTCCTCTGGCACTTTCCCCTCTTTGAATGTCTTGCCTTGTTCCAGCCCTTTACTTCCCATTTAAAATCCTCAGTTTCCACCAGCCAGGACGTGCCATGCCAAGTATGAACTAAGATATCTTCTCTGATTTCCTCCCTCAACCTCTGCACTGGGCAGCCTCTCATCCTCAGTGATTTCAACCTCCATCTCAACTCATCATCCTCCCTCTCCGCTGTGTTCATTGCCCTCCTTTCCTGCCTTAATCTCCCTCCACATCAATTCCCTGACCCATATTCACAACCACCCTCTTGACCTTGTCATGTCATGTGGTCTCTCTCTACTCCAGTTGTATCAATCACAGATAAGGCCATTTCTGATCAATTCCTTATATCACTCACCACCCACATCCCACTTCTACACCCAAACCTTACTTCCTCTATGCCCAGCCTTAGAAAAAAAAAATCTCTATCCAAATTCATTACAAGTGCACTTTCAAAATCCCAACTATCCAGCCTTTGTTTCTCTATTCACCATGACATTCCTGCAGTGATCAGTCTGCTCAACCACAACCTAACCTCCACTCTCAATACCTTAGTCCCCCTTAAAATCATTACTCACTCTCACCCTAGCCATTCCCCTATAAGGCCCACATCTCTGCTTCCTTAAGTTCAAGGGATGCAGACTTGAACAGATATGGCGGAGAACTGGTTTAGTTTAGTGGTAAGTAATATTTGCACCACACAAGTACCAGGCAATGGCCATTTCCAACAAGAGCAAATCTAACCACCTCCCCTTGACATCCAATGGCATTACGATTGCTGAATCCACTACTATCAACAGCCTAAGTGCTACCATTGAACAGAAACTGAACCGGAACAACCATATAAATATTGTGGCTACAACAGCAGGTCAGAGGCTGGGAATTCTGTGACAAGTAACTCACCTCCTGACTCCCCAAAACCTGTCTGCCATCTACAAGGCACAAGTCAAGAGTGTGATGGAATACTCTCCACCTGCCTGGATGAGTGCAGCTCCAACAACACTCAAGAAACTCAACGCCATCCAGGACAAAGCAGCCCCGCTTGATTGGCACCCCATCCACCTGCTTGAAGTTTAACTCCCTCCACAACTGACACACAGTAGCAGCAGTGTGTACCCTCAGGGGAGGTGATGATGTAATGGTAATATCAATGGACTATTAATCCAGAAGCCTAGGCTAATGCTCTGGAGTCATGTGTTCAAATCCCTTCATGGCCGTTGGTGGCATTTAAGTTCAATTAATAAATCTGGAATTGAAAGTTAGCCTCAGTAACGGTGACCATGGACAATCATTGATTGTTGTAAAAGCCCACCTGGTTCACTGATGTCCTTTAGGGAATGAAATCTGTCAGCCTGACCTGGTCTAGTCTACATGTGACTCCAAACCCACAGCAATGTGGCTGACTCTCAACTGCCCTCTGAAATGGCTGAACAAGCCACTCAGTTCAAGGGCAATTAGGGGCAGGCAACAAGTGTTGACCTTGCGGACGACGCCCACATCCCATGAAAGAATGAAGAAAAAGAAAACCTACACAATGCACTATAGCAACTCACCAAGGCTCTTTCAACAGTGTCTTCCAAACCCACAAATGCTGCTATCTGGAAGGACAAGGACAGCAGACGCATGGGAACACCACCACTTGGAAATATATCACCGTTCCTTCACTGTCGCTGGGTCAAAATCCTTGAACTCCCTCCCTAAGAACACTTTGGGTGTACCTACACCACATGGATTCCAGTGGTTCTCACCACCACCTTCTCAAGGGCAATTTGAGATGCACAACAAATACTTGCTTAGCCAGTGATGCCCACATCCAGTGAAAGAATTGACAGAAATATAGCCATTCCTCTGGCTGCACCATATAAAGCACTATTGGTTTGCATTCTAATATGCTAAAACTGATCATATATGAGTATCATGGAATGCAAAAATAATCCTTGGTTTCTTTTCTCTACTACGAACTGTCTTCTTAAACTTCTCTCTCCTGTCTCCTCCACCCTCACCTCCAACAAGAGGTGTGAGGAGCTCATGGACTTCTGTGTCACTACAATCGAGATCATCCCATCCCTACAATCGAAACAATCCCAGTGATGCCCACATTCCATAAAGAGACCGTTGTTCACCTCCTTGTGGATTGTGCCTTTGCAAAGAAGGTCTGGAGAGAGATGCAGTGGTTTCTGTCGAGGTTCACCCCGAGCAGTTCTGTGACACAGGACTCTGTGCTCTACGGGCTGTTCCCAGGGACGCACACCGAGACAAACATCAACTGCAGCTGGAGGATCATAAACTCGGTGAAAGACGCTCTTTGGTCTGCCCGAAACTTGTTGGTCTTCCAGCGCAAAGAGTTGTCCCCAACCGAGTGTTGCAGACTGGCACATTCCAAAGTCCAGGACTACGTGCTGAGGGACGCACTAAAGCTTGGGGCAGCCGTCGCAAAGGCGCAATGGGGAAGGGTCGCTGCCTAAGACCTTTCTGCCACAATGCACCGAGGGACTGGGAACTGTTTAAATCCCCTCGGGCTGTACAGCTCAAAATGAATGTCTGCAAATGATTGTAATATTCATTTATTGTATTGATACATTTTGTGATACACGTTGTAAAAGTTGAACCTGATTGTATTTTTGTGATGATGATTTTGAAATGGTTTGAAATGTTGTTGAAGATTTTTTATGAATAAAGTATATTTTTGCAAAAAAAAATCCCAGCAGCTGTCTCTGCAGCATCCCTCTGTCCAGTAGCTTACCCGGCCAAACTTCCTCTAACGCTCCCCCCTGCCCTAGCCCTGAACTTATTTCTCTCTCTCATTTGTCTCTGATCTCCTCTCATGCCCTCTCCAAACTCTCTGTTCAAGAGACCCAACTTGTCCCTATTCCCAGTAAACTGCCTTCCCATCTCCAACCTCCCTTTCCTCTGCAAAGTCCTTGAAAGTGTTGTCGCCTCCCAAACCCATGCTCAGCTTTCCTGGAACTCAGTGTTTGAATCCTTCCAATCAGGTTTCTGTCCCTGCCACAGTACCAAAATGGCTCTTATTAAAGTCACAAATGACATTCTATGTTTTTTTTTATATTCGTACATGGGGTGGGGGTGTTGCTGGCTAGGCCAGCATTTATAGCCCATCCTTAATTGCCCTTGAGAACTGAGGCCATTTCAGAGGGCATTTAAGAGCCAGCCACATTCCTGTGGGTCTGGAGTCACATGTAGGCCAGGCCAAGCTAAGGACAGCAGATTTCATTCCCTAAAGGACATTAGTGAACCAGATGGGTTTTACAACAATTGACATCTAATTCCAGGTTTTTAAAGTGAACTCAAATTTCACCATTTGCTGTGTTGGGTCCCTAGATCATTACCCTGGGTTTCTGGATTACTAGACCAGTGACAATACCACCACGCCACCACCTCCCCATGTGACTGCGACAAAGGTAAACTTTCCCTCCTCGTCCTTCTCTACATGCTGCCCCTCAGCAACAACATCCAAAAAGACAGCTTGATTTCCACATGTACACTGATGACACCTCATCACCAGTGTTCCTGCTAAATCCATAGGTGTGAAGCAACACAGCAACCTGGAAGGCATCATGCAGGTCTTGTTTTGTGGTAAATAATTCACGTTAAAAAACCTGGCTACACACACAACTAAATTTGAAAGGGAACGTTGCTCACTATCGCCCCTCTCAACCCCTCCACTGTTTCTATCAGGCTTCTTGTCTGACATCCAGTACTGGAGGAGCAAATATTTATTTTCTAAACTTAAATATTCAGAAGATTGAAGCCTTTATCATCGCTCTCTGCCACAACTCCATGCCCCAGCTACTAACCCCATCCCTCTCCCTGGCAACTGCCTAAGGCTGAGTCAGCATTTGCAACCTTGGGCTCAGATTTGACCCTGAGATGACCTTCAACCTCATATGCGGGCTGTCACTAAGGTCACCTGGAAAACATGGCCTGACTTCTTCCCTGCCTCAGATCATCTTGTTGCTGAAACCCTCAATCATGTCTTTGTTACCTTCAGACTTGACTATTCAAATGCTCTCCTGGCTGGTTTCCCACATTCTACCCTCTGCAAACTTGAGTTCATCTTAAACTCTGCTGCCCCTGTCCTAACTCGCAGCAAGACCCATTCCCCTATCGCCTCTGTGCTCACTGACCTACATTAGCTCCTGGTCAAGAAACATTTCAATTTAAAATTTTCATACCTGTTTTCAAGCCCTTCCCATGGTCTCAGTCCCACCCTCTGTAATCTGTTCCATCTCCACAACCTTCTGAGAAATCTGCGCTCCTCTAATTCTGATCTCTTGAGCATTCCCAATTTTGTTCACTCCACCATTGGTGGCTGTGCCTTCATTTGCCTCAACTCCAAGCTCTGGAATTCCTTCTGCAAATTCCCTCCCTAAACTTCTCCACCTTTCTTCTCTCATTTAAATGCTCTCTGAAAACCTAACTCTTTGACCAAGCTTTTAATCACCTGCCCTTATATCCCTTTCTGTGGTTTGGTATCAAATTTTGTTGTACAACACTTCTATGAAGCACCTTCACATGTTAAATTACTTTAAAGTTGCTATAAAATTCAAGTTGCTGTTGTAACTGAACACTTTGGCCTGGATTTTCATGTGGGCTTCGGAGAACCTGACCTGCCCACTTTTGCACCTACTGAAATGCACACCCAGATCACGTCTGACTTTGCCTGGGATTTTTGTCTTTTCACACACGGGTCAGACTTGCAATGCATTTTGTGAGCCGCGTTGAAGTACGTGAGGCATGTGGGTGCGGAGGTGGACCAGGGAGAAGGCCCAGCTTGGTTCTCCAACACAGCAGGCCAGCTCCCAATATTGTTTAAATGCTCTCTAATCCTCACCCCCTTACTCCCCACACACCCCCTATGTCACCCCATGACCCCTCAGATGCCCCATGCTCCTCAGATTGCCCATGTCACCTCCATGGCTCCTCAACCACTACCCACCCTCCATGCCACCCCCATGTCCCCTCATATTTCCCATGCTGCCCCATGCCACTTCGATGCTACCATATATTCTTCATAGTCATTCACCCAGTGTACAACATGTACAGTATTCAGGAGTCATGCAATAGCAATGGGGGTTATTTTGAAATCATTGGAAAAAAAAGTGCTGAATTCAAACACAATGGCCTTAAATTTTCGCTTGTTGGGCCCGCATGATCAGTGGCCCCGGGAGTGGGTGGGAAACGGGGCCCCAATTGGGATTGGCCCCCAATTAACAGCCAGCCAGTGTGAAACGCGCGCTGAGAAAGGCTCAGCACTGCCGGAGGGGGCGGGAAGAGGGTGGGCGCCGACGTCATTGCAGATGCTGGTAAGCACTTCCAGTGAGCTCCCTGAAGGCAGACAGCTGCCTCAGGGAGTTGCAGACCTTCACCGAATAAACCAAACAACAAAAATGCTGCAAAATATGTCCATGCAGCACAATCAAGCACCTGAAAGCACACCTCATAAAAAACCAACCCCCAGGTATCTCTTTTATTTTATTTCCCCATGGATATTTCATCCCGCCCTGGATTGGGGGTTCAGCAAAAATGTAAAGGCCGCCTGGCTGATTGACCCATCCGCCAACTGTAAAAGTGGACAGGCCATGTAAAATTGCTTTCAATTGCCTCCTTAACGGACTTAATTACCTGCTTAATTGTTGGCGGACGCGCTTCCAACTGCTGCGCGCACCCGCTGAGAGAGATATCACGCGAGCGCGAGATGATACTTGGATGCTCGCTCAACATCATCTTGTGCTATTTTGCAGCCGGACGGGTCGGTGCATGCCTGCCCGTGGGATGTAAAATTCTCGCCAATATCATTGATATTGGGCCAAAAAGTTTACTCAACTACGCCAAGGCAAAAAAAAGTAATCCTTTAAGTGCCTATTAGATTTGTAAACAAACAAGAAACCGCATCAAAGAAATATTTCAAATAAATTTCTGTTATTAAATTGTTCTTGGATCAATAAATCACCTGCTGAGCTGAATCCATTATAAGCTTTTGAAACCCAGCCATGCATTCATAATGGATAAAGCTGTCATAACAAAAGCTTCCAGAAACATTGCCTCAAACTGTCAGAACAGAATTAGCATTTCCGTTTCAAAGCAGAGTGCCTGTCAATCAAGGGAGGGGAGTGGGTGCTGCAGAAATTTTTTTTTCAACTTTCAAAAGCAGGGTTTTTGTTAATACAGGTACAGTATCTCAAACTCGGCTGCCCAAAAACCGGAGTTGTCTGAAAACTGGATATTTTTAAGTTGTGCCATGCATCAATTTTGATTGAGTAAAACTTTTAAAAAACTAACTAACCTTGGCAATTTGGCTAGGCATTGCATTGGTGTGGTGCTGGACTGGTTATCTGCTTTTCCATTTGCCATGCGCTGGTCTGTTCCCTGCTCCAAGTGACCCCTGACCCCGCCCAACATGTCTTCGGCCGAACCAACCGACATGAAATCCAGCAAGATCTGAAATCCGACACAACCTCGGTCGTGAGGTTGCTGGTTTTGAGACACTGTAGCCAGAACCCTTCAGTCAATTTAAATCATGATACAAAACATTATGGCAGAGGCTGATAAGATGTTTTTAAAACATTTTTTAACATATCATGTCACTTCTGACAGTTGGAAAAGCACTATAATGCATGACAGCAATTACACATTGCTGGTTAATGTGAGGTCAACTTACCTTTGCAGGAGAGAACCCCATGATGAATCAATGCATTAAAAATTACAATATGGCATCTAATAGTGACATTTGAAGATGTCAAAACGTTTTACACTTACCTTTCAGAATGTTCCCAGCAGGATTCTGCCTGTGGTCATGAACTCTCCAGGAGGTGCAACTTTTTAGGGCTTCCAAAACCCACACCAGCGCACGAAAATGGTGTGCAGAAGGAAATACAATTTTCCTGTGGCCCTGGCAATGGGGACCCTGGCCTTAGAAGGGATGCATGTGCGTTTTGCGCCCAAGGCCTCCCTGACCTGCCAAAAGGCCACACAAAAATGGTGTGGGGTTGGGAAGGCAGGGGAAAGTTGCTTTTCCAACAAAAAAAATACTAAGTTCAGTGTTTCATGGCCTGATTCACGCCTTTATTGGGAGATGAAAATCTGGCCTGTTGTCTTGTTACTTGGGGGAGGTGATGGTGCAGTGGTATTGTCACTGGACTAGTATTCCAGAGACCCAGGGTAATGCTTCAGGGACCTGGGTTTGAATCTCACCATAGCAGATGGTGAAATTTGAATTCAATAAGAATCTGGGATTAAAAGCCTGGTGATGACTATGAAACCACTGCTGATTGTCATAAAAACCTATCTGGTTCACTACTGTCCTTGAGGGAAGGAAATCTGCTGTCCTTACCTGGTCTGGCTTACATGTGACCCACCTGGTTCACACCTCCATTGGGATGCTGTGGTTCTTAAATGCCCTCTGAACAAGGGCAGTTAGGGATAGGCAATAAATGTTGGCCTAGCCATCAATGCCCACATCCCAGGAATTAAAAAAAAACTAAATGAAATGTACACTTCTCATTAATGTTTCAAAATCAATAATGAGACCAGTGATTGGTTATCTAGTGCTTTCTGCCAGGATGGTAAAGAGGGCCATGGGACAATAGTAACACTATTGGGACTAAGTCAGAGTTCCAAAACCAGAGGCTTGGACACAAAATTGATGCGGACATTCCCAGTGCACTTCTGCAAAGTCAGTCTTTCAGATGAGACATTGAATTGTGGCAACATCTGCCCCCTTGGACTGATGTAAAGGATCCATGGCATTTTTTGAAGAAGTTGCTTCTTCAGTGTCCTTCTCTCCATCAGAAGATCAGAACTGGGTATACTTGCTGATGACTGTGTTCAGTGCCATTTTCAACTCTTCAGATAATGAAACAGTCCATGCCCCGTGTGCAGCAAGACCTGGACAACGTTCCAGTTCGGGCTGACAAATTCCAGTTTGGGGACGGCTCACCAGTCATTGAAATAGCCGCAAAAATATTATGGCTGCAAGATCAGGTCAGAGGATGGGCATTCTGTGGCAAACAACTCAGCTTGCTTCAGCCCTTTATAACAAGAAACTCCTAATCACAGTCTTAACAACTCTTTTCTTAAGCTGTCTACTTATTCCTATGGTAAGCAATTCTTTATGTTTGGAGAATACATTCTTTGTCATTTGCTCTTCTAGCTTTAATTTCTCCATGACTGTAACCATCTTCATACAAGAGTTCCGTGGTACTTATATTCTGATACCCATTCCTGCTGTTGACCATTTATCTTGATCTGCTTTCCAGCCATTATTTCTTCCAATCTTCATAACTTTAATCTTTTTTTGCATTAATTTTAATTCCATAATTATTCACCACTTCATTCATTAGTATCTGTAGATCTTCTGCTGTGCTAACCACTAGGGCCTGGTTATCTTCAAATCTCACTACCTTCACCAATTGACCTCCCTATGTTGACACCTTTCTGTGTTTCATTGAGTGCTTCTGCTATCGTGGCTTCTGCATTGATGTTAAAGAGCAATGGTGATAGTAGACAGCCTTGTCTCATCCCATGCCCAATTACTCTAGGTTCAGTTTCACCAAATACTGTCCTTATTATAGCAGTGAGTCCCATTCTCAGAGCTATCATTGTTCTTTTATCTCTGCAAACAACCCTGACCTTAAGAAAAATTAACATCCAATGCCTAAAAAATTGGGAAACGTGGTTCTGGAGAAGGATGAAGCAGGTCAGTTGGCGAGAACATGAGAACAATGAAGAAGCTCTCAGGCTGGCGAAGGAGGAAAGATTGTTAGTGAATATAATCAAGAAAAGGCAACAAGGTTGGATTGGCCATATTCTAAGGCATGATAACTTGTTGAAAGGAGATTGGAGGGATGTAGACCAAGAGAGAGAAAGAGAATGATGATGTTGGGAAAATTGAAACTGAAAATGGGAGGTTTCTAAGGACAACTGAAGAGGAAAAAGCAAGACTGAGAGGCGTGGAGAAATGAGGAGAGGTCCTATCCTTAAGCAGATCACTACTACTGTTAACTTACCTGACTCACCAACGCTTGTCTAGCATCTACAAGGCACAAATCAGGAGTGTGATAGAGTGTTCCCCACTTGCCTGGATGGGTGCCGCTCCACCAGCACACAAGAGGCTTGACACCATCCAGAACAAAATAGCCAGTTTGATTGGCACTCTTAATTAGCCCTCTTGATGGGGGAGTCAGCAACCGGAGGACACAGGGCTAAAATAATTGGCAAAAGAACTGGGGGAGGTGGGGGATATCTACAAAGTGTATTATCATGATCTGAAATGCAATGCCTGATAGGTTGGTGGAAGCTGGTTCAATAGTAACTTTGAAAAGGGAATTGGATAAATAATTGAAAAGGAAAACTTTGTTGGTTTGTGGGGAGAGAAAAAGAAGGGAATGGTACTGATTGGATAGCTCTTTCAAAGGACTGACACAGGTGCGATGGGCTGAATGGCCTCCTTCTGTGCTGTATTGTCCTATGTTCTCACAGTCATAACCCTGTAATTAATTATATTTGTGCACCCCTTGGGGCTGCAGACTAGAGCAGTCATTTGCTATCATGATACAACTGCCTGAAGGAATGATGCAATCATAAAGATTCGTAGATAACCCAGCGTTGACACATTTGCTTAACAGAAAGAGGGACCCTTTTGTGTTTCAGCGTATCACATTATCTATGCCCACAGCATGACACCAAATGAACAAATTAAATTTGTGATTCAGTGACAGTTACCAGAAAGAGACTAAGAAGAGTAGGAAGTTCTCCTGGTGTCTTTGCCAATATATTTCCCCCAAAATTAATTCACACCATTCTCTGTTTGTGGAATCTTGCTGTGTGCGAAATGGCTGTTGTGTTTGTCTACAAAGCAACAGTGTCTATCCTTTAAACTCACTGATTGTATGTGGAGAAATTTAAATGTCTTACGGATGTATTGAAATGTCAGACAGGAATGGATTAGTTAGTATCTTTAGCCTGACCTGAACAGTTATGACATCGAGAAACATCCTCATTTCTATGTGTCACCTGGAAGAGGTGAAAAACCAGATCAAAAACTAAGACCAATTAGGGGAGAAAAATCTTTAAAACTCATGTCCAATCCCTCCTGGTGGTCAAAGCTAATGCAGCCATGACTAAGGTCAGGTGGGTACCAATCCCTTGTATGATGCAATTGGCATCCAATCAGGAATCAGACAAACTCTCTCCTGAAGGCACACGGTGAATCAGGAACACTGCACAACATACATACGAACATACAAATTAGGAGCAGGAGTAGGCCATTTTGCCCCTCCTTATGTGTGGTATCATCCTATGTTCTCACAGTCCCAACTCTGTAATTAATTATATTCGTGCACCCCTTAGGACTGGACACTAGAGCAGTTGCTTGCTATTCATAATACAACTGCATGGAGGAATGATGCAATGCTCTGCCATTCGATAAGATCATGGCTGATCTGATGATGAGCCCAACTGCACATTCCTGCCTACACCTGATAACCTTTGAGTTCCTTGTTACTCTTTTCCTTTTTAAATACTTGTCAAAACCCTGACTGTCTGTTTTTATATTTCTAGCTAACTTTCTCTTGTACTCTAATTTCCCCCTCCTTATTGATCTTTTAGTTATTCTTTACCGTTCTTCATATTCTGTCCAATCTTCTGATCTGCCACTCACCTTTGCTTAATTAGATGCTTTTTCTTTCAATTTGCTACTACCATTAACTTCCTTAGTTAGCCATGGATGATGTGTCCTTCCCTTGGAGTCTTTCTTTCTCACTGGAATGTATCTTTTTGAATATTCTGAAATATCTCCTTAAATGTCTGCCATTGCATCTCTACTGACCTATCCTAATTTCCCCAGTTCACTTTAGCCAGCTCTGCCTTCATGCCCTCATAATGCTCCTTATTTAAGTTTAACACACTAGTCTTAGATCCACTCTTCTCTCCCTCAAAATGAACGTGGAATTCAATCATATTATGATCACAATGAGGTCATTAATTAACCTTGTCACATTCCACATTACCAAATCTAGTATAGCCTGCTCTCCGGTTGGCTCTAGAATGTGCTGCTCTAAAAACAAGTTCCAAAAACACTCTTATGAACTTATCATCCATCTTATCTTTGTCAATCTGATTCATCTGATCTAGGTGTAGATTCAAATCACCCATGATTATGCCATACCTTTCTCACAAGCCCCCATTATTTCTTCCTGTACACCCCATCCTATAGTGTGGTTACTGTTAGGGGGCCTATAAACACTCCCACAAGTGATTTACCTTAACTATTTCTCATCTCTACCCAAACTGATTCTACATCTTGATCTCCAGAACTAAGGTTATTTCTTTCTATTGTACCAATGTCATCCTTAATTAACAGAGCTACCTCTCCACCTTTTCCCAGCTCCCTATCTGTCCTAAATACCATGCATAAGGCAGCAATGTGTTCTACATGGTGAGTAATTAGCCAGGAGACATCTCTTTCTATTAGAGAGAGAGAGAGACAATTAGTTATACAGCTTGAGGGGCACAACTCCACATCAGGCACAGGGCAGGTGAAGGGATAGGCCCAAAATCTACCTCAGCTGGAACAGGAATTGAACCTATGCTGTTGGTGTTATTCTGAACCACGTGCTAGACATCCAGCCAACTGAGCTAACCGGCTCCTGTTCTATACTGTATAGCATCATACAAATACAAGTTCTATACTTTACAAGAGGCCCGATAAAGGCTCAAAGTCAACAGGAATAGAAAGTGATTTTTATTGAAAGAAATTGCTGCTGGAAGTTTTTATATAAAAAGTGAGAGGAAGAACTTATATTTCTATATTGCTTGTCACAACCTCAGGACATCCCACAGGTGATGCGTCACAATGGTTTTTGGGAGCTTGCTGTGCACAAACTGGCTGCTGCATTTCCTACATTACAACAGTGACTACACTTCAAAAGTATCTCTTTTCTCCCCTCTCCCCATTTCCTGCCTGTGTCCTTGCTGAAAACGTGTTACATCTCTAACTTTGTCCAGTCCTGAATGAAGGTGACTGACCTGAAACATTGGCACAGATCTTCCAGTCCCCGGTTAGTTGGAGACTGGGCATATCCATGGAAGTCTCATGGCATCAGGTCAAATATGGGCAAGGAAACCTCCTCCTGATTGCCACAAACCACCTTCACTCACCACCCTCCCTAGCTGATGAATCAGTGCTCCTCCATATAATAAAAACAGAAAATGCTGCAAAAACTCAGCAGGTCTGTCGGCAGCTGTGGAAAGAGAAACAGAGTTAACGTTTTGAGTCGTTATGACTCTTCTTCAGAGCTGGCTGTGAAGTGATTGTTGTGATACTGTAGTGACTCAGGACACCTCCATGTTGAACATCACTTGGAGGAAGCACTGAGGGGGGCAAGGGCGCAGAATGTACTCTGGGTGGGGGCTTCAATGCCCATCACCAAGACTGGCTTGATAGCACCACTACTGACCGAACTGGCCGAGTCCTATACGACATATTTGCTAGACTGGGTCTGCGGCAGGTGGTGAGGGAACCATTAGAGGGAAAAACATACTTGAGCTCATCCTCACCAACCTGCCTGCTGCAGATGCATCTGTCCATGACAGTGTCAGTAGGAGTGACCACCACACAGTCCTTGTGGCGATGAAGTCCAGTCTTCACACTGAGGATATCCACTATCGTGTTGTGTGGCACTACCACCATGTTAAATGGGACAAATTTTGAACCGATCTAGCAACTCAAGACTGGGCATCCATGAGGCGCTGTGGGCCATCAGCAACAGCAGCAGAATTTTATTCAACGACAAATTATAATCTCATGGCCTGTCATATCCCCCACTCTACCATTACCACCAAGCCAGAGGACCAACACTGGTTCAATGAAGAGTGCAGGAGGGCATGTCAGGAGCAGCACTAGGCATACCTAAAAATGAGGTGTCAACCTAGTGAAGCTATAACACAGGAGTACTTGCGTGACAAACAGCATAAGCAGCAAGTTATAAACAGGGCTAAGCAATTCCATAACCAACGGATCAGATCTAAGCTCTGCAGTCCTGCCACATCCAGCCAAGAATGGTGGTGGATAATTAAACAACTCACTGGAGGAGGAGGCTCCACAAATATCCCATCCTCAATGATGGGGGAGCCCAGCACATCAGCGTAAAATATAGGGCTGAAGCATTTGCTACAATCTTTAGCCAGAAGTGCTGATTGGATGATCCATCTCAGCCTCCTCCGGAGGTCCCCAGCACCACAGATGCCAGTCTTCAGCCAATTCAATTCACTCCACGTGATAGCAAGAAACAGCAGAAGGTACTGAATACTGCAAAGGCTATGGGGCCTGACAATATTCCGGCAATCATACTGAAGACTTGTGCTACAGAACTTGCTGCTCCCCTAGCCAACCTTTTTCAGTACAGCTATAACACTGGCATCTACCCGGCTATGTGAAAAATTGCCCAGGTATGTCCTGTACACAAAAAGCAGGACAAATCCAACCCAGTCAATTACCACCCCATCAGCCTACTCTCAATCATTAGTAAAGTGATGGAAGGGGTCACCAACAGTGCTATCAAATGGCACTTGCTTAGCAATAACCTGCTCACTGAAGCTCAGTTTGGGTTCCACCAGGGCCACTGAGCTCCTGATCTCATTCCAGCCTTAATTCAAACGTGGACAAAAGAATTGAACTCCCGAGGTGAGGTGAGAGTGACTGCCCTTGTGATGGAGGCTGCAATTGACCGAGTGTGGCATCAAGGAGCCCTAGCAAAACTGGAGTCACTGGGAATCAGAGGGACAACTCTCCACTGGTTGGAGTCATACCTGGCACAAAAAAGATGGCTGTGGTTGTTGGAGGTCAATCATCTCAGCTCCAGGACATCACTGCAGGAGTTCCTCAGGGTAGTGTCCTCGGCCCAACCATCTTCAGCTACTTCATCAATGACCTTCCTTCCATCATAAAGTCAGAAGTGGGGATGTTCGCTGATGATTGCACAATATTCAGCACCATTCGCTTCTCCTCTGATACTGAAGCAGTCCATGTCCAAATGCAGCAAGACCTGGACAATATCCAGGCTTGGGCTGACAAGCGACAAGTAACATTTGTGCTGCACAAGCGTCAGGCAATGACCATCTCCGACAAGAGAGAAATTAACCATCATCTCTTGACATTCAATAACATTACCATCGCTGATTCCCCGACTATCAACATCCCGGGGGTTACAATTGACTAGAAACTGAACTGGACTAGCCATATAAACACTGTGACTACAAGAGCAGGTCAGGGGGTAGGAATCCTGCAGCAAGTAATGCACCTCCTGAGTCCCCAAAGCCTGTCCACCACATACAAGGTACAATTCTCCCCACTTGCCTGTTTGAGTGCAGCTCAAAACACTCAAAAACACTCAAGAAGTTTGACACCATCCAGGACAAAGCAGCCTGCTTGATTGGTACCCCATTCACAAACATTCACTTCCTCTGCCACTGACGCACATTAATGGCAGTGTGTGCCATCTACATGATGCACTGCAGGAACTCACCAAGGCTCCTTAGACAGCATCTTCCAAACCCACAACTGCTGCCATCTAGAAGGACAAGGGCATCAGATGGATGGGAACCCCACCACCTGGGAGTTCCCCTCCAAGTCACTCACCATCCTGACTTGGAAATGTGTCACCGTTCCTTCACTGTCGCTGGGTCAAGATCCTGGAATTCCCTTCCTAACAGCACTGTGGGTGTACATACACCACATGGACTGCACTGGTTCAAGAAGGCAGCTCACTGCCACCTTCTCAAGGGCAATTAGGGATGGGCAATAAATGCTGGCCTAGCCAGTGATGCCCACATCCCATGAACGGATGAAAAACAACCCCAAAGTTATGCTAGGTGTCCCCTTGGACATCCTGACATGCTGGCTCTGTAGGAATTTCCCAGGAAGTTTCAACTAGGATGGGCAATTCCCTTGCTCCCTGGGACCCTCCAAAATAGTCTCCAACTCTAGAATTGGAGACTTTGGACATCTCTGACTGGCTTACCTGGATAGATACCCAGAAAATTTTAGGCAGAAAGAAACCATATCTAACACCTGGGTAACTACAGAACTGGCCCTCCCTATTCCCCATTGACCCCTCCTTGAATCTTCCCTCAAAACTCTGACTGACTCCCCCATCACTCACGCTGACTCACCCCTCTAACCCCTTAACCCCCTTACCCCCTCACCCACTCTATCCACCCTACCTCCTTACACACCATACTCCCTTACCCACACTACACCCTTACCCACCTTAGCCCCTCACCCATCCTATGCGGTTACCCTACCCACTCTACCTCCTTACCCACCTTACCCCCTTGCTCGCCTTACCCCCACACTCACCCCCTCACTCATCTTACCCCCACACCCACGCTACCCCTTACCCACTCACCTTCTCTCTGTAGCTTTACAAAGAAGCTTTGGGACATTTAAACTCTTCCCAAAGTACGGCAGCTAGTGCTGTAAAATGGATGTGGTTTCTGTGCAGGTTCTCTCTGCTGCTCCCTCCGAGGTTTCCTGCACTGACTGAATTCTGCAGGACCCGCCATCAGAAGAATGCGCTGAAAATTTGGAGGGAGGTAAGTATTGTATTTGCCTGTCTGATCAGATTTGGAAATAGGGATTCTGATCCTGAACAGAAGATTCGGGCCATTATCTCTTGTTTCTCTCTCCATGGATGCTGCCTGACTTGTTGAATATTTGCAGTATGTTCTGTCTGTATTTCAAAAATAACTTCATTGGTTGTTAAGTGTTTTGGGTCATCTTGAGGTCATGATGCATGTCATTTTGCTTTCCCTTCTTTCTTTTCGGATTCTTTCTATCTCTTGTTTTCTCTCTCTCTCGTTTTCTGAAGCCCTCTTGCATTCTCTTACCATTATTTCTTGTCCTCTTATTCCCTATCTCTCTCTTTCTCTTTTTCTCTTGTTGTCTCTCATTTTTTCTAACCTTTTATCCTCTCTTTCCCTTAACTCTACGTCTCTCATTCTGACTTTATATCTTTGTCCCTGCATATTGCACCAAACTGTGTGCAGAGAGTATGTGTAAACTTATGCAAGAGGAAAATAATACTCATCTTGGAGGAAGCGATGCTGATAAGCCGGCAATGTTTCAGTTTCTTCTTAACTTTTAACCTGATGATACACCTGACCTGCAAGGCATGGTTTCAAGTGTTACAATGAGATTTCTGCAACAAAGGCACCAAATACCTTATTTTCTGAGGCATTGGGTCTTGCTGATAGTCGTAGAGTCATAGAGGTCTACAGCGCAGAAAAAGGCCCATCGGCCCATTGAGTCTGCGCCGGTCAAACAAGTACCAAACTATTCTAATCCCATTTTCCAGCACTAGACCCATAGCCTTGTATGCTATGGCATCGCAAGTGCACATCCAAATACTCCTTAAATGTTATGAGGGTTTCTGCCTCTATCACTCTTTCAGGCAGTGAGTTCCAGATTCCCACCACTCCCTGGGTGAAAAAACTATTCCTCTCGCCCCCTCTAAACCTCCTGCCCCTTACCTTAAATCTATGCTCCCTGGTTATTGATCCCTCCACCAAGGGGGAAAGTTCTTTCCTCTCTACCCTATCTATGCCCCTCATAACTTTATACACCTCAATCATGTCCCCCCTCAACCTCCTCTGCTTCAAGGAAAATTACCCCAGTCTGTCCAATCTTTCATCATTACTAAAACTCTCCAGCCCAGGCAACATCCTGATAAATCTCCTCTGCACTCTCTCTAGTGCAATCACATCCTTCTTATAATGTGGATTCCAGAACTGCACGCAATACTTTAGCTGTGCCCTAACCAGCGTTTTATACAGTTCCAGTATAAGCTCCCTGCTCTTATATTCTATGCCTCGGCTAATAAAGGCAAGTATCCCATATGCCTTCTTAACCACCTTATCTACCTGTCCCGCTACCTTAAGGGGCCTGTGGACATGCACACCAAGGTCCCTCTAATCCTCGGTATTTCCCAGGGTCCTACCATTCATTGTGTATTCCCATGCCTTGTTTGTCCTGCCCAAGTGCATCACCTCACACTTATCCAGATTAAATTCCATTTGCCACTGATCAGCCCATCTGACCAGCCCATCTATATCCTCCTCACTATTTACCACCCCACCAATTTTCGTGTCATCCGTGAACTTACTGATCAACCCTCCTACATTCAAGTCTAAATCATTTTTTATACCACAAACAACAAGGGACCCAACACCGATCCCTGTGGAACTCCACTGGACACAGGCATCCAATCACAAAAATACCCCTCGACCATCATCCTCTGCTTCCTGCCACTCAGCCAATTCTGGATCCAATTTGCCAAATTGTCTTGGATCCCTTCGTTCTCAGTCTCCCATGCGGGACCTTATCAAAAGCCTTGCTGAAGTCCAAATAGACTATGTCAAATGCATTGCCCTCATCTACACACCTGGTCACCTCCTCGAAAAATTCAATCAAATTGGTCAGACATGACCTCCCCTTAACAAAACCATGCTGACTGTCCTTGATTAATCCCTGCCTCTCCAAGTGCAGATTAATTCTGTCCCTCACAGTTGCTTCCAATAGTTTCCCCATCACTGAGGTTAGACTGACTGGCCTGACATTCCCTAGTTTAACCTTCCTCCCTTCTTGAATAACGGTACCACATTAGCTGTCCTCCAGTCCTCTGGCACCTCTCCTGTGGCCAGAGAGGTATTGAAAATTATTGCCAGTGCCCCTGCTATCCCCTCCTTTGCCTCAATCAACAGCCTGGGATACATTTCATCCGGGCCTGGAGATTTATCTACTTTTAAGCCTGCCAGACCACTTAGAGCCTCCACCCTTTTTATGCTAATTTCTTTAAATATATCACAGTCCTTCTGCCTGACAGACTTGAATGGAAGAATCCAGGGAGAAAACCTCATTCTACCCTATTTTCCAACTGTCTAAGTGGGTCTCATTGACGCTTTGCAAGAGGGAAATATTCTCCTGCTGGGAGGCTGAAAACCTGGAAATCAACCCTTGAGCAACATGTAGGATTAGCTTACTGCTCCAAAAGGAACATCAAGGGTGAGCAGAAGCAAACAATAAGCTAGAGTTGTCCGCATTTGTGTCTTTGATGGGACCTTTAGGTGCACATCTAGAAGAACAAGATGATCAGGTGCGTGAGAACAACATCACCTCCAAGTTTCCCTCCAATCACACAACATCCTGACTTGGAAATATACCATTGTTCCTTCAGGGTCACTGGGTCAAAATCCTGGAACTCCCTCCCTAACAGCACTGTGGGTGTACCTACACCACATGGACTGCAGCGGTTCAAGAAGGCAGCTTACCAACACCTTCTCAAAGGCATTTAGGGATGGGCAATAAATGATGGCCCAGCCAGCAATGTCCCCATCTCGTGAATGAATAACAAAAGGTATCATGGAGCCACATCAAAGCTATTATTTTTTTAGTCAACCGGATGGCTTACCACGCCATTTCAGTGGGGAGTTAAGAGCCACCCACATTACCATGGGTCTGTAGTCACATATAGGACAGATTGGGTAAAAAAAGCAGATTCCCTTCTCTCAAGAGCATTAGTGAACCAGATGGGTATTTCCTGACAATCCAGTAGCTTCATGATCACCAATATTGATACCAGCTCTCAATTGTAGATACACTTAATTGAACTTGTGGTCATGGTGAGACTTGATCCAATGTCCCCAAAGTATTAGTCTAGGTCTGTGGATTACTAGCCCTGTAACATAAACACTATGCTACTGTTTCCACATGTCAAAATATGTTCCATATACCATTAATCTGCATGAATCCCAAGTAGTTTATGTCAATTGATCTTGGTGTCCTGTTGGATTTATTTCTTAAGAGCATCCCTTTCCAAACCTTAAGCTCACAAGATTCTAGGCCTCAGCTGCAATGGAAATTGAACCTACATTATTGGTGTTATTTGGAACCACTTGCTGGCCATCTAGCCAACCAAGCTAACCAGCCCTTGCACATCACCATAACATGGCTGCAGGTCTTATGTGCTCTGCAACAACAACTTGCAATTATATAGCACCCTTTACATAGTGAAAGGTCCCAAGGCTCTTCACTGAAGCATTATCTAAGTATTTAACATCAAGCCAGACAGTGGGACATTAGGACAGTAGAGACCAGCTGGGCCAAATGGCCTGATTCTGTGCTGTAGGCTAACTCACTATGTAATGCTGTTGGTAAAATGCGTTAAAATGTAGCTGAATTCAAGTTTTAATTTCATATTTGAAACAAGTATTCTGCTTTCTTAAATTTCAGAATCATGAGCAAGACCAAATGGATTACAAGAGGGAAATGGAGAGGATCACGGAATATGAGGGCAAATTTCATGACCTCAAAATCCCAGCAGCCAACTCAGGATGCCAAGGGCCACTGGTTCAAGATGAAGCCACAGAGCTGGATTCTCTGATTTGTGATTTCTTCATTTGCAACTTCCCACTGGAAACTTGGGGTCAGGTAATTATCTAATTCCCAAAACATCAGTAAAAATTCTATAATCCAAAGTTGATTCAATCAGCCAACAGAGGCAGGCTGCTGTATAACTGTAAACAGATTAAATGCGGGACTGTGATTTCTGCAGCATCTGTGAAAGTATCACAGAGTCGTACTGCATAGAATGAGGCCATTCGGTCCATCATGCTGTTCTGGCTCTTTGAAAGAGCTATCCAATTCGTCTCACTCCCCATAGCCTTGCAATTTTCCTTTTCAAATATTTAACCCATTCTCTTTTTGAAAGTTACCATTAAATCTCCCACTGCCCTTTAAATCAGTGCATTCCAGATTACAACAACTTACAGTGTAAAAATAAAATCTCCACATAGAAATCTCAGGATGGTAATCGAAATGGAATTTGGATAAATCAGTTTGTGTAAATTGGAAGATTTTCCCAAATGGGTCTCTAAATATGAGTGTTGAGAAAGAAGCTCAGATGACAGAGAGAGAAATTGAAAGCTACAGTCACAATAATCGCAGAAAGATAAATAGCTGCAAGACAAACCTTTCTAATCGTACCAAATGATTCTGACCCTGTCAATCTCCTCAAGGAAAAACAGCAGGTCTGTATATCATGCTGGGGCAGTTAATACAGGTGCTGTCTAGATAATGTGATGTGATACCACAAACAGCCTGTCATTCTGAACTCTGCTACCTTCCTGTGAATTCAAACAAGCACAAAGCGGACGCCTCGTTAGTAGCCACTTCATGCCGCTTCGATTGGACATCAGGCTAGATGTTGACCTGAATGTTGCACTAACCACAAGTGTCCTGTTCTGACCACCAGATGCATAATGTTTCACTTCTTCCTGGGGTGTGGAACGGGGCAAGTGGGAAAGCACGCATGTCAACTAAGCCTCGGAAGTGATGATCAACAGTGAGGAGTTCTTGACCCATTCACTCACTCTCTTGGTTGAAGGAAGGTTCAGAGGAATAAGTATTAGCAACTTGCAGTTACACAGCATTTCTAGCATAGTAAAACATCTCAAGGCATTCCACAGGAATGTTATCAAACCAAATTTGACATTGAGCCACATAAGGAGATATTATAACTGATGGCCAAATGTTTGGTCAAAGAGGTAAATTTTAAGGAGTGTCTTAAGGGAGGAGAGAAAGGCATATAGTTTAGGGAGGGAATTCCTGAGCACAGAGCCCAGACAGCTGAAGGCACAACTGTAAATAGCAGAGCAGTGGAAAGTGGGGATTTACAAGTGGTTAAAATTGAAATTAAAGAGTTTGAGGAGCGTTGCAGGGCTGGAGGAGATTACAGAGATAGGGAGAGATTTGAACTCAAGGATGAGAATTTATAAACCACAGCATTACTGGACTGGCTGCCGGTACACATTTGCGAGCACAGGAGAGATGGTTGAAGGAAATTTGGTGTGAGTTACACACCGGCAGTAGGATTTTGGTTGTTCGTAGGGTTATGCAGGATGGAAGATGGGAAGTCAGACAGGAGGGCATTGGAATCTGGAGGCAACCGAAGCTGGAGTAACTTGGCAGTGGATGAGCTGAGGCAGGGGCAGAGAGGGGTGATACTATATTGCTGGGAGTAGGCAGTCTTGGAGCTGAAGAAGGTACGGGACTCAGAAGCTCAGCTCTGGGTCAAATAAAACATCAAGGTTGGAAATAACGTGGTTAATTCATAAGACAATGTTTAGGAGGGCCCGGAATCAGTGACCGCGGAATAGAGTTTGTGATGGGGGCTGAAGACTATGGTCTGTCCAATGGTTAACTGGAGGAAGTCCTGCTCATGCAATTGATTTCCTTTCAGAGTTTAGGAGGAGAACAGGGAGGTGTGATTTCTCTTCTGCTACATTAGCCTGTGGTTATTGGAAGCACCAGTTGTACCCTCACTTCTCCAACTGCCCTGACAAAGGCTCTCCTGCTCCTGTGCATCCTCCTCATGCCATTTTGAATGAGGTCCTTTCAACCCCTTGACTTCACCACTGCATCCAGCTTTCACAAGCAGAAAGCCTTTCTTTATGGTGATGTTACACAGCACACAGCATTCTGCAATAGTTTGTGAAACTCTTACTGGAGATTATTGCAAGGATCTACCAAATTCATCCGATCATCTCAAACCTCACTTGGGTTTAAAGCCTGCTCCATCACACTTTCCGTAATGGCGTTGGCATCATTTCATTTGTTGCATTCACTTTGTATGTGAAAGCCTTACTGACATCATTAGTCATGACTTCAGGGAAGAGCCCTCATCACTAATTAATCATCTTGATGCATGGTTCAAATCACCGGAGTGGGTGTGGGGGATTGTCATATGGCAAAAACATCATGACAGCTTCCTAGCTATCAGGCAGGGTTGCATGAATGGCATCACACACTACCTGGACATTAATAAAGGCTTTATTTTTCATATAATTAATTTCCATTACAGAATTTTGATTGACATGTGTACTTTCAATTGCTCCTTACACTTGTCCTCTCTCTTTCTTTGTTTTCAGTAGGAGTTTATGAATTAAGTAGCTCCCTTGAATAGTCATCTTCTTGATGTAGTGGTAAGCATCTGCTTGATTAATGGACGCAGGTCATCAATTCCCACTTCAAGGGCCTGAGCACATAAACCTAGGCTGACACTCCCAGAGCAGTACGGAAGAAGTGCTGCACTGTCAGAGGTGCTGTTTTTCAGATGAGTCATTAAACTGAGGCCACGTCTACCCTATTGTGGATGTAAAAGTTCCCATTGCACTATTTGAAGAACAAGGAAGAGAGTTCCCCCTGGTTTACTAGCCGATATTTATCCCTCAACCAACATTATTATCGGGTCATTATCATGGTGTTGTTTGTGGGACTTTGCTGTGTGCAAATTGACTGCTGCATTAATCCTACATTATAATTGCACTTTTAAAGTACTCAATTAACTGTAAAGTGCTTTGGGATGTCCTGATGTTGTGAAAGGCACTATATAAATACAAGTTCTTTCTTTCTAGAGGAAAGCCCGTTGTGATCTGTTACCGTGCAAGGCAGTACTCTGAGAAAAGCTAAGTGAAATTAACTGAACAAGTCCTGATTCACTCTCCAAAGAATGAAAGAGATTGAGATGCAGGTAAAATAACACCATTCTCCAGTAGCAGGAGATAAAATGGTTTATTTCATGTGGTATCTGCCTCAGGGATAAACGTCCTCCAGCTGATAATGCTGCTTGTATAGTACATGGCAGTAATTACTCGCTTTAGAAGTTGCAAGAAATGGGTTGAAGGTATCAGCAACACCCTTCATTTTATTTATTCACAGAATGTGGGCGTCAGTGGCAAAGCCAATGTTTATTGTCTGTCCCTAATTGCCCTTGAGAAGGTGGTGGTGAGCTCCATTCTTAAATACTACTGAATATATTGCTGGGCTATTTCAGAGGTTAGTTTAGAATCAATCACATTGCTGTGTGTCTGGAGTCACTTATAGGCCAGACCAGGTGAGGACCAATATTCCCACTAAACCGCACTAGTGTCCAACTATGCAGCAGCCTGGAACGTACCACACAGGCCTTGGTCCACATTAAATCCTGTACAAAAAAATTTAAAGGGTCTGCGCATTGGAACAAACTGGCTGCGCACAACAAAACTTTAAGGGAAGGATGGCAGATTTGCTTTCCTAAAGGACATTAATGAACCAATTGGGTTCATTATAATAGTCCAGTAGCTTCATGCTCCCATTACTGATACTAGCTTTTTATTCCAAATTTACTTAATTAATTGCATTTAAACTCTCCATCTGCCACAATAGGATTTGAATTCATTCCCCCAAATCATTAAACACAGGTCACTGATTACTAATCGAGCAACACAAGCATATGAACATTGTTAGGGAAAAGAAAACTTCAGATGCTTTTATTCACTTTGCTGATTTTGCAAATCCCAAGAACGATCTCTTCAATCTCATTTGCCTACATATTATAACAGTAAATATTCTTCAAAAGGACATCACTGGTTGTGAATCACTTTGGGACATGCTGACCAAATGGAAATTGTTACAAGTACATGTTTTTTTTCTGCATGGTTTTTCCTTGCTTCACTCCTGCTCTCTATCCTTATACAAGTTAGGGGTTTGAAACCCAAAGACACAGTTTTGTTATCTCGATTGATCTCCTGACTGGCCTTCCGCTTTCTACCCCTGTAACATGAGTTAATCTAAAACTCTACTGTCCAAATCCTAACTCTCAACAAGTCCCCATTTAGTCCTCACCCCTGTGTTCAATGGCAGAGTTAGTTTCTGGTCCAGCAACATGTCACTTTTAAAGCTATCATCCTTGTTGTCAAACCCCTCCATGGTCTCACCCCTCCCTATCTCTGTGATCCCCTCCAACCCCACAACCATCTGAGGCCTTTGTGTTCCTCCAATTCTCGCCTCTTGAGCATCCTCAATTTTCATCATTCCACCATTGGCAGCCTTCAGCTGTGCAGGCCCTAAACTCTGGAGTTCCTTCCCTTAACTACTCAACCTCTCTACCTCTCCTCCTTGAAGATGCAAAATCTACCTCATTCACCAAGCCTTTAGTGACATGTTCTAATAAAACAGCAACATCTCCTAACGTGGCTTGGTGTCAAATCTTGCCTTACTTACCCTCCTGTGAAGTGCCTTAGGACATAGTACGACATTGGTGGTGCAATACAAATGCCAGTTGTTGCCATTGGAGTAGAAACTTCAGTCAGCAATATTGCGATCAAAATTTTCTCTTGCTGGGGAGGTGCTAATTGTCAATTTTAAAACAGCCAAAGGAACTTGGCAGAAAAGTGATGAATGTTGATGATGGTTATTTCAACCCAGTGTCCATCAGTTCGCTTGACATCTTACACAGCCCAGAAACAGGCCATTTGCCCCAACCAGTCCATGCTGGTATTTATGCTCCACTCGAGCCTCCTCCCATCCTTCCTCATCTAAATCCATCACTGTAACCATCTATTCCCTTCTCCCTCATATGCTTGCCTAGTTTCTCCTTAAATGCATCTATACTACTCATTTCAACCACTCCCTGTGGTAACGAGTCCCACACTCTCACCACTCTTTGGGTAAAGAAGTTTCTTCTGAATTCCCTTTTGGATTTCTTGGTGACCATCTTATATCGATGGCCTGTAGTTATGCTCTGCCCCACAAGAGGAAACATTCTCTCTGTGTTCTGAATTGCCAGTTTGTTGTAAAGGAAAGAAAGGTTTGCATTTCTCTTGTGCCTTTCACCACCTCAGGCCATCCCAAAGGTGCTTCACGGGCAGTGAGGTACTTGAAGTGCAGCCCAGCTGTAGTGTAGGAAACTTGGCAGCCAATTCTCGCACAGAGCAGAGCCGCAACACAAGAAAACTGTCTCCCTCAGTCACAGCCCTTACTGCTTCAGAAGGTCTGGGGGCATGGTGAGGGCAAAGAATTGTGGTTTAGTTTTCATTGTTGATGTGCTAATACTTGTGGGATTTTTAACCCATCCGGAAGGGTGAGAAAGGCTTGTTTTGTCATCCTATCGTATAAACACATATCCTGACATGGTATCAGTTTGTTTGCCTTTATTGTTCCAGAGCTGGGCTATTCACTTTCTTTTGAGCCCTGATTGGCTGCCATGTTTATTCTAACTTGTCTGAGAATGGTTGGTATTGAGAAATGACTTCACGGGATATTAAACATTGTAATCCTTTACATTCCTGCTTGGCTTGAACTGTGCAGAACGGTGCTAAGCAGAAAGTTTTTTTTCAGACGCTATCTGTGACTGCAACAGGATTATTTCAGAAGCTTAGGAATTCTACACTTTATTCCCCCGCAACATCCCCTATCATGTTTCCTCTCAATGTTGCACCATCTATGAGCCATCTGAAATTAAGTGCAAATGTTTTGCAAACACAGCATCTCAAAATCGTAAAGACAGCAATGGTGGTTCTACCAGTTAGTCAGGGCAGGCATTGCATGCTTCTGTGTAAATAAATAGACTTATTCCCAGCCACTGAATTTTTCTCACAAGAGAGAGGGTCTAAATGACAGTGTTAGCAGTGCCTCAGTGGGTAGCACTATTGCGTTTGAGTCAGCAAAAAAATCATAGGTTCAAGTCCCACTTCAGCACAAAATGCTTGGCTGAGTCGGGGCAGTACTGAGGAGATGTTACATTGTCAGAGGTTCCATGCTTTGGATGAAACATTGAACTGAGGCCCTGCCTGAACTCTCAGGCAGACATAAAAGATCTTACAGGACTACTTCAAAGGGGTACATTGTCACATTGCTGTTAGTGGGATCTTGCTGTGCACAACCTTGGCTGCTTCATTTCCCTAGATTACCAGAGTGGCCACACTTTCAAAGTACTTTATTCGCTGTAAAGTGTTTTGCGATGTTCTGAGGTTGTGGAAGGTGTCATATATACCTTCAGATGCAGATGCTGCCAGACCTGCTGAGTTTTTCCAGGTATTTTTGTTTTTGTTTTGGATTTCCAGCATCCGCAGTTTTTTGCTCTTCTATAAATGTAAGTCCTCCTTTTCATAGTATGGAGCAAAATCATTTCCATGGAGTCACGTTGTTTGCACTCCAAAGTGGATATAGAGAAAGAGAAGAAAAAAATGGCATTTCTATAGCACCTTTTGCCAACCTTAGTATAATCTAAAGCACTTTACAGTCACAAGGGTACTTTTGAAGCACTTTTTAAACCACTTTTGGCACAGTGCTGGATCTGTACTCCATTCGCAACTCCTCAGATTCTGAAGCAGTCCGTGTCCAAATGCAGCAAGATCTGGACAATATTCAGGCTTGGGCTGACAAGTGGCAAGTAACATTCAAGATACAAAAAGTGTCAGGCAATGGCCATCCCCAACAAGAGAGAATCTAACCATCACCCCCCTTGATGTTCAATGGCATTACCATCACTGAATCCCCCACTATCAACTTCCTGGGGGTTACCATTGACCTGAAACTGAACTGGACTAGCCATATAAATACTGTGGCTACAAGAGCAGGTCAGGGGCTGGGAATCCTGTGGTGAATAACTCATGTCCTGACTCCCCAAAGCCTGTCCGCCATCTACGAGGCACAAGTCAGGAGCATGATGGAATACTCTCCTGGATGAGTGCAGCTCCAGCAACACTCAAGAAGCCCGACACTATCCAGGACAAAGCAGCCCACTTGATTGGCACCCCATCCGCCACCTTCAACAACCAATCCCTCCACCACTGACTCACAGTGGCAACAGTGTGTAGCATGTACAAGTTGCACTGTAGCAACTCACCAAGGCTCCTTCGACAGCATCTTCCAGACCTGTGACCTCTACCACCTAGAAGGACAAGGGCAGCAGGTACATGGGAACACCACCGCCTGCAGGATCCCCTCCAAGTCACTCACCATCCTGACTTGGAAATATATCGCCGTTCCTTCACTGTCGCTGGGTCAAAATCCTGGAACTCATTCCCTAACAGCACTGTGGGTGTACCTACACCACATGGACTTCTGCAGTTCAAGGCAGCATTTCACCACCACCTTTTCAAGAGCAATTAGGGATGGGGAACACATGCTGGCCTTGCCAGCGACGCCCACATCCCGTTAATGAATTTTTAAAAAATCAGATTTACTTTAAAGCAATGCAGAGATGAGACTAGTTCTAAATCTACAACAGGTTTATTTAAGATTCTCTTCAATTACAAGATGTCTCCACACATCTTCAGTGTGGTGGCTTCTCAGGTCTTTTTCAGGAAGTTTCTGTTTTCTTTCATTCTCAGAGGCTGCACCCAAGCTTAATCAATCAAGCACAGTGAATATAGGTCAGTCAACAGACTAATAGAATCAAAAACAGACCAAACAAACCATTGAACGCTGCAGATGAGACACTAAATTGAGGTCCCAACTGACCTCTCAAGTGAATATAACAAATCCCATGGTACTGTTTTGAAGAAGAACAGGGGAGATCTTCCTAATGTTCTGGCCAATATTTATACTTCAACAAACATTGCTGAAAACACATTAACTGACCAAGAAGGCAATAACTCTAAAAGTGTTTTTTTCCCAAACCTCCAGGCTCATAGGGCTAGCATCTGAGTGAGTGATATAAATGAAAATAGGACTGAGGATTTTGGGGCCAAGGGTCAGGTTGCATGGGTTGCCATTGGACTGTCTCTTCACAATCTTGCCGTAAGTGCTTTTCCACCCGAATCAGGCATTAGTGTTTTCTTTAAGTAGATAGTGCCTGATGACTAGTGAAAGTTTGCCACCCTAACAGCCCAGCAGTCTTCTGAAATCTCTGCACTCCTCTGGCCCCTTGAGCATTCCCAATATTAATCACTTCACCATTGGTGGCCATGCCTTCAGCTGTCTAGGCCCTAATCTCTGGAATTCCCTGCCTTAACCTCTTTGACTCTCTGTTTCTTTTCTCTTTTGCTATATAACATATCTCTTTGACCAAGCATTTGTTCACCCGTCCTAATTTTTTTTGTTATTTATTCACAGGATGTGGGTGTCACTGACTAGGCCAGCATTTAATGCCCATCCCTAATTGCCATTGAGAAGTTGGTGGTGAGCCGCTTTCTTGAACTGCTGCAGTCCATGTGGTGTAGGTACATCCACAGTGCTGTTAGGGAGGCTGTTACAGGATTTTGACCCAGCGGCAGTGAAGGAGCGGCGATTATATTTCCAAGTCAGGATGGTGAGTGACTTGGAGGGAAATTTACAGCTGGTGGTTTCCTATGTGTCTGCTGCCTTTGTTCTTCCAGATAGCAGTGAACGTGGGTTTGAAAGGTGCTGTCTAAGGAGGCTTGATGAGTTTCTGTAGTGCATCTTGTAGATGGTACGCACCGCGGTAGTGGAGGGAATGAATGTGGATAGGGTGCCAATCAACTTCTGGTGTCAAGCTTCTTGAGTGTTGTGGGAGCTGCACTCATCCGGGCAAGTGGGGAGTATTCCATCACACTCCTGACTTGTGCCTTGTAGATGGTGGACAGGCTTTGGGGAGACAGGAGGTGAGTTACTCGCCACAGGATTCCAAGCTCTGCCCTGCTTTTGTAACCACAGTATTTATATGGCTAGTTCAGTTCAGGTTCTGATCAATGGTAACCCCCATGATGCTGTCTGTGGGGAAATCAGCGATGGGAATGTCATTGAATGTCAAAGGGTGACAGTTAAATTCTCTCTCATTGAGGATGGGGATATTTGTGAAGCCTCCTTCCTCCAGTGAGTTGTGTAATTGTCCACCACCATTCACAACTGGATGTGGCAGGACTGCAGCACTTAGACCTCGTCCCTTGGTTATGGAATCGCTTAGCTCTGCCTGTCGCTTGCTGCTTATGCTGTTTGGCACGCAAGTAGTCATTTTTACCTCATTTTTAGGTAAGCCTGGTGCTGCTCCTGGCATGCCCTCCTGCATTCCCCATTGAACCAGGGTTGATCCCTTGGCTTGGTGGTAATGGTAGAGTGGAGAATATCCAGGCCATGAGGTTACAGATTGTGGTTGAGTACAATTCTGCTGCTGCTGATGGCCCACAGCACCTCATGGATGTCCAGCCTTGAGTTGCTTGATTCCTTTGATATCTGTCCCATTTAGCACAGCGGTAGCCATACAACACGGTGGGGGGTATCCTCAATGTGGAGATGGGACTTCGTCTCCACAGGGACTGTACGGTGGTCACTCCGACTGATACTGTTATGGATGGATGCATCTGTGACAGGCAGGTTGGTGAGGATGAGGTCAAGGATTTTGATTATGTTGTTGTTGCTGTGACAGTCACAATGTGGTTGACCCTAAAATTCCCTCTGAACAGGGCAGTTAGGGATGGGCAATAAATGCTGGCTTAGTCAGTGACGCCCAAATCCCATGAACAAATTTTTAAAAAAGGAATCCGCTGTTATTTAAGCTGTTCTGTAATCTTCAGCCTGGACAAGAAGCAGAACCAATGCTGGCAAATATGGCATCAAAGTGATGGCCAAAGTGGGTGTCCTAAGACACTGCTTCCAATTAATCCATTGTCACTGGCTCCCCAGAACAGCAATTGTGCTATCCAATTGAAACGGAACACAGTAAATCAAGTCTGAACAGGGGCAGCTAAGGTGGGATGCCCCAATGCCTGCTCCAGCCCAATTAATCCATCTGTGGTAGCTGTTTAAAGCAGCAGGTTTTCATGATAGACTGGATTCTAATGGTCTTCATCATCAGATCAGCATCAGCACTGTGATCAGCAGATGCTGCTGACATGAACATACACGCAGTAATTTCATTTAACCCCATCCTATCAGGAGCAAACAAGCCATGACCATGTAATGCAGGTGAAATTAGATCGTGGCAGGCAACATTTAAGATTATTTTGATCAGTTAGCACACCATATGGAATTCTGGCCAATTTTTTAATCATGCTTTTGAGTGTCACAGACCTTCAAATAGACACCCCGAACGGGGACTTATTATTGCTTAAGCGTAATGATCTGTTTTCTGAAATCATTCATCTTTATTTGAAATATAATTAACTGGATCAACACCTTTCACCAATTTCCCCTTTTCTGTTCCTGATTTACCATTCACTGAACTGCTGCTATAAGCCTCAAGTTAAAACCTGGTTTATAATATTTCTCGATTATATTTCCCAAATCACTTTGAAATAATGATCCGTATTTGATCCTTGAACTTCGTTTTCAAGGATGTTTGAAAAATTAAATCTTGATTGGCTTTTAAAAATGTTAATTTTTTATCTATTTATGTAGATGTCAAAATAACATAGTGCTGGTGGACAGGACTGTAAGAAAGAGAAACGCCAAACAGACACAATCCCTGGAAAAACTCAAGGGAATAAATATACTTCAACTGAAACAACCGGCTGTGTTAAAACCTAACATAGTATAATTCTGGTCGGCGAGCGGGGATGGAGCCCGCTCGCAGACGCGTTAAATGACGCGCGATGCTGTCGGGCGTGCGTCCTGACTTCATCGTGATATTTTGTTCGGCGGGCGCGTGCCGGAGTTTCCGCCAAAATGTCAACGGCCAATAAAGCCCATTAAGAAATCAATTAAGCAGTTAAGGACGCTGCCCGTCCGAGCTTAAGGTTGGCAGGGGGGCAGGCGAAGAGCCCAGGCGGCCTTTGCATTTTTCATGGAACCTCATCCACGGGCGGGATGAGGTTTCATGAAGTGTTTAAAATTTGAATAAAATTTTTTTAAAAATTCATTAACATGTCTCAGCTCATGTGATACTGCCACATGATGGGACATGTTTTAAAATTTTAAAATTTCTTTATTTACATGTTTAAAACTTAAACGAATCTCCCTGAGGCCCCTCTGGGCAGGCCCACGTAAAATGGCGGAGTGGACCCGATCCGGGGCGCCGCTCGGGTTCACGCCCACCCCCGCACAACCCTCCCAATTGGGGGGGGGGAAAATTCTCCTCCATTTCTTCGGTTTCCTGTGCCCTAAGTTCTGGAATTCCCTCCCTAAACCTCTCAAACATGCAAACATACAAATTAGGAGCAGGAGTAGGCCATTCAGCCCCTTGAGCCTGCTCCACCATTCAATAAGATCATGGCTGATCTGATCATGGCTCCCAATTCCATGCTCCCGCTTACCCCTGGTAATCTTTGACTTCCTTGTTAGTCAATAATCTAACTACCTCTGCCTTAAAAAATATTCAATGACCCTGCCTCCACCATTCCCTGGGGAAAAGGATTCCAAAAGCTCATGGCCTACTGAAAGAAAAAAATTCTCCTCATCTCCGTCTTAAATGGGAGACCCATTATTTTTAAACTGTATCCACTTGCTCTATTCTCTCTCTCTCTCTCTCTCTTAGCATCCACCCTGTCAAATCTCCTCAAGATCTTATATATTTCAATAAGGTCACCTCTCGAGAGGGTACAGGCCCAACATATCCAGCCTTTCCTCATAAGATAACTTCCCCCACACACCCAATTCCAGGTATCAGTTGAGTGAGCCTTCTCTGAAATGCCTCTAATGCATTCATACTCTTTCTTAATTAAGGAGACCAAAACTGGCCACAGTACTCCAGTTGTGGTCTCACCAATGCCCTGTACACGTGTAGCAAAACATTCTTACTTTGATATTCCATTCCCCTTGTTATAAACGCCAACACCCCATTTGCTTTCCTCTCAGCCTCTCTCTACACCTCCCTTCTCCTTCAGGATTTCTCCAGGAAACCTTGTACTTTTGGTCACATCTCCTAATACTTCATTATGAGGGCTGGTCAAATTTTGTATGATAATCACTCCTGTGAAGCGACTTGAGATGGTTTACTATATCAAAGGTGCTATTTAAATGCAAGTTGTTTTTTCCAAGTTTAACCTGCTCCTCTGAGTAGGCTTCGGAGGCTTCTGCCTGAGTCCAGTGAGGTTCTCCTCCTAAATTACTTCATAAACAAAGGCATAGAGTATTGTGTCCAATTCTGAGCACTGCACTTTAGGATGCATATGAATGCTTTAGAGAGGGTTCAGAAAAGATTTGTGAAAATGGATCGACAGTTGAGGGACTTCAGTTAACTGGATAATTTCGAGAAACTCGGTTGGAGGAGATAAGGTTGACAGCAGATTTGATTGAGGGGTCTGGACAGAGTAGATAGGGAGACATTGTTCCCATTGGTGGAAGGGGTTGAGAACCAGAGGACACCAGTTTAAGCTGATTGGCAAAAGAAGCAATGGCAGCATGAGGAAAACTTTTTTATGCAGCAAGTGGTTAGGATCGGGAATGCATTACCTGAGAGTGTGGTGGAGGCAGGTTCAGTCATGGCTTTCAAAAGAGAATTGGATAAGAACTTGAAGGAAAAAAATCAGGGCCTTGGGAAAAGGGCAGGCGAGCATGACTAGCTAAATTATTCTTGTAGAAAGCCAGCATGGACTCAATGGGCTGAATGGTCTCCTCCTGTGCTGCAGCCATTCTATGATTCTAAATATGCCAACCAGGGTCCAAAGAGATCAATCAAACACCATCGACAACTTAACTCAGATCAGGCTGTGGAAGTTGTTGTGACTTACCCACCATGACGACACAGAGCAGAAGATTGTCTGGACCTGAGGGCACCTCGAACCATAACTTTATCTCACACTATCCCGGACTGCCCAGCCTCATTCCTAGCCCATTTTCCAGCCATTAGGATGGGAAATAGGAGGGAGCGTGTTACCAAACTCAGTGGGAAAAAGTCAAATTTGGGGAGCAGGAATACAGAACATTTTCCCCTGTGTAAATTTGGTTGTATCTTTATCAAGTAGAAGTAAGTGTCCCTGCTATTAACAGATAGATGCTTCATGTGACTTTCCTCTATCCACTCTTTTGTCAGCTGTGGCTCAGTTGTAGCTCTCGAGCCCCACTCTAGGGGGCTTAGCACATAATCCAGGTTGACTCTCACACTGTGGTGGTCCATTTAATTCCATCTAGATTCCCCAACCTTTCCACACATTTCACTCCCTTTCACACTCCAGACATACCTTGCTGCAGCTCTCCACAACCTCTCTGGAGCTGACCTATAATTTTAGGGACGTTGGTGGATCAGAACTAAATCCAGGAATGCAAGCGCGATCTCACAAACCATAGTGTACCCTCTGAAGGCCTGCCCTCCTCTCTTCCGGTTCTGTATCCCAGCTTTGTATTAGCCTTTATTATGTTTTAATTGCAGAATCACATTGTCTGGATATTGAATGCGATCAGTCTACAGTTACTCCCTAGTCTCTTTCGAAGTCCCATCTGAGGCTTTTATGAAGATGTTACTTGAATCAAGCCTTAAAAAAAAAACATAGCCATTGTAATTGCCCCTTCCCATCCACATAATTTGAGCATTCTTTTAATATTTGGCAGCACAGTATCTTTGGTGAAACTATATATTAACCAAGGGGATTGCACACAATTCTCCCTGCTGACCCTGCATCAGTCAAAATGGCAGGGCCTAAACAGATAGCCCTTTAATTACAGACACAGTGTGCAAACACACTTTAAAAAGAATAGACACAGGGGTTTCCAATGTCAATGTATTCTGATGCAGATCTTTCCGTACACAACTATTCCCAAGCCATTTTACTGCTTGATATCACCAGCTGTGTGATACCGTAAATCTTTTCTGCATTTTAATGCTTTTTCTGACATTTAATAAAAATATTATCAAAGAGGGGTAATATTCTTAGAAGTGCTGTATCGAAATGCTGAATGTTAGGGTGAAATTGTCATTGGAATTTTTTTAACTATAGAAACAATGTTCTTCACAAAATACAAATCATAAATTCATAGAATCTTACAGGATAGAGGGAGGGCATTTAGCCCATCGTACCTAGGCTGAGTATTTGGAAGAACTATCCAATTGGTTCCACTCCTGTCTTGCTCTTTCTTCTTAGCCCTGCAAATCTTTCTCCTTCAAGTATTTATCCAAATCTCTTTTGTTAGTTACTACTGCATCTGCTTCTACCACCTCTTCAGGCACTGCATTCCAGGTCATAACAAGAAGCAAATAGGAATCTACATATGCTGCAATTCTCATCAGAAAGTTCCTTTAAGATAGCTTTGTGCAGTTACTGTAGTTATATAGGAACATGGGAACATAGGAACAGGAATAGACCATTCAGCCTCTCGAGTCTGCTCTGCTACTCAGTTAGATCATGGCTGATTGTGTGCCAGTTTCCTGCACTATTCCCATATCCCTTGATGTCTTTAACATCTAGAAATCTATCCATCTCTGTCTTGAATATACTCAATGATTCAGCTTCCACAGCCCCCTGGGGTAGAGAATTCCAAAGATTCACCACCCTCTGAGCGAAGAAATCCCTCCTCAGTACTAAATGGCCTACCTCTTACTCTGAGACTGTGTCCCCTGGTTCCAGAATCCCACAGCCAGGAGAAACACACTCCCTGCATCCATTCTGTCAATCCCTGTAAGAATTCCGCATGCCTCAATGACATCATCTCTCATTCTTCGAAACTCTAGGAAATACAAACCCAGTTTCCTCAATCTCCCCTCTTAGGACAATCCTGCCATCCCAAGGGATCAGCCTGGTGAACCTTTGTTGCACTCCCTCCACGGCAAGTGTATCCTTCCTTAGGTAAGAAGACCAAAACTGTACACAATACTCCAGGGACAGAATTTTCCCCTCGTTGTGGGGGGGGTGGAAGTTTAAGAGCTGGCGCGCGGAGGTATGCCTCCAATCGGCGCCCCCAATCGGGGGCGTGCTGCCATTTTATGTGGGCGGGCCAATTAAGGCCCGCCCAGCGTGACGTCCGCAAGGAAGCACTATGCGCTCCCTGTGCGGGCGGGTGGGAGTCCCTGAGCTGAAAGAGCGCACTCATCTCCCTGAGGCTAAGTGCTGCCTCAGGGAAATTGGCTCTACAATAAAAAAATCTGAAAAACAGAGAAAAAAAATTTCCCTGACATGTCCCCTCATGTGACACTGTCACATGAGCTGGGCCATGTCCATAACTTTTAAATACACTTTAATTACATTTTTTAAAACCTACTTCCGTGGATGAGGTTTCATGCTTTTTCTAATGCCCACCAGGGCTCCTGGCCTGCCGTCAACCTTAAGGTTGGACGGGCAGGCCCATTAATTAGTTTAACGACTTTGTCAATGGCCTCAATTGGCCATTGACAGGTCGGCGGGCGCACAGCTGATTCTGCTGAGCCCCCGCCAACCTAAAAATTTAAATGGAGCGCGGTGACGTCGGGAGTTCCGCCCGGCATCATCCCGCGTCATTTTACATGTTGGCGAGTGGGCCCCGCCTCCTATTCGCCGACCGGGAAATTCTGGCTCAAGTGTGGTCTCTCCAAGGTTCTATACAATTGCAGCAAGACTTCTTTATTTCTGTACTCAAATCCTCTGCAGTAAACGCCAATATACTATTTGCCTTCTCATTGCTTGTTGCACCTGCAGGTTATCTTTCAGTGATTCATGAACAAGGACACCCAGGTCCCTTTGGACATCAGTACTTGCTGTTTGCTCTCACCATTTAAGAAATACTTTGCATTTCTGTTTTTCCTACCAAGTGGATGACTTCACTTTTTTCCACGTTATATTCTATCTGTCATGTCTTTGCCCACTCACTTAGCCTTGTCTAAATCCCCTTGAAGCCTCTTTGCATCCTCCTCACAACTCACATTCCCACCCTGTTTTGTGTATCAGCAAACTTGGAAATATTACATTGGGCTCCCACATCCAAATCATTAATATCAATTGTGAATAGCTGGGGTCCAAACACTGATCCTTGTGGTTCCCCACTAGTCACAGCAAAAGTAACAAATAATTCCAAAGAAACTTTCAAAATGCCATTGGACGTGTAGTTGAAGAGAACTATCTTGTAGGGTGATGGAGAGAAAAGTAGGACGTGGGACTAATTTTGGAAAACTCTGTTAAAGAGCTACCAAAGACAGGACAGCCTGAACAAACCCCATTTATGCAGTAACATTCAACAATTTTGCACAGCAAGATCCCACAAACAGCAATTGAGGCAAATGACCGGTTTTTATTTGGTGATCTTGATACAGAGAAGAATACTGGCTAGGATACTGGGGAATACCCTCCTCCTCTACTTCACTTAGTCCTTCTGAACAGGTCCTCAGTTTAGCATCACTAAAGTGTTTTTCTTCTCAAACACTGAATTGCACTGAATTTTGAATCTACATCATATGATCAGGTTTTCTGGCACTTAGTAACTTGTCAACTTAAACTCCAGGGGTTTTAAACTGCTAACACTAAATTAACTAAGTTTTTTATAGAAAGTACTTCCAACCCATTGATCTAGGCTAAATTTGAACTCAGCTGCTGGAAGTGAATAGCCACTGTCTAACACCTTGCACCATCCAATTCCCCAGGATCAATTGCAAAGGGGAAATCTTCACCTCTTTCTTTCTGATTAAAGGCCTATTTTAATTTTCATCCATTTCTTTTTTGAGCCATGTACAGTTGACAAAGCCCCAATCTCCAAGTGATGTTCTTCATTTGTGCCTGGGCTCAGGGATCACCTGGTGAGGGGTCATCCAGAGATGACTGGGCTGGTTTTTGTTTCCTTCAGACCCTCCCTCACTGGTTCCCAATTTCTTCATTGAGATTGGGATCTTTCCACATGGCTTTGGCAATACAACATTAGTAAGTATCATAACCTAGCCTAAACCAGCACAGTCACACTCACTCACTCTCTCTTACACACACACATATATCCAAATGTTCGCTCTCTTTCTCACACACACACACACACAAATGCACACACACGTGCGAGCATACCCAAATGCTCACACAATCATGCTAACATACAGGCACACATATGTTCACATGCACGCACACACATACACACACACGTCCAAATGCTCATGCACACATGCACATCCTGGCACACATGTCCAACTGCTAACACAAACATACACATGCACACATCCAAATGCTCACACATATACAAATACACATACATACAGGTCTCCCTTCAGAAATTAAAGGCTAGCAATCAGGACTTGGTCCCCTGGCATGCTTCCTTTCCCCTCCCCTGCAGCCCAAGGCCATGGTGTCTAATATTGTACTTGACAGTTGCCTTCAGGTGAGACTGACTAACTCAGCAGTGTCCAGGAATGTAACCTGCAGCCAACAGCGCAGTGCTAACATAGGGATACTCTTGCCAAGCAAGGAATCACATGCTCCCCAGAAACACCTCAAAGCCATGGCAAATTTCACCACCTTCCATGTTCAGAACCAATCAGCCATTTGCACACAAGACTCTTTGTCAGGGATAGCAATTCTCCTTTAAATCACAGCTAAGGGTGCTTCAGTTTGACTTGCTGCTTTCCACTTTAGCTCACTTACCCATATTACCTTTCAGTTGTATTTAGTGTCTGGTGACCTAGCTGTGTGACTTCTGAAGTTGTCCGATCATTTTTTTTTAATCCATCCGTCCATTTAAGGCAAATCTCATAGACTGGGGATTGGCAATGAGACATAGAAACTTAGGCTGATTCAAGAGCAGACGGCTATTGGTGAATGGACCGCTGCAAGAAGATCAATAATTTCTTTAAAAAAAATTGAATCTACTGTAATTAAGTAGGCAGTCCTTTTTATTCCAAATGAAGTAAGTACAGGGTAGAATGCCAAAGCTTTTTGTAATATTAAATGTAAGCGCTGTGTTTTTATAATTGCTTATTAATTATGCAATACATTTGATGCATTTGCCATTTCTAATCATTCTTCAGTTATTCAACACCACCTCTTTCCTGTTGAAGGGTCATGAGGACTCGAAACGTCATCTGTGCTCTCCTCCGCCGATGCTGCCAGACCTGCTGAGTTTTTCCAGGTATTTCTGTTTCTGTTTTTGTTCTGCTCTTAATGCTCTTAATATCCTATCAACACAGCAACTTGTACGTATATAGCACCTTTAATGTAGTAAACCATCCAAGGCACTTCAGAATGCAGTGTAATTAAACAAAATTTGACACCAAGCCACATAAAGTAGTATTAAAACAGGTAACCAAAAGCTTGGTCAAAAAGATAGGTTTTAAGGAGCAACTTTAAGGAGCGAGAGCTGGAGAGGGAGAGATACTTAAGGTGGGGAACTCCAGAGCTAAGGGCCCAGGCAGCTGAAGGCATGGTCGCCAATAGTTGAGTGATTAAAATTGGGGATGCCTGAAAGGCCAGGATTGGAGGAATGTAGATATCTCAGATGATTGTAGTGCTAGTAGAGGTGACAGAGAATCATGGAGTGACGGAAATCAGGGATGTGCAAGGTGTGAAATGGCAACCGGTATTAAGGACAGGAACCAACGTATGTAAAATAGCACAAGACATTTCATCAGTTCAATAAAAAAGAATTAATTAACGGTGAATCCTTCCACATGATTAATTGTGTTCACATTTTATCTTTACTTGCCATCATAATTAATATAATGACAATATTTTGCGTATTAATAGGAGGACTGCTGGTTTCGTTGAAGTTAATGAGGTGGCAGAATTAACAGTGCAACTATATAAAGCTTTGTTAAAAGAAACAAACTGGGTTTTATAAATGTCTAATTGTTCTTCTACTTCATCAACCTTGGTTTCTTGTGGAAGTGACATACTGACAGTGTCAAACATTGGCCGATAATTGACGTTATGTTTCTTATATCACTCAGGTGTTATTGAAGAACCATAATTAGCTTTGCTACTTATTGCACCTTTGGAAAGTATTTAATTAACTACAGTCTGAAATAATTAGCTCTGGGTTACTGATGATTTCATTAGCTTTGGTTTCTCCACTTTATACAGACATTGTGGTTAGGGTAACTGCCAGATCTAGTGACAGGATAATGGATAAGGAGTCTAGAAAACATAATGGTAAGCTTGACCAGCCTAATGAAAAGAAGAAAGACAAAGATAAAGGAGAATATAATGACTCCTGGGTCTGGCCTTAAAGTATATTGTTTAAAAAAAAAGTCATAAATCAAACAAACTCGCTAACAAATAGAAGGGTGAAGTGTTGATCTGCCATGGTCAAAGTATAAATAAATGGGAGGAGAAAGCAATCTGCAGACAGAATGTAAAAGTGGTCAACCCCTTAGAAGCTCAGCTTAACTTTACAGGGTTTTGTAAATAATTTCTTAAATATTCCCCAAACATTTCCCCCCTGTTCTTATATGGCTGGGCATTGCTGTTTACCTGATTACGCTCCTGTGAAGCACCTTGGGAAGCTTTTACTTCTTTAATGGCGCTATATAAATGCAAGCTGTTGTCATCGTTTCTGACCTTGTGTCTTTAGCCCCCAGCCCCGTGCCCATACCTTATGCCCTTCCAAGTTGCTGCCTCTCATTCTGCAAAGGCTCCATTGAAGCCATTCTCTTTGACTTTGTTTTGACCAGCTTTCCTAAATTCTTGCCTCCTTGAGATCTGATCCCCAACTGCCAAACACCTTGGAATGTCATTAAAAGTCCTGTGTGAGTGTAATGTTATTGTTATTATTCATTCTCAGGATATGGATGTCATAGGCTAAGCCACCACTGATAGAGCATTCCCAGTTGCCCTGATAGCAGTTTGATATAACTGTGACGCTTGCTGGATCGCTTCAGAGGGCAGTTGGTCATGTCGCTGTGTGTTGGAATCATAGACCAGATAAGGACAACAGATTTCTTCCCTAAAGGACATTATTGAATGTTAGTGACCTTTATTATAATCTGGTCAGTTTTAGTGAGACCATATTTTTATATCCATCCCTTTAAACTGAATTCAAATTCTCAAACTGCTATGGTCGGCTTTGAACTCACGTCCTCTGGATTAATAGTTCAGCCCTCCGGGGTACTAGTCTAATAATGTAACCACTACACGACTGTACATTTATCATTGAGTTCATTCCAACGGCTCCCGTTTAATAGAAATAGCTGGAAGGTAGTATTAGACTGAATGGTTCTTTCTCGGTCTGCACAGGTACAATGAGCTGAATGGCCTCAAATCTTTCCATGCTTCTAGGTTTCGATGGAAACATTCAGATCTGCACAGTCCTGCCAGACACCTGGATTTTACAATGCCACAATCCCAAGATTATGTGCTCTGAGCTTGCAACTTTATTCATTAAACTTACCGTCTGAAGCATGGTGAGCTGCGAGTTCACAGCCTTGGGATATTGCATGCTGAGCCAATGGGAGCAATGGGTGATTCTGAAATTTCAGACCATTTCATTGTCCAGTTTAAAGATTTCCTGCATATCATACCATTCAGCCCATCGTGCCTGTGCTGCCTCTTTGAAAGAGCGTTCCAATTAGTCCCAATTCCTGGTTCAAAACCTGTGATGTTTTCCTTTTGAAGTACCTACTCCATTCTCATTTGGAAGTTACTATTGAATCTACTTCTGGATTACTACTCACTGTGTAAAAATACCGCACCTCATCTACCCTCCAGAAATTAATATAAATCTGTGTCCTCTGGTTACCGACCCTTCTGCCCCACGGAAACAATTTCTCCCCACCATAATTTCTTGATTTTGAAGACTTCCATTAAATCTCTTCTCAACCTCCTTTGCTCTGAGGAGCACGGTAAACAACAGTGCGTTGACTTGTTTGTCTCCAGCTGTTATTTTTTAAAATTCATTCACGGGATGTGGGCTTCGCTGGCTGGGACAATATTTATTGCCTAACCCTTGCCCTTGAGAAGGTGGTGGTGAGCTGCCTTCTTGAACCGCTGCAGTCCATGTGGTGTAGGTACACCCACAATGCTGTTAGGGAGCGATTTCCAGAATTTTGACCCAGCGACAGTGAAGGAACGGCGATATATTTCCAAGTCAGGATGGTGAGTGACTTGGAGGGGAACTTCCAGGAGGTGGTTTTCCCATCTACCTGTTGCCCTTGTTCTTCTAGATGGTAGTGGTTGTGGGTTTGGAAGGTGCTGCCTAAGGAGCTTTGATGAATTCCTGCAGCACATCATGTAGATGGTACACACTGTGCTTCGGTGGTGGAGGGATGAATGTTTGTGGATGTGGTGCCAATCAAATGGGCTGCTTTGTCCTGGATAGTGCCAAGTTTCTTGAGTGTTGTTGGAGCAGCACTCATCCAGGCAAGTGGGGAGTATTCCATCACACTCCTGACTTGTGTCTTGTAGATGATGGACAGGCTTTGGGGAATCAGAAGGTGAATTACTTGTCACAGGATTCCTAGCCTCTGAATTGCTCTTGTAGCCACAGTATTTATATGGCTAGTCCAGTTCAGTTTCTGCTCAAAGGTAACCCCCAGGATATTGATAGTGGGGGATTCAGTGATGGTAATGTCATTGAACGTCAAGGGGCGATGGTTAGATTCTCTCTTGTTGGAGACGGTCATTGCCTGCAACTTGTGTGGCGTGAATATTACTTGCCACTTATCAGCCCAAGCCTGGATATTTTTCAGGTCTTGCTGCATTTGGACATAGACTGCTTCAGTGTCTGAGGAGTCGCGAATGGTGCTGAACATTGTGCAATCATCAGCGAACATTCCCACTTCTGACCTTATGATGGAAGGAAGATCATTGATGAAGCAGCTGAAGATGGTTGGGCCGAGGACACTACCCTGAGGAACTCCTGCAGTGATGTCCTAGAACTGAGATGATTGACCTCCAACAACCACAACCATCTTCCTTTGTGCTAGGTAAGACTCCAACCAGTGGAGAGTTTTCCCCCTGATTCCCATTGACTCCAGTTTTGCTAGGGCTCCTTGATGCCACACTCGGTCAAATGCGGCCTTGATATCAAGGGCAGTCACTCTCACCTCACCTCGGGAGTTCAGCTCTTTTGTCCATGTTTGAACCAAGGCTGTAATGAGGCCAGGAGCTGAGTGACCCTGACGGAACCCAAACTAGGCATCAGTGAACAGGTTATTGTGAAGCAAGTGCCGTTTGATAGCACTGTTGATGACCCCTTCCATTACCTTACTAATCATCAAGAGTAGGCTGATGGGGCGGTAATTAACCGGGTTGGATTTATCCTGCTTTTTGTGTACAGGACATACCTGGGCAATTTTCCACATAACCGGGTAGATGCCAGTGTTGTAGCTGTACTGGAACAGCTTGGCTAGGGGCGCAGCAAGTTCTGGAGCACAAGTCTTCAGTACTATTGCCGGGATACTGTCAGGGCCCATAGCCTTTGCTGAATCAGTGCCTTCAGCTGTTTCTTGATATCATGTTGAGTGAATCAAATTGGCTGAAGACCGGCATCTGTGATGCTGGGGACCTCCGGAGGAGGCCGAGATGGATCATCCACTCGGCACTTCTGGCTGAAGATTGTAGCAAATGCTTCAGCCTTTATCTTTTGCACTGATGTGCTAGGCTCCCTCTTCATTAAGGATGGGGATATTTGTGGAGCCACCTCCTCCAGTGAATTGTTTAAATGTCAACCACCGTTCATGACTGGGTGTTGCAGGACTACAGAGCTTAGATCTGATCAGTTGGTCGTAAGATCGCTTAGCTCTGTCGATCACTTGTTGCTCAGGGGGTTAAAGCTGCTGAATGGTTGGGCCTAGGAAACTCCCCTGAGGAACTCTTGCAGTGATGTCCTGGGACTGAGATGATTGGCCTCCAATAACTTCAACCATCTTCCTTTGTGCTAGGTATCTCTCCAAGCAGTGGAGAGTTGTCCCCCTGATTCCCACCACCTTCAATTCTGCTTGGGTTTCTTGATATCACACTCAGTCAAATGCTACCTTGAAGTCAGGTGCAGTCACTCATACCTCTGCAATTCAGCCCTTTTGTCCAAGTTTGGACCAAGACTGTAACGAGTGCTAGAGCTGAGTGCTGAAAAAAAATCCAGTGTTTTTGAATGGTAGAACTTATATGCATTTGGCTTAAACCTGACCCTTCCTCATTTTATGTCTGTAAATTCTGCAGTCACAGATTTCCACCCTGAATAATAGCTTGTCTGGTGGCGCAAACTCATTACAACTACTTGTCTATGAGGTCTTGCCTACCCCTGCACAGCCCATTCAGTCAGACACACAGACATAAAGGAAGGAAAAGAAAATTGAACACGGCTTAAACATGATGGGCAGTCCAAACAAGAAGAGTGAATGGGAATCAGACAAATCAATGCCATATACAGAATGGTAAATGTCGTAATGTTCTTCTTCAAAATGAGAACCCCACAGAAGCTGATCTTCATTACCCATCGGACAAAAAAAAAACACAAGGCTAATTTCTTTGTTAACCTCACTCCTTCTTTCTGCAGGCAATCGTTAAAATCCACCAATCTTTATGTAAAATTTAAAAGGTGTCAATGCTTTCAAGAATCATTCCATCAGAGAAAGTCTCATAAGTTTGAAGAAGGAAATTCCAGCTTCGTTTTAACTGTTTAAGTGAAAAAAACAGACGCAAAACAACCTAAACAAGCTTTCTGGGGCTTTTATGCAAAAACGAGGGCTGTTTTTTTCCCAATCTCCACTATTGAAAGGACATCGCTTTCAAACCGTTTGGGAGATGCATGACTCTGTGTGGGAGGGAAGTAAAACCGGGAATAACACACACTGAAATGAATCTGGCTGTTAAGGTGTTAAGTGATATAACCTCAGCTTTATTTCGCAAAGAATTTATTCGAGAGCCTTCTGTGAAGTGTTGGAAAACAGAAGTTTACTTTCCAAGCAGCGATGCTCAGGTTAAGCTGCAATAATTCATATTTGTTACCTTGACAGCAACATGCTTCTTATCCCTTCTTGCACTTTTACACGTCGCTCTATATATCTCAGTGAGTCTATATTTAGCACAAAGGCATGATTCAGTGATGATCCCTTGCTATTGTCCCACTCTTAAGCTTTTTTATCTAGTTTTTCATTTCTTTTTCTTCAAGAAACAGTTTGACATAAAGTCGCTTTAATTCACATCTTGGTGCAATTATGCAATTTGCATTGTATTACATCAAATTTAAAGAGCAGCAATAGGCCATTCAGCCCAAAAGGAGCCTCCTCCCTCCCAACTTACCATGTCAAACTACCACCATCTCCTTTCATCCCATTCTGCCTTGCGTAACTATCTCGCTTTCCCCTTTAAATGCATTGATACGTTTCGAATATGAAAGTTTTGACAAACAGAAAGTACTTACCGTTTTACTGTATGTATTTCCTTTTTGAACCTGCCCAGAAATCCTGCCCCTCCAAATCTGTGGCATTATTTCAGGTGTGAAGAGCTCAGCTCAGCTTAAGACAGGATGAGGGAAAAGAGGAACTTGTCCATTTATCAAACTCACTACCTTCATACTGAGCGAGAAGTCCCAGTAATAGGCAGTGAAAGAGCACCAGTACTGAGACATTTTCATTCAGCCAGATTGGCTCATACAAATGTTGACAATACACCATTGAAATCTATTGTGGATATTCTACATTTTTTAAATAGTTGAACAGATTGAACAATATGGAGGGGGTGAGGAAAACTTGGTCAGGAGTTGACCTGGAATTAGGGTGCTATGAAAACAAGTAGCCATTAAGTTTGGATATATGTCTACAAAAGACAAACGTTGTTTTACACAGAAGCAGATAAGAAACGCCTGTATTATAAATGTCTAAACTGACATATCGTTTCAAATAAAATAACTTTTGCTGCACCCAGACTTTGTGAAGTGTGCACAGCTCTTAAATAAACAAAACTGAAGTGTATTTACAGTCAATTGCACATTCATTAAAATACAAATCACAACAAAGACTGAAATGTGTATATCTAGCAGAACTGGAACAAAAACACGGGTTGTTTTTCAAAAGATTAAATAGGCAGTTTTGCAATGTTTATGTATTTTGGAATTTGACGGTAGCATTCACATTTGGTCCTAATCCACCTCATATGTTGATTAATACCAGACTCTCAGTTATGAGGTTGTATAAGTAAGAGTTCCAGGAGCACATCTGGTATTGTTTTAGCTAGAGAAATGCAGCTTCTGCTGACAATTGGAAATCAGCAATACTTTAATGTTCTGCACGTGCAATATTCTATCTGACTTTTCCAATACTTTTAACTGATGTTGATGAAGGAGGACTGAGAGTGTGTGTGTTTGTGTGTATGTCTGTGTGGTTGTGTGTGTCTGTCTGTGTGGGTGAGTGGGTGCTTTAAGGGGAGGTTCATTACACAGGACGGTCTCAAATCCCTAACCCGCAGGTGGCACAAAAGCATGAATGATGAGAAATGGAGGCTGCTTCTAACAGCAGTTAACTGTACTCTTGTCAAGCCTGATGGAGAGATAGTCAAGCTTCTAGTTACTTCTAGGCGTCACCTTTACAGAGAATAAGATCATCTGTCTGACCGGTGTCACTTTTAAATATGACAGATGAGGTTTTCATTACCATCATCCTGAGGCTTTAGAGAGAAAAAAAAAATCCTTTTTAGTAACTGGTGGAGCCCCTTGAATATGTTATATTCATCTGAAAATTGCAGCTATCACACACAGTCCTATCAGTGCATTACCTGATCATTTATGCCAGCATTCAGCTATTGAAATCTATGCTGCATGACTCCTGGCAAAAATACAAGCTGTCTGCCTTACCATCCCAGCTACACCTGAACTATTAAACATCATCAAAGCCTTAATTTAACTATTACGTTACAGCAACTCAGTGCCAGCCTCCCATCCTCTATAATATTGTGGGAAAGCGATATGTAATATCAGTACGTGCATGGGAAACAACATAGAGGGCAGGTGTCCTGGTTTCTCTATGACATTAAACGCAGGCTGCGAAACATTTAAGCCTAGCCATTGTTAGTGCAGTTTGAAAGATGGTATAATTTTTTAAAAAAAACACGTTTATTTGAAGTGTCTTTTTATTTTTTAAACATGCATTGATTGGGATTTTCTCACAGTTTAGTTATCAAAGATTCTAGCATTGAGCGAAGGTAAATCATTTTTAAAATTCATTAATATTCTTTTATTAATTCACTGTGTCGCACTAATTTAAAAAAAAAGACAATTAAACTGACTATTTAAAGCCCACACATTGGTGAATCTCATAGCAACTTCCATCAACTAATCCAAGCTGGCTAAATGGTTTGTCCTTTTAAGCATAATGAACATCTATAAAAGACATCACAGGTGTAAATGCAGGATTTTCTTCCTTCACATAATTTTGTCAGCTTTTAATTAAAACCTTACCAAGGTTTTCTGAAAAAAAAAGGAATTGTGACATTTAATTCCACATCACATCAAAAGGATATGTGTCATTCTGTGGGTGTGCGTGGAAGGCAACAGAATTGTAAGAATAGCAGAGAAGAACGTAAGATGTTACTATAGCGATAAGGTCAGATCTGTAAACTGGAAGATGGTAGCAGAACCGTAAACCCATTGCGAACTCTACAGTGAAAATGGTCTTCAGGAGATTTTAACGCTATAATCTTCATCTGAAATTTTTATATGATGTATTTGCTTGCTTTGATGTGATCATTAGTGTATAGATCACAGCGGAATTGAATTTCTGTCAACACCTTTGTTAACTAGAATTGGCCATTTTCCAAAGCACAAATTCATGACCATATGTCCCTTTAACCTGCTACGCCCCAGTTGTCACCTAATTAAATTTTCTTCACCTATAAGTAGAAAGTAACAAAGCCCAACCCCCGCCCCTCACAAAAGCCTAAATGGCATGCTCCATTTTGTTGCTGACCCTTGACTTCTCCTGTGATTGGCAGGGACTCAGATGGTTAAAGGGCACAGCTCAGGAGTGTCCACTCCTGATGGAGGAATGGCTTGAAATGGATGACTAGGAACAAAAACGAGGCATTATAATGATAATCAACTTATTCTTTTATTTAAAAAATTCTACAGTTCATAACCTATATTTGTAAATGATCTTTTACCCATCTCTCCTTATGCCGATGACTCATGCTGTGATACAATCCCACAGTTTCACTTCATACGTGCCAAAGTGGTCATTTTTAAAAAAAGCCTCAGGATCTGTGCAACACTTTAAGGCAACATTCATTGCCATTCAAGAATGGCCCAGAGAAAGTTCCAGACCTTCTTGAGTATTTGCTTGTCAAATTGAGTGGCTTCCTGATTTCAAAAGAGCAGAGTGTGGGACAAGAGTCACATGTAGCACCTAATTCCCTTCCCTGAAAGGCATTAATGAAGCAGTTGCATTGTTAACAAACGCATAAAAGATTTACGTGCAGACGTTATTTATATTAGCGGCAGCTCAGTTCCCAGCTCTTGTGTTAAAGAGTTTTGGATTCAATCTCCACATCATGAATTAATTGTATAACCTAGGTGTACACTTCAGTGTGGTACAAAGGGAATGCTGCATTGTCAAAGGTACTCACCAGCAGATTTCATGGTCACTTTATGTGTTGCCAGTCCACAAATTACCAGATTTATTAAGTTTACTTTCATAACTTGATCTAATGATATTAGGAACAGGAGGATTCAGCCTCTTAAGCCTGCTCTGCCATTCAATTAGATCATTGCTGATCAGCACCTCAACTCCACTTTCCCACCTTAGCTTCATATCCCTGAATACTCTTAACCAACAGAAATCCAGCCCCATCCATGTCTTGAAAGCTCCAGTTGACCCGCAGCATTTACAGCTATTTGGAGGAGAGAGTCTCAGATTCCCACCACCCTGATAAGATTTGAATACATGACCTCTGGGCTGCTGGTTCACAACTATGCCAAGACAGTGAGTGCTTTCTGGCATCACGGCCGACTTTGATTCCATCCACATGCGTGTACGTTCTGGGATGGGGCACAAAACAGCATCAGAACCTGGAAACCTGGATCATTTTGTTCCATCACGAGCAAAATTGTATTTCCTTTCCTTACCCCGGGGACACTGAGATTAGTCATGGGAGACCTACCTGTCTGAGGTCAGCAAGCTCAGCGTAGAGTGTGGATCAACCGTGGAATCTTCCAGTTCCACATTGGCCTAACCAAACACCTTTTTTTTTTCAGAATTTGGAAATGAAGATTTGAGAGCCATTCTACAAATACAAAGAGAGTTTTGGCATTTTTATTAGATTGTGTCAAATTGTGAAAATGTAAAAGCATAATTTTTTTGACTGTTTGGTTTTAAAGCCCAACTGCTGGCTTAACTTGTTAAATGGATCCAAGTCAGATGGTGAAGTCTGAAACTAGACACGGATCCTTTTCTTGATAGTTGATTTATTCACAGAATGCACGGCAAGGAGAGCAGTGTTACATCCACACCAATAATAATAACATTGTGAGGAAAATTATGAGTTTATTTAAGCCTGGTTTCAATGGGCTGGATTTTCATCTTCGAGGCTGGTAGCGGGAGTTGGGAAATTTCTTGGCTTGACCTGTCCACCTTCGGGGAAAAGTGCCTGGATTTTCATTCCAGGGGGATGGGGGTGGTGGGGTGGGGGTGCAGGCTGCAGTCAGGCAAGCCAACACAGGAAAAAGTTTGGAGGCAGGCACAGGGGCTGCCGGGTGTGGGGGCCTTGGTGCTGCGGGACTTTGTCCCAATTTGCCCCCCTCCATCGTCCCCCTATGGCTTCTCGTGCCCCCATGCCAAACTATGGCACATCCATATCCATTCACCCACCAGACACTGTATAGAACCTCTGAACCCTAAAGTGACAATAGGATGACTAAAAAAGCTTTTAAAAACCATTCATTGATAACTTTCCACTTCCTTAAAAAACCTAATTTTAACTACAACCAATAAAAGTGTCAATCATCTAGACCCTTTAAATTATCACTAGCAGAAACTACAAGCACTTGAGAGGTCTTTATCTTATGCAAATAAACATTATGCAATTGACAGAAGAGAGCAGAGAGCCAGAGCTGTCAATCAATAATGTTTTCTCTGGAGCTCAGTTGTTTCAGCAGCTTATTGGATGTCTGGTTCTCAGCCAGTCCTGGGGTCCAGCTGCTTCAGCAATCTAATGGATGCCTGGTCTCTTGACCAGGCCAGTGCTTCCACAATGATAAGCAATATAAGCATAAGTGTCGCCTTGGCTCTGAATTAGAAGATAATGGGTTCAACTCCCACCCGAGAGACTTAAGCATGTAATCTAGGTTTGCACTCGCATGCAGTGCTGAGGGAGTGCAACATTTCCTGGTGCTCATCTTTTATCTTCTCAGCAGGCTCAACTGGTCCAAAACTCTGTTAGTCACTTTCCAAAGCTCCACTTGATATATAACCTCCAAATATGTTTATTTCGGGGAAATGGTGGCATAGTGGTGATGTCACTGGATTAGTGCCCAGGCTAATCCAGGTTCACAGCAGCTGGTGAAATTTGATTTCAATTAACATAAATCTGGTGACCATGAAACTATTGTCGATTGTTGTATAAACCAATCTGGTTCACCAATGCCCTTTAGGGAAGGAAATCTGTCATTCTTACCTGGTCTGGCCTACACAGCAATCTTTGAAATGGCCTAGTAAGCCACTTTAGTTCCTGGGCAGTTTGTGATGGGCAATATATGCTGGCCTTGTCAGCGGTACCCACATCCCATAAAAGAATAAATTTAAAGAAAATGCCCAAACCTCTGCTCTCCATATTTCATCTCACTCAGCTTTGTCCTAACTGATTCCTGTTTCTCCCTATCACAATTATGTTCCTACAAAAATCAAAAAAACCTGACAGGTTCATTTCCAGGGAAGGAAACCAGCTTCCTTACCTGGCCTGGCCTATACGTGACTCCAGCGCTGCACCGATGTGGTAGACCTTTAGTTGCCCTCTGCAATTGTCTTAAAACTCCTATAAAAGCTGACAAAAACTTCCTTAGACTTAGGGATAGGCAAAAAATAAATGCTGGCCATGCCAGCGACATCTTCACCCTATGAATTAATAGAAAAGGATTTCCCAAAGCCTGCATCTTCTACCACACCTTCAGCTGAAAGGAAGGAGACATGCATTTATTTCTATAGTTATTTCTGTATTATTATTTCTGTAGTTCTGCCGAAGGGTCATGAGGACTCGAAACGTCAACTCTTTTCTTCTCCGCCGATGCTGCCAGACCTGCTGAGTTTTTCCAGGTAATTCTGTTTTTGTTTTTTATTTCTATAGTGTCTTTCATGATCACAGAACATCTCAAAGTGTTTAATAGCCAGTGAAGTACCTTTGAAGTGCAGTCAATGTTATCAGATAGATAAACATGGTCACATGGCGTACAGGAAAGGGAGGTGCCAAAGGGATATTTATCTGATATACATGCAGCTCACTGGACAATATTAACTGTATTTTCATTCCATCCTAAACCTTCCATTGCAATTTCAGGAAGGTTCTTGTACAAACTGTAAAACTAAACCTCCGACAAACGTGTATTCAGTCTAAAATTGCAGTGTACTCTGATTAAGAATATTAGTTTAGCCATAAACATGTTCAATCTAACATTCTCAAAGAAGAGTTCAGAAGAATTAGCCCCAGTTTGAATCTCTAAAGCAGTACAGGCAGATTGAACCCATAGTATTCCTACGGTTAAATGTGTATCACATGATGAGATAATAAAAAAAAGAAATTCGATGAGGAAGCTGAACATTTATAATAAAAACGTATGTTTTGGACCTTCCTAAGAAATTTAATTGGCCCTTCCTCAATGCTGATTCCTGACCCTACAATTACATTGCAACTGCTTTGAATGAAACTGTTGAAAGCTCCAGAAGTATCCAATCAGACCCATGCCTCCAGAGCTTGGCTCCGTCAATCTGTTACCCGTTTAGCCACGCAGTGAATGTAGCCTTAGTACCGTTGCATTGAAAAGCCCTGAATTAAAAAGAGACAAACTGTGGTTCCCACCAAAGGCAAAGCATCAGGCATTCTTCAAAAGAATGGACAAGGGCATAAGGACAAACTGAAAGCTGAGAAAATGCCTTCTGAACACAGCACTGTAAAATGGAAAGGAATGTGTTGGTGATGCTGTGAATTGGGGAGTCGTGCAATTAGTAGTGAACATCAGAGGGTATACATTGGGCCTTGTTCCATTATTTCATTCACAGGCACTGAGTGTAACCTAATGCGAGACTCGCTAACAAGGATTGATGTTTGAATGTTGCTGTGGTTTCCGTTTTGAGGGTTTTTATCATATTATGAAGTCATCCCACTTCCAGTGATCTGCATTCTGCAGTGACTTCTACAAACTGTGATCACAGCTCGATATCTGATGCCTGACCTGTAGGGACCTCTCCAGAACAAGGACAAAAAGAGACCAGCAAGACCATTTAAAATAATTTAATTTCTTAGCCAATCCACTTCAATTTTTTTAACAGGGGAAATCTTAGAAGAGGGAAATAAACCACAATTATAACAATGAAATAAGCTCAAACCAAATTGTGAATTTCCTATCCAATATCTCTTATTTTCCTCTTTGTGCATTTTTACTCTTAAAGAATTTACATTTATATGCTTGCCTTTGCATTCCAGAATGCTTTACAGTCAATTAACTACTTATGAAGTATATTCATTGTTACCATGTATCCAAACACATTGGTCAATTTTCATACAGAAAGGTCATACAAACAGCAAATAAATAAATAAATGGTTTTGTTGAGAGATAAATATTGACCTGAAAAACTTCCTTAACTGGCACATTGGAATGTTTCACACCTTTCTGAACAGGTCGGTAGATTAGCTGAGAATCTAATCTGCTAGATGCAACCTCTGGCAATGCATCATTGTCTCACTACTACAGTGTAGTGCCTGCCTGCATTATGGGGTGAATTTCAATGGGTGTTCTCCTTGTTTTCCACTGCAACTTTGGCAGGAATGCTGGGAAATCACTGCAGAAATTCATTCCCATGTGCTCAATTTCTGCAATGAGGCTTGAACCTTGAACCTTCTGCTTAATCAAAAAAGGAGCCAAACTGATATGCTACATGAAATATATTTTCTCACATGAGATTTCATTACGTATATCAACGCTACTTCAGCATTTCTGGGTCAAATTCCAAGCCCGTGACTACTGCCACCTAGAAGAACAAGGGCAGCAGACGCAAGGAAACACCGCCACCTGCAAGTTCTCCTCCAAGTCACACATCATCTGGACTTGGAACTATTTTGCCATTCCTTCACTGCTGCTGGATCAAAATCTTGGAACTCTCTTCCTAACAGCACTTTGGGTGTGCCTACACCACATGGAGTTTGAGGAAGTGGCTCACCATCACCTTCTCAAAGGCAATTAGGGATGGTCAATAAATGCTAACTTTGCCAGTGAAGCCCATAGCCTGTGAATCATAAATGAAACCCTCAAGTAAAATACTTTCTCCAACTGAAAATGCCATATGACATATTTCAGTTTCAATAATCAATACATAACTAGTGAAGACCTGTTGAGATGAAGGGAGAGAGTGAGACCCCTGTAATGAAATCACAAATAGTAACTCATTTCCATTGGTGACTGCCTTCAGCTGATGAAGCCCTCAGCTTTGAAATACCCTAAACCTCTTCAGCTGGCTAACTCACTCTCCTGCTTTTTAAGGTGCTCCTTAAAACCCACTCTCACTTTTCAGTTGTCACCTTACGTGGCTCAGTGTCAAACTTTGTTCGGTAACTTTCCTGTGAAACATCTTTGGAAATTTTGGCACTATAAATGTGCAGGTTGCTGCTGTTGTGATACCTCGACTGGGAGGTGGTGGCATAGTGGTTTTACCACCGGATTGGTAATCCAGAGCTCTGGGAACCTGGGTTCTTAATCCCACCACAGCAAATGGTGGAATTTGAATTCAATAAAAATCTGGAATTAGAAGTCTGATGATAACCATGAAACCATTGCTGATTGTCATAAAAACCAATCTGATTCACTAATGTTCTTTAGGGAAGGAAATCTACTGTCCTTACCTGGTCTGGTCTGGTCTGGCCTACATGTGACTCCAGACCCACAGCAATGTGGTTGATTCTCAAATGCCCTCTGAACAAGGACAATTTGGGATGGGAAATAGTGACACCCACATCCCATGAATGAATATATCTAAAAACATATTAGTTGGGTGAACACATGAGGAGAATAAGAAGTAGGAGCAGTAGACCAGATGGCCTCTGCTCTGCATTCAATAAGATCATGGTTGAAGTTCTACATTAACTCCACTTTCCCACCATATCCTAATGCCTAAAAGACCTATTAACCTCAGACTTTAATCAACTCAGCACCACAGCCTTCTGGGGTAGAGAATTCCAAAGATTCACAACTCTCTGAGTGAGAAATTTCTCCTCTTGTTTCCCTTCTTCCGAGACACTTGGCTTTGGCTTGCTCACTGTTGATTCTGTGGACGATTCAAAGGTTTCAGGAAGTAAATTTTCCAACCTGTTTCTAGCAGGTGATGAACTGCACCCCAGAGGAGCAAAATTATTTCCAGTTCCACACCCAACTGTTTGACTGAATAGATTGCAACTTTAATGGGGAGTGGAGCTCTCTGTTACCTATGTAAAGTTGGATGATTATCCCCTGCCAGGGAAAGGTGTCATCCGAATTATCAGGAGAAGTGGGATTGATGATGAAAAGCACATACTTCAAAATTAATTCTATTAAGACATAGTGATTTGGACAGTACAGAATAGAAAGTGCCCCATTGTACTTTTATTGTGGAGAACATTTGTACGCTAATTGAAGCTATTATAAAGCAGTTTTTTCCTAATTAATCAATGATAAATTATTTCCGGCACAAAAACTTTTTTTTATTAGGCGAGGCTCTCTCCAGCTAATTAATGTACTATTCAGAATTATGTGAAATACAATAATGCTACTTACCATTCACATTGAATTATTCAAGTAATACCATGCACTTAGATTACTAAGATGAAAGTAACATCGCAGATTTAAAACTCTCAAGTGCTCAGCTACTATTCACTGAGAGTTGTCAATCCTCACATTTCATTAACCTTCTGGATTGGAAAATAGCAAATGTAACACCTTTATTCAAGAAAGGAGGAAGACTGAAAGCAGGAAATGATAGGCCAGTTAGCCTAATATCTGTCATAGGGAAATTGCTAGAATCCATTATTAAGGAGGTTTTAGCAGGACACTTAGATAATCATGAGAACAGGCAGAACCAACATAGTTTTGTGAAAGGGGAGTTGTATTTAACTAATTTATTAGAACACTTTGAGGAAGTAACGTGGATAAAGGGGAACCTGTAGATGTGGTGTACTTGGATTTCCAAAAAGGCATTTGATAAGATGCCACATCAAAGATAAGGGCACATGGTGCAGAGGGTAACATATTGGCATGGATAAAGAATTGGTAAAGCAAAGAGTAGGGATAAATAGGTCTTTTTTTGGGGTTTGCAAGCTGTAATTAGTGGACTGCCACAGGGATCAGTGCTGGGGCCTCAGCTATTTGCAATCTATATCAATGATTGGGATGAAGGGACCAAATGTATATGGGAGCTAAATCTGCTGATGACACCAAGATAGGTAGGAAAGTAAGAAAGGGGATACAGTTAAGTTGTGAGCGAGCAAAAATTTAGTAGGTAGAATACAATGTGGGAAAATGTGAACATGTCAATTTTGGCAGGAAGGTTAACAAAGCAGTATACTATTTAAATGGAGAGAGCTTGCAGAACTCAGTGGTACAGAGGGATCTGGGCTTCCTGCCACATGAATCAGGAAAGGTTAGTATGCAGGTACAACAAGTGATTAGGAAGGCAATTGGAATATTTCTGTTTATCACAAATGGAATGTAATATAAAAGTAGGGAAGTGTTACTGCAGCTGCACAGGGCTTTGGTGAGACCACGGGTGGAATGGCCCCAGATTTGCACTAAGTGCGGTAGCGGGTGGGAAAAAGGACGTTTTACCCGCTGGCTGCAATGGCGGCTTTTCACACCACGTCATCCCAATCCCGGCTCATTAATCAAGCATTCCCGGGAAACACGTAGTTTCGACGGCCGGCAGGCTCCGATTTGCTCGCCACACTGACACCTCGCTGTTTCATCACGCCGGGCGCCACATTGAAAGTGCAGCCGTGCGCACGCCTCTCAGTGCTTCCAGCCCAGGACTGCTGCAAAAAAGAAATGGCCTCAAAAGGCAAGAAGATTGAAGCCCCCCCCCCCCCCCAGTTCAGTGACGCGTCCCTTGAGTGCCTTTTGGACACCGTGGAGGCCTGTCGTGATGTTCTTTATAACCGCTCTGGCCACAGGAGGGGCACCAACTCCAGCTTGATAGGCGATGGCAGAGGTGATCAGTGCCAATGCTGCACAGAAGAGGTTGGCCATCCAATGAAAGACGATGAAGGATCTCATCCATGCCGCCAGGGTAAGGCAATCGTCTCATCACTCTAAACTCACACACTCAAGCCCATCACACATTCACTGGCATCTCACTCACTGCCAGCTCAAGGGACATCACCACTCACTCTCTCACACACACCCTCACATCTCTATCTGGCTTCATCTCCTCTAGAGGCTGCCTCCAAAGCCCTCACCACCTTGAGGCCACTTGCACAGATCAACATGTGCCTCCACACACACCCTGGGATACCCTCCTTCCCCAGTACAGCCCTCACTCACCCTGCAGCCTCTTCCCTTGCCTGAGGCCACCTCTCCCCCTTCCCCAAACAAGCCCCAGCCCTGCAGCCATTGAAAAGCCACCACCCCCCTTACGGCTGCTCTGGTAGATAGAGACCTGCCCGTGAGCTCCCCTAAAAGTGATGTGGTGCTGTCTACAGCCTGGCATTGAGTGCTGCTGAAGCAAGGTAGGCAAACAAACCTCGAAGTCCTGAGTGAAGTGCAGCTCGCCAGGCGCACGTCGCTTATGTACAGCTGTGAAACACGCTCGGACAATCCAGCGCGGCGGGGATGATTCCGGTGAGCTGGGCTTATAATGATATGCAGATATATTACAATGAGATTCCTGACGTCTGACAGCAGGAAATGCAGCCATTGGAGGGCAGAGCGGACAATTGCAAACTGGTTTCACGATGTCGTGAAAGCGAGCTTTGGTCTTCTCGCCATGTTGTCCGCTCACGCTGCCAAACACAGCCAATTTTAGCGGCGTGAAAATTTCTGCTCCACATCTGGAGCACTCTGTACAGTTTTGACCTCCTTATTTGAAAAAGGATATAATTGCATTAGAAATAGTTCAGAGAAGGTTCACTCGACTCGTTCCTGGGATGAAGGATAAGATAATTATGAAGAAAGGTTAAGCAGGTTGTACCTATGCACATGGGAGTTTAGAAGAATGAGAGGTGATTTTGTTTAAAAATTGAAGATTCTGAGGGGACTTGATAGAGTGGATACCGGGAGGGTGTTTCCTCTTTTGGGGGAAACTAAAACTAGGGGACACATTTTAAGAATAAGAAATCTCCCTTTTAAGATGGAGATTAAGAGAATTTTTTCTCCTCAAGGGTCATTAGCCTATGGAATTCTCTTCCCCAGAGAGGCAGTGGAGGCTGGGTCATTGGAGTTAGTCAAGGCTGAGTTAGACAGATTTTTGATGGACAAGGGAGTCAAGGAGGGCAAGGCAGGAAAGTGGAGTTGAGCCTTCAACCAGATCAGCCATGATCTTATCAAACGGCAGAGCAGGCTTGGAGGGCTGAATGGCCTACTCCTGCTCCTAAGTCCTATGTTCCTATGACTGAAGAGCATTTTTAGTGGCCATAGGGTGGTGTAGAGCTCTCGTCAACAGCACCCTTCCGTCTGTGTAAGATAAGGGAAATACTGCAAATCAGGTCTGTTGGGGACGGGGTAGCTTCATATGATGCTCTGTTGCCGATGGCTGAAGAGACCAGCCCGTGGAAGGATCATTCTGCCACAAGTGCTGCACATGAAGTGGTTATCAGGTTTCATTGTGGGTTGTTGCTTTTGGTATGGTGACTGATTACCATGATGGCACATGCCAGCCCGCAGGTGATGCTGCCTGTCGCTGGCTAACATCTCCAGGTGCGAAAATCGATGTTTTGGGCCTTCATGTCATGCTTGCAAGCATCCTCGAAGCAGAGCTTTGCGTATTCTACTAGGCTCCAGCTACCTCGCCATACAGAAAATCCTTGAGTATATGTGCATCTTCCATCTTGTTAATGTGTCCGAGCCAGTGAAGTCGCCTCTGCTTAATGAGTGCCAACATGAGAGGACTGTTGCATTCGTGATTTTGTTCTTTCCTGTGATGCCCAGGATGCGTTGCAAACAGCAAAGATAAAAGTTGTTGAGCTTCCTTTCCTGATAGTTGTAAGTCGTCCACGTTTTACAGCCGCACAATGAGGTGCTGAGAACACAGGCCTCATAAACCAGCATCTCAGTCCAAAGAGTCAGTTTGATGTTATGCCACGTATGTTTCATGAGTTTGCGTCAAGAGACAAATTGTCCGCCAACGTGGACCCACATCCAGCAGAGTGTTCTGTGAAGTGATCAAAGTGACCAAGTATTTGGAGATGTGACATCCTGTTCCATAACCACAGTTTCCTTGATGCTTATAGTAAGGAAGAACAGGTTAGCAGCACAGGTGAGGCAATCCATGAGCCTTTTGTAGCTGAGTTTCTCTGTCAGTGAATAGCACAGCATCATCAGCGTAATACGGTTCTCTGATCAAAACATGCTGTGAGATCTAACCTATGAGGTTAAGGTGGCTGTGGTTTCAAGCCCTGACACAAGAGTTCAGCACATCAACTAGGTTGACATAAGGTGGGTAAATCATAGAAACACACAGCACAGAAGGAGGCAATTTGGCCCATCATGTATGTGTGAGCCGATTGAAAGAGCTATCCAATTAGGCCAATCCCAGCTTTCTCCCTATGGCTTTACAGATTGTTCCTTTTCAAGTATTTATCCTATTTTTTTAAAAAACAATTGCAGTTAATGGCTCCACCACACTGCCAAGAGGCCATGTCATGTACCAGTCACTCCTTGCTAATGAATATGCATCCACCACACTTTCAGACAACGCATTCCAGATCACAACAACACTCTGTAAAAAAATAAATGTCTCCTCACTAGGTTGTCGTGTTCTTATAATGATATAAAGGCACCAATCACTGATAAGGGATTGGGTAGACATGTTATGGGTTCATTTATTGAGAGTAGGCACATAAGAACATATATACATGGACAGCAAGCTTGAAGACATCAGCAGCTGAGCTGTGTGTGCTGTGTTTTGCTCACAGGCCAAAATGAAACTGAGACTGGATCACATGACACAGTTCCCTTCCAGTGATAGCATGCTGCTTTCCCTTTAAGGCATATTACAACATCTGCTTTCTTTTTAAAGATACTCTCTCCCCTTCCAAAGAAGTATAACTATTTACAATGCATGTTTTTGTTTAGTTACCATTACGGTAGTGTATAGGACAGATGAATCTATGAGTTTCTAAAGCGTAGAGGTAATCTGCCGGGACGCCCAGACCCTGTAATGGTGACCATGTCTGGAGGTGCCTTTCATGGCTCACAGTGAATTTTGGGGTTGTCATTCTTGGATATTGTTCCTGGTTCTATTCAGGATCTTATCCTAGATGCAATGGGTGGCTGAGGAGCTGGAGTGGATCTGATTTGTCCTCGGTTACATCTCACCGTTGCACCTTTGTGTGTAATGACTTCATAGGACTTTGGCTCTGAACAAATCCTTGTCACCTCAGCTAGTTGCCACGTACCTTCTGTGGGATCCTGGGTGTGAACTTGTTGTTGCAACTGTAAATTCTGTACCTGCATTTCTCTCGTCCACATTGGTCATCTTTTGGAGTTTTAAAAGTTGATCTCTCGCTTCTTAGAGAGTAGAATGGGTTAGAGTAGGTTAGGCGGTACGCACTGGTCTGCCAAACATGAGCTCTGCCGGTGATGGAACTGTTGCAAGTTAAAGATGTTGCTCTCAGATGTAACATTGCAATGTGTAGATCTTGCTTGGTCTGCCTACATTGAGAATTAGGGATTTCATGGTGTCAATCATTCTTTCAGCTAGGCTGTTAGATCTAGGGTAATGAGGAGAAGTATTGTGATCAATATTCCACTTCTCACACATATCCTGAAATAGCTTACCAGTAAACTTTGGGCCAATATCCATAATGATCTCTCCAGGCATACCAAATAAACTGAAAATAGCACTTAGAGTGTACGTGACAGGTATGCTTCACGTATTGTGCAATTGTTGAATAATGGGGTACTTGGTAAAGTGGTCAACGATGACGACAAAGTTAGTGCCATAGACATGGAAGAGGTTTGGTGCAATTTTGGACCAAGGATGGGTAGGAACATCATGTAGAATTAGTAGTTCTTTGTGCTGACTTGGCATATGCTCTTGACATGCCTCACACTTCTTGATGATGACTTCAATGTCATTGTCCATACCCAGCCAATGGACTGTCTTTCTTGTGAGTCTTCTCGTCTGACCTATGCCCAAATAGGAATGATGAATTTGTTACAGGATATCAGGTCACAAAGATTCCGGTATGATGACCTGCCTGCCTTTAAAATTGACTCCCCGAGAGATGCCTAAAATGGTCTCACATGGTCATCAGCATTCTGAATTGCATCAGGCCATCCTTCAATGATGTTTTTCCACAGTTTCTGTAGTGTAGAATATTTCACCATTTCTTCTTATAACTGCTGGTATTTGCCAGCAGTTGTACCAGATTAACTTGGAGAGCATCTTCAACTTTGATGTCAATGAAGTCAACTTTTAGATACAAGGATACATCTTCTGTTTTCACTGGGTTAGGCAACCTGCCAAGTATGTCCGATGTGACCATCAAGTTACCTGGCTTGTACCTAATCTCACAGTCGTAACCTTGAATCTTTATCAAGAAACGTTGCGCTCTTAGCGATGCACTGGTCAATGGTTTTCACCAAGTCATCTCCAGTGGCTTATGGTCGGTCTCTACAACAAATCTTTTGCCAAACAGATAGGTATGAAAATGCATGATTCCAAACACAAAAGCTAATGTCTCCCACTCAATGTCGGAGTAGTTGGGTTGTGTTACAAACAGAGATTTTGAAGCAAATGCAATCGTTTTGCCTTTTTATAGTATGCATGCTCCCAGACCTCTCTGTGAGGCATCTATCTCCAGGGTGATTGTCTCCCTAGGATTGTAAAATTACAATGTTGATGTTTCTGATAATGACTGTTTCAGAGCTTCAAAGAGGTATTGGTTGTGTTTGTGCCATAGGAAAGGCACATCCTCCCTCAACAATTCCCTTAGTGATGACGATTTTTGAGTGAAATTGGGAATGTATGGAGACAAGAAATTAAGGAGACCTAGACATCTTCAAAGCTCATCTGTATCTTGAGGATTTGGCATGGTTTTAATAGTCCCTATTTTATTTGGATCGAGACATATGCTAGCACTGGAATAAATGGAACTGAAGAACTTGATGGGCCTCATGTTGATGCCACATTTCAGACTGTTGAACACCAATCCTTCATTACATGCTGCTTACACCAATAAGTGCAGATTATGGTCATGTTCTTGCTCTGATCCTCCCACTTCGGCAATATAAATGCATCCTGGCACAGTGCCTGTAATGTAGCCCATGTGAGCTTGAAAGTGATCCTGGCTAACAGAGAGTGCAAAAGGAAGTCATTGAAAACAGCATTTCCTGCATGGCGTACAAAATGTAGTAAGTTTTGGGATTTCTCCATGAGATGTACCGACCAGTAGCCATACCAGGCATCAAGCTGCGAGATGAATTTTTCACCTGCAATTCAATGAATTGACTCTTCCAATGTGGGTATTTTGTGAGGACAATGTTTCCAAGCCGTGTTTAGTATGCATGTCCTCAATGATTGGTCCTTCTTTATGACACATGTAATTGAGATGCACCAGTCTCTTTGCTCTTGTACTCTTCTAATGATTCCTGTTATGGCACAGTCGATAGTAAGTGCTGAGTTGTTCAAGCCCAGAGGGAAACTTGAAACAACTGTCACCACTTATTTTGCAATTTGTATAAATTTCGAGATGCATGCCTTGATTTCAGTAGTAATAAGACCACCAAGTCTATAGGCTTTTACAAAACTAGATTAAATATTTATTAATAAGATAAATGATATTAAGCACATACATATGTCTACAAATTATTGCTATAATCATTTCTAAATCCCTAAATAATCTAACTCCCAGTTACAGTTTCGTTAAGGCAACAGTAAGACACATAGATTTTAACAGACCCAGGCAAGGTGACACCCAATACCCTGAACAACCCAATTCAAAGTGAGTTTTCTTAGCTGCAGTTTTTTGAAACCAGAAGCTTGAGGCATAGATGCTGAAGGCCTTTCAAACTCATTAGATCTTAAAAATGCCTACCCTTACACACAGCCTTTGCTCCTTTATACACATCCTTCCCCTTTGAATGCAAATTCCCATTGTTTCACTATGTCTTCGGACTTTATCTTTCTAACAATAAAAATCTCTCATAGCTCTAAGTTTCACCTGTAACCTTTGCGAAAAATAATCGCACTGGCAGAAATTTTCGACCGCCCGAGCTGCTCGAGCATGAAATGACGCCAAACATGCCGACGTCAATGCGCAGTCACATGATAGTTTGGTTGGCGGGCTTGCACCGGAGCCGGCAGAGTGACCACTGACAATTAAAAGGCCTGTTAAGGCCATTAAGTTATCAATTAACGTAAAGTTTTCGCTGCCCGTCCAAACTAATAGTTGGTGGGCAGGCAAAAAGGCCAAGCGGTCTTTGCATTTTTTTTGGAAAGCTCATCCACGGGCGCGATGAGGTTTCCAAAAGCAAATAAAAATAAAATAAAAACTTTAATTTTTCATTAATAACATGTCCCTGCTCATGTGACAGAGTGACATGAGGGGACATGTTTTATTACATTTTTATTTTAAAATTTAAAAAAAAATCTCTTCATCTCCATAAGGCAGCTCTGTGCCTCAGGGAGGTTATGCAGCGCTCACTCGCATACGCAAAGTTCAGGGTCGGCCGGCTCGCACTCCCCCTCGCAATTTTGTCCAAACATTCTGGATATTTCAATGTTAGGTTGTGAACTGAGGCAATAGGAATAGTTTCTGAGGTTGATCTTCCATGTGATGTCTGACTGATTCCATGGATTGTCACTAATGTGAGGTCACGACATGCCGGTAGACCTGCCATCGCTGGGCCTTTAGTCTCCACGACATCGAACATCTGTGGTACCCAAGAGAATTGATTGTACCTGCATGTCAGGACTATGTACCCTAAGCATGGAATTAGTGAACCGTCGTACACTGAAAGTTGTGCAGTCGTCGGTTTCATCTTTGCCTTCCATGTCCGTAAATACATGTCTTTTAGAATTCGTAGGGGTAATATGTTGGCACTTGCCCCGTATCAATTTCGGCCAATAACGAATAGTCACCAACTTTCTCGGAACAGATAATTTGAATCTTGGCAAACACTTCGGACAGTGAGGTGGCACCTATGTTTTCCACGAGATTGAGGGTGTGAAACGTGTTCACTGCTCTTAGTCTTGTTGCGCACATCATCATCATTTTCTGGTTTGTTAATCACCTCATGTATGTATTTCTGATGGGTTATCGGATGGTCAGTCTTATTGCTTGAAGGTACCCATTGTGTACGGTCTGTTTGGATCAATGCACGGTTCTTTGTAGCTGCATCAACCTTTGCTCTGGTGCTCTGCCGCTATCAATGGCCCTCTCTGCCACACGTTTCGCAGAATTGCTGGAAAGCCGGGTATTTCCTTGGTGCCTACAGAAGCCGACACCTTCCACATGGCTTGCTATGCTTGGATGTTCTTGTGAATGCGTCAATAACTGGGGTTGTACTTAGGATCTGTAAGCTTTGTCAACCTGTGAGGATCATTTCATATATACGTCCATCCTTGAGTAGCTCTTCGATGCTATACGTTTTGGGCTTGTCTAGCAGATCATGCTAGATTTCTTCCATGGGAGTGGATACGATCATCAACCCAACAACTCTGTCTGCTAGCTCTGCGTCTGAAAAATCACAGGACGTATCCTTTTCTCTGCATTGGCTGTTGAAGTGGCCCATGGATTCTTTAGGCTGTTTTTTTTTAAATGATGTGAACTCTAATCAATGAATATGGAAGTTTAACCTGATTCTGGACCAGTCCTCCAACGTAGTCCATATCATTTGGGGATCTTTTAGCTCTTCTTCTGTTAATCCTGATGTGTTCAGCCTGTGTAGATGTTTATTCCCAATTGCTAGGTGAATTTTTATGGCTTGCTTGTCTGGTTCAGACACACCTGAACCATAGCTCTGTACGTTGTTTAAACATTCTGAATGTGGTGAGCTGCATTCCAATTCAAACTGTGGAATTTGGTGGACTTTCTGATGATATGCCTTTGACCTTCCTCCTCGGTTTATTCAACATTTTGTTCAGCAACTCCCGAAGCCACCCCATTTTAATTGCAGCCTTCCCTGGCTTGATTTTATGATGTTTTTGATTGATTTTATTTGTCTGACCCTCCCTCGCTTGCTGTCGATCCAGCCCAGGTCCCTGTCACTCACCTTTCCTGGCTGAGATAACCCAGTGTTGGTCCTATCGATGCACTATCCCGCTCACGGGACTGACAGGCTATGCGCTGCAATCTCACCATCCAAGCCTTCAAAGCTTTTCTGTGAGTCACCGCACTGTAATTTCAATATTCTCTGTGCTGTGAACTTGTTGTGGTCTGTCCAGAATGTCAAGGGTCGTCTCAATTCATGTAGCATGAACCAAAGCTGCTCACCATGTTGTACCTGTACTTAATCTTGCTGCCACACTGTTTGACAACCACTGAATGCCATGTTGTGTTTTTGAATTGATATAAAGGCACCAATCACTTACAAAGGACTGGCTAAACACATTGCGGGTTCATTTATTGAGGCTAAGCACATGGGCACATATATACATGGATAGAAAGCTTGAAGAAATCAGCAGCAAGGCTGTCTGTGCCGTGTTCTGCTCCAGGCCAAAGTGAACTGAGACTGGATCTCGTGACACACCTCCTTTCTAGGGGTGTCATGCTGCTAACCCTTAAAGGCACATTGCAACATGGCTCTTGTGCCAATTTTCTTAATTTTTTTCCCTCTGGTTACCAACCCTCCTGTCAGTGGAAACAATATCTCCTTGTCTCCAATCAAAACATTTCCTAATTTTGAACATCTCGATTAACTCTACTCTTAAACTTCTATGCTCCAAAGAGAACAATTCCAACTTCTTTAATCACTACACTTGAATACAGCTGAATCACACAAAAAAATGAATAATTAACTTGCCAAAGAATTTTTTTTTTGCTGTGAATCCAGATTATAGTTGGATCATAATTTTCTGATTAAAATCTGGCCAAATTTGCAAACCTTGGCAACGGCAGTTGTCTAATCAATCATTCAACAATTCAATTCACACAACAAAGTATAAATACACAGCTGCTGCTGTCTTGTTCTTCAGTCACTGACTCCAGCAGCATAAAACCTAATGGGATCATTGAGTTTAATTTGATGGATTTTGTTTTTGTTTCCTAATTTTTCTTTGTTTCTGCAAAACGGCAGCGCCAGAGGCAGTGGTGAATTTTGGTGATGACGTCATGATCGTGATGACACCATCATACTTGGAGCCACTCTCTCTGCAGTAACTTTATATCTGGGTCATCCTGAACCAATATATATACATATATATCCCTCAATCAGCATCATTCAAACAGAATCTGTGGTTATTCACCATATTGCTGCTTGTGGCAGCTTGTGGCTTGCGAATTGGCTGCCATGATTCAAATGGAAATCGATCTAATTGTACTTGAATGAGAAAGGAGAGGAGTTAGCTTAAGCCCTGGTCTGCAATATAAAAGCAGCCAGATTCGCTGCTGTGTTTGGATGGAGGGAGGCTGACTATAACCAATAATATCGAACAGGTTACTAGCTAGGTGGAGGCAGGGGTAATGTAATTGGTACCCAGTTTGTTGTGCTGTTGACAGCATGAATTATTTGGAAGCGCACTTACCTGATTTGTGGATTCAAGTCCCACTTCAGTGCAGTGCTGATGCTCAGGAGAAGGCCATTCAACCCTTTCAATGTGTCCCGTCATTCAATTAAATGATATCCGATTCATCTCATAACTCCATTTACCTACCTTCACTCTGGAACCATTGCTGAACAAAAATCTATCACACTCAGTTTTGAAATTTTCAGTTATTCAACAATTTTTTGGGGGGAGGAGGGTTCTAGGTTCTCACTCCCTTTGTGTCGAAAAAGTGCTCTCTGAAATCGACTCGAAACAGCCTGGCTCTAATTTTAAGGCGATGACCCCTTTTTTTACTTTTTCGTTCACGGGATGTGGCATTGCTGGCTGGGCCAGCATTTATTGCCCATCGCTAGTTGGCCCTTGAGAAGGTGGTGGTGAGCTGCCTTCTTGAACCACTGCAGTCCCTGTGGTGTAGGTACACCCACAGTGCTGTTAGGGAATGAGTTCCAAGATTTGGACCCAGCAACAGTGAAGGAATGGCTATATGACTCCAAGTTGGGATGGTGTATGACTTGGAGGGGAACTTTCAGGTGGTGGTGTTCCCATGCATCTGCTGCCTTTGTCTTTCCAGATGGTAGAGGTTGTGGGTTTGGAAGGTGCTGTCAAAGGAGCCTTGGTGAGTTGCTGCAGTACATCTTCTAGCTGGTACAGACTGCTCCCACTGTGCATTTGTTGTGGAGGGAATGAATGCTTAATGTGGTGGATGGGGTGCCAATCAAGCGGGTTACTTTGTCCTGGATGGTGTCAAGCTTGTTGAGTATCGTGGGAGCTGCACTCAAGCAGGCAAGTGGAGAGTATTCCATCACACTCCTGACTTAAGCATGTAGATGGTGGACAGGCTTTGAGGAGTCAGGATGCGAGTTGCCACAGAATTCGCAGCCTCTATGTTCTTGTAGCCACAGTATTTATATGGCTAGTCCAATTCGTTTTCTGTTTAATGGTAATGTCCAGGATGTTGATAATGAGTGATTCAGCAATGGTAATGCCATTGAATGTCAAGGGGAGATTGTTAGATATTCTCTTGTTGGAGATGGTGATTGTCTGGGACTTGTGTGGTGCAAATATATGCCATTTAACAGCCCAAGCTTGAATGTTACCCAGGGCTTGCTGCATTTGGACATGGACTGCTTCAGTATCTGAGGCAACACATATATGCTGAAACATTGCACAATCATCAACGAACATCCCCACTTCTGACCTTATGATGGAAGGAAGGACATTGATGAAGCAGCTGAAGATGGTTGGGCCTAGGATACTACCCTGAGGAACTTCTGCAGTGATGTCCTGGAGCTGAGATGACTGACCTCCAACAACCACAGCCATCTTCCTTTGTGCTAGGTATGAGTCCAACCAGCGGAGAGTTCTCCCCCTGATTCCCATTGACTCAAGTTTTGCTAGGGCTCCTTGATGCCAACTCAGTCAAATGTGGCCTTAAGGTGAAGGCACCCTCACCTCACCTTGGGAGTTCAGCTCTTTTGTCCATGTTTTGACCAAGGCCATAATGAGGTCAGAAGCTGAGTGGCTCTGGCGGAGCCCACACTGAGCATCAGTGGGTATGTTATTGCTGAGTAAGTGTCACTTGCACTGTTGACGACACCTTTGATCACTTTAGTGATAATTCAGGTAAGACTGATCGGTGGTAATTGGCCGGGTTGGATTTGTCCTGCTTTTTGTGTACAGGACATACCTGGGCAATTTTCCACATTGTTGGGTAGATGCCAGTGTTGTAGCTGTACTGGAACAGTTTGGCTAGGGGCATGGCTAGTTCTGGAGCACAAGTCTTCAGTACTATTGCTTGAATGTTGTCAGGGCCCATAGACTTTGTGGTGTCCAATGCCTTCAGCCGTTTCTTGATATTATATGGAGTGGATAAAATTGGCTGAAGACTGGCATCTGTGATGCTGGGGACCTCTGGAGGAGGCTGAGATGGGTCATCCATTCAGCACATCTGGCTGAAGATTATTACAAATGCTTCAGTCTTATCTTTTGCACTTATGTGCTGGGTGCCCCCATCATTGAGGATGGGGATATTTGTGGAGTCTTCTCCTCCAGTGAGTTCTTTAATTGTTCACCACCATTCACAGCTGGATGTGGCCGGACTGCCAGGCTTAGGTTTAATCCATTGGTTGTGGGCTTGCTTAGCTCTATCTATTGCTTGCTGCTTATGCTGTTTGGCATGCAAGTAGTCCTGTGTTGTAGCTTCACCAGGTTGACATCTCATTTTTAGGTATGCCAGGTGCTGCTCCTGGGTTGCCCTCCTGCACTCTTCATTGAACCAGGGTTGACCCCCTGGATTGTTGGTTATGCTAGAGTAGGGGATGTACTAGGCCATGTGGTTGCAGATTGTGGTTGAATACAATTCTGCTGATGGCCCACAGCACCTCATGGATGCCCAGTTTTGACTTGCTAGATCTGTTTGAGATCTATCCCACTTAGTGCGGTGGTCATGCCATACAATACGATGTGAAGCTTTATCTCCACAAGGACTGTGTGGTGGTCACTCCTACCGATACTGTCATGGACAGATGCATCTGCGGCTGGCAGGTTGGTGAGGATGAGGTCAAGTATGTTTTTCCCTCTTATTGGTTCCCACCACCTACTGCAGACCCAGTCTAGCAGTTATGTCCTTTAGGACTTGACCAGCTCGATCAGTAGTGATGCTACCGAGCCATTTTTGGTGATGAACATTGAAGTCCTTCAACCAGCGTACATTCTGTGCCCTTGCCACCTTCAGTGTTTCTTCCAGTTGTTGCTGAACATGTGTCAATAGGAGTGCTTTATTAGCTGTCAGCCAGTGTTGTTCTTTGAGGAAGATGTTCCCTCTGCAGACATAAGGAGTTTCTATATGTGGCACAGGAAGCCACTCGAGCTGAGCTGGTCACAGCAACCTAGAAATGATCCTCATGGCTTCCCGAAGGTAGATACCTAACATGTTTATGTGATGGCTCCTGAGTGAGTTTGAGCAACTGCTGTTGGGCAGAAAAGGACAAGTAAAGCTCTGTGGCCCCAGGTGATCCTCATCACTTTCTCCATGAGATCCACTTTCTCCTGACCTTGGGTCTGGTGTTCTGGAGGTGTTGCTGGTTGGTAATGTATGGTTAAGAGCGATGCCAAGATATTTTGGCATTGAGTCAGGGGTGGATTGTTGGCCACAGATCCTGAAATTCCCTGTCCTTCACGTTCTTCAGGCGGAAGGCCGAAACGATAGTCTTGGTATTGTTTGGTTGAAGTTTCCATTTTCTGAAGTAGGCTTCCAAGGAACATTGATCTTCGGTAACAGTTTTCTCAATGTCCTGAAGTCCTTTAGCCTGGAATGCCAGGGCCAAGTGGTCAGCGCATGTGAGGAGTTGTGAATTTGTGGAGGTCACAGGTATATAAGTTGAAGGGAGAAGGTGCGAGGACTGATCCCTGTGGGAGCCCGTTATTGGTTATGCGTGGGCAGCTGATTTGACCTTCAAAGTGCGCATGGAGCTGTCAGTTGCTGATCATGGAGTTGATCATGGTAATGGTATTACTGTGCCTGTTCAAAACAGACAGCAGGAAAATAAATGGCTAGGCAGTGATGATCATTGGCTTCGACAATGTTCCTCACTGGTTGAGCTTTAATTGAACACAAAGAGATCTATTAGGCAGTAGATGTACTGAGAGCCTCACGTCGTGACTGCTGCTTTTTGGATTATGACAAGACTGGTTAATGTCGACCATGACAAACTGTTTCAACTTGTCCGGAACAGGAGAACCAGAGGACACAGGTGCCCCTGAAGGGATGAAATTCAAAACTAATCTGGGGAATCACAGCGCTGCACCTTTCGTAGTCAGCAAGGGTTCCACTGCCATGGCCAAAAGTAGGGAGCCAGGGGGATGTGAAAACGGAACCGGGGGCTGCCAATCAGATGGCCGGCAGCTCAACAGTGCCACTGCTGGTGGTGGCCACTGCTGGGGCTGCACCTGTCGTCATGAGGGAGCATCGATGGGTGTGTAACCTCACAATAAGGTCTGGGAGCACCGGGTCCAGTCAGGCAGCCCCCAGTGAAAGGGTGTGGGGGCTGGGTCGGTGAAGGCAGGCGCTGCCCTTCTGCCACAAGGGTGGCCATTGTTGCTGGGGGTTCCTTCTGAGCGCCAAAAAATGTCCAAAAGGAGGCCAACATCCACCCCCCCAGAGCCCATCGGGAGGCTGTCAGGGTTTAGTCGAAGTCTCCTCACCCGATGGCGGGCCTTCCTGATGTGGGCAAAATGCCAGAAGAGACTGAAAGGCACCCTTAATGCGCCACAAGTGCCTCATTTGGGCTCTGGGCCTATCTGCCACATTCCCCGCCATTGGCAAAATGGCATGGTGGTAGGAAGAAGGATGTGCATGCCACTAATGCCTTCCCGCGCCTTTTTTCCAACCTTTCTGTCTCCCACTCCATCCCCAAAGGGCTGATTAAATATTGTCCATTATTTCAGTAACCGAGTGGACAACCTATGGTACAGGCTCCCTAGGGAGTTGGTGGAAACAGTTAATGCTGATTCATTTCATATGCAAATTAGATAGATTTCTTTCAGAAAATAATATTTTGGGACCCAGTAATTTGGCACACCCTTTGTGGTGAGTGTGGCTTATGAGGAATGGGTAACTTTGGAGCTGTGGTTCCCAAAGCTCTCCAGCACTGGGGGTTTTTCCTTGCCTCATGTCTGGGTTCTGTTGCTTCTTGAGACTTGAACCCATGAACCTCTGACTCAGTAGCACTGCCAGCCCTACCAAGCTGTCCTGATGTCCCCAAAAGTTAGAGGTTAACATCCTGGACAGTCCTACAAGCAATCGGGATGAAGGATCACTGGAACTTCCTCAACAAAGACACAACCTACTCAGGATCTTTTTCGATATTCGATCACAGGATATGTTGTCGTTGGCTAGGCCAGCATTTACTGCCCATCTCTAATTGTCCTTGTTCAGAGGGCTTTTTTTTAAAGAGTCAACCACATTGCTGTGGGTCTGGAGTCACATGTAGGCCAGACCAGGTAAGGACAGAAGATTTCCTTCCCTAAAGGACATTAGTGAACCAGATGGGCTTTTACAACAATCGACAATGGGTTCATGGTCATCATTAGACTTTTAATTCCAGGTTTTTATTGAGGTCAAATTCCATCATCTGCCCTGGCGGGATTTGAACCCGGGTCCCCAGAGCATTACCCTGGGCCTGTGGATTACTAGTCCAGCGACAATGGAGCCCTGGCTCATGGGGTCCCAATAAAATTACACGTTAGTTGGAGGCACTTCTAGTGTGCGGAGGATTGTGGGCATTGTAGCTGCTATTATTAACTGAGTGTAGTGTGGCCAATGTTGGGAATGTGGCAATATGGCAATTCATGTAAAGCAACCTTCCATGGTCGAAACTGAGTTAGCACCCACAGCAAAATTGGAAGAAGAATTAATAACCAAAGACTGACCTTATGTCAGTGTCAGACATAGTACACTGGGTAGCACTTTCACCCTTGAACTAAAGAGTTGTGGGTTCAAACCCTATATAAAATCTAGGCGGACACTCCCAGCACAGTACTGAGGGAGTGCTGCACTATCTAGAAGTGATGTATTTCGGTGGAAACATTAAACAACACTCTGTCTCCGCTCTCAGGTGGATGTAATAGATACCACGGTGCTTCTTCAAAGAAGAACAAAAGCGTTCTTTCCAATATTTAACCCTCCGCTAACACCACTAAAACAGATCATCTGGTCAATTTCACATTGCTGTTTGTGGGAACTTGTTGTGCATAAATTGGCTGCCATGGTCTTTGCATTGTCAATGTGACACACATCAAAAAATACTTCATTGGCTGTAAAGCTCTTTGGAACATGAATTCAGTTTGCTCTCAGTTGATGATAACACAGATGTATTTCCTTATTGAATCTCTGGATAGCAACCAGAGAGCAGCAATATGCCACCACCGCCTGGCTCCGTCCATTACTTACCCAAGCGACACTGGGCTAATTGGAACATCTCCACTACATCTGACTGAGATTGGCAAGCTCATCATAGGTCAGGCGTTTAAAATGATGATACGGTGCATTGGATTGGATTGCTATATTGTTTCTTTGTTTCCAAATCCTTCTGTGGCCTCACACTCTCTATATCGTAACCTCCTCTAGTCCTATAGCCCTTCAATCTGCACTGCTTTAATTCTGGCCTCTTGAGCATCCCCGATTCCAATCAGTTCACCATTGGTGGCGATGACTTCAGCCGCCTAAATCCTAAACTCTGGAATTTCCCCCCTAAACCTCTGCACCTCTCTTTCCTCATTTAAGACAATCCATGAACCTTTCCCTTTGACCAAGCTTTAGGTTATCTGACCTCATCTGACTCAATGTGAAATTTTGACTGATAAATCTACTTTGGGTTGGTAAAAGTTCTGTATAAATGCAAGTTGTTGTTGTCTATAGCTTTCAGTGGCATCCACATTTTCTGCCCACCTTCTTTAAAAAAATATGACAGATATAATGGCCAGAGTTTTATGCTCCGCCCCCACCCCCACCCCCCTCACACACACACCCACCCCTCCCTGCCGCACTCCCCCCTGAGTGGGTTCTGAGGCTGGGGGGAGCATGAAATTGCATGGATGGGATTCCCTCCGGGATCCCGCCTGCCCCAACCTGGTCTTGATTTTACGCTGGGCCCGGGCAGGGCCTCAGTTGGGAAGCCTGCCCTTGCCCCAGTTAAGGTCCTCGAGTGGCCACTTTTAATGGCCACCCAACAGCTTTTCTTGCCCAGTCTCAAATTTTAGGCTGGCAGCCGGATGACAGTTTAGTGGCAGCAAACCCGAAAATCAACAGAGCTCAATCTCAGGCAGGACGTGGGGGGAGTGGGGGGGCGGGGGGGAGTGGGGGGTGCGGGGGGATTGGGGTGGGGTGGGGGTGCCTCCATCAGAAGCCCCCATTCTGACTGGGGTCACCCTCCCCTGAAGGCCCGGTGACCACCGGACCTCCCTCCGGCTGATACCCCGGGACACCAATCCGCCCCCTCTGCCACTCTCCCAGGCCCTTCCCTGCCCTCCCCTCACTGGGACCCCTGCCCTCCCCTCACTGGGACCCCTGCCCTCCCCTCACTGGGACCCCTGCCCTCCCCTCACTGGGACCCCTGCCCTCCCCTCCCCTCACTGACCCCTGCCCTCCCCTCACTGAGACCCCTGCCCTCCCCTCACTGGGACCCCTGCCCTGCCCTCCCCTGCCCTGCCCTCCCCTCACTGGGACACCTGCCCTCCCCTCACTGAGACCCCTGCCCTCCCCTCACTGGGACCCCCTGCCCTCCCCTCACTGGGACCCCCTGCCCTCCCCTCACTGGGACCCCCTGCCCTCCCCTCACTGGGACCCCCTGCCCTCCCCTCGCTGGGACCCCCTGCCCTCCCCTCGCTGGGACCCCCTGCCCTCCCCTCGCTGGGACCCCCTGCCCTCCCCTCGCTGGGACCCCCTGCCCTCCCCTCACTGGGACCCCCTGCCGCTTACAATCTCCTCTGGGTCCCAGCACTTAGCGCCAGGCGGATCCCCACAGTGCCTCTTCCAGCCACTGCAGCGCTGTTCCTGGAGGGGACTGAAGGGGCTGCTGGCCAACCTGATTGGGCCGTCAGCTCTCCAGGGCGGGGCTTCCTCCCGGCGACGGTTGGAAGCCCCGCCTTTTGCCAACCAGCGCTCGCTCGAGCATGAGACCAAGCCTCCGCCATCTTGAAACTTCAGGCCTATGTAAAATTCAAACTCTTCCATCTCGGATGGGTCATTATAACCTGAAACATTAACTCTGTTTCTCTCTCTCTCTCTACTGATGCTGCCTGACCTGCCGAATATTTCCAGCATTTTTTTTTGTTGTTCTTTATTTCAGATTTTCAGCGTCCGCAGCGTTCTGCTTTTCGACGACTTTTCCATCGTTGGTCTTGGATTCCTGCAGGTGAGAATTTTCTGAAGCTGAGTGGGGCGGGTTGTAGAGCATAGCGGTCCACCTGAAAGGAAATGGGTTGGCCCTTCAGGACTGGAAGTCTCTCCTAATGTGCAATGGAGCTCCTACGGTGCAATATTTTACACATCCTGTCTGAGGCAAGATGGCTGTCTCTGCACTTCACCCCACACACCCTCCTTACCCCCACTGCCTTCAATAAATAAGCTTTAACACTGTCAGATTTTTTGCAGTACACCAAGAAGGTGTGACAACAGTAAAGCCTGAATGAGATAAGAAAAATGACAGATTAAGAGAATTAGGGGAGATTACAAGTAATTGATGAATAAAATTGTCAGGCCAAGGTGAGAAAAGGCTGGTTGGTGTTAATTCTGCCTCCATCCTTTCCCTCAGGGGGGTTATCAGGATTTTTCTATTGGGGAGAAAACGGCTTGCGAGACAGAAATTATTGCTGAAGATATTGTTGAATAATTAACTTGCATTTCCATCTGACCTCTCAGGTAAAGATAGAATTTCAAAACGCTTTCCGCTCAAACCCTTAGCAGAGCCACAGCACATTCCTCTCTCTGCTTTTTAACCACAGCTTATTTTAAATGGTTTGCTGAGCCTGTAAAAGAGCTTGCAGAAAATGTGACACAAACACACCAAGGTGTTGTCTGTTTATATCACCAAGAGTAGTTGTTATTACACCGCTGTGTGTGGGAGCTTGCTGTGCATAAATTGGCTGTACTGCTTCAACAACAGCTTGTATTTATATAGCACCTTTAATGTAATAAAACATTGGGGAGGCGCTTCACAGGAGCATTTCTTACAACAGTGACTACACTTCTAAAGCAATGAAAGGTGCTATATAAATGCAAATAATTTTTTTTAAAGAGTTATTTTCTGCCCACAGTGTGACACCAGTCACTTTAACCCTGTTATTCTAAAGCTGATTTTATAGGCATTTTTGAACTATGCAACAGTTATCCTGGCAGTCTTGCCAATATTTATTTATCAATCAACATCACTAAAACAGATCTTTTTTCTTCATTACAAGCCTACCGACTCCCACAGCTACTTTGACTACAGCTCCTCACACCCCTGTAGGGGAGTGTAAGGACTCCATCCCATTCTCTCAGTTCCTTCGCCTCCGTCGCATCTGTGCTGATGATGCCACTTTCAAAAACAGTTCCTCTGACATGTCTTCCTTCTTCCTTAACCGAGGTTTTCCACCCACAGTGGTTGACAGGGCCCTCAACCGTGTCCGGCCCATCTCCCGTGCATCTGCCCTCACACCTTCCTCTCCCTCCCAGAAACATGATAGGGTCCCCCTTGTCCTCACTTATCACCCCACCAGCCTCCGCATTCAAAGGATCATCCTCCACCATTTCCGCCAACTCCAGCATGATGCCACCACCAAACACATCTTCCATTCACCCTGCCGGCAGCATTCCGCAGGGATCGTTCCCTCCGGGACACCCTGGTCCACTCCTCTATCACCCCCTACACCTCAACCCCCTCCCATGGCACCTTCCCATGCAACCGCAGAAGGTGCAACACCTGCCCCTTTACTTCCCCCCCTCCTCACCGTCCAAGGGCCCAAATACTCCTTTCAAGTGAAGCAGCATTTCACCTGCACTTCTCTCAATTTAGTCTACTGCATTCGCTGCTCCCAATGTGGTCTCCTCTACATTGGAGAGACCAAACGCAGACTGGGTGACTGCTTTGCGGAACACCTTCGATCTGTCCGCAAGCATGACCCAGACCTCCCTGTCGCTTGCCATTTTAACACACCCACCCCTGCTGTCATGTCCACATGTCTGTCCTTGGCCTGCTGCATTGTTCCAGTGAAGCTCAGCGCAAACTGGAGGAACAGCACCTCATCTTCCGACTAGGCACTTTACAGCCTTCCGGACTTAATATTGAGTTCAACAATTTTAGATCATGAACTCTCTCTTCCATCCCCACCCCATTTCCGATCCCCCTTTTCCCCATAATTTATATATATTTTTCTTTTCCCACCTATTTCCATTATTTTTAAATGTATTTCCATCCATTGTTTTATCTCTACCTTTTAGCCTATTTCGATCCCTTCCCCCCACCCCATCCCCACTAGGTCATTTGCTCATCCTGCTTTCTACCCTTAATGTCACCATTAGCACATTTCTTAGCTAATATCACCACCGTCAACACCTCTTTGTCCTTTTGTCTATGACATCTTTTGGCAATCTCCACCTAACACTGGCCCTCTATCCAGCTCTACCTGTCCCACCCCCCCCCTCCCCTTAAACCACCTTATATTTCACCTCTTTTCTATTTTTCCTTAGTTTTGTTGAAGAGTCATACGGTCTCAAAGCGTTAACTGTGTTCCTCTCTGCAGATGCTGTTAGACCTGCTGAATTTTTCAAGGTATTTTTGTTTTTGTTTCAGATTTCCAGCATCCGCAGTTTTTTCCTTTAGATCTTTTTTCCCATTGGTGGGATGTGTGCATCACTAAAGACCAGTTTTTATCGTCCAACCCTAATTGCCCCTGAGAAGTTGGTGGTGTGCTGCCTTCTTGAATACAGCTGAGTGGCTTCCTGTGCCACTGCAGAGGGCAGCTAAAGAGTCTGGAGTGGGTCTGGAGTCGCATGTAGGCCAGACCAGGTAAGGATGCCAGATTTCCTTCCCTTAAGGACATTAGTGAACCAGATGGGTTTTTATAGCAATCCAGTAATTTCATGATCACCATTGCCAAGGTTAGCATTATGTTCCAGATTTATTTAATTAATTAAATTTAAATTTCCCAGTTGCTGAGCTGGGATTCAAACTTATGCCTCTGGATCATTATTCCCGGGCCTCTGAATTACGATACCAGTAACATGATCACTATGTGACTGTACCCCCAATTATCTGGTCAGTATCACTTTGATGTTTGTGGGAGCTTGCTGTGTGCAAATTGACTGTTGCAATTTGTACATTACAACAGTGAATACATGGAGTATAACGTGGGAATAGAATAACGTGGGAAAATGTGAGGTTGTCCATTTTGGCAGGACGAATAAAAAAAAAGGCATGTTATCTAAACGGTGAGAGATTGCAGAGCTCTGAGATGCTGAGGGATCTGGGTGTTCTAGTGCATGAATTGCAAAAGGTTAGTTTGCAGGTACAGCAAGTAATTAGCAAAGTTAATAGAATGTTATCATTTATTGTGAGGGAAATTGAATACAAGAGTAGGGAGGTTATGTTTCAGTTATACCGGGCATCGATGAGACCACGTCTGGAGGACTGTGTACGGTATTGGACTCCTTATTTAAGGAAAGATACAAGTGCATTAGAAGCAGTTCAGAGAAGGTTTACTAGATTAATACCTGGAATGAGCGGGTTGTCTTATGTGGAAAAGCCGGACAGGCTAGACTTGTATCCGCTGGAGTTTAGAAGAGTAAGAGGCGACTTGCTTGAAACAAAAAAGATCCTGAGGGGACTTGACAGGGTGGATGTGGAAAGAATGTTTCCTCTTGTGGGAGAATCTAGAACTAGGGGTCATTGTGATGAGGAGAAATTTTTTTCTGTCAGAGGGTCGTGAGACTTTGGAATTCTCTTCCTTAAAAAGGCAGTTGAGGCAGAGTCTTTGAATATTTTTAAGGCAGAATTAGATAGATTCTTGATAAACAAGGGGGTGAAAAGTTATTGGAGGTAGGCAAGAATGTGAAGTGGAGGTTAAAATCAGACCAGCTGTGATTTTATTGAATGGTGGAGCAGGTTCGAGGGGCCCAGTGGTCTACTCCTCCTAATTCATTTGTTTGTACATTGTAAAAATGCTTCATTGGCTGTGAAGCACTTTGAGATGTCAAAAGGTTGTCAAGGCCCCTATAGAAATACAAGTCATTCTTTTCATTCTTTTTATCGGAATTGCTAGACCAAGGTCCACCTAGTTCATATTCTACTATCATGATAATCACATGATAAAACAATAAGCATGGCAATGAAGCTCTATCAATTAGTCAACACCAGACCCAGACATGAGGGGCTGAACTTTGCCGAGATTGTGGGGATACTGACGTTGGGCTCAGCTCAGGGTCAGAAGCCTAGAAATGGCCATGGTGGGAGCGATCTTCTTGGGGGTGGTGGGGGGTGGGTGCAATGAGGAAGCCGCCTGCAGGAACCCATCCAATTCTGGACAGCATGGGGGAACCAGGGAACCGGCCGGACCGGCAGGCAGGTCCATAGCGATGTCCAGCCGGCAGCTCCACTGTCCCATATTTTAAGGGATTGTCCCTTATTGTGACGGCTGCATTTGCTGCCAAAGTGATGCCTGCTCAGTTGTGCCACTTCTTTGCGAGTGACGGAGATTAGAACAGAGGTCACGGTTACATTGATCGACACAACTGTGATCTAAAACACCAATTAATCAAAACAACTTAACTTCTCTGCACATAAGAAGTCCATACATTTGTTGTTGTGCATATCCCTTATTTTGGTCAAACAGGCAGTCCCAAATTGCAGTGTGAATTACCCTCGATGCACAATTATTCACCCCTTTTCTCTTCATAGCACTCAGATCATCCTCGCACTCCTTTCTGCCCCAATGTGCTGTGGACATGTTGCTTTGGTAGGTCCTGTGTATTGACGGATATATTGGAAACCATGCAAAATGTAACCCGCACAAAACAATTGCAAATTTCAACTCTAGTTTTCTCGAGTATATGTTACCGGCAACGGCAAGCCCCCCCACATGTTGTATCGGGGCCGGGTCAGTAACTTTCCCAATAGTCCGTCACTGCAACCATTTAGCTTTTAACGTGTTTAACTTTCGCTTTGGATTCGGCTCGTCCACGACCCAAATGCTTTAGCTCAGCACGGGGCGGGTGTAAAGAAGGCAGCAGCCTCACTAAACAGGGACAAAAATCACTAAACAGGGAGCTGTTTGCTGCTGACAAGGCCAGCCAATGATATCAATGGCTTTCTGCGCATGCGCAGTCGAGGGCACATGTGCAGTTGGGTGTCGGTGGCCATCTTGCACTGACAGGAAACACAGTGTAATTTGACTGTTTATCTCGTATTCCTTAAGGCACCCATTTTGTCCCGTATTTCCAGGACAGCCTGTGGGATACTGAGCCTGGGAGTCTCAGTTGAGTGGTTCGAACTGAGCTTGTGAGTCAGCCAGTCAAGAGATGATAACGTTGTGACTCTAAGTTTTGGTTTCTTTAACCCTCCCCGCTTCCCCTCCCTCCCCCGTCACCAGCACCAACCCCCCCTCCCCAATCCCACTGTCAAAGTATTCCTTATTTTATTTCATGTGTTGGTCCACCAGCTGCTGCTGATATTAAAAGGAGGTGTCTGAGCATGAAGGCATACGCTGAAGAATTATAAAAGTGTTAAAAAAAAATGTGGCCAAAGCCTTCGGCCTATCATTGTGGTGGGGGAGCCCCTCCACAGGATGGATGGTGGCTACGGGTCTGATCCTCTGGAACCAACAGTTCCACACCGGGTGGGAAATAACAGGCGGTCCAGCTGTTCCCCCCTTGGCCTGTCAGTGGGAGGCTGTCTCCAGGAAAAGTCCGGGCTTCGGACTCAGCAGAGTAAGATCCCAAAGTGTAAGCAATTTGATCAAATGTTATTAGCTACCTGCCATTGATGGGTGGGTGGCCAATTGCAGTCAGATCCACCTCTGGCAAGATCACTCAGAAGTGGGATCGTGTCAGTACGACTCCCATCTCCAGGGGACTGGGAAAATTCAACCCAGTTTGAGGAAAATCCCCAGCGGTGGAGAACTTTGGGAACCATGGGCAGAGTTTTGCCCTAGGTTGGCAGGCGGGCCCCACCAGCTCGGTGTTGGGCGGGCAACTGACCCCCACCGCCGAAACAGGGCCTGCCGCCATTTTGAGTGGGCGGGCCAATTAAGGCCCACCCAGCGGGCCACCCAACGGGAAGTGCTATGCGCTTCCTGTGCGGGGCTGGGGGAGGGAATCCCCATCTGTCATAGAGCGCACTGCTCTCTGAGGCTAAGTGCTGTCTCAGAGAGATTACTGACAGATTAAAAAGCTCTAAAAATAGAAAAATAAAAATATTATTAACATGTCCCCCTCATGTGACAACGTCACATGAGATGGGACAGGTTAATAAGAAACACTGAAACTTTATTAAAGTTTTTAAACACGAACATGAAACCTCATCCCGCCGGTGGATGAGGTTTCATGCTTTATCAGAAGCCCCGCTGGGGCTCCTGGCCTGCCCGCCAGCCTTAAGATTGGACGGACAGGTCTTTAATTGGCTTAATTACCCTGTCATTGGCCACTGACAGGTCGGTGGGCGGACAGCTGATTTCACTGTCCGCCCACCTTCCTAAAAATTTAAATGGGGCGGGGTGACGTCGGGGGTTCCGCCCAACATCATCCCGCGTCATTTTCCCCTCGGCGAGTGGGCCCTGCCCCCTGCTCGCTGACGGTAAAATCCTGCCCCTCATGTCTTTAACTATTCAAATACTGGAAATTAAAGAAGGAGTTGCATTTATATCATGACTTTCATAACCTCGAGACATCCTAATCACTTTGCATCCAATTAACTATTTATGAAATACAGAGACTGACGTAATGTAGGGAACATGGTAGATATATTGTAAGAGCAAGATTCCCCCAAACAGCAATGCGATAATAACTAATAACTATTTGTTAATGAAAGCAAAATACTGCGGATGCTGGAAATCTGAAACAAAAACAAAAATACCTGGAAAAACTCAGCAGGTCTGACAGCATCTGCGGAGAGGAACACAGTTAACGTTTCGAGTCTGTATGACTCTTCATCAGAACTAGCTATTTGTTAATGATATTGGTTGAGGGGTAAATATTGACTTGGACGCTCTGGAGAACTCTCCACCTCTTCAAAATGTGCTCACAGGACCTTTAACAGGGGGAAGAGAGCCGTCACAGACGCAATGGGTCAAATGGCCTCCTGTGCTGTAATTATCTGTGATTCCATAAAAAATTGACGATGAACCTTTTAAAGAGACATTAGGGCAGACGTTGTCCAAAAAAACTTAGTTGTCAGGGAGCCTTTTAAAGAGGAAAGAGAGGTAAAGAGGTGGAGGATTTTATAGGGGAGGAGAACTTCAGAATTTAGGGTTTAGGTCCCAGCATGGGAGCCAAGCTTTTGGTTCTCAGAAGCATTAACTCTGTAGAAAAACAACATTTAATCACAATATCGGTGGTGAAAAGACATTAACAAGAGATTGAAGTGTATTCTTACCTGTTTACTGCCGCGTTGTCTTGCATTTCATTGTAATTATGTGTGAGCTTCTTTCAGTTGGCACAAACCAAGCAGTGACAATGGAGACGACTTGTTATAAATATTAAAAGGAAATGGCTTTTAAAGGGTGGAGTAAACTTGTTGAAACAGAATATAGAAACTACTTGAAAATATATCATTCACAACAATGCCTTCCAGTTCCCTGCTTTCCTATTAACACTAGGTTAAACATGTAATTTTTGGAAAGTTAATCTAATTAATACACCACAACTTTATGGATCCTGTGTGCTTTTTTTTGCTGTATTGTTTGGGTATTATCTTTAAAATAATGTATTATGTGTAAAATAACTGGGCATATTTCAAGAAATTAGCAATGGATGGCATGACATAAAGCAATTACCATTCAGATTGTGAAAGGTTTTGAATTTCCGTAGCATTCCATACGTGCAGGAAGATGTATCAAAGTGCACTACACCATGGAACAAAGCTGATCGCAAGTTGAAAATGCGAAATGGAGAGGGCTGGGGTGAGAGGTCAGAGGTACAGCAGAAGAGAATGATTTTGAGGAGGTTTAGATGATTTGGCCATTGTCTCTTACAATAGTTTGCATTAAATATCCAAAAGCATCTATCTCAAACTCTACCAAACATGCAATAATACAAGTAATAATTAATTAGAAATTGGGGGCATCTTCATGGCTTTCTGTGAAACGTAGTCCCCTACCTTCCTGTAAACGTCTATTTTTAAATGAGATCCATGGAACACAGAACGTCTGAAGAGTAAATTATCCTGTATCTGTACTTTATTATCTCAGTCCAAGGGATTCAGAAAGAGTTAGAATTAGGCCCCTTTTTGCATATTAATCTGCAGTAGGTTTTCACTTCAAACCGATTCCGACACAGCATTGTAGAAAGACACTGTCAGATCTGAAAGCTAATCCAATTATATTCTCTGCCAGAATTTGGTACAGCTTCTCTGATAAAGCTTCAGACTTTATCAAAATTGAAATTAATGATGAATGCACTGCAGGTTGGGATCTCATATGAACACGACAAAATTGTAATTAAAATACACAGAGAGCTGTTTTTTTGGAAAAGTCAGCAAGACTGCATTCTTAAAACACCTACTTTAGCATATTTGATTTGAATTTTTTTTTTAAAAAGGCAGGTGAATAACGCCATGGGCTGTGAGATTCAAAGGGTCAATGGCCGGGAAATTGGTTGGTGCCTCAATTTTCCACCCTCCGAATCTGATGTGGACGACCTGGAATCATTACCCTCAGGATGCGACTAATGCAGGGGGTAGGTTTGCCAGTCATGTCCCCAGGTTGATTCACGAGAATGATACTGCAGCTCAAAGGGTTAAATTATGAGGACAGGCTCCATAAAGACTTGGCTTCTATTCTCTCGTCTATAGAAGATGAAGAGGTTGGTCGGTGGAGAGGGGGGGTGGGGTGGTGACCTGACTGAGGTGTTTTCAGATGATTAAAGGGTTTGATAGGGTATTTAGAGGGAAACTATTCCATATGGTGAGGGACTCCAGAACAAAAGGGCATAAGTTTAAAATTAGAGCTAGGCTGTTCAGCGGTGACGTCAGGAAGTTCTTCTTCATACAAAGCCTAGTGGCAATCTGGAGCGCTCTCCCCAAAAAAGCTGCTCCTATTTTTGTCCTTCAATTGATTGGCTGATTTCTTTGGCAAAATGGACGTCCTTATGGCCCTGATCTTCCGATCAGGATCAGGAACCCCATTCCCGACCCTGATCAGACAAAAAAATCCACACTTACCTTCCTCCGATTTTCTCTGAGTGATCTTCTAATGGAGGATTCTTCACATCCGACCCCCAATGCAGCAAACTTGGTAGGGAACAGAGCAGAGAATCCGCGCAAAAGCCACGGCCTCTTTTTATGGCACTCGCTGCCGTATTCTGGTAAGTAAAGTGTTTAAATATCCTAAAGCTGCTTTGGAAACAGCTTCGGAGAGAAGGTAAGTGGGTAAGGTAATTGTGTAAGGGGGTAGGATGGTTAGGGGGGTAGACTGGGTAAGATAAGTGTGTAAGGGGGAGAGAGTGTAAGGTAAGTGTGTAAGGGGGGAGTGTAAGGTAAGTGCGTAAGGGGGTAGGGTGGTTAGGGGTTAAATGTGTAAGGGGGTAGGGTGGGTAAGGGAATAGAGTGAGTAAGATAAGTGGGTAATGGGGATAGGATGGCAGATGCGTAGGGTGGTAGGTGGCTGAAGTAGGTGAGGTGGGGAGGATAGCAGGTGGTGGAGGTGGTAGGTTGGAGGGCTCGGAGGGCAGCAGGTAGGTGAGGTGGGTTGGGTGGTAGGTGGGTGAGGTGAGCAGGTGATAGGTGGGTGAGGTGGGTAGGCGGATCAAGGGGTAGTCAGGTCAGGTTGGGAGGAAGTCAGGGTGGGTAGTCAGGTGGTTGGGGTAGTTAGGGTGCAAGGGGGTTAGTCAGTGGGTCATGGGGGAGTTGGGGGGGGTGTCGAGGGAGTAGTCAGGGAAATTAAAGGGCAGGAAATTTCTGTTGTTACACAGGTGTTACACTAGGATTTTTCTGTCTAACGTTTCCTGGGTAACTATGCAAGTAAGTAAGTCAGAACCGTCCAAAGTCTCTGATTCCAACTCAACATTGGAGACTTTTCCGATGGGTCCCTGGGAGCAGGGTAATTTTCCATCGGAAGTTCAAACTTCCCGGGCAATTCCCACAGAGTCAGTGTGTTGGGACATCCAAGGAGTCTCATAGCGCATCTTCCGGGTTACATCCGGTCTCTGACTAACTGGAGACTGGAAGATCTGGGCCCATATGTTTTTGGTACAGCTTTACTGATGCCTTTTAGCAAGTCAGGGGAACAAAAAACATTTGGATAATAGTTCCCTGTGTAATATGTTAGCATTTATTCCAAGGCAATTAAACTTCTTCTCATCTCCCCCTGGTTGTTTTTGTCAATTACCTTAAATCAGAGGGCTGAATGGAAACAATGTGAATGTGGAGATGTAATGCCCCACACTGACCGGCCCTGCAACCATAAAGTGCCTGCCGGGTGGACTAATTAGGGCCGAGTGGGATTTCTGCCCCTCATTGGGGCGTTAGTCCTGCCCTCGATTGGCCGGCAGCTCCATCAGCCCAGGCAGCGCCAGGAGGGCGGCCAGTGTCCACTGCCGGGGCTGCAGAAGGAAAATAAGATCAAGCCCATGGATCCCTGGAACAGGTAAGTCCAGGGTTTGGGTAGGTTCGGGAGAGGGGCAGGCGGGGAGGGGTGGGTTTAAGAGAGGGAGTGGGTAGGAAGGAAGGGGGGTTTTGATCTACCCTGTGATTGGTAACGCACAGTCCCCGAGTGACCTCCTCCCCCCTCCCTTCCCGCCCTTTAAATATCTAAGTTAAAACACCGGGCTTCCAGCTCCCACCTGGCTGCCCACGCCAAACGTTTAATGGTGTGGGCAGCCTATTATCAGGGTCAATTGGCTGGATAACAAACCTAATTAACCCTTAATTATTCATTTAAATATGGTGGTTGGGCTGCTGATTTCGTGCCTGGCTGTGCCCCACCCCCATTGTGGGGGCGAGCTGAGGGGTGGGTGGGGAGGTGGTGGGATGGGTGTCAGTCCTATTTTACATGCACCCCCCCCAGTGTCTCAGGTTACTGACCCCACTGCCAGTGGGAACAGTTTCTCCTTTTCTATCAAAACCCTTCTTAATTTTGAACACCTCCATCAAATGTTCCCTTAACATTTCATTTGGTCTTTTTAGTTCAGGTTCTAGGCTCCTGGGCCTAGATCTAACGTTGATTGGGCAGGCGTGTGCCCGACCCAAATGTAGATGAAATGACGTCAGGCGTGCATCCCCATGTCATTGCACACGTGGGCAATATCGAGGTCGGCGGGCACACGGCAGGAGTTGGAGCCTTGCCTGCTGTCAATCAAAGGGCCAATTAAGGCCATTAAAAACCCTATTCTCCGCGATTTTACGTTGCCTGCACGATTTCACGCTCGTCACACGGGCAAAACAGGCAGGCGGACAACCCATTTTTAACGAAACCTCATCCCAGGGCGGGATGAAATGTCCCGGGTGAGGTATGATAAAAAAGTATATCTGGGGATTGATGGTTTTTTTTAACTTTGCTGTTGGGTGCTTGAGTGTGTTGCATAGACACAGTTTGCCGCATCCCTTTTCTTCTCATTTAATCTGTATCTCCCTGAGGCAGCTCTGCAGCAGTTGTCTGCCTTCAGGGAGCTCGCTAGAAGCGCCCACCCGCACCCTCATTTTTCTCGGTGCCCACCCTTTACCCGGTCCCTCGGAAGCTGTTAATTGGCCAGCCAGCGTGAAATTGCGTTCGGGGGGGAGGGGGCAGGGCCGATTGCGGATGGAAGCGCATTTTGCGTCCGCTTCCGGGCCTGGCGTGGATGCCAAGCCTGAAATTCTGGCCCTGGTGTTTGATATTTACAAGGTCAAGCCTCGATCCTGCCACTCGCTGATAGACTCATAATTCCTGTTCTATGTGGTGCTGGAGCACGCAAGGTGGATTTAACGGTAGAGGGTGATGGATCAAGCTCATTGGATCCAATTTTAAAAAGACCAGCAAACAAGAGGCTGGGAAGGCCGTGTTAAATCTTTGTAAAGTCACATTTTATTTCAAGGGAAATGCGCTTCAAAATATGTTGATAAAATCCAGATTATTTCTGTGGCAGTTCATGGTTAATTCATTTTACCTAAAACAGCGCATATGCGCACAGGATTTGGGTCTATTGTCTACTCGAATATGTCAAGGGTGTGAATCTTTCTCATTGTCCTCTCCCAGAAAACATTTAAATCCCTGTTGTTTATCCCTTCATGTTGTGTAAATACAGATTAACTTCGACACAGGAAGGCATAGCTGTATTTTTGCTCTTGAACTTTATCTTGTGGGATGACTGTGTGGCCATATTTATTCAGTTGTTCTAGGCCGATAGGCATGTTCAGAGCCATTTTGATTTGCCCTCAAAACTGATTGCTTATCCTTGGGAGCATTTAACATTTTCATCTCTAAATTATATTAGTGAACAAAGTTGGGGATTTCTTTAGATAATGGTAACATACAAAGTGAAGGATGCAATTCAGCCCCTCAACCTGTTCCGCCATTTAATTACATCATGGATGATATACATCTTAAAAAAAGGAAAGACTTGCATTTATATGGTGCTTCTCACGGTGACCGGACATGTTCAAAGCACTTTACAGCCATTGAAGTACTTTTTGAAGCGTTAACTCCAGATAACTAGGGTTGGTTCTGCAACCCTTAATATAGTAAGTACCCTTACCTAACAAAAATCTTATCAATCTCAAGTTTCAAAACTTTAAGAACATAAGAATTAGGAGCAGGAGTGGACCATATGACCTGTAGAACCTGCTTTGTCATTCAGTATGATCATGGCTGATCTTCTGCCTTAACTCCACTTTCCTGTCTGGTCCCCAATTCCCTGGATTACCTGATAAAACAAAAATCTGTCTATCTCAGCCTTAAATATACTCAACAATGGAGCATCCACAACCCTCTGGGATAGAGAATTCTAAAGATTCACTACAGTCTAAGTGAAGAAAGTTCTCCTCATCTCTGTCCTAAATGATTGACCCCTTCCGCTGAGGCTGCTGTGCCCCCTCATTCTAGATCCCCGGTCAGGGGAAACAACCTTCCAGTGTCTACTCTGTCAAACCCCTTCAGAATTTTATATTTTTTAATGAGGTCATGTCCGATGCTTCTAAACTCCAGAGAATATAGGCCCAATTTACGTTTTTTAATTCACTCATGGGATGTGGGGTTCACTGGCTGGGCCAGCATTTATTGCCCATCCCTAGTTGCCCTTGAGAAGGTGGTGAGCTGCCTTCTTGAGCCACTGCAGTCCTTGTGGTGTAGGTACACCCACAGTGCTGTTAGGGAGGGAGTTCCAGGATTTTGACCCAGCGACAGTGAAGGAACGGCGACATATTTCCAAGTCAGGATAGTGAGTGATTTGGAGGGGAACTTCCAGGTGGTGGCGTTCCCATCTATCTGCTGCCCTTGTCCTTCTAGATAGTAGTGGTCGTGGGTTTGAAAGATGCTGTCGAAGGAGTCTTGGTGAATTCCTATAGTGCATCTTGTAGATAGTACACACTGCTGCTACTGTGCGTCAGTGGTGAAGGGAGTGAATGTTTGTGAGTGAATGTCAGCCTCTCATATGAACATACGAATTAGGAGCAGGAGTAGGCCACTTGGCCCCTCGATCCTGCTCTGCCATTCAATAAGGTCATGGCTGATCTGAATGCAACCTCAACTCCACAATCTGTCTACCCCGACAACCTTTGACTCCCTTGTTAGCCAATAATTTATCTCCTTCTGACTTTAAAATATTCATTGACCCTGCCCCCACCACACTCCAGGGGTGAAAGCTGCAAAGATTCACAATCCTCTGAGAGAACAAAATCCTTCTCATCTCCATCTGTAATGGGAGACCCCTAATTTTCAGACTGTGTCCCCTAGTTCTAGTCTCTCCCGCAAGGGGAAACATCCCTTCAGCATCCACCCTGTCAAGTCCCCTCAGGATCTTATATGTTTTAATAAGGTCACCTCTCATTCTTCTAAACTCCAACTGATACAGGCCCAGCCATCAGAAAACAACCCCCTCATCCCAGAAACCAATCTAGTAAATCTTCACTGTACTGCCACCAATGAAAGTAATCCTTCCTTAGATATGGAGACCAAATCTGTGTGCCCCTGGGGCAGGATTTTGCCCTTGATGGGCGAGCGGGTCCCACCAGCTCGGCGGCGGGTGGGCAGCCGATCACCACCGCCGAAACGGGCCCCACTGCCATTTTAAGTGGGCAGGCCAATTAAGGCCCACCCAGTGGGCTGCCTGACGGGAAGCGCTGTGCATTCCCTGTGCGCGGGGGGGGGGAGTGGAGCCCCAACTGGCATATCTCCCTGAGACAAAGCGCTGCCTCAGGGAGATCGCTGAAAGTTTTTGAAAGTGTAAAAATAGAAAAATAAAAAAATTATTAACATGTCCCCCTCATGTGACAACGTCACATGAGATGGGACATGTTAATAAATATCGCAGAAACTTTATTAAAGATTTTTAAAACCAACATGAAATCTCATCCCGCCAGTGGATGAGGTTTCATGTTTTATCAGAAGCCCGACTGGGCTCCTGCCCTGTCCACCAACCTTAAGGTTGGATGGGCAGGACCTTTAATTGGCTTAATTATCCTGTTAATGGCCTCAATTGGCCATTGACAGGTCGGCGGGTGGGCAGCTGATTTCGCTGTGCCCCCGCCTTCCTGAATATTTAAATGGGACGGGATGATGTCGGGGGTTTCTCCCGATGTCATCCCACGTCATTTTCGTGTTGGCGAGCAGGCCTCGCCCCCCCCAGCTCACCGACGGAAAAATTCTGCCCCAGGTATGGTATCTCCAAAAGCCTTTTATAACTGTAGCAAACTTCCTTACGCTCCTAATCCCTTGAATAAAGGCCAACATACTATTTGCCTTCCTAATTACTTGCTGTATCTGCATGCTAACTTTTTGTTTTCCTTCTGCAAGTACACCCAAATCCTTTTGAGCATCAACATTTAAGAGTTTCCTGTCATTTAAAAAGATATCCTGCATTTTTATTCTTAATATCAGTGTGACACACTTCTCCAAATTATACTCCATCTGTCACCTTGTTGGCCACTCACTTAACCTGTCTCTATCTCCTCGCAGTCTCTGTGTGTCCTCTTCACAGTTTACATATCATCAGCAAACTTGGATACATTACTCTCTGTCTCTTCATCTAAGTCATTAATATATATTGTAAATAGTTGGGGCCCAAGCACTGATCCTTCATTCATGCTACTATCTTACCCCAACTCCATGAGCCTGTATCTTGCCTATTAACCTTTTAGAAACTTTAATGACAGCGAAACATCCCCAGGACTCCACAGTTCTCTTTTAGGCAGATAGACCATGGGCAGGTATCAGCATTTCAATCTTGTCCAAAATGGATTATTTCAATAAATTCAAGATGAGGAAGGCAGCAAAAGTGTGGAGGGTCATTGCAAAAAAAAAGACCGAGAAATTGCTGGCAATATTAACAGGATGAGTGCTTAAAGTATTCCCATGATATTTTGTCGCCTGGTGCTTTAACGGTTAAATAAACTACTTAAAATGAGTGGGTTCACACCCACATTAAACTAACAGACAATGTCATATAAATCCATTTAAGTGTTCATCCATAAATATTGCCAAACTTAATTTCTAGACTTATATGTTACGTGAGATTTTAACAGATTGAAGATTTCACTTGCAAAACCTCCCTTAAAATTATTTTTGTACAGATCACAGTAGGCTTCCATTTGTACTGTCAAGTATGATAATATTAAGCTGTCATGTTAGAGCACACCAAGCTGCCATCTTTGATTATACCAAGCTGCCATCTTTGATTATACCAAGCTGTCAGCTTTGTACACTCTGCTGTTATGGTAACAGTTCGTTGTAAGCTGCTACTGTAATTGTACTTTTACTCCTTGTCCCTGGGGAATGATATACGTGATACAGAGAGCGGCAACATGACAATCTTTACACTGTTGCTTCCAGAACAGTTCAGCTGGAAGAATTGGTCACTTGAGGAACAGTGTGCAGTTTTGGAAAAAGCAAAACATATATTATTTAGATGAATTCCATATGAGGCGACGGAGCTCTAGGAAGTAGAGAGCTTTCCTGACCGATGATTTGATAGGAGCATTTAATATAATGTGGATTCAGATAAGATTTCAGACAAAACACAAAGGTATCCATCCACAGAAACTACAAAGACCGTTTGATTCCAAGACAGTGTATCAACAACCTTTCATCCCAAGGGTAATCCCACAATGGAACAAGCTGCCAAAGGAAATAGACACAGCCCCAGCACTGGAACCCTTCAAGACCCATCTCTAGATTATTTCCATTTGTAACTTTTCATTATCAGGATCACCATTTCAGCAGCTCATGCCTGATTTAACTAGCGCGACCCATATAAATGTTGGCAGAACACGGATATTAGTCCATGATGCCATCACAACTAAAGCAGAAGCAGATTTTCTGCCCTTTACAGAATTCTAGAGTGGGATGGGATGGTTTCAAATTAAGGATGACAAAAAATGGGAAATTCAAGATTTTTTCAGTAAAGCTGCTGACAAAGATCTGGAACTAATGACCAGCGAGGGTGTAAGGAAGAACAGGAGTAGGTGTAGACCACAGCCGGTCGAGTCCGCTGCACCATTCAACACGATCGTGGCTGATCCTGGGCTTCAGCTCCACTTTCCCCTCTGCTCCTTTGATTCCCTGAGAGACCAAAAATCTGTCTGTCCCACAGCCTTAAATGTATTCAACGATGGAGCATCCACAACCCTCTGGGGTAGAGAATTCCAAAGATTCACAACCCATCGAATGAAGTAATTTCTCCTCACCTCAGTCCTAAATGATCGGCCTCTTATCTTGGGATCGTGTTTTAGGTTTCCCGGCAAGCAGAAATAACTTCTTTCACCGAAATAGTGACAGAAAGAAAGAGCAAACTTGCATTTATATAGTACCTTTTATGACTTCAGGATGTCTCAAAGTGCTTTGCAGTGCACTTTAAGTGCAGTCACGGTTGTAATTCCAGGGAAACATGGCAGCCAATTTGCACACAGGAAGATCCCACAGCCAGCAAGATGTTTTCAATGATGTTGGTTGAGGGTTAAATATTAACGAGGAGACCAAGGAGAACTCTGCCATTCTTTTTCACATAGTGTTGTGGGATCTTTAACATCCACCTCCAGTTGGTTTAACATCTCATCCGAAAGACAGGGGCTGGAAATTTCTGGCTCTATTGGCGTCGGGCGTCATGGGGGGTGGCGGGTCAAGATGGTGAGAAGGCCAAAATTTGGCTTTACACCGTCATGAAAGCGGTTTGCCATCGTCTGCTTCAGCCGTCAATGGCGGGCAGTGGACGCCGGGTATGTCATTTTAATACATTTGCATCTAATCATAAGCCCTGCTCTCCAGAATCATCCCCCCACCACGTCAAATTTACCGTCCATGTCGGAGTGACTTCAGAACGCCGTGCTTCATGGCCGCCTTTAGCAGGCGTGCACCTGGCGACCTGAATTTCGAGGGGAACCCGGAGGTGAGCGCACACAACGTTGTGCAGTATGTCCGAGCATCGCCATAGGACATCAAGGAAGAGGCGTGCCACATTTGCAGGACCAAAGTCACTTTTTCCTGGCTGGATTTCAGTGCGGCACCAGGGCAAGGGCTCCAGTGCTGGTCAAGGCCGGTGGTGGGGGGCGGGAGGGGCAGTGAGGGGGCAAGGGAGCACCGACTGAAGGAAATAAGCACATGCTTGGGGGGGCGGGGGTGAGTGAGGGAAGAGGCCACACACTTGGAAAAACTTGTCAAAAGTGAACATTCTTCCTCAGCTGAGACCGTTCAGCAGCAGCTCTGTTGACAGGCTGGGAGTCCGGCCTCTGAAGCTTTTCTGCCCATTCAAGCAACACAAGAGCATGAAAGAGTCACCAAATGCTCCAGAACTTTTCACCCCTCGGGCACAGACTGAAAATTAATGAGCGTTTTAGGAGGCAGCAGAACAATTGGCCGACTGGGCAAGTTGTAGAATCCTGTTCTGAAAGGCGGCCATGGCGCAGTCACTGGTGGAGGTGCTCACAGCCTTTTGCAATGTCTTTGTTAATGTGTGGATCAGTCTCCCCCGTGGTTCAAGCTCACAGTGCAGCCCTGCAGTGTGGGTTAGGAGAATGTCTGTGCCTGAGCTGAGAGCACAGCGTGCAGTCCAATGGGCAAAGCTGCTGTCAATTGGTCAGGTGGAGTGGGGGGGAGGTGGGTGGGGTTTCGGACAGCCAATGAGCGCACTACACACTGGCCATCCAGGTGGTGGCCAGCACTCTCCGGCATGTGTGAAGGGGCCTTCAGACTTAACCAAGAGAAGTTCTTAGTACACCCAAGCTAACCCAGATGTTTGTCTTTTTGATCCTGCAAGAGGAGAACATCAGGACCATGGAGCCTGGTGATTTAACGGTGTGCCTCATGGCTTAGAGAGAGCAGAGAAGAAGTAGTAAGGGAGAGGCGGAGGCACCTGGCTTTGGCAAAGGAAGGAGCATCTCCCCGAAGACGAAGGGGTGGCAGGGCCTGCTGAGTGTTCAGCTGAAGATCCACAGAGAGACTTGTAGTCCCTTCGCTAGACCCATGGTCAATAGACAGTGCCTGTCATTTCTGCAGATGACTGGGAATCAGTGTCACGAAAGACTGCGCACTTCTATGGAACGGGTTGGTCACAATTGCCACCTGCTGCAGGTTTTGGCACCACAGGGACATGGAGGCATCCAATGCCAGTAGCCATGAAAGTGACCATGGTGCTCCTTCCAGGGCTCCACAGGTGAGCAGTGTGGGATCTCGCAAGCCTCCACACACAAGTGTATCCAGGAGGTCATGGACACCATCTTCGCAAAGGCACAGAACTTTGTGTCTTTCACCCGGGATCAGGAAAGCCAGGAAGAAAGGGCGCTGGGATTTGCACAGATCTCATGTTTTTCACATGTGCAGGGTGCCATCGACTGCACTCAAGTGGCATTTAGATCTCCATGGCAACAAGCAGTCAACTACGTCAACCACAATGGCTTCCACTCGCTGAATGTCTAACTGGTATGTGACCACCACAAACACATTCTGCAAGTTTGCCTTCCCAGGGAGTGTCCATGACTCCTACATCCTTAGCAGGTCTCAGGTCCCTGACATCTTCCAAGGTCCACAGAGGCTGCAGGGTTGGCTCCTGGGGGAGAAGGGCCACCCACAGAGGACGTGGCTGATGATGCCCGCGTGGCATCCTCAGACTGCAGCAGAGCGCCAGTACCATGAGGCTTATGCTAAGGCCCAGACTTTAGTGGAGCAAATGATAAGCATTTTTAAAATGAGGTTCCGGTGCCTCGACTGGTCTGGTGGGGCCCTGCAATACAGCCCTCAGAGGGTGTCACACATCATTGTCGCTTGCTGCACACTCCACAACCTGGCGCTGTAATGGGGGGGAAGTACTTGTTTGAGGAGGAGGTGGAGGAGCTGCATGTATTCTCCGATGAGGAGGATGTCAAAGAGGATGATGATGATGAGGTCCTCGAAGGCGAGGATGCTGGGATGAGACCATCGCACTGGCCAGACAAGGCAGGCAGGCTCGGGAGACCCTCATAGCCACAAGATTCATGGAGGATGATGACAAGATGCAGTGAGAATAGTCCAGACATCCTCACCTTGCATCTGTGAACATGTGACTCTTGTGTGGCTGATGGCAGCGCACATACCCTCAGTGCTCAGGCTCATGTCAGGGAGACACAGCGGAGGCCGTAATAGTTACTAGATTCCAGGATGATGATGACAACGTGCAGTGAGGACACTCCATAGATCTTCACGTGGCCTCTGAGAATGTCTGACTCCTGTCTGGCCGAGGGCAGCTCACTTGCACTCCACGATCAGGGGCATATCATGGAGACACAGCCATGAAACTTTAAAAGCACCTGATCCTTAGTTAGCCTTCAGCACCTGATGCCCTTCAGGAGCACGGCATCACTGGGCACAAATGCAGAAGACATGGGGGCTAGACCCACCTTAAAGGTGCTGAGAACACACAGAGAGAATGACAGAACTCTGAGACGCCTGCCCACAACATTCTGGTAGCAATGACAAGCACCGTCGAGGTGGAGGCATCAGTAATATGTCCAGGAAGTGTGAGGCTGGAGCATCACTTTGGTCTGAAGGCTGCACAGAGCACAGGGAAGAGGCCCTGGACTGAGACACCTGCCTCTATCCTGTGCAGGGACCAAGGTTTCACATCTGAGTGACACGAACACTGTTCATTAGAACAAGGAGCCATAGGCAGGGAGACATTTTTTGGAGTTTATTGACAATAGTGAACATGATGTACAAGTGATTAACACACATGCCCAGACTGTGCAACTACAGATAAAAGCAAAATACTGTGGACGCTGGAAATCTGAAACAGAAACAGTTAATGCTGGAAAAACTCAGCAGATCTAACAGCGTCTGTGGAGAGAAAAAAAAACAGAGTTAACATTTTGAGTCCGTATGACTCTTCTTCAGAGCTAAAGAGAAGTAAAAATGTAATGAAACTAATAATGTTATAACTTAATGCCACCATCAGCACCTCCTTTAGTCAGCACCACTGTCATTAACACCTTTTGTCCTTGACATCTTTGTCAATCTCTCCTTTGCCTCCACCTATCACTGGCCTTCTATCCAGCTTCACCTGCTCCCTACAGAGTATAAATTTCATTACATATTTACTTCACTTTAGCTCTGAAGAAGAGTCATCAGGACTCCAAACGTTAACTCTGTTTTTTTTCTCTCCACAGATGCTGTTAGACCTGCTGAGTTTTTCCAGCACTTTCTGCTTTTGTTTCTGTGCAACTACGTCGTCTTAACCTTCCTAACCCTGCCGCTACATCTTGGTGCTCCCTTGACATCTACAGCAGAGGTGGAGGCAGCCTTCTGACTGCTACACCCTGTCTGTGGTGACCTTGACAGGCGTCCTCTGGAGGGCCGAGATCTGGAGGGCCCTGGCCTGCTTTCGGGGTCCTGCTGTGTGGCAGAGGCACCCTCCTCGAGCTGTGGAGCTGGAGCTGCTGGGGTCACAGGAAGAGGGGATTCGGATGGGCCAGGCACTCCCAGAGTCACCTGGGTAGATGGCCTCAGGGTGTGCACCTGATGATCCTCCTCCCTATGGGTGCCCGAGGGCCCCTGGCTGACTCCTTGAGGAGAAGGGGTAACTGGAGTGAGATCGGACTGCCCCACACCCCTCTCGTGTTGACATTGCTGGAGGCCAACTATGGCATCAGCGATGGAGTTCAGCCTGTGCAGCAGTGCAGGAGTAATATCCTGGACCAAGGTCTCCATGGCGGCTGCCATCCTATCAGTGTTGACCTCGGTGCGTTGGCATGCTGGCGCTATCACCTCAGATTGAAGAAGGACGGACTTCTCCATCGTACTTTGCAATCTGAGGAGTGCAATGGACACCCCTTCCTGATGTTCCCGAGCTTGCCTTTGCAGCTCCAACAACTGAGGTATGACCGAGTCCAGAGGCTCCTCATCTGACTTGGACTCTGTAGATTTCTGGCCTCCAGCAGTGCTCCGAGTGTCAGAAACCTGAGAAGTCCCTGCCTCCGCCTGCTGTGGATCAGACAGTACGATGTGCTCACCAGATTGTGATCCCGAGGCTACTCTAAAGCTAGATCCTACCGAGGTGTGTGTCTCTGCACTGGTGGAGGGTTTGAATGAACACTATGAGGGGTCTTCAGTGAAGGTGTTATCAGATTCCTCTTCCAATGTGTCTTCAGGGCTCGATTGGAGGTCCTGGGTTGTGGACTCCCTCGACTGTTTCCCAGGTGTGCCTGCGTATGCAAGGGGAGATAATTCGTGTATGGCAGTGGCCTGTGAAACAGGATACATCATTTACGGCATGGTTGACTGATGGATGTTGCACTGCTGGCCAGATGAGAAGTAAGCCTGGCATGTGTGGGCGGGATGAGGACAATAAAGGTGTGTGTGAGAGAGTGAATGGCGGTGTCCCTTGAACTGGCAGTGAGTGAGACCCCTCTGGATGTGTGATGGGTTTGTGAGTGTTTGAGTTGAGAGTGATGAGAAGAGTGACTTACCCTGGGGGGAACCCTCTCATTCACCCTCTTTTGGCACTGGGTGGCTGTCCTCTTTTGCAAGGTGTTGGCGCTGACCACCGCTGCCACCCCCCCGTGCTGGATTGATGATGTTGCGGCCAGAGTGGGGGTAGAGGACAGCACAGTGGGGCCTCCATGGTGTCCAGAAGGCGCTCGAGGGACACGCCACTAAACCGGGGTCCTGCAGCTTCCTTGCCTTTCCATGTCTTCTGTGCAGCAGTCCTGGGCTGGAAGCACTGAGAGGTGTGTGTGCGGCTGCACTTTAAAATACGCGAGGAAGTGGCGAGGTGATAGCGTGGCGGGTGAATCGGAGGGTGCCTGCCATCGAAGCGGCATGTTCCCTGGGAATGCATAGTTAATGAGCCTGGATTGGGGAGATACGACGAGAAAAACTGCCATTGCGGCCGGCGGGTAAAACATTCTATTTCCCGCCCGCTACTGCACTTAGTGCAAATCTGGAATGATTCCACACTTAGATTTTCTGTCATGTCAGTACCTAGGACGTGCACCTGAAGGGTTAATTTAGGTTCACCTGTGCCCAATGTCATCCGCTCCTCCACAACACTCCCTACTCTGCCCCCCCACTCACCCCTGCTAGCATTCCAACCCCCCCACCCCGCCTCCCCTTCACCGAAGCTATACTGGCCTCCTCGCATTGACAAGGGCATGATATGCAAACCGTTGCATGCAGCCTGATGACACTTGCTGTCAATGCTCGCGCATAGTTAATGGACTCAGGGAGGAGGCCACTTTAAGGTGGATCTGCACTCCTGCAAAAATAACCTGTTTGGGGAACGGGAGCGCAGAGGCTGAAACTGGCCAAAACCGTAGGGGGAAATAACGCCAAGGCAAAAATAGCAGCTTGTGTCGGTTACTCAAAAACAGATCCAATCTCTTTAAGGAGTTCAGACATCCTTTTAATGATGCAAAAACAACTATTGTTAACCCACTGTATCCTACGAAACCGCATTGCATATTCATGTGCATGTGCTGCATTTGAATAATACACCCTGGCAGCATTTAACATTTTAAATATATGATTAATATCAGCTTTGCAGGAAATTAAACATTTTTAAAAAAAAAACGAAAAAAATCAATATGTAGATTAAAAGACAAAATTACAGACACTGGATAATGCGAGTGTTGAGTTGATTAATTTTTGCTCGGTGAATGCAAAAATCTTCCGGCAATCATGCTTGTGTGTGTGTGTATATGCATGCACAAGTCTTCCAAAAAAAAAATAATGTCATATTTCAGAATGCAGCAGAGTGCTATCTAGTCAGCAAGCTGTCCAGCTGCAGCAGCCACCGCACTTAGACTGCTTGTCAGTGAGATGATGGGTGAATGGTAGGGTCTGGCTGTAAAATAATTGAATTTTCATATCAGAGGGAAACAGAACCCTGCAGACAATGAAAGTGCTGAGTCTAGCACTGTTATTTGCAAATACCCTTTGCCATGTTACTTGAGGTCCAAATGTACATTTCTGATTTTTTTCTCTCTCTCTCTCTCTCTCTCTCCCTGTGCCACATGCTCCTTCAATGTACAAGCGCCTGTGTGAGAATTGAGGCTGATAATAAGTAGCCAAATCTCACATTATTACAATGGTAATTTGCTCGCTGAATGAGACACAGTGCTGCTTCTGTATTTTTGCCAACCTGAATATAACTAAGGTTTAATTAAGTTTCTTGAACTCTGACCTTTCTTAAAGTCAAACCTACCAGTTGTTTGGAGGATGGGATGGAAGGAGGCCATTTAGCCCCTCGAGCCTGCTCTGCTGTTCAATGAAGCCGTGGCTAATCTGTATCTTAATTCCACCCACTTGCCTTGCTCCATATCCTTTTCTATGCTTGACTAGGAAAAGTTCAATGATCACAGATTAAATTTATCTAACTGAGCTTTCAAAAACTTTGATTTTTTCATTCATGGGATGTGAGTGCCACTGGCTAAGCCAGCATTTATAGCTCATCCCTAGTTGCCCTTGAGAAGGTGGTGGGTGAGCTGCCTTCTAGAACCGTTGCAGTCCATGTGGTGTAGGTACACCCACAGTGCTGTTAGGAAGGGAGCTCCAGGATTTTGACCCAGCGACAGTGAAGGAACGGCGATATATTTCCAAGTCAGTGTGGTGAGTGGCTTGGAGGGGAACTTGCAGGTGGTGGTGTTCCCATGCATCTGCTGCCCTTGTCCTTCGAGGTCCTGGAGGTCGTGAGTTTAGAAGGTGCTGTCAAAGGAGCCTCAGTGAGTTGCTGCCACCATGCGCCGCTGGTTGAGGGAGTCAATGTTTAAGGTGTTGGATGGGCTTTTCCTGCTTCCTTGCATGAAAAATGTTTTCTAAATTCTCTCCTGAAGGTCCTGATTTTGCTTTGTCCTAGACTCACTGATCAGCAGTAAAAGGGACTGGTGGGAGACGGAGTTAATGATTAGCATTGAAAGTAAATCCTCAGAAAATATAAAAACTAAAATGGATATCTTATATTTTGTCTTGCATGCGAAAATTAATAGATGACATGACTTTAACTTGGCCTCTGGAAAACACAGAATTAATTTTAACCTCCATCACCAGGATGGTTGTGGATGGGGGGAATGCGCGGGATCAGGGAGAACATGGATTTTATATCACAACCAATATACCTTTCCACTGAGGTAAAATCCATCAGGATATAAAACCAGGGTTAAAGAATCCATCAGTTTTCTGGTGGGTTTGGTTAAAATTGCTCCTCTGTCCCCATGTCTGTGAGCGAGTTCCCAATATTTCTAGACTCAGCAGGACTTGTAGATCCAGTTTGCTCTTGGTCAATAGAAACTGGACTCTGCAGGAAAAACAGAAGGAGCTGGATCTCGAAGTCCTGGAATACGAAGATGACGAAAGGGCTGTTTTACGTGTGTGTGTGTGTGTGTGTGTGTCTGTATGTGTCTGTCTGTGTGTATGCGTGTGTGTGCACGTGTGTGTTATATCCCCAGTTGCTTATATAATGGAACTTGAACAGATTCAGATTTCTCCTAGATACTGCAAACCTTTAATAAAATCTGATGTAAGAAATATCTTTCTCTCTTAACCACAGGCTAGGATACAATCTCGTGGACTCCCACCTCTTTGCCATTATTTATGTGGCAGTCTTGACAACATTTGTGGACGGGCACCATAGACCATCCATTTGTGTCTCAGCTGCCTGGGCCCCAAGCTCCAGAATTCCCCTCAATCCTCCCTGCCTCTCTTTCTCCCCTTTCTCCTTTAAGACACTCCTTAAAACCTACCTCTTTGACCAGGTTTTTGATCATATTTCCTAATATCATGTTTGAGAAGGGGGGGTGGGGGGAGGGGGTGCAGTGGGTGAGGGGGTGCCAGGGCTGTAAGAGCAGGGTGGGGGTTTGTTCCAGAGCTCCCAGAGCTTCGGGACTGCGCAAACAGGATGAAAGTGGATATTGCACATGCACAAAATTTAAAGGCCCAAATTATAGGACAAAGAGCATCCTTGCAGCATGCAGATGTAGGACAATTACATAAAATAAAGTACAGTTGGTCACCCTGGTTGTTTGTACTAAATAAACACAGGTTGTTAGTGTAAATAAGTAACAACAACGACAACAACAAACCCAACAACTACCTCCAAGGCCAACATAACCTTAGAACCATAGAACACTACAGCACAGAAAACAGGCCATTCGGCCCTTCTAGTCTGTGCCGAAATATTATTCCGCTAGTCCCATTGACCTGCACCCAGTCCATAACCCTCCAGACCTCTCCCATCCATGTATCTATCTAATTTATTCTTAAAACTTAAGAGTGAGCCCGCATTTACCACGTCAGATGGTAGCTCGTTCCACACTCTCACCACTCTCTGAGTGAAGAAGTTCCCCCTAATGTTCCCCCTAAACCTTTCCCCTTTCACCCTAAAGCCTTCCTGAGCTATGGTTCCCAGTACTGAACGCTGTGCTCCAGATGGGGTCTAAATAGGGGCTGAGATTTTCGCTGAGCAGGCGGGCGTGTGCCCGATATTTTGGTCGGCAGGTGCGCGCTGGAGTCGGCAACTTGCCCGCCGACAATTAAAAGGCCAATAAAGGACATTAACAATGTAATGAAATGTTATTTTTCGCTGCCCATCCAATCTTGTGGCGGGCAAAAAGCCCAAGCGGCCTTTGCATTTTTTTTAGGAAACCTCATCCACAGGCGGGATGAGGTTTCCAGCAGCAATTAAAAATAAAATAAAAATTTTTTAATTGAATTAATAACACGTCCCTGCTCATGTGACAGAATCACATGAGGGGACATGTTTCATAACATTTTAGAAACCTTTATTTTTTATTTTGAAAAAATGTTCATCTGCCCTCAGGGAGATTTTCGATTGGCCGGCCAGCCTGAAATCGCGGTCTGGCTCCGATCGTGGGCAGCGATAGGCTTCCTGCCCGCCCCCTGCCCAGACTCACCGAGCCCACCCGACGAGGGAACAATCCTCCCCTAGGGTTTTATACAGGAAAACATATTGTTTTCTTTATTTTAGCCATTGTACAAATTGAGCTAAAAAAAAATCCCACATTCACTCAGAGAAAAAGGCCCTGCTGTTTCTGATCTAATAGCCGCTGAATACAGCTCTCGTTTCAGGCCAGGTGATGAAGGATGGAAACATGCAACTAAACTGAAGTACAAGGACCTTTTTTTTTTAATTTTAGGGGTACCTTTACGTTGCGCTTTTCAGACACTCCCTCTTCGACCAAGCTTTGGTCACCTGCCCTAATATCTCCTTGTGCAGAAGCAAAATACTGCAGATGCTGGAAATCTGAAATTAATACAGAAAATGTTGGAAATATTTAGCAGGTCAGGCAGCATCTGTCAAGGGAAACAGAGTTAACATTTCAGGTTCTGTGAAAAAAAGCAAATTAGTGTCCTTGTATTTGTAAATAAAGGCGTCGACTATGAAGGCGAGGCAGCTGTGCTAAACACTGGTTGCACCTCAGTTGAGTATTGTGACCAATTCTGGGCACCACGGGTTAGGAAGAAGGTAAAAGCATTGGAGCGGGTTCAGAGGAAACTTAACGTGAATGGTACTCCTAGATGGGATGAGGGACATCAGCGATGTGGAGGGATAAGAGGAGCTCACAATTGACATTAATGATTTGGACTTTTGAATCAGAAACACAATTCCTAAATTCGCAGATCAGAACAAATTACGGGGGGTGGGTAGTCAATACTAAGGAGCACTGCAACAGATTGCAGGAGGACATTAATAAACTTGCAGAACGGGTAAGTAATTGGCAAATGAAGTTCACGCAGATAAATGTGAGATAATATATTTTGGCATGAAGAATGGGAAGGGTCACTTATTACTTGAAAGGTGCCTGTCTAGGTGGGTTGGAGGAACAAAGGGATCTTGGAATACCAACACATCAATCACTAAAAGTTACTCCACAGATTAGCAAGGCCATAAAAAAAACAAACCAAGCTCTAGGCTTTCTTTCTAGAGAGAGAATTGAAAAGTTATGCTGAACCTGTATTGAACCTTGGTTAGACTCCACTTACAGTACCGTGTCTCAGCTATTATTTACAGGATATAGAGACTCTGGAGAGGTTGCAGAGAAGATGCATAATACTAGAAATATGTGGATATTTATATATTAGGAAAGGAGTGACACCTGGGTCTCTTTCCTCTTGAAAGAAGAATGTTGAGGTGTTACCTATGATAAATTATGAAAGGTTTTGATTGAGTGGATGAAGAGAGAATGTTTCCTCTTGTGGGGATGAGCATAACCAGAGGGCATCAATATAAGATAGTCACCAAGAAATCTAATCGAGAATTCAGAAGAAACTTTCTACCCAAAGAGTGGTGAGAATGTGGAACTCCCTACCACAGGGAGGGGTTGAAGTAAACAGTGTAGATGTATTCAAGGGGAAACTAGATAAGTATATGAGGGAGAAGGGAATACAGGGTTATGATGGTAAATTTAGATGAAGAAAGGCCGGAGGAGGTTTGAGTGGAGCATAAACACTAGCATTCAGCTGAATGGCCTGTTTCTGTGCCTTATGTCCAATCCTTTTTAGCCAAGATTGCTCTCTATCGATCAGAGTACTTTAAATGGAGATTTAATAGAGGTGTTAAACATTTTGAGGGGTTTTAATAGAGTAAATAGGGAGAAAGTAGTTCCACTGGCTGGACGATCTGTAAACAAAAGACACAGATTTATGATAATTGGATAATTGGTGGAAATTTTTTACACAGCAAGTTGTTATGAAGAAGACTTTCATTTATTTAGCGCCTTTCAAAATGACTGGATCTCCCAATGAAGTACTTTTGAAGCGTAGGTAAGAAACTTGGCAGCTAATTTGCACACAGCAAGCTTCCACAAGCAGTACCGTGATAGTGATCAGATGATCTGTTTTTAATGATACTGATTGAGGGTTAAATGTTGGCCCAGAAACTGGAAAGAATTCTCCTGTTCTTCTTCAAAATATTGTCATGGGATCTTTTACATCCACCCGAAAGGACAGACAGGGCCTCAGTTTAACATCTCATCTGAAAGATGGCACCTCCAACAGTGCAGCATTCCCTCAGTATTGCACTGGAGGTATGAGCCTTTAGTTTTGTGCTCAAGTCTTGGCATGGGACAGGAACCCAGAAAACCTCTGACTCAGAGGCAACATTTCAACCAAACCAGCCACAGTTTGAGCTGAAATGTGCCGCTTGAAAGGACAGTGGAAACATATTTAATAGTAACTTTCAAAAGGGGATTGGATAAATACTTGCAAAGGAGAAACTTAGCAGGATCAATAGGAGAGGTCTTTCAAATGCTGGTATGGGTACGATGGGTTGTATGCGCTGAATGAATCCTGTAAATCCTGTAAAAGGCAAATGCTGGGGGTGATCCATGTCCCTCATTACCTCTAGACTTGCCTATTCTAACAAGCACCTGGCTGGTCTCCCATATTCTACGCTCTGTAAACTTGAGGTCATCCAAAGCACTGCTGCCCAGGTCTGAACTCGCAGCAAGTCCAATTGCCTCATCACCCTTGCCTTAAGGCATCTGCACTTCTCCAATTCTGGCCTCTTGTGCATTCTCAATTCCAAATGCTCCACCACAGGTGGCCGTGCCTTCAGTTGCCTAGGCCCAAGCCCTGGAATTCCTTTCCTTCACCTCTCTGCCTCTCTACCTCACTTTCTTCCATTAAGACATGGCTTAAATCCTATCTCTGAACAAGCTTTTGGCCAACCAACACAATATCTCCTTCTGTGGCTCAGTGTCTTACTGTGTTTTATAATGCTCCGGTGAAGCGACTTGGAACATTTTATTACATTAAAGGCGCTATACAATATAAATTGTTGTTGTATTTTAAATTTAGGGTAATAATGTAGTGTAAAATACATGATATTGAACCTGCATCTCTCCCAAGAACGCAAGAAATAGGAGCAGGAGTAGACCATATGGCTTGTTGAGCCTGCTCCGCCATGCAATATAATCATAGTCTTCAACTCCTACAACACTGGCATCTACCCAGCAATGTGGAAAACTGCCCAGGTACGTCCACAGAAAGCAGGACAAATCCAACCCAACCAATTACCACCTCATCAGTCTACCCTCGATCATCAACTAAGTGATGGAAGCTGTCCTCAACAGTGCTATCAAGCCGCACTTACTCAGAAACAACCTGCTCACTGATGCTTAGTTTGGATTCCGCCAGGGCCATTCAGCTCCCGACCTCGTTATAGTCTTTGTCCAATCATGGATAAGGGAGCTGAACTCATGAAGTGAGAGTGACTGACTTTGACACCAAGGTTGCATTTGACAGAGTGTGACAACAAGAACCCCTACAAAACTGGAGTCAATGGGAATCGGGGGAAAAACTCTCCGCTGTTTGGAGACGTACCTAGCGCAAAGGAAACTGATTGTGGTTGTTGGGGGCCAGTTATCTCAGTCGCAGGACATCACTGCTGGAGTTCCTCAGGGTAGTGTCCCAGGTCCAACCATTTTTAAAAATTCATTCACGGGATGTAAGTGTCGCTGGCTAGGCTACCATTTATAACCCATCCTTAGTTGCCCTTAAGAAGGTGGTGGTGAGCTGCCTTCTTGAACCACTGCAGTCCAAGTGGTGTAGATACACCCACAGTGCTGTTAGGGAGGGAATTCCAGGATATTAACCCAGCGACAGTGAAAGAATGGCGATATATTCCCAAGTCAGGGTGGTGTGTGGCTTGAAGGGGAACTTGCAGGTGGTGGCGTTCCCATGTATCTGCTGCCCTTGTCCTTCTAGAAGGTAGCAGTCGTGGGTTTGGAAGGTGCTGTCTGAGGGATTTTGGTGAGTTCCTGTAATGCATCTTGTAGATTGGACATACTGCTGCCTCTGTGAGTCAGTGGCGGAGGGAGTAAGTGTTTGTGGGTGGGGTGCCAATCAAGCAGGCTGCTTTGTCCTGGTTGGTGTCGAACTGCTTGAGTGTTGGTGGAGCTGCACTCATCCAGGCAAGTGAGGAGTATTCCATCACACTGACTTTTGCCTTGTAGATGGTGGACAGGCTTTGGGGAGTCAGGAGGTGAGTTCCTCACAGCAGGAGTCCAAGCCTCTGACCTGCTCTTGTAGCCACAGTATTGATGTTGCTAGTCCAGTTCAGTTTCTGGTCAACAGTAACCCCAGGGTGTTAATTGTGGGGGATCCAGCGATGGTAATGTCATTGAATGTCATGGGGAGATGGTTAGATTCTCTCTTATTGGAGATGGTCATTGACTGGCACTTGTGTGGTGCAAATAAGAACATAAGAAATAGGAACAGGAGTAGACCATTCGGCCCTTCGAGCCTGCTTCGCCATTCAATAAGATCATGTCTGATCTCCTTGTGTTTCGATTTCCACATTCCCGTCTAACCCCAATAACCTTTGATACCCTTGCCTAACAAGAATCTATCTATCTCTGCCTTAAAAATATACATTGACCTCGTCTCCACCACCTTCTGAGGCAGAGGATTCCAAAGTTGCACAACCCTCTGAGAGAAAAAAATTCTCCTCATCTCAGTCCTAAAAGGGCATCCCCTAATTTTAAAACAGTGTCCCCTAGTTCTGGACTCACCCACAAGAGGAAACATCCTTTCCACGCCCACCTTGTCAAGGCCATTCAGGATCTTCTATACTTCAATCAAATCACCCCTCACTCTTCTAAACTCCAGTGGAAACAAGCCCAGACTGCCCAACCTTTCCCCATAAGACAACCCTTTCATTCCAGGTATTAATCTGGTAAACCCCCTTTGAACCGCCTCCAATGCATTTACATTCTTCCTTAAATAAGGGGACCAAAACTGCACACAGTATTCGAGGTGCAATCTCACCAATGCCCTGTATAACTGAAGCATAACATCCTTACTTTTATGTTCAATCCCTCTCATAATAAAGGATAGCATTCCATTAGCCTTCTTAATTACTTGCTGTACCTGAATACTAACTTTTTTGTGACTCATGTACTAGAACACCTAGATCCCTCTGCACCTCAGAATTATGCAGCCATTCTCCAATTAAGTAATGCTCTGCCTTTCTGTTCTTCTTGAAAAAGTGAACAACTTCACATTTTCCCACATTAAACTCTATTTGCCAAATCTTTGCCCATTCACTCAACCTATCTATATCCATCTACAACCTCCTTATGTCCTCTTCACACACACTTTCCTACCTATCTTTGTGTCATCGGCCAATTTAGCTACCATGTCTTCACTCCCCTCATCTAAGTCATTGCTGTAAATCATAAAAAGTTGAGGCCCCAGTACAGACCCCTGTGGGACTCCACTCATCATATCCTGCCAATCAGAAAAAGACCTATTTATGCATACTCTCTGCTTTCTGCCAGCCAGCCAATCTTCTATCCATGCTAGTATGTTGCCCCCTACACCATGCATTTAATTTTCCATAATAATCTTTAATGTGGCACCTTATCAAATGCCTTCTGGAAACCCAAGTACAGTATGTCTACAGGTTCCCCTTTATCCGTCGCACATGTTACTCCTTCAAAAACCTCCAATAAATTGGTTAAACGTGATTTTCCTTTCACAAAACCATGCTAACTCTTCCCTATTGCCTTGAGCTCTTCTGAATGCCCAGCTATAACCTCCTTAATGATCGATTCTAATAACTTCCCCACGACAGACTTCAAGCAAACTGGCCTATAGTTTCCTGTTTTCTGACCCCCTTCTTGAATAGAGGGGTTATATTTGCTACTTTTCAATCTGATGGGACCTTTCCAGAATATGGCAAATTTTGGAAAATTAACACCAGCGCATCAACCATCTCATAAGCCGCCTCTTTTAAGACCCTAGGGTGTAGTCCATTGGGATCCGGAGACTTGCCAGCTCACAGCTCCATCAATTTGCTCAGTACCGCTTCCCCAGTGATTTCAATTTTACCAAGTTCCCTTCTCTCTTTCACCTCCTGATTTGCAGCTATTACTGGAATGTTTTTTGTATCCTTTATAGTGAACACAGAAGCAAAATATTTGTTAATTTCTTCCACCATTTCCTTACTATCTTATATTAACTCCCCACTGTCACTCTCTAGAGGACCAACACTCACTTTACCTACTCTTTTCCTGTTTAAATACCTGTAGAAACTCTTGCTATTCATTGTTACATTTCTAGCTAGCTTCCTCTCAAACTCTAATTTCTTTCTCCTGATTAACCTTTTAGCCGTTCTCTGCCGTTCTTTATATTCTGTTCAATCCTCTGATTTGCGGAGTTGTATGCTTTTCCCTTAAGTTTGATGCTTTCCTTAACTTCTTTAGTTAACTAAGGATGGTGGGTCCTCCCCTTAGAATTTTTCTTTATAGTAGGAATGTACTTATTCTGAATACTATTAAATATCCCCATAAATGTCTGCCACTGCTTCTCTATTGATCTATCCTCTAGCCTTGCTTCCCAGTTCACTTCAGCTAGCTCAGCTTTCATCCCCACATAGTTGCCCTTATTTAAGTTTAAGATACTAGTCTTAGAATGTTACTTGCTGCTTGTCAGCCCAAGCCTGGGTATTGTTCAGGTCTTGATGCATTTGGACATGGACTGCTTCAGTATCTGAGGGGTCGCGAATGATGCTGAATATTGTGCAATCATCAGCGAACATCCCCACTTCTAATCTTATGATGGAAAGAAGGAAATTGATGAAGGAGCTGAAGATGGCTAACGCCATTGTGGGTGCACCATCTTCCATTGTGCTAAGTACGGCTCCAACCAACAGAGAGGTTTCCCTCTGATTCCCATTGACACCAGTTTTGCTAGGACTCCTTACTCAGTCAAATGCTGCCTTAATGTCAAGGGCAGTCACTCTTACCTCACCTCGGGAGTTCAGCTCCTTTGTCCATGTTTGAACCAAAGCTGTAATGAGGTTAGGAGATGAGTGATCCTGGTGGTACCCAAACTGAGCGCCATTGAGCAGGTTATTGCTAAGCATTGCCACTTGATAGCACTGTTGATGACCCCTTCCATCATTTTACTCATGATCAAGAGTAGATCAATGGAGTGGCAATTGGCCAAGTTGGATTTATCCTGATTTTTATGTAAAGGCCTACCTGGGCAATTTTCCACATAGCTGGGTAGATGCCAGTGCTGTGGCTGTACCAGAGCAGCTTGGCTAGGGAAACGACAAGTTCTGGAACACAAGTTTTCAATACTATTGTTGGAATATTGTCAGGGCCCATAGCCTTTGCATTATCCAGTACCTTCAGCTGTTTCTTGATATCGTGTGGAGTGAATCAAATTGGCTGAAGACTGGCATCTGTGATGCTGGGGACCTCCGGAGGAGGCTGAGATGGATCATCTACTCGGCACTTCTGGCTGAAGATTGTTGCGAATGCTTCAACCTTATCTTTTTCACTGATGTGCTGGGCTCCCCCAGCATTGAGGATGGGGATATTTATGGAGCCTCCTGCTCCAGTGAGTTGTTTAATTGCCCACCGCCATTCACAACTGGATGTGTCAGGACTGCAGACCTTACATCTGACCCAATGGTTGTGGAATTGCTTAGCTCTGCCTATCACTTGCTGTTTATGCTGTTAGGTACACAAGTAGTCCTGTGTTATAGCTTCACCAGGTTGACACCTCATGTTTAGGTATGCCTGGTGCTGCTCCTGACATGCCCTCCTGCACTCTTCATTGAATCAGGGTTGACCCCCTGGCTTGGTGGTAATTGTAGAGTGGGGGATATGCTGGGCCATGAGGTTACGGATTGTGGTTGGAGACAATTCTGCTGCTGATGATGGCCCACAGCAATTCATGGATGCCCAGTCTTGAGTTGCTCGATCTGTTTGAAATCTGTCCCACTTAGTATGGTGGTAGTGCCACACAACATGATGGAGGATATCCTCAATGTGAAGGTGGGACTTTGTCTCCACAAGGACTGTGCAGTGGTCATTCCTATACTGTCATGGACAGATGCATCTGTGGCAGGCAAGCTGATGAAGAGGAGGTCATGTAAATTTTTTCCTTCTATTGGTTCCCTCACCACTTGCTGCAGGCCCAGTCTAGCACCTATGTCCTTCAGGACTTGGTCAGCTCAGTTAGTAGTAGTGCTACTGAGCCACTCTAGGTGATGGACATTGAAGTCCCCCACCCAGAGTACATTCTGCGCCCTTGCTGCCCTCAGTGCCTCCTCCAAGTGGTGTTCAACATGGAAGACCTGATTCATCAGCTGGGGTGGGAGGGGTGGTACGTGGTAATCAGCAGGATTCCTTGCCCGTGTTTGACCTGATGCCATGAGGCTTCATCAGTGACCCTGCTGCTTCATCAATGGCCTTCCCTCGATCCTAATATTAGGAGAGGGGACTTTGTTGCCTACTCTCTAAATAGTGAGAAGCAGGAGGAGCCAGCACGATACATGCCAAGATAGTGGTGTCCTCATGATACAGGTCTGCGTACATGTGGCCTTGTGGTCGCTGCATCGCCATGGGAGATGTATTGTAATTGTGAGGGGTTCTGTTTACTCAACGTGCAGTCAGTGTGTGATCACACCCAGAACGTCATGCTGGTGAACTTCTGCTATCCTGGCAGCTGTCATGATGCTTTCATCCTGTGTCAGTTTGCAGTTCCTGCCATCTTGAAGGTACCACATAAACTGGAAGGTGGTTGCTTAGTGACAAGGGCTACCCACTGTGCATGTGGCTGATGACTCCCTGCCACCATTAGGAGAGAGGCAGTGACGTAGTGGTATTGTCACCGGACTGGTAATTGAGGGACCCAGGGTAACGCTCTAGGGACCTGAGTTCGAATCCCAGCACAGCAGGTAACTAACTGGAATTAAAAATCTAATCATGAAACGATTGTCGTAAAAACCCATCTGGTTCATTAATGCCCTTTAGGGAAGGAAATCTGCTGTCCTTACCTGGTCTGGCCCACATGTGACTCCAGACCCACAGCAATGTGGGTGACTCAAAATTATCCTCTAAACAAGGGCAATTAGGGATGGGCAACTAATGCTGGCCTAGCCAGCGACGCCTACATCCCACGAATGAATATAAAAAAAAAACGCCTGACCACACATTGCCAGCAATCTTACAGTGCGAGCCACGCAGTCAATAAGAATGTGAGGGGGCAGACCAACAATATCCCGAAGTAACAGTTCTGCTGCCGAGATTGCCTAGTGTAGAGATGGCCGGGATGAGGTGTGGACCTCCTTCAGTACACACCACAGCATGCCTCCTGATTCGTGGTTCTGCTGCACACAACCTGGCAACCATGACAGCACAGCCCTTGACACCAGGGCAGCTCAAGAGGAGGAGGTGAAGAAGGAGGAAGGGAGGAGCCAGTCAGCACATCCAGGTTCCAGCTGAGCCGACTCTGAGTATCTTATTGGTCTCTCGTTCCTCCGAATAAATCCCCAACTCTCATTGCTCAGCAATCACCTCCTGACTCCCCAAAGCCTGTCCACCATCTATAAGGCACAAGTCAGGAGTCTGATGGAACACTCTCCACTTGCCTGGATGAGTGCAGCTCCCACAACACTCAAGAAGCTTGGCACCATCCAGGACAAAGCAGCCCACTTGATTGGCACCACATCCACAAACATTCACTCCCTCCACCGTTGACGCACAGTAGCAGCAGTGTGTGTACCATCTGCAAGATGCAATGCAGGAATTTACCAAGGCCCCTTCTACAGCATCTTCCACACCCACGACTACTACCACCTAGAAGGACAAGGGCAGCAGACGCATGGGAACACCACCACCTGGAAATTCCCCTCCAAGCCATTCATCATCATGACTTGGAAATATATCGCCGTTCCTTCACTGCCACTGGGTCAAAATCCTAGCACTCCCTCCCTAACAGCACTGTGGGTGTACCTACACCACAGGTACTGCAGCGGTTCACCACCGCCTTCTCAAGGGCAGTTAGGAATGGGTAATAAATGCTGGCCCAGCCAACGAAGCCCACATCACGTAAGTGAAGAAGGGAAGCATTTTCCCATCACACCATTCCTCTGCTCCGGCAAGGACCCAGGCAGAATGGCTGTGGTGGAAACGCAAATGCTGTCATCCTGAGAAAGGACAGCAGGATCGTGCTCCACAACACTGCTGCTCCCCTGGGTAGTGTCTCAACAAACCTAGTAACCTGCTGGAGCAGATTACTGAGAGAATCTGCAAACCCCTTTGAGCACTGAGATCCACAGCAGCGATGGCAGTACTCTGAACATGCTGGGCGCCAAGCTGGGTTTACATGACAACAGTCAGAGATCCCATGAGGTCAATCTGAGCTTCCATTGCAGCATTGAGACAATGGTGCCTTTTCCTTGTGCAGTAATGGAGACTGAGAAATTGGCCATTGGATGCTGCATGATGGTTTGGTCAATAAGTGTTCTCATGGAGTTGCCCACCATTCCCACACTGTAAAGAATGGACTTCAAGCTATACATGAAACCCTGTGTACCAAGTTGGAGCCAGACTCCCCCTTGCTCCTTGACAGTGACAGCAGGTTCTTGGACATGCCTGTCAGTGCACCAAGTATCTCAGTGTGCATCATCATCCACCTTTTCCTGCATGCTGCCCCACTGAAGTCCTCACCTGAGTCCTCTTCAACAGAACTTGGTGCTGCCTTGCCCTCTGGGGAGCTGACACACGAGCTATCCTTTCCCCCACCGTTGCACTGGTTGCAGGCCATTCGTGTTTGACCAAACACTGGTCCTACCTTTCTCATGCTTCTATGGTACACACTGTGCCATTATCTGAGCTGATGGCTGCAAGTGTCAGGTCAAGTGATGGGGCTTGTTTCTCAAAGCTCTTCTTCTGGCCTTCAGCCTCAGATACTCCTGGTTGAGCAGGTGGTAGCGGTTTTTGGGTATCTGAAAGCAGAAATGTACAAGGAGGGTTTGGATGAGGGAAGAGGTTGTGGGAGGAAAGCAAGAGCTGCTTGGGTTACTGAGATGCCCCAGTCATAGCCGAATAGCTGGAGGTGTATGGAAGATGTGGGTGTTAGACTTGCAGCAATGTTATTCCAAAGAAGATCATCTCTGGTATCCTGGCTAATAATTATCCATTTGCATCGGTCAGTTATCCATTTGCATGCAGCACGGTGTGCTGATTCCTGGGATGAAGGCATTGTCTCATGAGGAAAAGTTGAGCAGATTGGAATTTGGAAGGATGAGAGGTGATCTTATTGAATATATCAGATTCTGAGGGGGCTTGACAGGGTAGATTCTGAGAGGATGTTCCCCTTCCTGGGGCAATTTAGAACTGGGGCACAGTCAATAAGGTGTCTCCCACTCAAGACAGAGCTGAGGAGGAATTTCTTCTCTCAGAGGGTTGTACTTTGGGATTCTCTCCCCCAGCGAGCAGTGGAGGCTGGGTATTGAATATATTCAAGGCTGAGTTAGACAGATTTTTGATCAACAAGGGAGTCAAGGATTATGGGGGACAGGCAGGAAGGTGGAGTTAAGGCCATAATCAAGTCAGCCATGCTCTTATTGAATGGCAGAGCAGGCTCGATCAGCTGAATGGCCTTCTCCTGCTCCTATTTCTTCTGATCACAAAAAGCTGTTTGGGATGTTTTTGAGACACGTGAAAGGCAGTGCATAAGTTCATGTTCATTTTTTAAAAAATGTAATTAAAGTTGTGCCTGATGCTTTTCTCACCCAGGACTGGATTTTCATTGTCCCGATCAGGACCAAACAGAGATGGGACTGGAAATGAAATAGCCACTGAACAAGGTAGCCAGCGGTCCCGCCTCCAATTCTGCCCTTGGCCATTTTCGCAAGGCTGGGAGAGGGAGGGGGCCCCGGAACCCACCCACCCCTGTTGTGGAGGAGGCAAGTGAGAGTGGTGTGGGCTCATTGAGAGCCTGCCCCAGGAAACTTTTAAAATGTTCACGGAGGCGCCTGGACGTTAGCAGCTGTCAGGTTTTACCGCAGCTTCATGGAGGCGGGAGGAGTTTAAAGGTAAGTAAAATTGTTTTGCCTCCTTTACAAAGAATCGTGAAATGCCTTAGAATGAGTTGCTTCTGTGTTCATCATTAAGCTGAGTTATGACACTGCTGTGACTGAAAAGTGTAACTCCCCTTTAAAAATGTGTCTGCCAGATTGTTACCTTTGCCAATTGGGAAACTGTCAAGTAAAGGATCAGCATTGTAAATATAGAAAAGTCTTTAGATGAGTTAAAAAAGTTCATCAATTGAATAAAAAGGTAGAGTACATTTCACACAATTGAAAAGGTAGCCTGGTACGATAACAATGTCTAAATGTTTAATCTTTTTCCATTGCTTTTATGTATTCAGTCAAGACATCTGCTGAGATAGCAGTTCTGAACTCTGTTTCTGGGCTCTTGTCTGCAATCCAACGGCAAATCACTTTTACATCTGCTTATTTACGCAGATAGTTTGAAGAGCCTGTTTGTTTACTCATGGAGTTTTATGGGCTATTCAACAGCTTCCAACTATTATAACGTGGCTTTTGAGTTCTGTTCATAAATTGGGCAGACTGAGGGGATGGGTATAAGGATGTGAAGGGGTGAGGGGGTGACATTTAGATGGTGAGGGGGTAAGGAGAATGAGATTGTGAGTGTGAGGTGGTGAGGTGATGAAAAGGTAGCGTGAGTAAGGTTAAAATGATCAGAAGGTTCAACTGTACATAGATGAGCCACTGATTGCATCAGAAGAAGTGGGCCGAGGTTTGTTGGGAACAGAGGTGGGCCTTTTAATCTGCCCACGCTAGACTTACCTGCCTCCATTTCCACCTCCTGGCTGCAGGGCCATCTCCAGGCCACTCAGGACCAAGGAAAATCCCACCTCCTGGCAGTCTCAAGATGGGGGCGGGATTATGACAGTAGGACTAATTCCGTCTCCTGTTTAAATTAAATAAATAATTTAAATTTATTAATGTAATAAATTAAATAAAATAAGTTAGCGATGACAGGATGGGTGATGTGTTGCTGCTGCAGCATATGGGTCTGCTGGACACCAAGATGATCCAGAGTGAACATATCTGTACCAAGTGCTTGCAGCTTGAGGAACTTTGGATCTGAGTTAAGGAGCTGGAGTCCGAGTTGCAGACATTGGGTCACATCAGGGAGGGGGAAAGTTACCTGGACACTTTGCTCCAGGAGGTGGTCACACCCCTCAGATTAGGTAATTCAAATTTGGTCTGTGATCAGGGACAGAAGGGTGTGACTGCAGGTTAGGCAGATATGGGGACCCAGGGGATAGCATTTGAAGAGTCTCGGCCCCTACAATTGTCCAACAGTTACGAGGTTCTTGCAAGCTGTGTGGATGAGAGCGGGGAGTGCAGGAAGGATGAGCGAACTGACCACGGCACCGTTGAACAGGGAGCCATTCAGGTCAGGGGAGGAAATAGGAATGTAGTAGTGGTAGGGGACAGAATAATTCGGGGGATAGATAGTGTTCTCTGCAGCCATGTGCGTCAGTCCTGAAGGCTGTGTTGCCTGACTGGTGCCAGGGTTAAGAACATCTCCTCAGGGTTGGAGAGGAACCTGGAGTGGGAGCGGAGGGATCCAGTTTTTGTCATCCATGTTCATACCAACAACGTTGATAGGACTAGAAAGGAGGTTCTGCTGAAAGAATTTGAACAGTTAAGAGCTAAATTCAAATCTTGGGATTACTACCTGAGCCACGGGCAAACTGGCATAGGGTAAATAAAGTCAAGGAGTTAAATGCGAGGCTCAAAGATTGGTGTGGGAGGAATGGGTTTCAGTTCATGGGGCACTGGCATCCGTTCTGGGGTAGAAGGGAGCTGTTCTGGTGGGATGGGCTTCACTTGAGCCGTGCTGGCACCATTGTCCTGGTGAATCAAATAACTAGGGCTGTAGAGAGGGCTTTAAACTAAACAGAGCAGGGGAGAGTTCTGGAGGGGGCTTATGTAGGCTTAGAAAGCAAATGGATATGGCAGCCTTGTAGGGCAGCTATTTAGGTAATGATACCCAGAGTGTGACAGGAAGGGACAGAGTGTACAAACGTAAAAAAAACAGCAGCAAATAGGGTCAAAGGGGAAAAAAATGGCAAAAAGGCAAAGTGAATGGCTCTTTACTTAAATGCAAATAAATGAATTAATGGCACAAATGGAGGTTAATGGGTATGACCTTATAGCCATTACAGGGACATGGCTACAAGGAGATCAAAGCTGGGAAGTAAATATTCAGGGGTATGTGACATTTCGAAAGGGCAGGCAGGAAGGAAAGGGTGGTGGGGTAGCTTTGTTAGTACGAGATAGAATATGTACAATAGCAAGAAATGATCTAGGATCAGAAGATGTAGAATCCATATGGGTGGAGGTAAGAAATAACAAGGGGAAGAAGACACTGGTGGGAGTAGTCTATAGGCCCCCTAACAGTAGCTATGCTGTAGGACAGAGAATAAATCAGGAGATAACAAGAGCATGTAAAAAAGGCAGTATATTAATCATGGGTGACTTTAATCTTCATGTAGCCACAAGCAAGAATTCATAGGGCAGGTTTTACCCCTCGTCGGGAGGGCACGGCGGGTGGGTTCGGGAATGGCCGCGAGACTGAATGCTGCCCGCGATTGTGCTCTGACCACAACTTCACGCTGGCTGGACAATTAACGGTCACTGAAAGCTCCCTGGAGGCACAGAGGAGCTGAAGAATTTCAAAATGAAAAATAAACCATTTACAAATGATACAAACATGTCACCACATGTAACTCAGTCACATGTTAAAAACGATGTTAAACTTTTTTAATGTTTGCTTAGTAACTGTTGGAAACCTCATCTGGCCTGTGGATGAGGGTTCGTAAAAAATGCAAAGGCCGCCTGGCCTATTCGCCCGCCCGCCAACTGAACGGTTGAGTATGCTGCGAGAAATACAAATTAATTACTTGTTGAAGGGCCTTAACAAGTCTCTTAGTTGATGGTGGGCGAGCTGCTGTCTCTTGCGCGCAAGTTCAAGGTGAGGGGCAGGAGGTTTAGGGGAGATGTGAGGAAAAACTTTTTTACCCAGAGGGTGGTGACAGTCTGGAATGCACTGCCTGGGAGGGTGATGGAGGCGGGTTGCCTCACATCCTTTAAAAAGTACCTGGATGAGCACTTGGCACGTCATAACATTCAAGGCTATGGGCCAAGTGCTGGTTAATGGGATTAGGTAGGTAGGTCAGGTGTTTCTCATGTGTCGGTGCAGACTCGATGGGCCAAAGGGCCTCTTCTGCACTGTGAGATTCTGATTCTGTGATTCTGATTCTAGAAATGTCCCAGAAGATTGGAAAACTGCCAATGTAACGCCCTTATTCAAATAGGGAGGGAGACAAAAAACAGGTAACTATAGGCCAGTTAGTTTAAATCCGTCATTGGGAAAATGTTAGAGTCTATTACAAAGGATGTAATAGTGGAGCACTTAGAAATGCAAAATACAACCAAGCAGAGTCAGCATGGCTTCATGAAGGGGAAATCATGTCTGACAAATTTATTAGAATTCTTTGAGGAGGTAACAAGCAGGGTAGGTAAAGGGAACCAGTAGATGTAATATATTTGGATTTCCAAAAGGCATTTGATAAGGTACCGCACATAAGGTTACTTAATAAGGTAAGAGCCCATGGTGTTGGGTGTAGTGTATTAGTAGATAGAGGGTTGGCTAACTAATAGAAGACAAAGAGTTGGGATAACAAGGGCGTTTTCAGGGTGGCAACCTGTAACTAGTAGAATGCCACAGGGATCAGTGCTGGGGACATAATTATTTACAATATGTATTAATGACTTGGATGAGGGAAGTGAATGTACTATCACCAAGTTTGCTGATGACACAAAAATAGTTGGGAAGGCAAGTGGTGAGGCTGAAACAAAGTCTACAGAGGGATATAGACAGGTTCAGTGAGTGGGCAAAAACTTGGCAAATGAAATATAATGTGGGAAAATGTGAGGTTATACACGCTGGCAGAAAGAATAGAGGAGCTGAATATTATTTAAATGGAGAAAGACTGCAGAAAGCTGCAGCACAGAGGGATCTGGGGGTCCTTGTGCATGAATCCCAAAAAGCTAACATACAAGTTCAGCAGGTAATAAGGAAGGCAAATGGAAGGTTGGCCTTTATTTCAAAGGGAATAGAGTGTAAAAATAGGGAAGTTTTGCTAAAACTATACAAGGCACTAGTTAGACCACACTTAGAATGCTATGAACAGCTTTGGTCTCCTTACCTAAGGAAAGATATACTGGCATCAGAGGCAGCCCAGGGAAGGTTCACTAGGCTGATCCCAGGTATGGAGGGATTTTCTTATGAGGAGCGGTTGAGTAGGTTGGGCCTGTACTCATTGGAGTTTAGAAGAGTGAGAGGTGACCTTATTGAAACATGTAAGATTCTTAGGGGGCTTGACAGGGTAGATGCTGAGAGGTTGTTTCCTCTTGTGGGAGAGTCTAGGACCAGAGGCATAATCTCAGAGTAAGGGGACGCCCATTTAAAACAGAGATGAAGAGGAATTTCTTCTTCTTTCAGAGGGTAGTCAATCTGTGGAATTCTTTGCTGCAGAGGGCTGTGGAGGCTGGGTCATTAAGTATACTCAAGGCTGAGATGGGCTAGATTTTTAATCAGTAAGGGAATCAACGGTTATGGGAGAAAGGGCAGGAAAGTGGAGTTGAGGATTATCAGATCAGCCATGATCTCATTGAATGGTAGAGCAGACTCGATGGGCCGAATGGCCTTCTTCTGCTCCTACATCTTACGGTCTATTTCCTGCCTCCAAGATGAAAATTCAGCCCTCAGAGTCTACACCCAAACACAAGTACACATAAAAGCTCACATTTAGATAAACACATACTAATACATACTCAATGGATAAGGATCGGCAATGAGGAACAATTGTCTAAATTTTGCGCTCTCAAGTCCAGGGGCTGAGAGACTATATTCACAGCATTGCTCGAGCTCAGTGCTGCTTTGCCTTGAGAATGGAGAACTCAGCTTAGAATGGAGATCAAAGCTTTAGGCTCACTTATCTTAACATCTTATTACGGCACCATGTGGCTTATCTTCCCCCCCCCCCACCAACCAACCCCTGGCCCCCACCCCCACCCCCTGAGCATTGGGGATACAGTTCTGGATTTCCAAAGAATTCAGATTTTTTAAAAAAATCAACTCCCAAAACACAATTCTTTTGCTTTAATGTGATTTTAAATAGCAATTGCTGCAATCAGAAGCGTAAGCTCCTTTTAGTGGAAGTAATCGCATTTCATGGATAAAATGACATTATGATAACCATTAAATTCACATCATTAAATATCGAACGCACATTTCCATTCTGTTGACATTATTCCCACAATGGAGCTGTGTCAGGATCAAACTACACATTGGGTTTGCAGAGAATGAATCTTTATTGAAAAGCACTTTTGTTCCAATTTGCAACCTTGAATCTTCAGTCACCCGTTAGCTGCATTCACAGCACCTTACATAATTTGCATGGATTAACCCTTTCAGGATCAAAGTGCTCAGTGTGGGAGACAAATCTGCCAAGTCTTCTGAATATTTTTTTTTTCATTATATCTATCTGTTGGTTGTAAAACCATAAGGAAAAATTCACCAGTCGTTTCATTGGATAAGGGGATGATCGGATTTGGTGATAAACTGGGTTAACTGAGTTGAGGTACAAATCAGTCACAACCTAGCTGAATGGTACCATCTGGAGGGGCTGACTGACCTACCTCTGTTTCTGCGTTCTGGTTGTAAGCTTCTGATGGGTCCGTGCTAGAGTTGTAGCCCTATCGCCAACTCATGTTGCTCAAGTGTGCCTTCCTGTTGAGAAGGTGGGATTAGGTTTGCTGTCAACTGTGATTCAGGGGGTAGCATTCTTACCATCGAGTCAGGAGATACATGGCTTTGTATCCCACTCCAGGAGCTTGAGTGCATGGTCTAGCTTGACACTTCTGTTGTGGTAATAAGGGATGTAGCCCTGATGGAGGTGCTTCCAAATGAGTCGATTATATTTGGGGATGCTCAAGGGGCCAGAATTAGAGGAATGCTGATATCTTGAAGGATTGGAGATTAAACTGAGAATCTGTCTGCTCTTTCAGATTGATGCATAAGATCCTCCGGGTGGAATTTCCCGTGCCCGCTGGCGTCGGGCGTCATGGCGGGCGTGAGCAGACAGTAGGCGGGAAAGGCCAAAAATCGGTTTCACGTTGTTGTGAAACCAGTTTGCAAGCACCTGCTCTGCTCATCATGGTGGGCCCATTTCCCATCGCTGCACTGTAATACAAATGCATTTCATTATAAGCCCAACTCACTGGAATCATATCCCACACGCTGGATCATCCAAGCATGTTGGCATGATTGCACGCTGACGTGTTTCACAACTGGACATAAGCAACGTGTGCTTGGCGAGCTGCACTTCACTCGGGACTTCACACTTTGTTTACCTACTTTGCTTGGGGCAGCACTCGATGTCATCAGTACCAGGCTTCGTGGGCAGCACCACATCACTTTTAGGGGGGCTCATGGGCAGGTCTCTACCTACCGTAAGGCAGGGGTGTCTTTTCAATGCAGGGCTAGGTCTTGCTTGGGGAAGGGGGAGAAGTGGCCTCAGGCAAGGGAAGAGGCTGCAGGGCGAGGGCTATACTGGGGAAGGAGGGTATCCCAAGGTGTGCGTCGGGGCACATGTTGCTCTGTGCAAGTGACCTGAAGAAGGTGAGGGCTGAGGAGGCAGTCTCCAGAGGAGATGAGGCCAGATGGAGATGTGAGGGCGTGTGTGAGAGAGTGAGTGGTGATGTCCCTTGAGCTGGCAGTGAGTGAGATGCCAGTGAATTTGTGTTGGGCTTGTGAGTGTGAGTTTAGAGTGATGAGATGGTTGCCTTACCCTGGCGGCAAGGATGAGATATTCATCCTCTTTTTGCACTGGGTGGCCAACCTCTTCTGTGCAGCGTTGGCACTGACCACCTATGCCACCGCCTCCCAAACTGGAGTGGTGAGATCGCTGGACCTCCTGCAGCCAGAGCGGGGGTGGAGGACTTCACAGTGGGCCTCCAAAAGGCATTCCAGTGACGGGTCACTGAACTCTTTTTGGCTTTCAGGGCCATGTCTTCACTGGAGCAGTCCTGGGCTGCAAGAGAGGCTCCTGTTTAGATAAGGCACCCGGAGTCAGGAAATGGTGAGGCGGGAAATTCAAATGCTGCCCGCCAGCGAGACTGCCTGTTTCCCGTGGCTGCATTATTAATGAAGCGGGATTGAGGTGAAATGGCGTGAAAAGCCGTCATTGCGGCTGGCAGGTTAAAAAGTCTTTTTTCATGCCTGCTACCGCACTTAGTGAAAATCTCGGACGATTCTGCCTTATCTCTCTAATTCAAAGATGAGCAAGCGGAGTTAATCTGGACATTATCACATTGGGACTGTGTGTGCAAATTGGCTATATGTTTCCTATGTAATACTACTGACTAGATGTGAACAGTAAATTGGCTGTAAAGTGCTTTGGGATGTCCTACAACAACAATTTGTATTTATTATATAGTATCTTTAACGCAATGGAAAAGCGCTTCACAGGGGCATCATAAAGTAAAATTGGACACTGAACATCATGAGGAGATATGAGGGCAAATGTTTGGCAAATGTGTAGATTTTAAGGAGTATCTCTAACAAGGAAAGTGAGACAGAAAGGTGGAAAGGTTTAGGGAAGGAATCCTGAGTTTGGAGCCCAGGCAGCTGAAAGCACAGATGCCAATGGTGGAGTAATTTAAATCAAAAATGCTCAAGAGGCCAGACTTAGAGGAGCACAGGGGATCTTGGAGGGTGGTGGGGCTGGAGGAGATTATAAAGACAGGGAGGGGCGAGGCTGTGTAGGGATTTGAAAACAAGGATGAGAATTTTAAAATTGGGGCCTTGCTTAACTGGGAGCCAATGTAGGTCAGCAAGCGAGGGTCGAGTAAGGACGTGGGCAGCAGAGTTTTGTACGACTTCAAGCTTGATGAGGGTAGAATGTGGAAGGTTGGCCAGGAGTGTGTGTTGGAATGGTCAGGCCTAGAGGTAAGGAAGGGTCCAGAGTTGTCCAATGGTTGTTAAAAGCACCATAAAACATGCAAGTCTTTCCTTTCTTAAACCTCTCTAATTAAGTTCCAGCTAACATTATAAGGGACAAACTCCAACCTTGCCAAGTCCACTGCTCTATTCTTTCTCTTTTGTTACTGTCGTCCCCTTCTCTCTACAATATAGATTTTGTGCAGAACTTTATCAAAAGACATTTGATAACGTGCCGCACAACAGATTAGTGCACAAAGTTAGAGCCCATGGAATAAAAGGGGCAGCGGCCATATGGATACGAAATTGGCTGAGTGACGGGAAACAGAGAGCAGTGGTTAATGGATGTTTTTTGGGCCAGGGGCAGGTTTGTAGTGGAGTTCCCCAGGGGACAGTGTTAGGACCCTTGCTCTTCCAGGTATATATTAATGACCGAGCCCTTAGTGTACAGGGCATCATTTCAAAATTTGTGGACTATACAAAACTTGGAAGCATTGTAAACTGTGAGAAGGATAGTGTAGAACTGCAGAAGGACATAAACAGGTTGGTGGAATGGGCGGGCAGGTGATAAATGGAATTTAATGCAGAGAAGTGTGAAGTGATTCATTGCGGTAGGAAAAATGCAGAGGAACAATGGTCGGAATTTTCCACTCCTGTTGGTGGTGGGCATGAGTGGACAATAAGGCGAGAAGGCCAAAAATCGGTTTTATGCCGTCGGGAAACCAGTTTGTGATCCCCATCTCCACCCATCAATGGAGAGCCATGTTTCCCGCTGCTGCACATCAGGAACCTAATTTCAATACTTTAGCATCTCATTATGAGCTCTGCTCGCCAGAATCACCCCCCGTGCTGGGCCATCCAAGCATGTTAGCGTGTTTCACAACAGTACGTAAGTGATGTGCACCCTCTCTAATGCCTTCACATCCTTCCTAAAATGTGGCTTGAGGCCAACCCAGTGATTTATACTGGTTTGACAAACTTTCCTTGCTTTTGGACTCCATGCCCCTATGGATAGCTGCACTTCGCTCGGGACTTCGAGGTTTGTTTGCCCGCCTGGCTTTGGGCAGCACTCGCAGCCATCAGTGCCAGGCCTTGCGGGCAGCACCACATCACTTTTAGGGGGCTCACGGGCAGGTCTCTACCTATCAGGCCAGCCATAAGGCGGGGCTGGCTTTTCAATGGCTGCAGGGATAGAGCTTGCTTGGGGAAGGGAGAGAAATGGCCTCAGGCAAGGGAAGAGGCTGCAGGGCGAGGACTGTACTGTGGAAGTGGGGTATCCCAGGGTGTGTGTGTGTGGGGGGCACGTGTTAATCTGTGCAAGTGGCCTCAAGATGGTGAGGGCTGAGGAGGCAGTCTCCAGATGAGATGAGGTCAGATGGACATGTGAGGGTATTTGTGTGAGAGTGGGTGGCGATGTCCCTTGAGCTGGCAGTGAGTGAGATGCCAGTGAATGTGTTATCAGCTTGAGTGTATGAGTTTAGAGTGATGAGATGGTTGCCATATCCTGGCAGCATGAATGGGATCATGCATCCTCTTCCACACTGGGTGGCCAACCTCTTCTGTGCAGCGTTGGCACTGACCACCACTGCCATCGCCTACCGAGCCGGAGTGGTGAGATTACTGGACCTCCTGCAGCTAGAGAATGGATGGAGGACATCACTGCGGGCCTCCAAAAGGCATTCCAGTAACGGGTCACTGAACTCTTCTTGGCTTTCAGGGCCATGTCTTCACTGGAGCAGCCCTGGGCTGCAAACATTGAGAGCTGTGTGGGTGGCTGCAGTTTAGTTATGGCACCCAGAGTGAGGAAACTGTGAGATAAAGGCAGGGCAGGTGATTCAGATGCCACCCGCCAGCCAGATGGCGTTTCCTTTGGCTGCATAATTAATGAAGCAGGAAGCGGACTATAGGACGTGAAAACCCACCATTGCAGCCAATGGGTAAAACGTCTTTTTTCACACCTGCTTCCGCACTTAGTGCAATTCTGGGTTGATTCTGCCCAATATAAAATTAAGAGTACAATTCTAAAGGGGGTTCAGGAGCTGTAGGACCTGGGTGTATATGTGCATAAATTATTGAAGACGGCAGGATAAGATGAGAGAGCAGTTTAATGATGTGTACAGCATCCTGGGCTTTATCAATGGGGGCATGGAGCACAAAAACAAGGAAAGTTTGTTAAACCTTTATAAAACATTAGTTTGGCCTCAAACCACGCTTTAGAAAGGATGTGAAGGCATTAGAGAGGGTGCAGAAAAGATCTATGAGAATTGGTCCAGGGATGAGAAACTTGAATACATAGATGGATTGGAGAAGTCTGGACTGTTTTCCTTGGAGAAGAGAAAGTTGAGAGGAGATTTGACAGAGGTATTCAAAACCATGAGGGGGTCTGGACAGAGTAGACAGGAAGAAACTGTTCTCATTGGTTCAAGTGTCAAGGACCAGAGGGCACAGATTTAACTGCCAAAAGAAGCAATGATGACATGAGGAAAAACTTTTTCATGCAGCAAGTGGTTAGGATTTGGAATGTAGTGCCTGCGAGTTTGGTGAAGGTAGGTTCAATCATGGTTTCAGGACTCATTGGTTTCTCAAAACAGAAAGAATGTACAGGGCTTTAGGGAGAAGCCAGAGGAGTGGTAGTGGGTGAATTGCTCCTTCAGAGAGCCAGTACAGACACAATGGGCCAAATAGCCTCCTTCTGTGATGTAATTATTCTATGATTCTAGGTGTCTAGTTGGCAATTTCAGCGCCATGCACTAGTCACTCTCTTTCCCAACTAGCCTTTGTTTCTTGTCTTGTTTTCAACGCTGAGTCTTGGTTGGAGGAGAAGATCTAATTAATGGCCAGACTGTGTGAAACGTGCACTGAGAAAGGCCCGACACTGCTGGTGGGGGCAGGAAGAGGGTGGGCGCCATCATCGCTGCGGGTACTGGTGAGCGCTTCCAGTGAGCTCCCTGAAGGCAGACAGCTGCTCCAGGGAACTGCAGACCTCTACAGAATAAACCAAACGACAAAAATGCTGCAAAATATATCCATGCAGCACAATCTAGCACCTGAAAGAATACCTCATAAAAAAAACAGCTCCCAGATATCTCTCTTTATTTCATTTCCCTACGGAGATTTCATCCCGCCCTGGATCAAGGTTTGAGCAAAAACGCAAAGGCCGCCTGGCCCGTCCGCCAAACATTAAAAGTGGACATGCCACAAAAAAAAAAATCACTTTCAATTGCCTCCTTAATGGGCTTAATTGCCCCTTTAATTGTTGGCAGGCGTGCTTCTGACTGTCGCACATGCCCGCTGAGTGAGATACTACGCAATTGCGCGCCCGCCCACAGGACATAAAATTCTGGCCAGGGAGTTTCAATTCTTGGGATGGCGATGTGACCAGAATGTAGTATGAAATTAGTCAGTGGGTAAGGGGGGCATTGACCTGAATTTACCCAATTTCTATTGGACAGGGTAGATTAAATTTGGGCTTATCGCTCTTTAAAAATAAAGTATGGGAACCAACTGGCACAGTGAGTCACTATGGCTGTTTCCCCTTCGATCCTTTTTATATTTTCTTTCACGGGATGTGGACGTTGTTGGCTAGGCCAGTATTTATTGCCCATCCCTAATTGCCCTTGAGAAGGTGGTGGTGAGCTGCCTTCTTGAACCGCTGCAGTCCATGTGGCGTAGGTACACCCACAGTGCTGTTAAGGAGGGAGTTCCAGGATTTTGACCCAGCGACAGTGAAGGAACGGCGACATATTTCCAAGTCAGGATGGTGAGTGACTTGGAGGAGAACTTGCAGGTGGTGGTGTTCCCGTGCATCTGCTGCTCTTGTCCTTCTCAGTTGTGGAAGTTGCGGGTTTGGAAGATGCTGTCAAAGAGGCCTTGGTGAGTTGCTGCAGTGCATCTTGTAGATGGTACACACTGCTGCTACTGTCCATTGGTGGTGGAGGAAGTGATTGTTGAAGTTGGTGGATGGGTTGCCAATCAAGCAGGTTGCTTTGTGCTGAATGGTGTCGAGCTTCTTGAGTGTCATTGGAGCTGCACTCATCCAGGCAAGTGCAGAGTATTACATCACACTCCTGACTTGTGCCTTGTAGATGGTGGACAGGTTTTGGGGAGTCAGGGAGTGAGTTACAGAATTCCCTGCCTCTGACCTGCCCTTGTAGCCACTTGGATCCTGGGTTCAGGTCTAGCCCAGGATGATGGGAGAAATGTCTTATGTCTTTGCCAGGTCCAATAGAACTTGGAATTTTCAATCTAATTCATATTGGGCATGAGTTTCGAGCCCACTTCTCTCCCCAATCAGCAATCTCACTAAAGAGAATAGATTGCGAGTTTGGAAAATTTACCTTCACACGCAGATTCATTACAGAGTCAAACTGATACAAGGGTTTGAATGAGAGTTCAGGATTCAAAACAAAATTAAACTTCAAAACATATAAAATTATAAATTCAAGTGAAGTTATGCAAATTGCTTTCTAAAGAATTTTGTGACAGGGTACGATGAGTGAGCAAGACCTTTGGAATAGGTTAGCTGACTAATGAAGACAACCTCTACAGCAAATATAGCTCAAGTGGGTAGTACATTTGATTTTGAGTCAGCACTTTGTGGGTTCAAGTCCCACTAATGCGTAAGATCTAGGCTGACATTCCCATACTAATATTAAGCTGCATGGTCAGAGGTGCTATCTTTTAGATGGGATGTTAAATTTGCACTCTCAGATGATATAAAAGATCTCAAGGCATCATTTTGAAGAAGAGTAGGGGTGTTCTCTCCAGTGCCCTGACCAGTATCGATCCCTCAACCTTTGGTATCCATCCATCTTGGGAAATGATGGACTACGCCCGGGGTATATGCCACTTCTGGGTTGAACATTGTCTGTTGTGGCTGTAGAGGCTGATCTGTGAGTGGCAGTCCCTTCCTCAGTCACAGATAAATAGTGTTGGCCTGAGGTCGACTGACGTTTTACCCTTCCAGCCGGCTCTCTTTTCTGCAATCTGGTCATTTCTTTTGTCCTCTGCTTTTTCCACGCTCTTCCTGGCTGCTCGTCTCCAGGTACTCTGGTCAGCAGTGAGGTCTTCCCATGCAACGACTCCGATTCCGGTCAATTCAATGTCTCACTTACTGATGCCCTCATATCACTGGCGTGGGTGACCTATTGGTCTCATGCCGATAGCAAGCTCACCATAGACATGTCTTTGGGGATGTGGGTTTCATCCATTAGGCTCATGTGACCCAGCCAACTAAGTTGCTACTGACTCACAAAGGCACACGTGCCGGGGATTTCTGCACTCTGATGTACTTCCATATTCGGCATGCTGCCTTGCCTGGAGATGCCTAATATTTATCTGGAACAGCGGAGTTGGAAGCTGCTTAGTTACTTTTCTTGGTTTGCATAAGCTGTCTGTGTCTCGCTATTGGAAAGGAGGGTGCTGGCAACACAAGCCTGGTACACACGGGGCTTTGTATTTTCAGTTAGGTCCAAAGTCGATTTCTCACCTTTGACAATGACTGCTTGCAGCCTTGGCAATCTTGGTACTGATTTCAGCATCGAGGGACAGGTTACTGGTAACTGTTGATCCAAGGTACATGAAGCTGCCGACGACCTCTAGGGTGAGGTTGTTGATGTTGATGGAAGGTGGTCTCTACATCCTGGCCCATAGCTTTGGTCTTTCTGACACCGATTGTCAGTCCAAACTCCTTACGGGCCCAGGAGAACTGATCTACAAGCTGTTGTAAGTGAACTTCAGTATCGGCAAACGGTAACTCACGGACTAGAACATTACGCACACTGGTCTTGACACATAGTCTTGCCAAGTTGAATAGCTTGCCATCATCTCTGACATGCAGGTAGACACCGTTATTTGAATCATCGAAAGTGTACATGAGCAGCATTGAGGAAAACACGGTAAAGAGAGTAGGTGCCAGGATGCAGCCCTGCTTTACCCTGTTGCTGATCTTGAAAGTGATGTTACTCCATTGTAACAGATGGAACTGTGCATGAGCTCGTGGAAGGAAGAAATGATGCCCAGGAGTCCAGGCGGGCAGAGTGGGAGAGTTCTCTCCAGTGCCCTGACCAATATTTATCCCCCAACCAACATCATTAAAAACAGGATCTCTGCTTTTCATGGTGGCCTATGCATTGCTGATGGTTTCAGCAGCAGAGAGGCTGAGGTAGGGTTGATCGTGGCAGTAATTGTAGGGTTTGATAATCAGCTTTGAGTTATTAAGGAAGCTAATGTTTCACACAACTTTGTTCAACCTGAGTAAGTGATCGATGAAAAAAGTAAAGCATTTATGGAAGTAATCAGAGGGTTTTGGTCTTCCTTATTATCAATTGGATGAAGTTGGATCAGAGGCCATGCGTTGAGAGCAGAGATGGTCACGGCTTAATGGAACAGTCCAGGAGCAATGGTTAAATCCCACCGGATTCATTCATGCTAAACATAAAAAATATTTTCTGTGAACAATAACTTGCATTTATATAGCACCTTTGACGTAGTAAAGCATCCCAAAGCGTTTATCCTGTCCCACAGATATGTCTCAAAGTGATTTGCAGAGGCTATTTTTGAAGTGCTGTTGTATAGGCAAAAATAGCAGCCAATTTATGCACAGTAAGATTCCAATTATCACCAATACCAGCTTTTTAATCTCTAGATTTTTTTTAAAAAATAACTAAATTTAAACTCTCATAACATCTTGGAAGAAAAACTTGCACCCATATGACACATTTCACAACCTTAGGATGTCCCAAAGTGCTTCCCAACCAATTAAATACTTTTTGAAGTGCTGTCACTGTCGTAGAAACACAGCAGCTAATTTGAGAGCAGAAAGCTCCCACAAAAAGCATTGAAACAAATTACAAAATCATTTGTTCCTCAGTGTTGGTTGAGGGATAAATATTGGCCAGGAGATGGGAAGAACTCGCTTCCTCTTCTTCAAATAGCGTGGTGGAATCTTTTACATCCGCCTGAAAGGGCTGTCAGGTTCATGGTTTAATGTCTCCTCCAAAAGACAATACCTTGAACCATGCAGCACCCGCACAGTACTGCGCAAAGAATACCAACCTCAGTTTTGCATTAAGGTGTCTGGCTTGGTGCTTGAACTCATAACCTTCTGACTCAGAGCAAGAGTTCTACCCAACAAGCCACAGTGAACATCACAATGGGAATTGCACTCATACTCTCGAGATTATTTCATTCAGGCCTCTTAGATTACTAGCTCAGTAACATCACTATGTTAGCAGACAACCTCCTGTTTTCCACAGTCCACAGCAACATGTTTTGAGTACCTATCAGGCATTTTGAGCGCAACACACGGAACAGACTTTAACAATGCCTAGAATGAGAGATCAATCAAACCAGATCAGAGAGTCGCTTTTTATTTCAAGTTCCACTTTCCAGGCCTTCAGCACAAAAGTCTACGCCGACACTTCAATGCGGTACTCAAGGAATGCTGCACTGTCAGATGTACCATCTCCTGGCTAAGGCATTAAAAGGAGGCTCCCTCTGCCTGCTCGAGTGGATGTAAAAGAGCCTGTGGCACTATTTAAAAGAAGAGCAGGGGCCAATATTTATCCCAAAATCAACATCACATAAAAAAAATCACATTGCTGTTTTTGGGAGCTTGCTATGCACAAACTGCCTGCCAATTTTCCTACACTACAGCAGTGACTTACACTTCAAAGGGCCTTCATTGGCTATAAAGTGCTTTGAGACACCCAGTGATCGTGAAAAGCACTGTCTAAATGCAAATTGTTCTTTTCTTTTTCCCTTCTTCCAAGCCATATGTAGAGCTGTTTGTTAAACCATGCTTTTTTGCATTTCCTACGCTAAAGGTACTCATCACAGATCTGGCCTATTGATGTAGCAATTCCCAGATCCTGTAAAATAGTTTATTCATGTAAACAAGTGTGATTTTGTACATAGTTACTTCCCTCAAAGATGGACTGCCTGAAGTAGCTGTTCTTACGCTCTGTCAAGTACACAATATTATTAATCATTATCTTTCTATACTACAGCTTTCGGACTCCTCTGCCTATGTTTGTTACCCTAGCCCTTAAAGTTACACTTTAATCCAACGCTGCTGACTTCATTACTTTTATCTATTTCCTTGCACAGTGCTTGTCTCATCAGAAGACAAAGCTGAGCTTTCATATTGCTGAAAAGATAGATAGGTTTCTGCAGCTTTTCATCTTGCACTCATCAGGGCAAATACAAGAATGCCAAATTTCAAAACAATTGCAACAATTTATACTGCAGGAGGAAAGGATGCTGATTGGTTGGCAAACTGACTCAGATTGGCTGAGCCATTCCCATGGAGAAAGCAACAGGGAACTATAGACTCCCCAAGCTGTTGGGCAATTCAAAAAAAAGGTGCAAGACTTGAACATCGAAATGTGGCTCATTTATGCTTGCTAGAAGCAACATACATTCATATACAAGAGCACATTCTCTGCAAACTAAAGAAATATGTGAAGCCTTGCCTCTTTTTTTGAATTATCTTGGAACTTGGGGAAGCTATAGCTCTGCCTTGTTTTTCCCATGGCAAAGCCTCGGCCAATCAGAGTGACTTGCCAACCATCAGCACCCTTTACTCCTGTAGTATAAATTGTTGTAACCATTTGAAATTTGGTATTCTTGCATTTGTCCTGAGGAGCACAAAGTAAAAGCTTCAGCAACTTTTCAACAATCCTCTCCTTTCACAACACTTCAAAAACATCCTGTTGGATTGGAAAATCTATTGCACCACTACCTTCTGAAGGGCAATTAGGGATGGACAACAAATGCTGTCCTTGCCAGCAATGCTGACCTCCCAGGAACAATTTTTTTAAAAATGATACGAAAGAGATCAACTGTTAATCTTTCTTTGAATGTATGAATTAGGAGCAGGAGTAGGCCACTTGGCCCTTCGAGCCTGCTCCGCCATTCAATAAGATCATGGCTGATCTGATTTTAACCTCCACATACCTGCCCACCCCCAAAATCCCTTCACCCCCTTACTTATCAAGAATCTATCCACCTCTGCCTTAAAAATATTCAAGGACTCTGCTTCCACCAGCTTGTGAGGAAGAGAGTTCCAAAGACTCTCACCCTCTGAAAGAAAAAAAATTCTCCTCATCTCTGTCCTAAATGGGCAACCCCTTATTCTTAAACAGTGACCCCGAGTTCTAGATTCTTTCACTAGAGGAAACATCCTCTCTACATTGACTCTGTCAAGACCCCTCAGGATCTTACGGGCAGAATTTTATATCTCGTGGGTGGTCGTGCGCCTGACCCGATCGAGGGTAAAATAGCGCACGATGACATTGGGCGAGCGTCCCGATGTCATCGTACACTCGTGTGATATTTCGGTTGGCGGGTGTGTGCGAGAAACGGCAGCATGCCTGCCGACAATTAAGAGGCCTATTAAGGCCATTAATCAATTAATTAAATGCTATTTTCCTTATGGTTGGCGGGCAGGCAAATCGGTCAGGCAGACTGCATTTTTGAGGAAACCTCATCTACGGGCAGAATGAGGTTTCCGACATTAATTTTAAAAAAATGGTTGGACAGAATGTTTATGATGTCTATGTTCATGTGAGGGAGAGTCCTATGTGGGGACGTTTTTTTCACACTTTCCACATCTTTATTTAAGGGTTTTATATTCTACAGCTCCCTGAAACAGCTCTCTGCCTCCAGGGAGCTTTCATTGCGCGTTCCCCTGTGCCTGCACAGACTTCAGCGCTTGCCCTCCTCCCACCCCCACCCTGGCAGCGCTGAGTTTCTCAGCGCACCTTTCACGCTGGCTGGCCGTTAATTAGCCAGCCAGTGTCAAATCCCAGTGGGGAGCTGATCACAGGTGGCAGACCGTTTCCCGACCACTCTCGGACACACCCACCCAATGACCCGAAAATCCTGCCCCATATGCTTCAATCAAGTTGACACATACTCTTCTAAACTCCAGCGGATACAAGCCTAACCTGTCCAATCTTACCGCATAAGACAATCTGCCCAATCCAGGTATTAGTTTGTTAACCTTCTCTGAACTGCTTCCATTACATTTACATCCTTCCTTAAATAAGGAGACCAATACTGTACACAGTACTCCAGATGTGGTCTCATAAATGCCCTGTATAACTGAAGCCTCCTTACTTTTGTAATCAATTCCCCTTGTAATAAATGATAACATTCTAGTAACTTTCCTAATTATTTGCTGTACCTTCATACTAGCTTTTTGTGTTTCATGCGCAAGGACCCCCAGATCCCTCTGTATCTCAGAGCTCTGCATCCCTCACCATTTAGATAATATGCTTTTTTATTTTTCCTGCCATAATGGATAATTCCACACTTTCTCATATTATATTCCATTTGCCAGGTTTTGCCACTCATTTAAACTATCTAGATAGCTTCATGTCCTCTTCACATCTTACTATCCTACCTATCATTGTGCCAACAGAACTTTTAGCAACCATACCTTTGCTCCCTTCACCCAAGTGATTTATATAAATTGTAAAAGGTTGAGGCCACCACACCACTTGTTACATCCTGCCAATCAGAAAGAGACCCATTTATGCCTACCCTCTGTTTCGTGTTAGCTAGCCAATCTTCTATCCATGCCAATATGTTACCCCATGAGCTTTTATTTTTCACAATAACTTTTGATGTGGCACCTTATCAAATGCCTTCTGGAAATCTAAATACAGTATGTCCACTGATTCCCCTTTATCTGCAGCATATATTAGTTTTTCCGAAGAACTCCAATAAATTGATTAAACGTGATTTCACAAAACCATGTTGACTCTGCCTGATTACCCTGAATTTTTCCAAGTGCCCTGCTATAAGGTCTTTAGTAATAGTTTCTAACATTTTCCCTATGACAGATGTTAAGCTAACTGGCCTGTAGTTTCCTACTTTCTGTCTCCCTCCCCTTTTGAATAAAGGAATTACATGCACTATTTTCTAATCTAATGGAACCTTCCCCAAATCACGAGAATTTTGGAAAATTAAAACCAATGCATCAACTATCTCACTAGCCACTTCTTTTAAGGCCTGAGGATGAAGTCCAACATGGACGATATCCAACATGCTACAATACTGTACCCTTTCTAATTGTAGGTTTCAACTCAGATTTTACATATCAAATGTAAATCCTCAGTGAGCTACATACTGCTTTGGTGTGGGAAATGGTTGGTCCTTTACCGAAAATTGTTGCCTGCTTCAAACTCTATCTCCTTACAGATCAGTCAGGTGAGGGACAAGTGTCTCCTGACAGATGCCTCGTAGCAGAACACTTCCAATCGGGTGGGGAAGCTAAGGGAAAGTCTGCCATCAGGACAGGGAGACACCAGAGCCCACAAAACGAGGAAAAGAAAATTACTTTTCACAAATGGTTGACAGATGGGCCATTTATATGATAACATGACCACTCTGCCAGCATTCAAAAGACTACACACATTTTAGCAGCCAGTTATGTCAGAGATGTTTGCCAGTATTTAATACAGTGCCGCGGACTCATATTCAAATCTGTCCTCCTTTCGTTTCCTTGAAGTGAATCCTTGGGCATTGAGAATAGGAAGAAGTTAAACTGTGAATACTCCATACCACCGCTCCCCCGCCCCCTACCCCTACCACCACCACCACCCCACATTACACTCTCCTCTTTGTATCTTCTATCTGGCGTTATTACTCACGCCGTAAATTATATAATAATCAGTAGATCGCATCTGTCAGCCTCGTTTAACCTTCCCTGATCCCCCATGATTCTTTACTGTCAAGGCTGAAAGCCTAGTTTCTGCTGACCAGATGATAACCAAGTGACTGATTGCGCACCCCATTAACCAGACAATGGTCTAGAGAACACTCCGGCTCAGGCTGAATATTAATGAGAAGCTGTAAAAGCTCAGATAAGACTACATAACGAGGTAATAGAGAGGTAAGGGAGTGAAATGAAAAGGGAAAGGGTAAAGGCAGAAATGGGGAGGGGGGTGTGTAAAGTAGGAGAGTAGAATGTGCAAGCTGAATGCTTAAGACGGGGGGGTTAGTAAATGAGAGACAGTCACCAGCCTGATAGGGTGTTGCTACAATTCTTCACCATGTCACTGGTGCAGATAAAGGCTATCTGATTGCAAGCTACTGTTTACTAACACAGGCTTGTTAACAATGCTCTTGAACGAGAATTGTCCTGACTCACGAATCTCCACTCCCCAATGAATCTGACATCTGTTTACACTCTAAAATATCGCACTTGGCGAATTAACTTATCTTGCCCTGTTTTTTTTTGCTCCTGGTGCAAACCTCACCCTGAAGCATCGGAGGTGCAGGAGGGATAATGTTCCCAAACCTATCCATAGGGGACGCTGGTAAGTAAAGTGCCGCTTCATTTCCAAGGTCCACCAACCAATATATTAAATTCATCTGAGAGTTCCTTGCTAACATAGCCACCCGCCTGGGGACTCCTTTGATCACAGCATCACACCTGAGGAGCCCTCCTATGATTGTAGCCTCACTCCTGGGTATTCCCTGCAAATATTGTCCCACTCCTGGGTTTTCTCTGGAAATGCTGACAAACTCACGTGAAGCTACAGTTTTGAAGACTAACTGTCCAAAATAAAATTTAGTTCTGCCGAAGGGTCATGAGGACTCGAAACGTCAACTCTTTTCTTCTCCACCGATGCTGCCAGACCTGCTGAGTTTTTCCAGGTAATTCTGTTTCTGTTCAAAATAAAATGGTGCTATCCTGCAGGGAATGGCATTTATTACTGGACAGCAGTAATCTCCTGGGCTGGAGAGTTTTAGCTATGAGGAGCGATTGGATAGGCTGGGGTTATTTTCCCTGGAGCAGAGGAGATTGAGGGGGGAACATGATTGAGGTGTATAAAATTATGAGGGGTATAGATAGGGTAGACAGGAAGGAACTTTTCCCCTTGGTGGAGGGATCAATAACCGGGGGGCATAGGTTTAAAGTAAGGGGCAGGAGGTTTAGAGGGGATGTGAGGAAGAAATTTTTCACCCAGAGGGTGGTGGGAATCTGGAACTCACTGCCTGAAATGGTGGTAGAGACAGAAACCCTCATAACATTTAAGAAGTATTTGGATGTGCACTTGCGATGCCATGGCATACAAGGCTATTTCCAGCAATCCATTTGCTGGAAAATGGGATTAGAATAGTTAGGTACTTGTTTGACTGGCGGAGACTCGATGGGCCGAAGGGCCTTTTTCTGTGCTGTAGACCCCTATGACTCTATGACTCATAATACATTGGTAAGACAAGAACGCCAGACCTTTTGGACTTCCACTGAACCATCGTCATTGATCCCCAGAGTGTGTGAATTGTACTTTGAAAATCTCAGCTAGATTTTTGTTGCACACGTTTTCCGTGCAGAGGACATGTGTGTCTGTGGGGGGGGGCGGGGTGCATTAACAATTTCCCTGAGCTATGTCCTGTGCCCTACAGTTGCCATCTGGTGCCAGGACTGGTCAGGAGACTTTTTTTTGAACATCATTGGTGGACCCTTAAAGCTGACATTAGGCCCCTTGCATATGTTAATGACGAGCCTAATGCCTGCTTTAGGACCCCTTAGGCCATTTGGGCTGTCTTGAGTGGAGTCGGGCCTAGACAATCAGGCTTTCCTGTGCTGGGTGCGATCTAGCCACTCAAGCCACTTGTGTGGGACCGAAGGTCTGAGTAGGGGCCAGGAGGGAGCATGAGGGACCAGGAGGAGCTGAGGGTGGGGTAGGAGGGACCATGAGGGAGCAGGAGGGCTCTTAAGTTCTGTGGCTGGGCCATAATTGACCCTTCCATTAATCTTCCATCCTCTGCCGGCACTTAGCTGTGGGGCTGTCGAAATTGATTCCACAGAAATGTGAGTTGCCTCTAGAGGAACAATGGGCACTGACAGCCTGCCCAAAGTATTCAAAAAGAAACCTCAAAGGGAATTCCCTTTGTTCTGTTGCTCCAGCTGGTCAATGCCAGTCTCTATATTCTACACGAGGCTCCTCCCACTCTAATTACCTCTTCCTGCTCTCTCCCCCATATCCTTCTATACTCTTCTCCCTAACGTAGGCATCCAACTCCTCCTCAAATACATGAATACTCTCTGATTCAACCACACGATGTGGCAGCAAGATCAACATTCACATCACTTAGTGTAAAGGCATTTGTCCCAAAATCTTGATTTCATTATTAGTGACAATCTTATATTTATGCCCCTTGTCCTGGACTCAGTCTCAAATAGAAACAATTTCTGCACATCCACCCTATCAAACCCCTTCATCATTTTAAAGACCTCTTTGGGTCTTCTTAGTCTTCTCTTACCTAGAGAAAAAAAGCCCCAGCCTGCTCTGACCTTCACTGATATATCCTTGCAGCTCTGGTAACATTCTTACAAATTATTCCTGTACTTTCCCCACTGCTTTTTTTTTCTTTTGTAGTGTGGAGACCAGAATGTGAACAGTATGTTAAACCATGAACAGTATTTCATGTGTGGTCTAACCAAAGTCCTATATAAATTCACCATTACCTCCCTACTTTTGTATTCTATTCATCTTGCAATAAACTCCATCACTTTGCTTGCATTCTTTATGGCTTTATCAAATTGTGATTGATGCATTTGTATTCCCAGGTCTTTTTGCTGCACTATTCCATTGCGTATCTTACCTGCCAAGGAGTAGGTTGTCCCTTTATTGCTCCAATTCAAAATGAAACACAAGTCACACTTTGTTCAATTGAATTTCATTTGCAGTGCTTCAGTCCCCTCTGCAAACCTCTTTTTATTTTCCTGGAATTTGGTGCAAGCTTTACATGGTTAGCTATAACCCTCCGTTATATATTTGGCACTTTGCTGTATATCTTATATATCTGATTTATCTCAGAGCAATGTGGAGATGGCGCTAGTTCTAAATCTACTACAGGTTTATTTACAGCACTTTAAAAATAGCTCAGTAATCACAGTATTTCTATGCACATTGTCTCAGCCCAGATTCTGGAACCTACTGTCTGGTGTCAGCTACTTAAGCTCTCTCGCTTCACTCACAGGCTTAAGCAATTAAGTACAGTGAATATAGATCAGTGAACAAACCAACACAATCAAACACAGATCAATTAAACCACTGAACACTAAACCCTCAATTTAGGATCATCTGCAAATTTCCATACCATACCTCCAATTTCTAAGTCCAAATCATTTCTATATATAGTGAACAACAGTGACCTCAGCACTGATCCCTGCGGAATGCCACTTCTCACCATTGCCAATGTCCCAATGTATCAAAATTATTTCCAGCTGTTTCCCTGATTGCGTTGATGATTGAAACATTAACCAGGAAAATTGAACTTTAAAGACAAAAGCTGAGAAATTAGCTTTACTGTATTAGTGGAGGAATGTTGAATAGGCCATGTCATAAATTCCTCTGCTGTCTTAATACAGATCGCAAAAGAATAGCATAACCACATGTTAAACATAGTTACGTCAGTAACAATAAAGGGAAGCAATAACATTCGCATAGAAACTTATCTGGTCCTTTAGATGTCACAAAGCACTTTACAACCAGTGAATCACCTTTGAAGTCTAGTTGATGTCATTATGAAGACAAATCATTTGAGCTCAGCAAGATCCCTTAAGCAGAAAATGAAATGAATGACCAGATATTTTATTTCTAGTGATGAGCAGAATGCCCTATTTCTTTTGCATAGTGCCATGGAATTTGTTTTACATCTCTGAACCGGTAAACAGTGCTTCAGTTTAACATTTTCTCTGAAGGATGGCACCCTTGACAGTGCAGCATTTCCCCAGTAGCGCATTGAATCGTCGGCCCGGTGCTCAAGTCTCTGGAGCGGGAGAAAAATTCTGCCAAAGTAACACTTTACATCTGGAGCACTGCCTTCAATGGCCTAGAGCAGAGACCTCCAGCCAGTGAGTCAAATTTAAAATCCTTGTCCTCATCTGCAGCTGATAGAGGTTTATAAATTAATGGAGAGGGCTAGATTGTGTGCCTAAGGATACATTTTCTTAATTGGACAGGTTGGGGAGGCCCAGGGCACAAGGGTTTAAACAATGCAAGAGTGGGAATAATCTGGATGTTTGGTGTTTTATCTTTTCCCAGAAAGTAGCAAGGCAAGGTGGGGTGGGGTGGGGTGAGGTGGAGTGGGGTGGGGTGGGGTGGGGGGTGGGGTGGGGTGGGGTGGGGGGTGGGTTCATGGAGTGGAAGTGGGCAGGAATTGGGTGCGTAGAAAAAGTGTCTGCTCCTGATATTGCAGCCATTATGGTTGTTGGGTAGGCTTGATGGACCAGCTAGTTTTTCCCTACCGGTCATCTTCATTTGTCCATACGTCCCATGACCTAATCCTTCCCTAACTCAATAATCTGCTTCTGCCTTATGTTCTCTGCCCCTGGCCTCCTGTGCATTCTCCCTTTGCCTTTGGTGGTGACAGGACATGCAATATCTTAAACGGACTCTCTGACCAGCCCTTCCGAAAGAATATGCAAACCCCCTCCTCACCCTTGTAGCCTTTTTAAAAGCCCCCTCTTCAACCAAACATCCAGCCTCTCTCTCTCAATTTATTCACTAATCCTGGCTTTCCATTCATTCACCTTCTCTGTCACGCACCTTGGGATATTTCTTCATGTTTTTGGTGCTATAAAAATGCCATTCAGTAAAAGAAAGACTTGCATTTATATAGTGCTTTTACAACCTATGGCTGTAGAGCACTTTGAGACATCCCATGACTTACATAGGAACATAGGACTTAGGAGCAGGAGTAGGCCATTCAACCCTTCAAGCCTGCTCCCAATCAATAAGATTGCAGCTGACCTGGGTTGTGGTCTCAATTCCAATTTGCCGTCTGCCCGCATAATCCTCAGGATCTTATATGTTTCAATAAGATTACCTCTCCTTCTAAACTCCAGTGGGTAAAAGCCTAACCTGTTCAACCTTTCTTCATAAAATAAGCTCTTCATTCCAGGAATGAGTCAAGTGAACCTTTTCTGATAAAAGCAAAAAACTGTGGATGCTGGAAATCCAAATCAAAAACAAAAATACCTGGAAAAACTCAGCAGGTCTGGCAGCATCTGTGGAGAGAGAAACAGAGTTAAACATTTCGAGTCTGTATTCAGGACGGACTCGAAACGTTAACTCTGTTTCTCTCTCCACAGATGCTGTCAGACCTGCTGAGTTTTTCCAGCATTTTCTGTTTTTATTACTTTTCAACCTATCTTGGCATCCTCGGCAAATTTAGCTACCATACATTCGGTCCCTCGATCCAAATCATTGATGTAGATTGTAACTAGTTGAGACCTATGGTACTTTTGAAATATAGTTATTATTGTAGGAAACAGAGCAGCCAATTTTTAAAAAATTTACTCTTTCATGGGATGTGGGCATCGTTGGCAAGACCAGCATTTGTTGCCCATCCGTAATAGCCCTTGAACTGAGTAGCTTGCTAGGCCGCTTCAAAGGGCAGTTAAAGTTAGCCGCATTGCTATGGGTCTGGAATCACATGTAGGCCAGACCAGGTAAGGATGGCAGATTTCCCTCCCTAATGGACACTAGTGAACCAGATGGGTTTTTACAGTGATTGAAGATAGTTTCACGGTTACTGTTACTGAGACTAGCTTTCAATTCTAGTTTTTAAAAAAAACCAATTGGATTTAAATGCCACCAGATGCTGCCATGGTGGGATTTGAACCCTTGTCCCCAGAGCATTAGCCCAGGCCTCTGGATTACTAGTCCAGCAACATTATCACTATGACGCACTCACACCCAGAGGAAGATCCCACAAACAACAATGAGCTTAAACAAGCAGATTCATATGTTCTTGTCTTGAGTGATGTTGATTGAGGGATAAATTTTGGCCAGGACACCAGAGGTAACCTCCCCTGCTCTTCTTCCAAATGGTGACGGGATATTTTATGTCAGTCGAGCGATCGGACCTAGACTTGGTTGAATGCCTCGTCTGAAGGTAAAAATGGGGAGAAAATTGAAGGGGAAAGAGAGGAAATTCCTAGCCAAAATGAAAGGTTGTTCACACTCCCCTCAATTCAAAAGAAAATTAGGATACTGCAGCTATCAAACTGACCTTCAGCAAAAATAACATTTGAACTGAAGAAAAAGCCTTGATTGACTATGTGTAAGTAATTTACTTATAGTACAAATAAATCCTTGATTGCAAACCGTTTTTCTAAAAAAAAACAATCAATACCTATATCGCACTCGGTTATTACAGGTGCATTTTTAAAAGTATTTTCTCTTGATAATTGGGTCTGGCCTTATAGTGGGACTCAGCAGAAGGCTGATGAGAGAGAGAGAAAAAATACAGGTAGTTTCCATGGTTACACTGAAAGCAGGCAGCTTTCCTTTCAGTAAAATAAAGGACTTGTCGCTGTGTTATTTCAGGGCTTCTTATAAACTCAAAGAGTCACAGCTGTAATTTCAAATTATAGTCTTTATAAATGTGTGTGCCACAATTATTTTTAAAGACAAACACTAAAAATCCTTCAAACCAGCACTTCATAAGGTATTATTAACGCCACTCAATCCAACATATCATCCAAGATTATCTCAGCCCTGAAGCATCTAATAGGGGTGAGGGGCGATTGGGCATCCATCTTCATGCCTCTCCTCGCATCCCTTTCAGTAATCCATTTTCTCAACTCCAGACTAGACACTTCAAGCAAAAGCTTGGCCAGGCAACTTCATCACTACAGCAATCTGACCCAATGCTGGAGCACCCGCAGCCTATATTTGAAATTGTTTATCTGGGATTAAAAATGGCCCTTTTGGGCCTCCTGCATAACGGGGATAGAACTCAACTTTCCGCACGAGAGTAAAGCAGGTGATAGCAGCATGTTTTACATCTCTCTCCACTTTAACTTCCATTGACTTTGATGAAGGAGATGTATGGTGGGTGGTTGATTTGATATTACTCCTTTCACATGATCGCTCAAATATCTCTCCCTCTTTCGCTCTCTCATTTACACTTTTTTATCTTCATTTTCAAATCCCTCTATGGCCACCCCTCCCTATCTCTGTAATCTCCTCCAGCCCGACAACCTCTGTGATCTCTGTGCCAATCTAATTCAGGCCTCTTGAGCATCCCCGATTTTACTCACTCCACTATTGCTGGCCGTGCCTTCAGCTGCTTAGGCCTAAGCTCTGGAATTCCCTCCCTAAACCTCTCTGCCTCTCCACCTCTCTTACCTCCTTTAAACCTACCACTTTAGCCAAGCTTTGTGCCATCTGCTCCATATGTGGCTCGGTGTCTAGTTTTACTTTATAGCCCTCCAATGAAGTACCTTGGGATGTTTTATTAGGTTAAAGGTGCTATATGAATGTAAATGTTGTTGGTCTTTCTGTATCACACTCTTCCTCTCTTTCTCTTTTGTTCTCTCCTTCCCTTCATTCTAGCTCCTGTTGTGAACCTTCATTAATGTCACTTTCACAGTGAAGTTCAAACAAAATTTCACAAGTTGGGCATCTTTGGAAAGATGAAAGTGGCAGACAATGAATCAAACAGGAATCAGCATCATACTATGGTTTACATTAAAGGAGCCACAAAAATATAAGTTGTTGTTGGTGAGGTATTCACAATCTTAAAAAAAAATGTAATATTTAAAGACTATTTAATTCCATTACGCTTTGACAATATTATCAAACCTCCCCTGCCACTGCTCAAAAACGTCAGCCTGAATTTTTGTGCTCAAGTCTCTGGAGTGAGGCCTGAATCCTCAAACTTCTTATTCAGAGGTGACAGTTCTATCTATTGAGTTGCAACTGACCCCCCCGGTACAGCAAAGCACACAAAAGATCCCGAGGTACCTTTCATGCACCCTCCCCACTATCTAGTTTCCCTTCAGAAAGCTACAGCCAGCTCATTCCCCTACCCAAGTCATTAAGTTTTAATTAAGTTCCACCCCTCCATCATTTTCACATGGTCCATCACTGACACTTCCCTTCCCTTCCTTGACCTCTCTGTCTCAATTTCTGGTGATAGACTGTCCACCAATATTCATTACAAGCCTACCGGCTCCCACAGCTACCTCGACTACAGTTCCTCACACCCCGCTTCCTGTAAGGACTCCATCCCATTCTCTCAGTTCCTTCGCCTCCGTCACATCTGTTCTGATGATGCCACTTTCAAAAACAGTTCCTCTGACATGTCTTCCTTCTTCCTTAACCGAGGTTTTCCACCCACGGTGGTTGACAGGGCCCTCAACTGTGTCCGGCCCATCTCCCACGCATCCGCCCTCACACCTTCCTCTTCCTCCCAACCATGATAGGGTCCCCCTTGTCCTCACTTATCACCCCACCAGCCTCCGCATTCAAAGGATCATCCTCCACCATTTCCGCCAACTCCAGCATGATGCCACCACCAAACACAACTTCCCTTCATCCCCCGGCGGCATTTCGCAGGGATCGTTCCCTCTGGGACATCCTGGTCCACTCCTCCATCAACCCCTACACCTCAACCCCCTCCCACGGCACCTACCCATGCAACCGCAGAAGGTGCAACACCTGCCCCTTTACTTCCCCCCTCCTCACCGTCCAAGGGCCCAAACACTCCTTTCAAGTGAAGCAGCATTTCACTTGCACTTCCCTCAATTTAGTCTACTGCATTCGTTGCTCCCAAAGCGGTTTCCTCTACATTGGAGAGACCAAACGCAGACTGGGTGACTGCTTTGCGGAACACCTTCGGTCTGTCTGCAAGCACGACCCAGACCTCCCTGTCACTTGCCATTTCAACACTCCACCCTGCTCTCTTGCCCACATGTCTGTCCTTGGCCCGTTGCAATGTTCCAGTGAAGCTCAACGCAAACTGGAGGAACAGCACCTCATCTTCCGACTAAGCACTTTACAGCCTTCCGGACTGAATATTGATTTCAACAACTTTAGATTATGAACTCTCTCCTCCATCCCCACCCCATTTCCAATCCCCTTTTCCCAATAATTTATATATATTTTTCTTTTCCCACCTATTTCCATTATTTGGACCAACAGTAAACTAACTGAAAATACAAAGCCCCATGTGTACCAGGCCTGTGTTCTCAGCACCCTCCTTTCAAATTGTGAGGCATGGACAGCCTATGCAAACCAAGACAAGTGACTGAACAGCTTCCACCTCCGCTGCCTCAGATGAATATTGAGCATCTCCTGGCAAGACAGTGTGCCGGGTATGGGAGTACATCAAGATGCAGGGATCCCTGGCATGCTTGCCTTCGTGAGTCAGTGACTGGGTCACGTGAGCCGAATGGATGATGATGGCCACATCCCCAAAGACATGCTCTACGGCGAGCTTGCTATCTGCCTGAGACCAATGGGTCACCCACATCCATGATACAAGGACGTCTGTAAGCCAGACCTCAAGTTGACTGGGATCAGAATCGATGCATAGGAAGTCTTCACTGCTGACTGGACTGCCTGGAGACAAGGGCCAAATTTTCAGGTCTCCAGATCGTTGAGATGAGACGTACGACTGAAAATGCTCGTCAGGACCCTGTGGAAGTCCTGATGCTTGGACGTATGTAGGAATTGCCTAGGAAGTTTAAATTTCTGGTGGATAATTCCCCTTCTCCCCGGGGCCCTAAGTTAGAGTCAGAGCCTTTGGACAGTTCTGCAAATAGTTACCCAAGAACTGTTCGACAGAAAAATCCCTTTTTTAGCACCTGGTAACTCCAAAGCTGACCCCCCAATCATCCTGACTCCCCCAACAACTCCCCGACCATCTGACTATGCCCCCACCCACCCCCCAGGCCGACTACCCCCTGATCTGACCCAACTACCCCATCAACCACTGACTAACCCCCTGACCCAACCGCCCACCAACCCGACTATCACCTCTGACCACCTGACTACCCATCCCTCCCGACCCGACAACTCTCCCAACCAGACCTGGCTAACCCCACCGAACCAAACTTCCATAGCCCAACTATCCACTCAACCACCTAGCCAGCTCCCCTTCTGCCCACCTCACCCATTTACCCACTTACCCACCCTCCCAACAATCCCACCTCATTCACTCACTCGCCCATTCACTTATCCACTCCCTAGCATTCAAAGGCTGGGCCTTTAAACTTACCATACAGCAAGCAGGTACCCTAAAAATGGGGGTGTCCTTTCTTCTCACGGCTTTACTTGACTCCGATGGTGTTCCCCAAGAGACGGTGCGCTGTGCATTTCTTTGACAGCTGGGATTGGAAGACCATGGAAAAATGTGCAGCAGCTCGAGTTGGGGGGTATTTTCGAGCACAGTGGCAACCTGCTGATCATTACTGTTGCTTGGAAGATCTGGGCCAAGCAGTCAGGAAGGACTTGGGGGAAAAAAAGCAGATGACAAAAGAAAGGACCAGATGGCAGAAAAGAGAGCCTGCTGGAAGGGAAAAAAAAAAACCATCAGTCAACCTCAGGCCAACGCCATTCATCTGTGAAGGGACTGCCACTCATGAGTTGGCCACTACAACCACAAAAGACCACGTTCAAGCCAGAAGTGATGTACACCCCGGGCACAGTCCATTGTCTCCCAAGGTGGACTGGTGCCATCTCTGTCATAAGAAATGGATGTATCTTCTGTGTTGCTCCTCTTCACCAGCCTTCTCCGTGCCTTACTGTCTTGAGCCTTCATCATTCCAGCCTCGATGGGAAGAGCAGATTGGAGGGGTGCAACAAGGTAAGCATACCAAGATCTCGGTAGTCACCAGCGATGCATTGAGCATCGCCACTGGTCGGGACATCTGGCCCATCATCAAACAAAATTTGTCATCGGCCCGAATAAAGAAATATTAGCACCTGAAATATAGGTTTCAAAGTGCACCTTAAGGGAGGAGAGAGGCAGAAAGGCTCAAGGAGGCAACTCCAGAGCCTCGGGCCCAGGCAGCTGAAGACACGGCTGCCGATGGTGGAGCGAGGGAAGAGGCTGGAATCCAAGCAGCGCAGCGAGGTTTGCAGGGCTGGTGATGGCCACAGGAATCTGAGAGGGTGAGGCCACAGAACGATTTGAAAGCACGGGTGAGACTTTTTAAAACCAAGGCATTGTTGGATTTGGAGTCACGGATGGTCACAGAGCACAGGTGGTGGGGTAGGGGGGAATCAATGGATGAACAGGACTTAGTATGAGTTAAGATATAGGAAGCTATATTAAATGAGTTAAAGTTTACGGAGGGTGGAAGGTGAGAGGCTGAACAGGGCAGGGTTCGAATAGTCAAGCCTGGAGATGACTAGGATATGACTGGTATGTTCTATTGACCCCCAACAACCACCGTTGATCCACTTCAACAACCCCAACAATATAGTGCATTTAACATGGGAAAAAGTACTAAGGTGCTTGACAGGAGTGTAATTAAACAAAATTTAACAGTTCTGATTAAGGGAGCGACTTTCTGATTTTGTGGTGGTAGCTATGGAGATCAACTTCTAATAAATGAGGCACACTGCTTACAATTTCCCCAACAATGGCTTAGTTCTAATTTAAGATGATTTCCCCTTGTTCTGGACTCTCCCACTAGAGGAAATAGTTTCTCTCTCTATCTGCCCTGTCAAATCCTTTAATCATCTTAAACATCTCAAATTACATCACCCCTTCAATCAACACTCAATAAATGTGAAATTTGGATGTTGAGCTACCCCTTCTATAAGGAACAATACAAAGCAGAGCAGTTTCACAGTAAACCACTCTTCTGATATTCAGAGATTAGAAAGCTGTGGGAGGGACTTGTCCTAATAAAGCATGTGACATGTTGAAATGCTCTTCGTGACCTCTCTTTATCGTAAGATATAAATATTGAACCAAATGGATGATGTAAAGATCATTTGCCATTGAGCCAAAGGCGCATTTAGTGACTTTGAAGTTGAGGAGTGATGAGTTCACAGAATTACTAGCTTATGTGCATACCCTCCAGCCAAGGATAAATAGGAGGAATAAAACTCAAAGACCATCAAGACAAACTGGGAGAAATACTAATCAAGAGGATACTATTTGTGAAATGCAATTCAGTGTTTGTATTTTATATGCATGGGAGGGTTCAGGGAAGATTTTATAGAGGTGATCAAAACTATGTAGTGTTTCAATAGATTTAATAAGGGCAGATTGTTTCCACTGACAGGAGTGTTGGTAACCAGAGGATGCAGATTTAAGGCAATTGGCAAAAGATTTGAGGAGAATTTGTTTTTATGTAGTGAGTTGTCGTGATCTGGAATGCGCCGGGTAATAGGGTGGTGGAAGCAGATTCAAAGGTAACTTTCAAAATGGGACTAGATAGGTACTTGAAAAGGGGGAAAAATGTAGGATTATGGAAAAGAATAGGGAAGAGAGGCTAATTAGATAGATTTTTCAAAGACCCAACACAGGCATAATGGGCTGAATGTGCTGTACAATTTTATAATAGTTTATATCTTCAATATAACCTTCATCCACATTGTAAAGGTCCCAGAAGTGAAGTACATTTCGGCATAGTGAAGGTTTAATTTCTATTTTCTTATTAATGGAGACAACAACAGAAGTAAAACATGCTTTTTGAAACTTTGGGGATAATGGGTGGGTTGAGGTGGGGGTTATATCCCTCTCTTACCAGTAATATTCCCCCCACCCTCAGTCCCCACGCCCTCACAATCCCTATTGCTGTCCTTTTAATGCCAGTTTCTCCTGCTGTCTTGGAGGTGTAGAGTCTCACTGGAATGGAACCAGAAGACCAAGAAATGACTAAAGTAGTCGACAGGGAACAATGCCTATGGATGTTATTTATATGGACCTCCAGAAGGCATTTGATAAAATTTTTCACTGAGACCATCAGCTAAAGTTGGAGCCCATGGAATTGACGTCAAAATATTGGTTACAAAATTGGTTGAGTGAAAAATGACAGTGCAGGGATAATGGCAGCACTTTAATTGGCCCATTGTGACTCGTGGTGTCCTGCGAGGATTTGTGTTGAAGCCTCAGCTATTTGCTATATTTGTCACTGATGTGGGTGATGGAATAGAAAGCCACATATTCACGTTTACTGATGACACAAAGGCATGTGTCATCCTAAGCAGTGTAGATGGGAGCACACAATTACAAAAAGATATTGATAGATTCAGTGAGCGGCCAAAACCGTGAAAATTGATTTTAATGTAGGCAAAATGTGAGGTCATCCACTTTTAATCTGAAAAAAGAATAGAACAGAGTGCTTTCAAAATCATGAAAAGCTAGAAACAGTGGAGCTCCAAAGACACTTGGGGGTCCATGTGCATAGGTCACTAAATTACCATGAAAATAATCAAAAAGGCATTATATATAGAGGACAAGAATACAAGCAGGTTGAAGCCATGCTTCAGCTATACCAAGTGCTGGTTAGACCTGGAGTACTGTGCTGTGAGCACTACTGGGCACCCCGCTTTGGGAAGGATATATTGACCTTGGAGGGAATGCAGCACAGGCTAACCAAGCACAAAGGAAGATGGTTGTGGTTGTTGGAGGTCGGCCATCTCAGTCCCAGGACATAATTGCAGGAGTTCCTCAGGGTAGTGTCCTTGGCCCAACCATCTTCAGCTGTTTCATCAATGACCATCTCTCCATCATAAGGTCAGCGGTGGGGATGTTCACTGATGATTGCACAATGTTCAGTACCAATCGCGACTTCTCAGAGACTGAAGTAGTCCGTGCCCATATGCAGCAAAAACTGGACAACATTCAGGCTTGGGCTGACAAGCAGCAAGTAACATTTGCTCCACACAGTGCTAGGCAATAACTATCTCCAACAAGAGAGAATCCAACCATCTCCCCTTGACGTTTAATGGCACTACCATGCTGAATCCCTCACTATCAACATCCTGGGGGTTACCATTGATCAGAGACTGAACTAGACCATCCATATAAATACTGTGACTACACGAGCAGGTCGGAGGCTGGATATCCTGCGGCGAATAACTCACCTCCTGACTCCCCAAAGCCTGTCCACCATCTACAAGGCACAAGTCAGGAGTGTGATGGAGTACTCCCCACTTGCCTGGATGAGTGCAGCTCCAAAAACAATCAAGAAGCTTGACACCATCCAGGACAAAGCAACTGCTTGATTGGCACCCCATCGACCACCTTCAACATTCACTCTCGCCTCCACCAATGCACAGTGGCAGCAGTGTGTGCCATCTACATGGTGCACTGCAGAAACTCACCAAGGCTCCTTAGACAGCACCTTTCAAACCCACAACCACTCCCATCTAGAAGGACAGGGGCAGCAGATGCATGGGAACACCACCGCCTGCAAGTTCCCTCCCAAGTCACACACCATCCTGACTTAAGGAACTATATCATCGTTCCTTCACTGTCACTGGGTTAAAATCCTGGAACTCCCTTGCTAACAGCACTGTGGGTGTACCTACACCACATGGACTGCAGGGGTTCAAGAAGGCAGCTCACCACCACCTTTTCAAGGGCAGTTATGGATGGGAATTAGCCCAGGGATGGCCTAGCCAGTGACACCCACATCCCATGAAAGAATAAAGAAAATGATAGCTGGACTTCAAGGATTCAACCCCAAGGAGAGATTACACAACCTGGGGCTTTATTCCCTCACAATTAGAAGGTTAGGAGGTAATTTTATTGAAAATTCTAAGATATAACTGAGCACACTCCCTGTGGTCAGTTACTGATTATCCCTATGATCAGTTACTGACCCTCTATCCTCAGCTACTGATACCCCTTATGGTCAATTACTGATAATCCCCATGGTCAGTTACTAAAACTCCCCCAGGTCAGTTACAGAAACCCTCTATGCTCAGCTACTGATACCCCCTATGGTCAATCACTGATAATCCCCATGGTCAGTTACTGAAACTCCCTAGGGTCAGTTACAGGAACTTCCTAGGTTCAGTTACTGAAACTCTCTATGGTGAGTTATTAATACCCCTTATGGTCAGTTATAGATTTTCCCCCATGGTCAGTTACTGATTTTCCCTATGGTCAGTTACTGATACCCCTTATGGTCAGTTACAGATTTTCCCCTATGGTCAGTTACTGATACCCAGTTTGTTCAGTTACTGATACCCACTATGGTAAGTTACTCATGCCCCCTACGGTCAATTACTGATACCTCCTGTGGTCTGTTACTCCTGCCCTCTATGGTCAGTTACTGATTTTCCCCAAGGGTCAGTTATTGATCTACATTTTGGTAAAAAGTCTGACGTTGATCCCTCTGCACATGAGCCTATTGCTTTCAGAGGCACAATGGGCAACAACAGCTCAGCCAATGCAATCAATCACGCCTGAGGTCCAATTTAGCATGAGCCTCAGGCCTCCCAGTTGGAGTGTACTGTCTCAGTACCATCGGTTTTGCAGCCTGTTGAAGATAATCTTTTTATAGCTCAGCCTTGTTATGAGCTCACTTGGTCGTGGATCTCATTTCCTAGTCAGAAGTTTGTGGGTTCAGCTGCCCTCCAGAGACTTGAGCGGCACATCTACGCTGGCACTTCCGAATTGATGTAAAGGGCATGCGACACACTCAGTGGATAAGACATTCAACTGAGTCTTTGTCTGCCCTCTCAAGTGGGCATATAAGACATAAAGAAGAGAAGGTGGCTCTTCCTGGTGTCCTGCCCAATATCTTTCTTTGAAGCAATGCCACAACAACAGATGACCTGGTCACAGTTTAAAAATAAGAGGTCGCTCATTTAAGATTGAGATGAGGAGAATTTTTTTCTCTCAGGGGGCTGAGGATCTTTGGAACTCTCTTCCTCAAAGGGCTGCGGAAGCAGGATCTTTAAATATTTTTAAGGCAGAGCTAGATAGATTCTTATTTAACAAAGGGGTAAAAGGATATTGGGGGTAGGCGGGAGGTTACAATCAGATCAGCCCTGATCTTATTGAATGGCAGAGCAGGCTTGAAGGGCCGATTGGCCTACTCCTGCTTCTAGTTCGTATGATCGTATGGTCATTATCACATTGGCGTATTCATGGCATCCTTACTGTATGTAAATTAGCTGCTGCACTTTCTACATACCAGAGTAATTACAATCCAGAAGTATTTCACTGGCAGTGAAGAGCATTAAGCCAGCTCAAAGTGATGCAAGCTGCCATATAAATGCAAGTTCTTTCTTCGGTTTATTGTTCAGGCTTTGCTGAGTTTGAGAACACTTTCCAGGGGGATGTTACAGATGACCTTTGTGCTTTAATGTTGGATTAAGTGCTTCACTCGTCTGAACATCCTCCACCTACTTGTGCATTGTCCTCAAAGTGGCACCTCAGCACAGAATTTGTCACTGTGGTCGACACATACAGAGAGCAGGAATAAGAGATCACCCATCTACACCTCTCATGTTCCAACGTGCTGTGTATGAAGGAAGTTTTGATGATCACTAAGGTGCAATGTTATATAGTAGTGATCTGCCTAAGGGCTCTCTGCTCATTTCTCCATGTCTAGCGGACTTGCACCTTTCTCTTCCAATGCTCATTAGGACCTCCTATTTTCAATTTCAATTGACGATAGAATAGAATCATTGAACGGTAGCATGATTAACAGAAGGAGGCTGTTCGGCCTGTTGTGTCCTGGTTTTCCTTAATTGTCCCGTATTTGCCCAAATGACTATTAATTTTGACCCAAATTATTATTTCTAAAAGGTTCTCCACCACTGAGGTGAAACTGGCTGGTATGTAGTTGCTGGACTTATCTTTACACCCTTTTCTCAACAAGGGTGTAACATTTGCAATTCTGCAGCCCTATAGCACCACCCATGAGTCTAAGAAAGATTTAAAAATTTATGGAGAATACCTCTGCAATTTCCACTCTCACATCCTTCAGCCTCCTTGGATGCATCTCATTCAGTCCTGGTGCTTTACTAACTTTAAGCACAGACAGCCTAACCAATATCCCCTTCTTACCATTTTCGAATGTATCAATTGTCTGAATTACCTCCTCTTTCACCTTGACCTGGGCAGCATTCAGCAGTGGTAATGTTACTGGGGTGTCAATCCAGAAACCCAGGCTAATGCCCTGGGCACATGGTTTCAAATCCCACCTCGGCAGCTAGTGGAATTTAAACTCAATTAATAATCTGGAATTGTGAGGAGGACACAGAGAAGCTGCAAAATGATACGGACAGGTTAAGCGAGTTGGCAACAAAACGGCAGTTGAAGTATAATGTGGATAAGTGTGAACTTATTCACTTTGATCATAAGTATAGAAAAGCAGAACATTTTTTTGAAAGGTGTGAAACTTGTAAATGTTGAAACTTTAGGAAGAATGCAAAGTCATTAGGGTGCAGAAATGACTTATAAGAATGGTTCTGGGGTACTTCAGTCACATAAAAAGATTGGAGAAGCTGGGACTGTTCTCTTCGGAAAAGAAAAGATCGATAGAGGTGTTCAAAATCGTGAGGGGTTTAGACAGAGTAGATCAGGAGAAACTGTTCCCATTGGTGGAAGGATCAAGAACCAGAGGGCACAGGTTTAAGGTAATTGGCAAAAGAAATAACGGCGACGTGAGGAGGAGCGTTTTTTGTTTAGTTGGGAGTGTTAGGATCCAGGATGTACAGCCTGAGAGAGTGTGGTGGGGTCAGGGTCAGTTGAGGCTTTCAAAACTGAATTGAAAGTTATTTGAAAAAGTAAAAATTTGCAGCACAAAGGGGAAATGTCAGGGGAGTGGCACTGGGTGTATTGCTCCTGCAGAGAGCTAGCACAGGCAAAATGGGCTGCATGGCCTTCTTCTGTGCTGTAACCATTCTATAATTCTATAATTCTAGGGGCGAGAGAAAAGAATGCATGAGCTGGTTTTCCATTGCCCTCCTGAGCTGGATTTTATGCTGGGGACAGGTCCCTGCATCCCAGCGTAAATGTCGGGGGTGAGCCCCTCCCTGCTTGTCCGGAACAAAACCATGCATCTGCCATCTCAACTTCAAGTGCTAGGCCCGGACTCTAATATTAAAGCGTTCCCGCTTCAGACACTGTAATACCTGGCTCCTCCCCTTAATCCAAAGGATAACTCAGATTGAAATCATGCAAAGAAATGTTTCCTGTGCTGTCTTATTGAAATTCTTTCATTTTAATTACTGGATCAATTTCCAAGCAAAAAAAAAAGGACTTTGAAATACCAGGGATTGACAGTGCCTCGTCCTCAACCCTAAGATCAGACCAATGCAAGAGAAATGTTCACATATATTCTCTTAAAAATTTGTGGGCCTAATAGAAACAATTTTCACCAAGTTTTATTTTCACTTCTCATCATTATGGATGTTGATGGAATTATCCCAGTTTAAGTAATTTGGATAATTGGATGGCATCAGACATGAACAAATACAAGTGTCACTGCTCCTCTCCACCCCACCCTGGAAGGAAGGTAGCAGTAATTTATGGGAAGTGGTCTGTTGAAACTCGGGCTAAGAGCCTGGGGGCGGAATTCTCCCATTCCTGGCTAAATCCCCTGGTGGGGGTGGGAAGGGGAGTGTGCTTAAAGGAAACCCAAGTTCTCTTCCCGAAGGATCCTCCATCTGTAAGCAGCCAATGTCCCTCGAGGTTCTAGCCCTTCACCATCATCACCAAAAATTCGCTGGTTCTTCCATTGGCCATGGCTCATAACCCAGGACACGGGACCCTTTCAGGGCCTGGGATGACTTGGGCAGGAATGACTACCCACTGAGGTCTCAAATGATCCTGCTACCCTATACAAGGTTATGTATTGGAATTAGGATTTATGTTGTGCGTCTGATTATAGATCAAGCTCACGCACAAAATTTGAAAATAGCAACTCCACAAAATTGTGAATAACAGACCAAGTACTTCAAACATGATGGATTAAAAGCTTCCCCTCCTCCCCACCAAACAATCCGCCTGCTCTTATCAGCAAACTATCTGCTACAACATATGTTCCTGACTGCTGCATAGCATTAACTTTGATGGGGGATTACAACTAACAGACTGTTCAAGAGCATTAACATCCCTGCAAAATGCAAAGGTCATGTTAGGCTATGTTTGGATAAGTCTGGATATGAAAGAAAGATAATCTTTAGTCAGTCACCGTGAACCTTTCTGATAGCTAAACAACCTGTTTCCTATAATCATGTGTTGGAATATTTTCTTGCAAATATTCCTTTTTATTGTGTTGAAACGAGCAATTTTAAAACATCCATTTGCACAGATACACCAGCTCACGTATACAAATAATTTAGGATAAATGCACTTAAATATTTGAAATTCCCATACCAATTGAAATGTCTTAATCTGCCTCAGCAGCGTGGGGTCCAAGAAACATCTTGCTCACGTAGACGACCTGGGCAAACCAGTTCTTGATCTATTATCTTGCTAAGTGCAAGAGTAAACAAAACATCTGCAATGCAATCACATTTATGTTTGATGAGTAGCCATCCAGAGTGATAATTATTTACCATTAAAAATAAACTTGACTGATTGAGCATCAACATATATGAGTTGGGTGTCATTCAAGTGCCAGATATTCCTAATATATAGTGAAATTGATATAAGGTCTTTTCCTGTAGGACCATCCTTTGAAGTATGTTCCCAGCCCTTATCTTAAAATTCTCATCCTCGTGCTCAAATCCCTCCGTAGCCTTGCCCCTTCTCCTCAAGCTCTCTGGGTGTTTATCCAAATCTCGCCTCTCACACATGCCCAATTTCCTTCAGCCTTCATGCCTTTAGCTGCCTGAACCCTGAACTGTAAAACTCCCTTCTTAAGCCTCTCGGCCTTTCCACCTCTCGCCTCCTTTGGAGAGAGTTTGGAGAGATTGTGGCAGCCTTCTGTTTTGTTAAGACAATGGTTTGTGCTGTGGTGGTCGACTCTGTGTTAAGCACCATCTGGTGTGCGTCTGGAGCCCCACTCTGGCACGGCAGTCTCTGCCGCATTTACTGCAAAGGAAGACAGTGGGCCGAGAAGGTGCACAGTTCGCTGGCCCCTGCTTCCTCTGGGCCCTCTTCTCGGTCAGCTGAGCTTTTCATTTCTGTTCGCCTCGTCCAATGCCCTTCCAGTCAGTCTCCAGGAGTCAGTGACTGTCTCGCAATCATCAGTGTCAATATCAGTCTTCTTATCCCGCTTGTAGCAGAGGAATGGATGCACAGGAGGCCGTGACCCTGTGGCCACTTCACCATACAGAGGTCTTTGGGTATATGGCCATCATTCACCCAATAAACGTGGCTGAGCCAGCAGAGACATCATTGACTTAGTCAAGAGTCTATAGCATTCTCCAGGACCTCTGATTTGCTGGCCTTGTCCTGCCAAGAGATGCTGAGGTGTAATGATTCGATGGACCAGACAGGTTTCAACAAGAATCAGATAAACTTTATTACAGAGAGCTTTTCAGACGCCATATGCTCGAACAGGATTCTCATCAGGAAGCCCTACCCCTCAGATTGCCCTGCTTAGGGCTCATTGGTCAGATCCTCCAAGAACATCATGGGACCCCTGATAGACAGCAGGGGAGGCTATACCTTCAGTTACTACACAACGATACATCAGAGACAGTGAAGGTGAAAACTGTTCAGGCTTTTCTCTTGCCTAGTATATGTTGTTCAGGTCTCACCAATATAGAAGGAACCGTTAAAGATACATGCCTGCTAGCCTCATCGTTTGGCGTTCTCAGTCAGGTTGCTGTTGTTCCACACTCTCTTACTCAGCCTGGACAAAACAGCTGCAGCTTTTACGAAGCACCTTTGATTTCAGCATCAACGGACAGATTGATTGTGGAGCCTAGTTATGTGAAACTATTAACAACCTCCAGCAGCACATTGTCAATGCTGATGGATAGGGGTATGGCAACATCCTGGACCATGACATTTATCTTCCTGATGCCAATGGTCAAACCAAACACTTTACAGGCATGAAAGAGCCTATCCATTCGCTGCTGCAGATGTTCCTCAGTGTGGAATGTTAGGGCGGCTTCATCAGTGCAGAGTAGCTCTCTGATAAGAACTTGGCATGCCTTTGTCTTGTATCTCTTGCGAACACAGCTAAACACCTTTCCGTCAGTTTTGGTATGGAGCTTAGCAAACTATTGACCCGCTTGCCATGGACAAAGCTCCAGGTGCTGATGCTATACCGCTATACCGCCTGAACCCATCAAGTGTGGGAAACTGGCACTCCTGCAGCGCCTGCAAAAAACTTCCTTATCCCTGCTGGAGGGAGTGCTCCAGGGTATATGTGATGCAAAGATTGTGACCCTAAGAATAAGGGTGACTGCAGCGGTTACAGCAACTATCAAGGCCTCTCCCTGCTGAGCATTGTGGAAAAAGTATTTGTCCATGTTGCATCTACTCCAAATCCCAGTGTGGTTTCAGGACCAGAAGATACACAATTGATATGATCTTCTCAGTCCGGCAGCTGCAAGAAAAATGCTGTGAACAAAGGAGACCACTCTTTATTACCTTCTTCGATCTCACCAACGCACTCAAACCATGTGCACAGAGGTGATCTATTTAAGCTATTGGAGAAAATTGGCTGCCCGCTGAATATGCTCAATGTGATCTCCTCTTTCCAAACCCACATAAGGTCAGCACTGACAGGGAAACACTGGAAAGCTTTGAAATCCTCAGTGGGGTCAAACAGGGTTGTGGTCTGGCGTCAAACACTCTTTGCCATATGCTTCTGTTTAGTGTTGTCATGTCCCTTTTTGAGCAAGCTCTGCCCTTATATCTCCTTCCATGGTTTAGAGCCAAATTTTGTTTGATCATTCTTCTGTGAAGTGCGTTGGGACATTTTATTATGTTTAAGATGATATGTAAATACAAAAATCACATTATCTAGTGCACTGTCAACGCCCACGATGCTCTCTACTGCATTTTGTCTCATTACGTCAGTTAGATCACCCCTCTATCTTCTATAGCAAAGGCAATGCAAGTCTAATCTACACAACTTGTCCTCATCATTTAACCCTTGAAGTCCTGCAGTTTGATGTGTAACTCCTGGAGATGCCAGAGCAATCTGGGAGGTTTGGCAACTCCCATCTTTTTGAGGGTATTCTCAATATCTACATCCATTGCTCCAGATGATTACATGGTAACATTTTTTCCTTTATTCTTTCATGGGATGTGGGTGTTGCTGGCAAGGCCAGCATTTGTTGCCCATCTTTATTGCCCTTGAACTGAATGGCTTGCTGGGCCACTTTAGAGCGCACTTAAGTGGGTCCAGAGTCACATGTAGGCCAAACCAGGTAAGGACAGATTTCCTTCCCTAAAGGGCATTAGCGAATCAGATGGGTTTTTACAACAATGGATGATAGTTGTCATGGTTACCACACTGAGACTAGCTTTCAATTCTAGATTTATTAATTGAATTTAAATTCCACCAGCTGCCATGATGAGATTTGAACCCATATCACCATATTAACCGGCATATTGACTGGACAAATCAAATTGGCAGGGGTAACATGGAAAGCAAATTTGTAGGGTGCATCAGGGATTGTTTCTTAGAGCAATACATTGCAGAACCTACCCTGGAACAGGCTATTTTAGATCCAGTAATGTGTAATGAGGTGGGATTAATAAGAGATATTGTAGTTAAGGATCCTCTAGGGGGTAATGATCACAACATGGTAGAATTTCAAATTCAGTTTGAGGGCGAGCAACTCAGGTCTCAAACCAATGTCCTCAGCTTAAATAAGGGCAATTACAGAGGTATGAAGAAAGAGTTGTCTAAAGCGAGCTGGGAAAATAGACTAAGGGGAAGGTCAGTGGATGAGCAGTGGCAGACATTATAGCAGATATTTCATAACGCTCAGCAAAACTTTATCCCGGTCAAAAAGAAGGACTCGATGAGAAGGATGAACCACCCATGGTTAACAAAGGTGGTCAAGGAGAGTATCCAATCAAAAACTAAGGCACACAAAGTGGTGAAACCTAGTGGTGGGTCAGGGGATTGGGAATTTTTTTAGGAACCAGCAACGGATGACTAAAAATCTAGTAAAGAGGGAGAAAATTGATTATGAAAGTAAATTGGCAAGAAATATAAAAACAAACAGCAAGAGCTTCTATGGGTATATAATAAGAAAGAGAGTGGCTATAGTGAGCGTGGGACCCTTGGAGGATGTGACTGGAGAATTGATAACGGGGAACAGGGAAATGACAGATAATTTAAATCAATATTTTGCATCAGGCTTCACGATGAAGGAAGCTATAAACATCTCAAAGATATCAGATAAGCAAGGAGCTAATGGGAGGAAAGATCTTGTAACTGTCTCTACCACAAGGAACAAAATATTTGACAACCTAATGGAACTAAAGGCAGACAAGTCACCAGGACCTGATGGCCTGCATCCAAGGGTTTTAAAGGAAGTGGTTGCAGAGATAGTGGAGGCATTGGTCGAAATATCCCAGAATTCACTGGATTCTGGGAGGGTCCCAGTGGATGGGAAAACCGCGAATGTGATGCCCCTGTTCAAGAAGGGAGGAAGACAAAAAGCAGGAAACTATTGGCCAGTCAGTCTAACATCTGTCATTGGGAAAATGCTAGAGTCCATTATTAAGGAAGAAATAGCAGGACAGTTAGAAAAGTTTAAAGCAATCAAATAGAGTCAACATGGTTTTGTGAAAGGGAAATCACGTTTCACAAATTTGCTAAAGTTCTTTGAGGATATAACTAGCAGAGTTGATAAAGGGGAACTGGTAGATGTAGTGTATTTGGATTTCCAGAAGGCATTCGATAAGGTGCCACATAAAACGTTATTGCACAAGATAGGAGCTCACGGTACTGGCGGTAATGTACTAGCATGGATTGAGGATTGGTTAACACACAGGAGACAAAGAGTCGGGATTAATGGGTCTTTTTTCAGGTTGGAAAGATGTAACTAGTGGAGTGCCACAACGATCAGTCCTAGGGCCGCAATTGGTTAGGCCTTTGCTCATTAGAGTTTAGAAGAATGAGGGGTGATCTTATTGAAACGTACAAGATTCTGAGGAGACTTGACAGGGTTGATGTTGAGAAGATGTTTCCACTAGTGGGGAAGTCTCGAACCAGGGGACATTGTTACAGAATAAAGGGACACTCATTTAAAACTGAGATGTGAAGGAATTTCTTCTCTCAGAGGGTAGAATGTCTGGAATTCTCTACCTCAGAGAGTTGTGGAAGCTAGATCACTGAGAGTATTTAAAGAGGAGTTTTGAAATATCGGGGAGTTGAGGGCTATGAGGAGCTGGCACGAAAGAGGATTGAAGCCTGGGGCAGATCAGCCATGATCTTATTGAATGGGGGGGGTAGGCTTGAGGGGCTGAATGACCTACTCCTGCTCCTATTTCTTATGTTCTTATGTTCACCAGAGCATTCACCTGGGCCTTTGGATTGCTACTCCAGTGACATTACCACTACACCACCATCTGCCCCTAACTATAGCAAAACGCAAACAAAAGGCCCTTTGGCCCAGCTGATCTATGCTTGCATTTATGCTCCACACTGGTGAGCAATAATATTCCACACCAGTGGTCCCACTTATAATGCGTTCCCCTACAAACACATGGATGAAGAAGACATTGCTGAAATACGCCATTTTTACCAGGAGCTGAATCAATTACAACCATCTCAAACTTCAAAATGCAAACATGTCAAAGAAAAGTCAATCATCACTGTCCACGGAAACATGTGGTCAAAGAGATCCTGAGGATAACGTGATGAGATTCAGGCTGATGAGAAAGAGAAGCCAGTGAAGACAGTTCAATGGAAAAGAGACCAGTTCTAATCCAATGTATTTGAACTTGCTGGGGATAGAAGACCTTTTTCATATATCAGGGTGGTTCCATTGGTATCTCTGTAAGCACACTGGACTTTTTTGTCAGCTCATGTTCAACTTCAACACATCAGGCCAACATTGCAAGGCAGAGGAAGTGTTGCATTGCAATTACACATTTATATACAATAGTGGGACTTGGCCATCGAGCCAATGCTCTTCAATTTAGTCATCTCCTGGCTGCAATGCAGTTAGAAATAAATAAACAACCTGCATTTATATAGCACCTTTCATGTCCTCAGGGTGCCCAGAACACTTTGCGGCCAATTAAGTACCTTTGAAGTGTAGTCACTGTGGGAGAAAGAATATAAGAACATAAGAAGTAGGCGTAGGAGTTGGCCTCCTGGTCCCCTGTGCCTGCTCCACCATTCAATAAGATCACAGCTCAATTCCACCTTCCTGTTCTATCCTCATATTCCTCAATTCCCTTTGTATCCAAAAATCTATCAATCTTTCTCGCAACATGCCCAATAAATGAACATCCATAGCTCTCTAAGGTAGAGAAATCCAAAGATTCACAAACCTCTGGGTGGATTAAAAAAAATCTCCTCATCTCAGTCCTAAATGGGGCCTCCTATTCTGAGATTATGATCCCTAGTTCTAGATTTTCAAGCCAGGGGTAACAGCCTCTCAGCATCTACCCAGTCAAGCCTTTTCAGAATCTTATGTTTCAATGAGAGCATATCTCTCATTCTTCTAAATTCCATGGAATTTAGGCCCATTCTACTCGATCTCTTCTCATAGGACAACTCTCTCATCTTACTAATCAATCTAGTGAACATTCGTTGTGCTCCCTCCAAGGCAAGTATATCCTTCCTTAGCTACAGAGTGCAAAACTGTACACAATACTCCAATGTGTGGTCTCTCCAAAGTCCCGTACAATTGTAGTAAGATTTCCTTACTCTTGTGTTTTAGTCCCTTTGCAATGATGGCCAACGTATCACTTGCCTTCCTAATTGCTTGCTATATCTTTCTGGTTTTCATGTACAAGGACTGTCCAATTCCTCTGAACACCAACATTCAATAGTTTCTCATGATTTAAAATATATTCAGTGTTTCTATTCTTACTACCAAGTGAACAACCTCAAACTTTCCTACATATACCCCACTGCCACCTTGGTGCCCACTCACTTAGCCTGTCTATATCCCCTTGAAGACTCTTTATGTCCTCCTCACAGCTCACATTCCCACCTTGCTTTGTATTGTTAACAAACTTAAATACATTACACTCAGTCCCTTCAGCTAATTAATTAATATAGATTGTAAATAGCTGAGTCGATCCTTGCACAACCCACTAATAACAGTCTGCCAACTTGAAAATGACCTGTTTATTCCTGCAGTTGTGTGTGCCTGTATGCCATTGTAATGTAAATATGTTCGGCAGAGCAAGAGTTAATGCGGGACTGGAGAATAGCATCACCCACGGTATGATGTACAGAGTCACATGGTAGCCGCCCGCACATTCTCAGTGTTTGCAGCCCAGGACTGCTGCACAGGAGACATGGTCCCGAAAGGCAGGAAGACTGCAGCCCCCTGAATCAGTGACGCATCCCTGGGATGCCTTCTGGACACCGTTGGAGCCTGCTGTGATGTCCTCTAACCCCTCTCTGGCCGCAGGAGGCCCATCAGTGTCACCACTCCGGCTTGGGAGATGGCGGCAGAGGCAATCAGTGCTCAATGCTGCACAAGAGAGGTTGGCCATCCAGTGCAGAAAATGGATGAATGATCTCATCCATGCTGCCAGGGTAAGGCAACTTATCACTCTAAACTCACACATTCACAAGCCTATCACACATTCACTGGCGTCTCACTCACTGCCAGTTCAAGGGACATCACCACTCATTCTCTCACACACACCCACACATCTCCATCTGGCCTGATCTCCTCTGGAGGCTGCTTCCTCAGCCCTCACCATCTTGAGGCCACTTACACAGATCAACACGTGTCCCCACACATCCTGGGATCCCCCCACCCCTTTCCCAGTAATGCCCTAGCCCTGCAGCCTCTTCCCTTGCCTGAAGCCAATTCTTCCTGTTCCCCAAGCAAGCCATAGTCCTGTAGCCATTGAAAAGCTAACCCTACCTTATAGCTGGTCTCGTAAGTAGAGACCTGCCTGTGAGCACCCCTAAAAATGATGTGGTGCTGCCTGCGAAGCCTGGCGCTGATGACCACGAGCGCTGCCTGAAGCAAAGTAGGTAAACAAACCTCGAAGTCCCAAGTGAAGTGCAGCTCGCCAAGTGCACGCCGCTTGTGTTCAGTTGTGAAACACGTCGGTATGATGTGCTCGGATGATCCAGCGCGGAGGGGATGATTCCGGTGAGCTGGGCTTATAATGAAATGCAGATGTATTACAATTCAGTTCCCGATGTGTAGCGACGGGAAAGGCGGACTGCCATTGATGGGCTGAGCGGTCAGTTGCAATCGTGTTTCAAGATGGCGTGAAATCGATTTTTAGCCTTCCCGCCATATTGTCCACTCATGCCGCCAAGCACACTCGCCACCAGTGGGCACAGAAAATTCCGCCCTCAGGCTGTTTGACCCATGGTGTTTCTGCTCAACTTGAGCTTCATGCCTCCCCTCTTCATTCAGCTTATCGCAGAATCACAGAGCTGTTACGGTGTAGAAGGTGGCCATTCGGCCCATTGTGTCTGCACCGGCTCTCTGTGCATTTTAACTTAATGCCAATCTCCTGCCTTTTCCCTGTAACCCTGAGCATTGTTTCTATTTAAATAATCATCCAATGCCCTCTTGAATGCACTGTTGGAGGGTCAGTTCTATTATTGACACATCCTTCTATTCCTTTCTCCCTCATAATTATCTAGCTTCCTCTTTAACGCATCTACTCTATTCACCACAACTACACCTTGTGGTATTCTAAACTCACGCTGAACTAGTCACATTTCCATATTTTTTTCCCAGGGGTCAGTTCACAAATTTTAGGTAACAGCACCATTTGAGACCTAAGGCAGTGATTGTTCCTACACTTTTGTGAGCTCCCCCAGGTCCAGCGTAGGGTCCCACGCTCGGGGTTATGAGCCATGGCCAATGGTGAAACCAGTGAATTTTCAGCAGTGATGACACTAGAGCTGAGACCTCGAGGGACAACTGCTGCTTCCAGGTAGAGGATCCTTCGGGAAGAGGACTAATGTTTCCGTTAAGCACACACGAGGAAGGCAACAGGAAACCACCTCATGTATTCTTTTCCCTAGTCATAATGCACATTGAAATTGAAAACGGGAGGCTCCCTACCAGCGACTGAAGAGAAAAGCACTGGACTGCAAGGCATGAAGAAATGAGCAGCAGTCACATCACTGCTACTTCAGTTCGCAAATTAGATTCAATTTCATTGCTATTCCACAGTGAGATGCGAGGACACAGCCTTTTGATTTCTAGCCACACTATCATACTGTTGTAGTGTTATGATCCCCAGCTGAGGGTTACCATTGGACAAGCCTGATCCCAGGGTGCAAGCCAGCTCGATAGATCCTAACTTTTATTTGTGTTTGTTTAGATACATGGAGAGGGGCTACTGAACAATGTCATCGGAGTCAGCTAATGAGCATTTAACAAAAGCGTAAAACATTTATTAAACAAGAAAGAATGAACTAGATTACAACACTCCTTCACACACAACTACACCTTTTACAGATATATACAGATTTGTACGGATAACACAAGTTACAAAAGCTATCTTATGTTCTAATGTTCACAGTAAGTACACAGTCCATGTAAACCAATAGGCAGCCTGTGGTCAGACACACCACACTCTGAAACCAAGTGACAGATGCCACCTGAACCAGATGCTATGGATCTCTCCTCAACTCCCCCCAGACGTTTGTCACAGTGTGAGCCAATCAGTCTCACTGCACTCCGTCTTTCACATGAAGGTTTCCTATCTCCACTTTCCAAAAACTTACCTTGGAATCTTCTCTCAAACCAACACTTTCGCTCAGATGCCTTCTGCAGGGGTTCACCTCCAGGTTTCAAACTCTTATTTTGATGTTCCTCTTCTCTGGGTCACCACATGCATTCAAGCTGTCTTCCACGCACTCTCTCTCACCGACTCAGCTATCAACAGTACACCACTGCTTCACATGCCCAGAGCAAACAGTTATAGACCTTCAGCCATCTCTTTGGGCCTTCTTGCCTCTTGCAAGCTGTTCTCACTTTAAATCTGCTTTCTGCAGCTTTTGTCTCTTTAAATCTGAAGCTTGGAGCCTTTCTCTCTCCTCCTCACTCTTAACATCACTTACGGGACCTTTTCCAGGTTCCTGTCCTTCCTTTGACTAGAAGCCTTGCTTGGGACTTTCTCCTGTTCCACTCCCCTGGATTTTGGGGACTTTCTTCTTTAGCTTGGGACTTGCTATCTGTCCCTTTCGCTTCATCCTCTCTCTGGCAGTTACTTTCAATCAATTTTAGCTTGGGTAAACCGTCCATTCTAGGTGGCTTCTGTTTGGCAGCCATCTTCAAGCTGAACTCAAAATGTCTGTTTCTTTTATTTTGTGCGTGTGCGTCTGTGGGAGGGACCTGCCTCTCTGGACCCCTGTTGCTAGGCAACAGTCCATTTTCTCTACTCTTGTTTGTTTAACTTAGCTGTCACAGTCGCAAAACACTCAGAAATGTAGGCATCTTTTAAAGTGAAACTAAACTCAATATGACTTTGCTTAACACAGATGCAGGAATACAAATTAAACTTAAACATTAAAGCTAAAACGTATTCCTAACACCCACAAATACAAATGTAACTTACTTAAACTCTCTATTTCCTAATAGTAGCTACAGTGCTTTTGGTGAGGGAATGTGGTAAGTAAAGTGAAAGAATCACAGAATTGTTACAGTGTAGAAGGAGGCCATTCAGCCCATCATGTCTGCACTGGCCCTCTGAGCATTTTAACTTAGTGCCAATCTCCTGCCTTTTCCCTATAACCCTGCACATTGTTTCTATTTACATAATTATCCAATGCCCTCTTGAATGCCTCAATTGAACCTGCCTCCACCACACTTCCAGGCAGCTCATTCCAAGCCCTAACTATTCGCTGTGTGAAAAAGTTTTTTCTCACCTCGCATTTGCTTCTTTTGCAAAACACTTTAAAACTGTGCCCTCTGGTTTTCGATTTGTTTACGAGCGGGTAAGTTTCTCCCTATCTACTCTGTCCAATTCCCTAATTATTTTGATAACTTCTATCAAGTCACCTCTCAGCCTTCTCCTCCAAGGAAAACAGTCCCATTTCTCCAATCTTTCCTCATAACTGAAGTATCTCATCCCTGGAACCATTCTCGTAAACCTCTTCTGCACTCTCTCCAATGCGTTCACATCCTTCCTATAGTTAGCACCCAGAATGCTCCAGCTGAGGTCTAACCAGTGTCTTATATAAGTTCATCATAACCTCCCTGCTCTTGTACTCTATGCCCCTATTAATGAAGCCTAGAATACAGTATGCTTTAGAAATAGCTCTCTCTACCTGTCCTGCCACCTTTAATGACTTATTTACATATACACCCAAGTCTCTTTGCTTCTGCACACCCTTTAGAATAGTATCCTTTATTTTAAGCTGTCTCTCCATGTTCTTTGTACCAAAGTGTATCACCTCACACTTCTCCGCATTGAACTTCATCTGCCACCTAACTGCCCACTCCACCAATGTGTCAGTGTCCTTGTGGAGTTCTACACTGTCCTCCTCACAGTTTACAATTTTTCCAAGTTTTGTGTCATCCACAAACTTTGAAATTGTTCCCTACACACCAAGATCTAGATCATTAATATATATCAGGAGAAACAAGAGTCCCAATACCGACCTCTGGGGAACTCCACTACAAACCTTCCTCCATACCCATTAGCCGTTACTCTCTGTTTCCTATCCCTCAGTCAATTTTGTATCCAAGTTGCTACTGCCCCTTTTATTCCGTGACCTATAACTTTCCTCACAAGTCTGTTGTGTGGCACTCTATTGAATGCCTTTTTGAAGTCCATATACACCACATCAACGGCCTTGCCCTCATCAGCCATCTCTGATACCCCTTCAAAAAGCCCCAGCAAGTTAGCTAGACAGGACTTTCCTTTAACAAATCCATGCTGACTTTTCCGATCAATCCACATTTTTCCACGTGACTATTAATTCTATCCCGAATAATTGTTTCTAGAAGTTTCCCCACCACCGAAGTTAAACTGACTGGTCTGTAATTGCAAGGCAGATCTTTACAACCTTTTTTGAACAAGGGCGTAATGTTTGCAATTCTCCAGTCCTCTGGCACCTCCCCCGAATCCAGGGAACATTGAAAGATTATTGCCAGTGTTTCTGCAAATCTCCACTCTCGCTTCCTTCAATATTCTTGGATGCATCTCATCCGGCTGGGGTGCCTTATCAACTTTTTAAGTACCGACAGCTTATCCAATATCTCCTCCTTACCAATTTTAAACCCTTCTAGTGACTGAGTTTCCTCCTCTGTCACCATGGCCTGGGCAGCATCTGCCTCGTAGGTAAAGACAGATGCAAAGTATTCATTTAACACCTCAGCCATGCCTCTTGCCTCTATGTGTAAATCCCTTTTTGGTCCCTAATAGGTCCTACTCCTCCTTTTGCCACCTTTTTACTGTTGATGTGCTTATAGAATACTTTGGGATTTCTTTTTATGTTAGCTGTCAGTCTTTTTTCATAATCCCTCTTTGCTTTTCATATTTGCTTTTTCGTACCCCTTCTGGACCTTTTTGCTTCTCAGTTGTATTTTCTACCTGACACCTGTCGTAAGCACACTTTTTCTTCTTTATCTTAATTTCTATCTCCTTTGTCATCCAGGGAGCTCTGGATTGGTTTGTCCTTCCCTTCCCTTTTGAATGAACATATCTTGACTGTGCCCAAACCACCTCCTCTTTGAAGGTAGCCCATTGTTCAGCTACTGTTTTTCCCGCCAATCTTTGGTTCCAGTCTATCCAGCCCAGCTCCGTTCTTGCCCCATTGAAGTCCGCTCTCTTCCAATTGATTATTCTTACTCAGGATTGACCAATGTCATTTTCGACTGTCATCCTAAACCTTATGATACAATGATCACTGTCCCCTCAATGTTCCCCCAATGTCACTTGATCTACTTGGCCCACCTCATTCCCAAGAACCAGGTCTAGCAGTGCCTCCTTTCTTGTTGGGCTGGACACATACTGTTGTTGTAGGAAATTCTCCTGGACACAATCTAGGAACGCTTGTCCCTCATTGCCCCTTACATTACCACTATCCCAGTCTATATACGGGTAATTACTCTGTACACCTCTCTGTTACTTCCTTACAGATTTGTTCCTCGATATCCTTCCCACCAGCAGGTGGTCTATATATTACACCGAGCAATGTAATTACAACCTTCTTATTCCTTAGCTCTAGCCAAATTGATTCCGTCCTTGAATCCTCTGACACATCCTCTTCCTCCAGCATGGCAATACTCTCTTTAACCAAAAACACCGCCCCTCCTCCTTTTTCCCTTTCCTATCTTTTCTGAATACTTTGTAACCAGGAATATTTAACACCCAGACCTGCCCTTCCTTAAACCAGGTCTCCTATATTGCCACAACATCATAATCCCACAGGGCAATCTGTGCCTGTAACTCCCCAGTTTTATTAACTATACTCTGTGCATTCACACACATGCAGTGTAACCCTGATTTAGATTTCATTACTTGCTCCCTTACTCCAACTCCATCTATTAACTTACTATTCTCTACTTTAGTGCTATATGCATCTCCCAGCATTCCATGTACCCTGGTATTACTTTCTAATATTCTCTCTTGGTTCCCACACCCCTGCTGAGTTAGCTTATACCTTCCCCAACAGCACTAACAAAACGACCCACAAGGAACTCAGTCCCGGCTCTGTTCAGATGCAACCCGTCCGGCTTGTACAGGTGCCATCTCCCCCAGAGTCAGTCCCAGTGTCTCAGGAATCTAAAGCCCTCCCTCCTGCACCATCTTTCCAGCCAAGCATTCATCTGTCCCATCTTCCTATTTCTGTACTCACTGGCACGTGGCACTGGAAGTAATCCGGAGATTACGACTTTAGAGGTCCTGCTTACTAATTTTCTACCTAGCTCCCTAAATTCCGATTGCAAGACCACATCCCCTTTCCTACCTATGTCGTTAGTAACAATATGGACCATGACCTCTGGCTGTTTGCCCTCCCCCACAAGAATGTCCTGCAGCCGTTCTGTGACATCCTTGACCCTAGCACCAGGGAGGCAACAAATGATCCTGGAGTCACGTTGATAGCCACAGAAATGCCTGTCTGTTCCCCTATCAGTACTGCCCTTCTTCCTCCCACCTTGTACAGCTGGGCCATCCATGGTGCCACTGGCTTGGCTCTTGCTGCACTCCTCCAAGGATCTATCGTCCTCACCGGTATCCAGAATGGAAAACCGGTTAGTTAGCTCTGGGGACTCCTGCACTACCTGCCTGTCACCCATTCCCTACCTGTCTGCTTGTCCCTAACTTGCAGTGCGTCCACCTCTCTGAACGTGCTATCCATGTAGTTCTCTGCCTCGCGGATGCACCACAGTGACTCCAGCCGCTGCTCAAGCCCCGAAACGCAGAGCTCCAGCTTGTGCAGCCGGTGACACTTCCTGCACATGGGCTGGTCTGGGTCACGAGAAGCGTCCATGACTCCCCACATACCACACGGCGGGCATTCTGCCTGGCGGAGCTGTCCCGCCATGCCTTAACCTTAAACTTTTAAATCACTTAAACTTTTAAATACTACTTAATAAACCTTACCCAAAAGTACAGTTCCAAGTTTATTCTAAACCTTAGGAATAGAATAAACCTTAAACCCTTACTAGATACTCACCAGATACTCACCTAACTGCTAGCTTCTTCTTCAGCCAATCAAATTGCTTCTTCCCTGTGATGTGACAATGGGTTTTATTTCGAAATCAGCACGAGCCGGTTCCGAGCAGCTGACAGGTCCCTGCAGGTCCCCCTCTCCGACCCCTCTTCCTGAAGGTGAGTAATGTAGGCCGTGCTCCCTGGGCTGTATTTATTCGCTCCCTGCTCTGTGTATCTCCCACAGGCCTGCCTCTCTGGCTGCTCTTCCCGAAGTTGAAGGGGGAAGGAGAGATTTGTGTCTCTGTGTTGGTTATAATCCGTTTGGTGCTACGTGTATGAGTGTGTGGTGAGGGTGGGATTGTACTTGACTGTGATGTTTCCAATAGTCAACTAGCTTCCTGATACGTACATTGAGAGAGGCTGTTTCCTATAGAGTGATGAAGTGATGAGAACATGGGGTTGAGCATTTAGGACTGAGAGAAGGAAAATTTCCTTCACTTAAAGGGGTGTGAATCTTTGGAATTATCTACTCCAGAGAGCTTTGAAGGCTCTATTGTTGAATCTTTTTAAGGGTGATAATGGTGTTTAAGACTTTTGGGCAGTTAGGGAATCCAGGGGATTAGGTGGGAAAGTGGTGTTAATGTGGAAGATCAGCCTTGATTTTACAGACTTGCAGAGCAGGCTCAAAGGGCTGTCTGGCCAACTCCCGCTCCTATTTCTTACGTTCTTATACTGTCCATGAGCACTGGTCATCTCTACAAGATAACAGACAGTCAATACTGTGTGTGGAACTGGACATGGAAGCCAATGCTGTAGTTCATCCTCAGAACCAAAGATACATGTATCATTCCACACTGTAAACAAATGAGATGACGGGACTCAAAATATATATGCACATTCTTTGCTACTTACTAAAGACTGATTGTGCAGGTTGCTGCAACTTCCTGTGACGTTTTTCAGGCTTCAAGCACAATCCCAGCATCTTAGGCCCACACACATGTTACCGCAAGTCCTAAACATCAGGGTAAATGTCACCTGCCTTGGCAACCAGACAAGCTTCCATTCTTCACTGGCAAATATCCTTCTGGAATCTACTACCATTTAGAAAATTCTCCTCGCAACACATTTACAATTTCTTCCGAAAATTCGTCTTTTAAGCACTAAAGAGTTTCCGTTTTTCCTCAGTGGCTGTACACCTTGGAACAGAGGAACAGTGGAAGGCCATTCACTCCCTCAAGTCTGTTCTGCCATTAGACTAAAATGGTTCTTCCCCCATCTGCACCTCAGGCTTCTTAGAACAATCAGCAAACGCCTGTTTTAACCAAATTTATTTTTACTTTCAAAAAACAAAATTCAGTCAGCAATTTTTGCCTCTCCTGGGTGACGAACAGGAGCGGCTTGCAAAGAGAGGTTGTTATCTAAAGCAACAATAACAACAACAACTTGCATTTATATATCACCTTTAATGTATTAAAACATCCCAAGGCACTTCACAGCAGCATTTATCAGACACAGTTTGACACCGAGCCACTTGAGGAAATAGTTCAACCGGCAACCCAATGAGTCAAAAAAGGTCAAAGAGGTAGGTTTTAAGAAGCATCCTAAAGGAGGAGACAGGGACAAGGAGAGAAGTGTAGGGAGGAAGCTCCAGAGCTTAGTCCTTAGGGAGCTGACAGAAGTGGAGGATGCACCAAGAAGTCAGAGTTGGGAGAATGCGAAGGCCCTGTGGGGCTGGAGGGGGTTACAGAGAATCATAATCAGTGAGTCAGAAGGAAAACTGGTTCTATTAACCGTACCTCCCCTAAACTGAAACCTCTTTCCTTGGCACGCTGTCTGTTTATCTGGGATCTTCCTGTCTGCACAGCAAAATGGACAGCACAAATCCTCAGGAGGGGGAAGGAACTTTAAATAATAATGAAAGTTAAGCAATTCCATTCAGTGAGGGAACCCAAAAGAGAAGTAAAAGTTGCATAACATTATTTGAGACAAATATGAATAATGAGTTTTGATAAATAGATGTTATTTAAATGATCTTGGTTAGTTTTCTGACATCAGTTCCTGTCTTGAAATTCCTCTTATTTCCTGCCTGTCTAAAATTCACAATAAACACAGTTTTATAACCCAGTGCTCCCTGTGAGAAACTGCACTTGGAGAGTCAATACCACGGTGTTGTAGCCTTGCCTCCAACTCAAGATCCCTATTTGGAGTATTGGATTGTCGAATTTACCCTCATTCTTACCAGCGTTTGGCTGTGGCTCGGTTGGGAGCAGCCTTTGTCTTTAAATCAGGGGTCTGTGGGTTTGAGCCCCACTCCTGAGACTTTAGCACATAATCTGGCCCTACATTCCCAAACCAGTACTGAGGGGGTGTTGCACTGCCAGAGGCGCTGTCTTACAGGTGAGACATTAAACCATAGCATTGTGCCCCCTCCCGGGTGGACATAAAAGATTCCACAGCACGATCGTGAAGAAGATCAGGGGAGTTCTCCTCACTGTCCTGGCCAATATTTCTCCCTCAATTAACAGCACAAAAAAACAATTATCTGGTCACTATTATAGTTGTTTGAGGGGATTTCCTACATACACATTGGCTGTCTCATTTCCTACATTACAACAGTGACTACAATTCAAAAGTGCTTCATTGACTGTTATGCACTTTGGGATGTCCAGAGGTTGTGAAAGGCGATATAGAAAAACAAGTTCTTTCTTGGTACTTGTGTCATTCTAACTGTTCAGTAATTATTACTTTTAACGTTTCCCTGCTACTGACAGCTTCACACTTGCCTTGGAAACCACAAGATAAGGCTGTAACTCTCTCCACCAGGATTATTCAAAGCTGTAATGTGCTGGCAGCATATTATAAAAAAGCTTCAAGTGTGTTGATCAGCATCTCACATGCCAAATTCCATTGTGCTGCCCTACAACTATACCAATTATGTTAATTAGATTCTCCATCTCCTCCCCTTCCAGGTCAGAGACAGGTCAGAGGCCAATCCAGTTCACAACCCTTAAAGCTGAATCCACATGTTTTAAATCACGTCACCTTGTAAGTGTGTGTTGTTTTTAAACAACTTCAGACAACATCCATTTTAACCTTATTATAATTACAGATGTCACCAGGCAAATCCTTACACTCGGAAGTTATGGTTTTAGTTTCCTTTGGTTTGTAACGTGATTCACATCTGTATAACTTCATTAGCAGGGCTTCATTTATAGAATGAAAACCAGATGTGTGCTTTGACCACCTGAGAAATGCATGGCAGTCCTGCAGTATGTTTTCTGAGCTACGCCCTACCTGTATGAACGTTTAATGTGCTTGAACTAGATCGCTCAGTCCAGCCTTCTGTTAATAAGACTATTTTTCCCCAAGGTCAGTGCTAGGGGGCCACTGCTGTTTTCGATATGCTTTACTGACTTGGTTTGGGGGTACAGGACACAATTTTGGAATTTTCAGATGACACGATGGTTGGAAATGTAGTAAACACTGTGGAAAATAGTAACAGACTTCAAGAAGACAGGTTAGTGGAATGGGTGGAAACCTGACAACTGATTTTTAGTGCAGAAAAACATGCGGAATTACATTTTTGTCGGAAGAACAAGAAGAGACAGCACAAGCTACAGAGGTTCTTTAAAGGAGGTGCAAAAACAGAGAGACCTGGGGGTATTTGCACAAAAATATTTGAGAGTGGCAGGATATGTTATCAAAGCAGGAGATAAAGCATACGGGATCCCGGATTTCATAAATAGAGGTATAGGATACAAAAGTATGGAAGTTATAAAGCACCTTTATAAAACACTAGTTCCACCTCAACTGGAGTATTCTGACTAATTCTGGCCACTACACTTTAGGAAGGATGCACATGCTTTGGAAAGGGTACATAAAAGATTACTAGAATTGTTTCAGGGATAAGGGATTACAGTTATATGGTTAGACTTGAGAAGCTAGACTTGTTCCCCTTAGAGCAGAGGAGGTTAAGAGGAGGCTTGATAGATGTGTTTAAAATGATGACGGATTTAGGTAGGATCAATAAAGAGAAACTTTCCAATGGCTGATAGGTCAATAATGAGAGAGCACAGTATTGAGATGATTCGTGAAAGAACCAAAGGTAACATGCGGAAAACATTTTTTAGGTGATGAGTGGTTAGGATTTGGAAGGCACTGCCTGATAGGGTTGTGGATAGATTCCAAAGTAATCTTCGAAAGGGAATGACTGATCTGAATGTAACCTCAAGTCCTCATCCCCCCCCATCCCGATAACCTTTCACCCCCTTGTTAATCAAGAATCTATCTAGTTCTGCCTTAAAAATATTCAAAGACTCTGCTTCCACTGCCTTTTGAGGATGAGAGTTCCAAAGACTCACAACCCTCTGAGAGAAAACATTTCTCCTCATCTCTGTCTTAAGTGTGCGACCCCTTATGTTTAAACAGTGACCCCAGTTATAGATTCACCCACAAGAGGAAACATTCTCTCCACATCCACCCTGTCAAGACCCCCCCACAGAGTCTTAAAGGTTTCAGTTAAGTCACCGCTTACCCTTCTAAATTCCAGTGAGTACAAGCCTAACCTGTCCAACCTTTCCTCATAAGACAACCCACCCATGCCTGGTATTAGTCTAGTAAACCTTCTCTGAACTGCTTCTAATGCATTTATATCTTTCTTTAAATAAAGAGACGAGTACTGTACACAATACTCCAGATGTAGTCCCACCAATGCCCCATACAACTGAAGCATAACCTCTCTATTTTTGTAATCAATTCCCCACACAATGAACAATAACATTCTATTAGCTTTCCTAGATAACCTGCTGTACCTGCATATTAACCTTTTGTGATTCATGCACTAGGACACCCAGATTCCTCTGAATCTCAGAGCTCTGCAATCTCTCACCATTTAGATAATAAGTTTCTTTTTTATTCTTCCTGCCAAAATGAACGATTTCACATTTGCCCACATTATACTCCATTTGCCAGATCTTTGCCCACTCACTTAACCTACCTATGTCACTTTGTAGCCTCCTTACGCCCTCACAAAGCTCTTTACAGCAAATTAAATACTTTTTGAAGTTGTCGCTGTTGTAATGCAGGAAATTTGGCAGCCAATTTGAGCCCAGTGAGCTCTCACAAACAACAATATGACCATGACCAGACAATATGTTTTAGTGATATCGGTTGAGGGATAAATATTGGTTCATCTTCTCCAGCACAATAAATGCTGGCCTAGCCAGAGAAGCCCATGTCCTGTGAAATAATAAAAATAACTGAAAGATTGTGGAGTTTTGAACTAAGATTGTGAGACATTTTCAGCACAGTGAAAAATATTTGCTATTAAAAACTGGTTTTGAGCGGATGGGATACAAATTCACATCTTAGTTTTTATAAGTTAGGGTTTAAGTTCTTGTCTTAGCCTCTATCTATACCCAAACAATTTTCTGCATCCATTCCTGCATTATGATAAATCACATTTTGATGACATGTTAATATAGAAAAATGTCCCAAGGGGCTTCAGAGGCATAAACCAGAAACAAAAGCCCAAAGAAAGAGATATTAGGAGGGGTGACATCAAGTTTGGTCACAGAGATAGCTTTTAAGGAGCATCTTACTGGATGCGAGGGAGGTAAAGAGGAACGATTCTAGAGCTTAGGGCCTAAACGGCTGAACACACGTGAATCAATGATGGGGACTGATGCACATGAGGCTGGAGTCAGAGTATTTGAGTTTTTTGGGGGAATAGGGTAGATGTGTCAGGTGGTGGATGGGATGCCAATCAAGGGGGCTGCTTTGTTCTGGATGGTGTTGAGCTTCTTGAGTGTTGTTGGAGCTGCACTCGTCCAGGCAAGTGGATAGTATTCCATCACATTCCTGACTTGTACCCTGAAGGTGGTGCACAGACTTTGGGGGAACAGGAAATGAGTTACTCATTGTGGAATTCCCAGCCTCTGACCTGCGCCTGTAGCCACAGTATTTATATGGCTTGTCCAGTTCAGTTTCTGGTCAATGGTGACCCACAGGGTGTTGATAGTGGGGGATTCAGTGGCGGTAATGTCATTGAATGTCAAGGGAGATGGTTAGATTCTCTCTTGTTGAGGTGGTCATTGCCTGGCACTTGTGTGGTGCGAATGTTTACCTGTGTTTGTAATATCAAGCATCCCATTAACTGACTTTAAAAGGCAACTGTGTATATTATATTAGGGACATAGTTTGTACCTCTATAAATTGAATTCTTTCTACCTTTGAGGTCCTTCAGTAGTTACTGCATTAGGGCAACTCGGCTGAAATTTCGGAAACTATGGATGGAATCTTGTTGAGGCATTGGCGGTATTGCTGATCAGCCAGAGAGCCGGTGAGAGACTCGCGGAGCCTCTTTTTGGTAAGGGCCCAATAAACCACGAGACAATCAGGTAATTGCAAAGCCACCAGCAGGCCTTCCTCTGGAATCAAGACTGAAGTCCCACCGAGGGAGATCTGCCGGCCAATCAGAGACTAGCAGCTTCTTGTAGTCAACAACAACAACACAGGGGAGACCATGGCTGCTGCCAGAAGGTCGCCACATGGAATCCCAGGGTTGCAGAGGACCCAGGTCACAGGTCAGCAATGTTTGTAAGGAGGGTTTCCGGGGCCAAAGGTCATGGGGAGAGGGGGGCAGCGAGGGTTGGAAGCAAGGACAGGTGGGTGGCTCTCATTGAGCCCCATCTTCCCAATGTCCAGCCCCTCAATCAGGCACTGAGTGTTTTTGATTGAGGGAACCCCCTCACTACGAGGTGACAAACAGCTGCACTGTTTCACTTGTGGTGCATGCTGCATGCCGGCAGCTGGGTTAATACCTGCGGCAATGGAACGAGGTCCTTAAGTGGTCATTAATTGGCTACTTAAGAGCCTCAATTGGTGGCGAGGCAGGGAGGTCAACCATGGGCCTTCACGCCCAGAATATAATTCTGATGGAGGGAGGAAGGCAGTTCTGGATTCTCCCACAAGAGGAAACATCCTCTCCACATCCACTCTGTCAAGACCCCTCAGAATCTTAAAGGTTTCAATTAAGTCACCTCTTACTCTTCTAAACTCCAGTGGGTACAAGCCTAACCTGTCCAGCCTTTCCACGTAAAACGAGAGGAAGGGGCAGCACGTTTCAGGGATGCCACCATCCCAACTAATTACATGCCCTTCCCCCCCAGATGATTCTACCCCATGAGTTTGAATTGCATCATGGCAGTTTTGCACATTTGAATTTTGTTTTTTTTTAAATCTGGAAATAAAATCCGCTATCAGTAAAAGTGACTACGGAGTTGTCAGTTTGTCTTAAAAACACAACTGCTTCACTAATTCCTTTTTAGGGAAGGGAACCTGCCATCCTTAGCTGGTCAGGACCTAAATGGGACTCCAGTCCCAAACCATTATAATGGACTCCTTACTACCCTCTGAGCTGTCGAGTCAAAGCAACAAGGGATGGACAATAGATGCCAGCCTGGCCAGTGGCACCCACAGCCTGATAATAAATAAAAATCCACCCTCGCCAGTTTTGTTTGGGTACAATCTATCCATAAAATTTAGCACAATTTGAAAAGAAGATGAAAATGACAGTAACAAGTGATATGTTCTATACATTGGACATTCTGTGGCCTTGAGCTATTCGTAGCAACTCGCAATTCTGTAATGAACATCTCAGATTACTTTACAGGTGAAGAGAAGGGCTTGTGCCATTAGCCAGTACACTGTCAACTTTGCTGAGATTAAAACAAAAACAAAAATACCTGGAAAAACCCAGCAGGTCTGACAGCATCTGTGGAGAGGAATACAGTTAACGTTTCGAGTCCGTATGACTCTTCACCAGAACTAAGGAAAAATAGAAAAGAGGTGAAATATAAGCTGGTTTCAGGAGGGGGTGGGACAGGTAGAGCTGGATAGAGGGCCAGTGATAGGTGGAGATTGAACAGGGCAAAAGAGAGGCAGAAATCCTGTCGGAGAGAAGAGTAATACTTCTTCAAGGTAGGCATTCCTCGAAGAGAAGTGGCAGTCAATTAAACATTAAGATAAAAGCAAAATACTGCGGATGCTGGAAATCCAAAACAAAAACAAAAATACCTGGAAAAACTCAGCAGGTCTGACAGCATCTGCGGAGAGGAACACAGTTAACGTTTCGAGTCTGTATGACTCTTCACCAGAACTAAGGAAAAATAGATAAGAGGTGAAATATAAACTTAGTGAAATTCAATAGGTGATTAGATTGTGGCAGGGGCTTGACAGAAGATAACCCTGAACCTGGAACAAATGGCAATGAGTTATTCCATTTCTAATGAACTCCAATTTAATAAGAACTCTTACACATTGTTTACTGGAAGTTTGTTGGACAGGAAAACTGCTTTTCAACATACAATTAACATCACGCTCTTTGGACACAAATCAAATCATAGAATCTTAGAGAGTAAGAATAAGCACGTCATTCTCAGGTTGGCAGGCTGTAACTAGTGCGGTACCGCAAGGGTCAGTACTTGGGCCCCAGCTGTTCACAATCTATAGCAATGATTTGGATGTAGGGACTAAATGTAATATTTCCAAGTTTGTGGATGACACAAAACTAGGTGGAAATGTGAGCTGTGAGAAGGATGCAAGGAGGATCTAGTGGATTTGGACAGGCTTAGTGAGTGTGGAAAAAAACATGGCAGATGGAATACATTGTAGAAAGTGTGAGGTTATCCGCTTTGGTAGAAGGAATGGAGGTGCAGAATATTTCTTAAATAGCATGAGATTGGGGAGTGCTGAAGTCCAAAGGAACCTGGGTGTTCTTGTTCAGAAGTCACTAAAAGCTAACATGCAGGTGCAGCAAGTAATTAGGAAGGCAAGTGGGATGTTGGCCTTTATCGCAAGAGGATTTAAGTACAGGAGTAGTGAAGTCTTGCTCCAGTTGTGCAGAATCTTGGTTAGACCACATCTGGAGTATTGTGTACAGTTTTGGTCTCCTTACCTAAGGAAGGATATACATGCCAAAGAGGGAGTGCAGCAGAGGTTCACCAGACGAATTCCTGGGATGGCAGGGCTGTCCTATGGGGAGAAATTGAGGAGACTGGGCTTGTATTCTCTAGAGTTTAGAAGAATGAGAGGTAATCGCATTGAAAATTACAAAATTCTATACATGGTAGATGCAGGAAAGATGTTTCCTCTGGCTGGGCATTGGCTAGGGGACACACTCTCAGAATAAGGGGCAAGCCATTTAGGACTGAGATGAGGAGAAATTCCTTCACTCAGAGGGTGGATAATCTTTGGAATTCTCTACCCCAGATGGCTGTGGAAGTTCAGTCATTGAGTATATTCAAGAGAGATCGATAAATTTCTGGATTGTAAGGATATCAAGGGATATGGGGATGGCACTGGAAAATGGTGTTGGGGTAGATGATCAGCTATGATCTAGTTGAATAGCAGAGCTGGATCGAGGGGCTGAATGGCCTACTCCTGCCCCTATGTTCCTAGAAGGAAACTATTTGGCCCATCATGCCTGTGTCAGTTCTTTGAAAAAGCTATCCGATAGTCCCTTTCCTCGGCCCTTTTCCTATAGTTCTGCAATTTACTTGCCTTCAATTATTGATCCCAATTCCCTTTTGGAACTTATGACTGAGTTTGTTTCCACTGCCCTTTCAGGCAGTACATTCCAGATCACAACAACTCACTGAATAAAAATAAATCTCCTCATCGCCACTTACCTTAAATTTGTTTGCCCTGGAAACAGTTTCTCCATATTTACTCCACAAAAAACCCTCCACGATTTCAACACCTTTATGAAAACGCTGCTCAAGCTTATTTTCCCCAGGCAGAGCAATTTGAAAAACAGTTAAGACTCAATGATAGGTAATCGCACAATAAACAGCTGCTTTAAAGTACCCAAACATAACTTACACACCTAAGCCAGTATAAGCAGCACCTTTGTGTTTGAAACAGATGAACCTGGCAAATGGTCCATGCTGTTCGTCCCAGATAAGTGACTGGACTATTCAGGATTGGTGTCAGTGGTGGGGATTGCAATGCTTTGCATACTCAAATCCTAGAGCAGGGATTGAACCCACAACCTTCTGAATCAAACATGAGAGTGTCACCAACTAATCCAAACCACCACTGGTCTAGCTCCTTCAAAGTAGCAAATACCCAAAGACGCTTTGCAAAGGCAGAAACGTTTATCGAAATGTTAGTTGTTTTTCGACATATCTTCCTACAGTCATACCTTGTGATTTCTGCAACATCTTTGCAAATAAATTGGGTCTTCCATGGCACTCAGCTTTCGAAAATTAATAATGGTTTTACCTCCCATTCGATTCTGTATAAGTAAAAACAAAAGCTGTCTGGATTTTGTGGTGATAAATGATATTGTCAGCGCTCTCCATTGCTACTTCCCTACAACTAGCAACAGTTGAGGGACACCGCCCACCCACAGAATAATCCAGAAATCACTGTCATCAGTCATTCTATGCTTCACCAGAGGGTGTGCTGTGGAGGCACTCCAGACTTTAATCAATGGAACTGATGATAATTTTCACTCTTATGCAGTCAGTCTCGCTATAAAAATTCTTGAAAACTTACGCCCTGTTGAATGAGGTGTAACTGGCTTTTTAACAGTGTAACTCAGTTCATAATTACTGCTAAACTCGCTCGCTCGCTCACCCTGGAAATCTAATTTTATGTTCATGGAATGTCAAATCATCCCACAATGATTAAAAACAAATCCACATTCTAAAAAAAAAATTCTTTTTCTCCATTTCAAGTTTGTTCATCTTTATTTTAGATTCTATCTTAATTTAAGCACAATCATTTATTTTGCTACCTGAAATTTTCAATCAGAAGGGTATTAAATGCTTTTCACTTCCCGATTTGCTGTCTGTGAGGATTCATCGGGCAGGATTTTCCCCTTGTCGGGAGGGCGCAGCGGACGAGCCAGGGAGAGGCCGCGGCCCTGACCAATTAACGGCCCAGCCAGCGTGAAACGCGCGCTGAGAGTCTCAGCGCTGCCGGGGTGGGGGGGGCGGGAGGAGCGCGAGTGCTGAAGTCTGCGCATGAGCCGGGGGGGGGTTGCGCTGAGTGAAAGCTCCCTGAAGGCACAGAGCTGATTTTTAACATGACAAGTGAAGATTGTAAAAATAAGGAAAACGTGTCCCCACATGTGACCCCACCACATGACCAGGGATATATGAAATATGATTTTAAAATGTTAAAAAAAATTTTTATCGTCACTGTTGGAAGCCTCATCCCACCCGTGCACGGGGGTTTCACAAAAAATGCAAAGGCCGCCTGGCCTATTCACCCGCCTGCAGGGAAAATTTCAATTTAATTAATTGCCTAACGGGCTTAATAGCCCTCTGAATTGTCGGCGGGCACGCTGCCGACTCTCGCACGTGCACGCCGACCGAAGTATCACACGGGCGCGCGATGACTTCGGGACGCTTGCCTGACATCGTTGCGCGTTATTTCACGCTCGTGCGTTTTGGGCACTTGCCTGCAATGCCGAGCTCAAAATCCAGCCCCTTGTGACTTGCTGCTCACCAGTTTGCTGCTGGACTTCTGGAGATCCTCTTGATTTGACCCGTTTTAAATTGCCATTAGGAAAAGAGGAATCCACCCCCCCCCCACCCCCCTGAGATCACTAGGGCCTGGGTTTTTCGCTCGTCAGGCATGTTGCGATTGGTAGGCCCGGGAGCGGACAGGGAACGGGCCCCTGACCGCTATTTCACATCGGCTGGCCAGTCAACAGCCAGCCAGTGTGAAACACACGCTGACAAAAGCTCAGCACTGCCACAGGGGCAGGAAGAGGGCAGACACGAGGTCACCACAGTGAGCACTTCCAGTGAGCTCCCTGGACAAAAATGCTGCAAAATATGTGCATGCAGCACAATCTAGCACCTGAAAGCGCACCTCATAATAAAACAGTACCCAGATAGCTCTTCTTATTTTACATCCCCATGGAGATTTTATCCCTCCCTGGATCGAGGTTTGAGCAAAAGTGTAAAGGCCGCCTGGCCTTTTATGGTTGGCAGATGGGCCACGAAAAATAGCTTTCAATTGCCTCCTTAACGGGCTTAATTGCCTGCTTATTTGTTGGTGGGCGCACTTCCGACTGCCATGCGTGCCCGACGAGCGAGATATTGCGCAAGTGCGCAACGGCTTCGGGACACCCGCCCAACGTCCTTTCGTGCAATTTCACGTGCGTTTGGGTTGGGCGCGCACCCACCCGATCAACGTAAAATTCTGGCCTCGATATTTGTGGGCAGCTTCCTTCGAGATCAATGGCTTTGACGGTATCATTGCTTTGCTGCCACTCAACAGCAATGTGCCTATACCCATACCAACCAGACTGCAGCGGTTGAAGAAGGAGGCTCACCACTGCCTTCTCCAGATCAATCCGTAATGGCAATAAGCGCTGACTTTGCCAGCAATGTCCACGACCCATGAATGAATACAATAATATCTGGGTCACTCTTGTATCGGTGTCTCCATCCCACCTCCAGGGTCTAGTTATTCCTTTTCCCTCTCTGCATTTTCATTTGCTTTCCAATCTTTCTCTCTTTGTCATTTCTGTATCTCTCTGACTCATTGTTCAATAGCCTCTTTGTATAAGTTAAATTAGCAGGACTTTCCTTTCAAATAAATCTATATGACCTTGATGTGATTTGATTAGAGTTGTTATGGCAACAATTGGAATGGTTGCTACCAATATGCACATGCAAAGGAATTTCACAATACCTGATCTGATTCCTGGATATTTTCTCGAACAGTTTCCCTGGGGAGTTTGCTACCAACTGAATCTTGAGACAGCTTCTAGCTTTGATTTTACTTTCCTATTTTGTTGTTTTTTTCGTTATCTCCATGCTCGATGTTTCCAATGCTGCATCTCACCACCACCTCCACTGCCTCTGATTTGTCACGCTGATCGTCTGGGATCCAGAATTGGAAGAACAAAAGATTCCTTGAATTGAATATTGGGAAGGCTGAAACCCTTGTCTTTGGCCCTATTACAAACTCTGTTCCCTAGCCACTGACTCCATCTCTGGTCCGTTTGAGGGTAAACCAGACTGTTTGCAACCATGATGCTCTCTCGCATCCACGGCTGAACTTTGAACCCCACACCCTCTCTATCATCAAGACCACCTACCCCCATCTCCCTAACATCAGTGAACTCCAATGCTGTCTCAGCCCAACTGTTGTGGAAATCCTCATCCATGCCTTTGGTACCACTGGACTCGACTATTCCAATCGTCCCCAAGCTGGCCTCCAGTCTTCCACCCCCCTCATAAACTTAAGGTCATCCAAACTCTGCTGCCTGCCCACATCCTAACTAAACAAGTGCTGTTTAACCATCACCTTTGCACTTGCTTGCCTACATTGGCTCCTGGTCCACCAATGCTTTGATTTTAAAATGTTCAAATCTCCCTCTATTTCTGTAGCCTCTTCCAGCCCTACAATTATCTAGGTGCCCTGTGTTCAGAGAACTCTGGCCTCTTACGCACGTCCCCATCCCTGTATCGTACCCATTGGCCATGCCTATAGCTAACTATACCCTAAGTTCTAAAATCCCCTCCTTAACCTCTCAGCCTTTTTGTATCTCCTTCTGCCTTTAAGAAGCTCTTTAAAACCTCTCTTTGGAGGTCACCTGTATTAATGGCAGCAATCTTGCCTGATCCCACTCTTGTGAGGCAGCTTGGGATGTTTTACTATGTTGAAGGTGCTGCGTCCATGCAAGTTTTTTTATTCTTTCATGGGATGAGGGCATCGGCGGCAAAGCAACATTTGTTGCCCATCCCTAATTCCCTTTGAACTGAACATTTCAGAGGACAGTTAAGAATCAACCACGCTACAGTGGGTCTGGAGTCACATGTAGACCAGGCCAGGTGAGGATAGCAGATTTCCTTCTCTAAAGGACATTAGTGAACCAGATGGGTTTTACGACAACCGATGATAAATTTCAGGTGCTGGAATTTTCTGCTCCCGTTATCAGTGGGAATCATGGCAGGCCAGGGCACAAAATCCAGAATAATGGGAAAAGTCCGTTTCCCACTGGTGGGAAATTAGTTTTGAATTTTGTTATCCCGAATTTAGCGGGTTAACATGTCTCGACTTTCCCGTTGAGCTATGTCGGGAACCACATTCGCATTCATTTGCATCCCATGAATGCCCATTAAGAGCCCAACTCGCTGGAATCACAATCGCCCTCCACGTTCATTACCCCCCCCAGTGGATAATTGGAACAATATGTTTCACGACTGTACGTGTCTGGTGTGCACGTGGCAAGTCTCACTTCATCAATCACCTCGAGGTCTGTAGATGCTGCTTTCGCCACCTTTAAGAGAGTGACAATGTGGGTGTGTCTATCACCGGCAGCTCCAAGGCTGGACAGGGAAGGCAGGCTTACGGGGGATGGTTGGGGGGGGTGGCATCTGGGGAAAGATGGGGGAGGGTGTCCGGGGAAGGTTGAGGGGGGTGGTGTCCGGGGAAGTTTGGGGGTGGTGTGTCCGGGGATGGTTGGGGGGTGGGGTGGTGTCCGGGATGGTTGTGGGGGGAGTAGGTGTCCGGGGAAGGTTGTGGGGAGAGGGGGTGTCTGGGGAAGGTTGTGGGAGGGGGTGGTGTCCGGGGATGGTGGGGGGGGTGGTGTCCAGGGATGGTTGACATTGAGTTAGAGAGGGGGGACGGTGGGGTCCTAGGGGAGCGAACCCAGGTGGTAAAAGGGAACAGTCGTAGTCAAAGGGGGAGGTGTAATGCGTGAGGGTCAGGGTGTTAGTCTGGCAGTTCAAGGCATCATCGGGTGGGTCACAGAGAGGGAACAGGACATGTGGCACAGGTTACTGCAGGGTGCAAGGTCAGGGTGGGCATGGGGACGGTAATGGGTGTGGGTGCTGAGTGGAGGAAAGGCATGTGGATGTGGATGGTTATAGGGCCCAGGGCATCGGGAGAGGGGGGCAGAGGTTAAAAGGTGGCAGAAGGGAGAGGAATGGGATATTGGGTAGGTCAGTGGTGATGGGGGGAAGTTGGTCGGTGACAGGGGAAGGGTAGAAGGTGGTGGAATGAGACTGGAAAGAAATGCGCACCATCTTTCCAGTTATAAAAATGCATCACATTCGATGTAAAACTGTGATACCTCGAAGTGGGAGGAGGGCCTTTCGGGTGGGTGGCCTTCAAAATCAGTACAATTGGCCGACGACAGGGACACCCTAATAACCATGAGGAAACTGTATAAGAACAATGCTGAGCTCTGATCCTCACTCCATGGTGAAGCCCACAAGGCACCAGAGATAAAAACAAAAAACTGCGGATGCTGGAAATCCAAAACAAGTTCTGTTGAAGGGTCATGAGGACTCGAAATGTCAACTCTTTTCTTCTCCGCCGATGCTGCCAGACCTGCTGAGTTTTTCCAGGTAATTCTGTTCTTGTTCCACAAGGCACCAGGTTTGTTTCCGACTCATGTGGCTCATAACCTTGAGACCGCAGCAAGGTGTGGAGCTGCTATTGGCATTTACTATCGGCTGCAGTCAGAGGCAGGGGTGAGGGAGGGAGGTGGATCTCTCCGAGGGTAAGGGCTGGTGGATGTCAGCCAACTCGCAACTCCAAACAGCCATCCTCCCGGGTGAATGGTCATGGCTGACAAGGGATCATGTGGTTAGCCTTCTGTGCTTCCAAGGCAGTGGTCTCTCTATAGAGTTACAAGGAAGGTGGAGACAAGCAGAAAAGTGTCCGTGTGAGGCTTCTTGCACATGGCCCTCATCACCCTGGTCAAAGAGGAATGTCTGCATATGAAGTGATGTATGAACAGGAGAAACAGCCATTTCTGCTCCTCCAGGATGTGGGTGGGGGGTGTGGTGTGTGGGTGGGGTGGGGGGGCATTGTGTCCGGGGGTGGTGGGAGTGGGTGGGGTGGTGTGTGGGGTGGGGGGGTGGGGGGAGTGGTGTGTGGGGGGGTGGTGGGGAGGGTGTTGTGTGGGGAGGGTGGTGGGGGTGGTGGTGTGTGGTGGGGGATTGTGTGGGGGGGGTGTTGTGTGGGGTGGTGGGGGGCGTTGTGTCGGGGTGGTGGGGGGTTGGTGGGGAGGGGGGGTTGGTGTGGGGGGGGGTGGGGGGTTGATGTGTGGGGGGGGTGGGGGGTTGTGTGTGTGGGGTGGGGGGATGGGTGTGGGGTGGGGGGGTGGGGGCTGGTGTGGAGGGGTGTGGTGTGTGGGGTGGACTGGGGGGTGGTGGGGAGGGAGGGTTGGAGTGGGGGGGGTGTTGGTGTGTAGGGGATTGGGGGGTGGGGGGCGTGGTGGGGAGGGTGTTGTGTGGGGCGGGGGCTGGTGTATGGGGTGGTGGGGAGGGTGTTGTGTGGGGCGGGGGGTGGTGTGTGGGGTTGGGGGGTGGTGGGGAGGGTGTTGTGTGGGGCGGGGGCTGGTGTATGGGGTGGTGGGGAGGGTGTTGTGTGGGGCGGGGGGTGGTGTGTGGGGTTGGGGGGTGGTGGGGAGGGTGTTGTGTTGGGCGTGGTGGGGAGGGTGGGGGGTGGTGGTGGTGCTGCCAACACTGAGCCTCACTGCTGTGTATATTTTCTATATTTAAACATTAATATCTGTTTTTATCAGCACCTTTGGCACCTTCATTACTGAGAGGAACAAGAAGAGCAACAGTGTAAGAAAGTCCAAACATAAGAAATGGGATCAGGAGTAGGCCATTTGGCCCATCAAGCCTGCTCTGGCATTCAGTCAGATAATGGCTGAGCTGATTGTGACCTCAGCCCACTTCCCTGCCTCCTCCCCTCCATAACCCTTGACACCTCATAGACTGAAAATCAAAGATGTTGCGGGAACATCATCACCTTAACAAGCTCTTACTGTCCATTTTTATATTACTTGCTAGTTTACCCTCATAGTTTATTTTCTCCCTCTTTATTTTTTTTGGTCATCTTCTGTTGGTTTTTAAAACTTTCCCAATCCTCTGACTTACCATCAATTTTTGCCACATCGTATGTTTTTCTTTCACTTTGTTACTATCCTTAACTTCCTTGGTTAACCGTGGTTGGTTTATCCCTTTCCTACAATCCTTATTCCTCACTAGGATATATCTTTGTTGCGAGTCATGAACTATTTTCTTAAACATCTGCTATTGTTCACCTTTTCTGCTAAACTCACTTCCCAGTCCACTGCAGCCAAGCCTGCCCTCATTCCTTTGTAATTGCCCTTATTTAAATTTAGCACAGTTGTTTCTGAATTAAGTTTCTTACTCTCAAACTGAATGCTAAATTCCACCATGTTATAGTCGCTGTTTCTAAGGGGATCTTTTACTCTGAGATCAGTTATTAAACCTAACTCGTTACACATTACCAGATCCAAAATAGCCTGATTCCTGGTTGGATCCACAACATATTGTTCTAGGAAAGAGTCCCGAATACACTCTATGAACTTTTTCTCATGGCTACCTCTGCCAATTTGATTTTCCCAATCTACATGAAGATAAAAATCACCCATGATTAATGAACTGCCTTTTTTATATGCCCTCATTATCTCCTGATTTATTCTCTGTCCTACAGCATAGCTACTGTTAGGGAGCCTATAGACTACTCCCACCAGTGTCTTCTTCCCCTTGTTATTTCTTACCTCCACCCTTATGGATTCTACATCTTCCGACCCAAGATCCTTTCTTGCTATTGTACGTATTCTATCTCGTACTAACAAAGCTACCCCAACACCCTTTCTTTCCTATCTGTCCTTTTGAAAAGTCCCATTCCCCTGAATATTTAGTTCCCAGCTTTGATCTCCTTGTAATCTCATCTCTATAATGGCTTTAAGATCAGACCCATTAACCACTATTTATGCCATTTATTCATTTATTTTGTTCCTAATACTACGTGCATTTCAGTAAAGAGCCATTAATTTTGCCTTTTTCCCATCTTTTTCTCCTTTGACCCTATTTGCTGCTTTTTTTTATATTTGGATACTCTGTCCCTTCCTGTCACAACTGGGTATCATTACCTAAATGGCTGCCCTGCAATGCCACCATATCCTTTTGCTTTGTAAGCCTACTTATCCCCTCTCCAGAACCCTCCCACACTCTATTTAGTTTAAAGTCCTCGTTATTCAGTTCACCAGGACACTGGTCCCAGCACAGCTCAAGTGAAGCCCATCCCACCGGAATAGCTCCCTTCTCCCCCCAGTACTGATGCCAGTGCCCCATGAACTGAAACCCATTCCTCCCACACCAATCTTTGAGCCACGCATTTAACTCCTTGACTTTATTTACCCTATGCCAGTTTGCCTAGCTCCTAACTGTTCAAATTCTTTCAGCAGAACCTCCTTTCTAGCCCTATCAATGTCGTTGGTACCAACGTGGATGACGACAACTGGATCCCTCCGCTCCCACTCCAGGTTCCTCTCCAGCCCTGAGGAGATGTCCTTAAAATGTGGTTCTTGTCAGCCATGTCTATATCAGCAAAATCTTATAGCACAGAAAGAGCTTATTTGGCATATTGTGCATTAAACTTAACTCAGTGGGTTGTGGTTTTAAATCCTATTCCCAGAGAGATGAACATAATTTCTAAGAGCGGTGCATTGTCATATGTGCAGCCCTTCAGAATGAGACGATGAACCAAGTCTGAATCTGCTCTTTCAGGAGTAACAAAATCTCATAACACCATTTAAGGAAATGCATTGTGGGATAACATGAGGTCGTGAAAGACATTATGTAAGATGCAAATCTTTCTTTTCTTTTTGTTTATGCTGGCTCTTTCAAAGAGCTGCCCAAGTAATTCCACACCAACCCAAAAGACCATAAGACATAGGAGCAGAAATTAGGCCATTCAGCCCATCGAGTCTGCTGTGCCATTCAATCATGGCTGATAAGTTTCTCAACCCCATTCTCCCACCTTCTCCCCGTAACCTTTGATCCCCTTACCAATCAAGAACCTATCTATCTCGGTCTTAAATACACTCAATGACCTGGCCTACAAAGCCTTCTGTGGCAATGAATTCCATAGATTCACCACTCTCTGGCTAAAGAAGTTTCTCCAGCCTGTCCTTTCCCTCAAAATCCTATGGTGAACATCTTCTGGGGCTTTTCCATTTGAAACTCATGTGGTTTTGGTCCCGGTTGAATGCTGATTCTGACTTTGGTCATTACACATTACAAGCATACACCTCCTAACTCACCAAACACAGTTTCAGTCTGTGTATATTAAGTGCCCACCACCTGGACACAATGGAAAACATTCAATAATCAATTAGCAGAGTGTAACAGCCAATGTGATACTACCTGCTTTGCTTTTGAGCTCAAGATAAATTTCTGTACCAATACGTCAATTGATTTGTAGACTGGCTTCAGAGAACAAACACCATGAAATGCGGATCATCATAAAAACTCCATTGGTTCAATAATGTCCTTCAGGGAATGAAACTTGCTATCAAAGCATGGTCTGGTCTCCATGTGACTTCAGTCCCACACTACCCGGCTGGTTCTTCATATGCTAAAGTGTTCAAGCTCATGGCTCATCAGCTGTAAAAACAGAGTCTTTAGCGACACACTACTACTTTATTCTCTGGAGTCTAGAAGAATGAGAGGCGAACTCAATGCAACCTATAAAATTCTGAAGGGGCTTGATAGGATGGATGCTGAGAGATTGTTCTTGTTAGCTGGGGAACCCAAAACACTGGGGCACAGTCTCAGGATAAGGGGCCAATCATGTTCCCACAAACACCTCCAGCTCGAGACTTCCTGTTAATCAGTAGCCCGTGCTGTACAGTGATTGGTCAGTACTGTCACATGGTTAGTCCACTTGCATTCTCTTAAAGGTACATGATACTCCACTTTACCCACAATCGTATCGAATGGTGGAGCAGGCGCAACGGGCTACGTGGTTTACTCCTGCTCCTATTTCTTATATTTGACTGTCACTTTGATTGACCCACAAGTGAAGGTTGGCAGTAACATGTATATTCGTTCAAGCTGGGCCATAGTATATTTCATTGCTTGTCATATTAACAATAGCAAATGTTTTGGCTGGATTCCTCTAAACTTGAAACATTTTTAACTCCTAATTTTGCAGCTCCTCTATTTATCAATCATTATTCCAGATGATCTGCTCTGACTCATGTTCTTCCCTGTCATTTTGTCCGCTGAAGGCATTGTCTTATTGCTGGGTGATAGTTCCATAGATCCCAAGTTCCCAAGTCCCCCATTGCTGTCTGGCCCAAGTGCCTACGTTCTTCATGTGGAACAACGATTGTGTGCAATCTATTCCACCATTACAGCTGAACCCTACCCTCTATTGCTCTTCACACCTGGTCACTTACAGTAGGGACACTTCATAATGTTCAGCAAAGGAAGATTTGGGAGATTATTCCTTCTCTATAACTCAGGGATTTGTAGGTCCAGATCACTGCCTTGCTTTATCTCTATTTTGTGCAGCAGGCAACCTTTTTTTCCGTTATCTGCCAGGATCTTTGTGATGATGTTTATTACAGCAAATCACACTGAGTAGGCTGCTTCCTGCACTCAGTCTCAATAACTTACATACAATCTACAGCACACAAACAGACCATTTGACCCCACTAGTCCATGCTGGTCTATGCTCCACACCAGCCCCCTTCCACTTGAACTACCTCTTCCCACCTTCTCCCTGCATTTCCCCCGCCTCCCTCTTCCTCATGTCTGGATCAAACTCCCACTAATCAAATGTAAGAATGCTCTCTCCTTCAACCATGCGAGTGGCAATAAGTTCCTCATTGATACCCCTCACAGTGTAAAGGCATTTGTCCTAAGTTCTTTATTTGCCCTGTTAGTGACCTTATGTTTATACTCCTTATTCTGGTCTCATCTGAAAATGGAAAACGTTTTTCCATATTTATCTTATAGACCACCCTCATGATTTTAAAGTTCTCTATCAAGTCTCCTCTTAGTCTTCGCTTTCCTCGAGAAAAGCAGCCAAAACTGTTCAGTCCTTCCCTGACAGTTACATGCTTTCAATTCTGCTAAATCATTGTAAATCATTGTCACACTTTCCCTACTTCTTCTTTATCCTTTTTGCAGCGTGGGGAACAGAACTGTGAGTAATATTTCAGGTGTGGTCTAACCAAGGGCTTATGCAAACTTAATGTCGTCTTCCTGCTTTTGTGTTGCTGTAGAAATGAACCCCAATTCCAGGCCTTGAACCAGCCAAGAGAAAACTGATGGAGGAAACAATGGAACTGCTGCCTGTTGAAATGTGTTCAAGAAATACATTCATTCTGCCAAGGCCAATACACTCTTCAGCAAGAAGCAGAACAATAGAGAAATGCACACTATTGACAGGGAAAAAAAAGCTGGATATAGTTCGGCATTGTTTCTGGATGTAATTAAAAAATAAATTCAGATGGTCATTATTAACCTCTTGACGACTCAGTGTGTTTCCCTGAGTTTTACAGGCTGGAGCATCTCTGGCATCCATTGCCAATCTGTGCTACATTACCTGATCTGATCAGGGAGCCGTTACATTGGGTTGATTCCATTGTGATGTTCCCAGCTGCCGACTCATGGCTCTTGCACAGCTGATAGTGTCCATAATGTTGCTGGATTCATTGAGGTAAGTCCTTCGGAAAACCCACTAATCTACTAATTATAAGGACAAGGACTCGGTTGATGCTGTTGGTTTCCCTTTGTTATCAAAGATGGTTGTTTCTTGTGTGCATAGAGTCACCTGTTTGTTCTAATGTGGCTGTAGAGTCCGATTGCAGAGCTGCCTCGTTTTCCACAACGCAGGCTAGGATAAATTTTGTTGGGAGAGGCTAGTCTTTCTAGCTTGCCTTTTGTCCTTAGCTGCCTGTATTCTTTGCTGCAGCAGATGCATGGGAACACCACCACCTGCAAGTTCCCCTCCAAACCACACAACGTCCTGACTTGGATAGTTTTACACGATGGGCTGGAATCCTGGAACTGTCTCCTTACAGCACTGAGAGGGTACCTACACCAGTTTGCAGCAGTTCAAGAAGAAATAATTTGCATTTATAAAGCGTCATTCATGACCTCAGAACATCCCAAAGCCGTTTACAGTCAATTAGATCCCTTATTTTGATGTGTTGTCACTTTGTAATGTTGAAAACACATGAACAAATTTGCACACAGCAAACTCCAACAAACAGCAATATGATGATAACTAGATAATCTCTGTTCGTGATGTTGGGTAAGTGATAAATCTTGACCAGTGCACCAGGGAGAAGCCCCCTGCTTTCCTGTGAAATAACATCCAGGGATCTTTGGCACCCGCCTGAAAGGGCAGAGAGGGCCTCAGTTTAAAGTCTCATCATGATCTTCTCAAGGACATCTGGGGGTGAGCATTAATACTGACTTTGCTGGGAACGTTCGCATTTTGAGAATTAGTCTTTAATAAAACAGTTTAACTGGGTTTATGGCAGCCATCGACAATTAGACCCTGAACCCCGCCACCCACATGCTGGAGGGGAGATACGTTCAGGTATCAGACCCAGAGCAGAATTTTACGCCTCACGCGTAAAATAGCACAGGAAGACGATGGGCGAGCATCCCGATGTCACCCCGTACACGCGCAATCTTCAGGTAGGTGGGCAGGCGCAGGTGTCGGAGCCGTGCCCACCATCAATTAAGAGGCCATTAAAAACCCAACTGAACCGGATTTTACATTGCCCGTGCAAATTCACACTATGGGAAAAACAGGCAGGCGGGCAGCCTACATTTTGCAAAACCTCATCTAAGGGCGGGATAAAAAGGGTTATCACCATTGCCAGTGTGAGTAGTGGGGAGTTTTGGAGATAGTTTGCCGGTTGCTTATTTGAACATGACAGCTTCATCTCTGTTCTGAGCTTCAGTCTTAGCATTTCTAAGCTTCATTTCAGGACTCATTGGTGTCTCCAAGGCCCCCCGGAGGATTTTGACCATGTGGACCCTTCCAGTCACCAGGCAGCCTTCTGTCACTCTGGAAATGGGGATTGTGGTCTCCACTGGAGGTACCTCCTCCTCTGAGGAAGAGAGGGGCAGAAGGGAGAGGAGGCCAGGTGTCCCTATGCAGCTTCCAGGGGAGGTACCTGTGGGAGGAGAGGCGCAGGCACAAGGGGCGCAGGGCCAGCAGGTAGTCCAAAGTGGAAGGGGCTGCAGAAGATGCCACTATCCTGCTGCCAGGGTTTACAGGTGGTGATGCAGCTACCTCAATATGTCTGAGGTGCAATGCCACACTCCAGGGAGACTGTGACCTTCATCTGTCAGATGATTGGGCCTGAGATCAGCTCCGACTGTATGGTTGGAGACCCCATGCCAGTGGCTCTGAAGGTCACAGTGACCCTCAACTTCTATGCCTCCGGCTCTTTCCAGGGATCAGTGGGTGATCTTTGTGGAGTCTCCCAATCAGCTGTCCACAGTTGCATCAAGCTGGTGACAGAAGCTCTGTTCAGACGGGTACTGACACTTATTCATTACCGTACAGACGAGGCCAGCGATTGCTGGGTTCCCCCACATCCAGGTTGCAATCGACTGCACACGTGTGGCCATCAAGGCACCAGCGAGTCAGCCGGGTGCCTTCGTCAACAAAAAGGGATTCCATTCAATAAACCTCTACATAGTGTGTGACCACAGGACGCAGATTCTGCAAGTCTGTACAAGGTACCCTGGCAGCTCCCATGATGCTTATACCCTGGGACACTCCCAGGTGCCGAGGCTATTCAGCACTCCAACCCAACTGGATGGATGGCTGCAGGGTGACAAGGGCTACCCATTGAAAAGGTGGCTCATGATGCCTCTCCGTCACCCAAGAACAGAGGCACCCTCTTGTGTTTAAACCTATGTTTGCGAGTGCTACATATTGGTGCTCCCCACCCCCCCGCCTCGCTGGCAGCAGCATTGGAGGCAGCTGCTGACTCTGGTGTCTTGTTGGCCTTGATGACCTTGGCAATGATCCTCTGGCCAGTGGAGCCTGTGCTGGCTCCGCCTGGGAGGGAGCGACCAGTGCCACAGTTGGCATCTCCCCAGTCATCGCAACCTCATCAGGTGCCACAGTCGCTGGCAGAGGGCAGAGGAGCTGCTGCCATCATCCAGAGCACCCTGAGAGGAGCCCGCAGAGACGGCAGGCAGCTCTTATGCCAACCTGAGGTCGCTCTGGACCTCTCTGCTGGTCATTAATGGATACTGGGTGCCTCATCCATCTCCCACACTGGCATTGATCAGCTGAGGTCAGCGCCTGTGTGAGGGCTTGCAGGTCCAAGCGCAAACCCAGGAACCCCTGATTCTGTCCCTGGAGCTGCCTCTCCATGAAAATTGCCAGTCTCATTGGAGGAGGCAGTGCGCTCAGCAACAGTCAACGCAATGCTCATGCTCCGCATGGACTCCTCCACAACAGAGGCCAGAGCATACCTTCATGGATCTCCACCAGATCCTCCCACACATCCCGCTGGACATCCTGCATCTGCCGCCTAATAGACGACTCCAGAGTCTCATCATCTGCCTTCGACTCAGCATCGTCCTGGTCTCCAGCAGCCTTCTGACCAAACCTCAGGAAGGATATAAGCAAAATACTATGGATGCTGGAAATCTGAAACAAATGCAGGAAATGCTGGAAAAACTCAGTGGGTCCGGCAGCACCTTGGAGAGAAAGACACAGGGGCTAAAAGGATTAAATTGTGATGCTCAGCTGCCTAAACTTGTGTTCTCTTGAGTTTATAAGGCTGACAGGTTATTTAATTGAGGTGTTGGAATGATTAAATTATTCAATAGAGAACAAGAGGGCACGATCTTAAAATTGGAACTAGGTAATTTTGGAGTCAGGAGCCATACAGAGGGCACAGGAAATCTGCAACTCTCTCCCTCAAAAATGTATTCTGTGCTTTAAGACAGAGATTGATAGATTTTTGTTGGGTAACGGTATCAAGGCATATGGAGCAAAGGTGGGTAAATGGAGATAAGGGGCAATCAGCCATGACTGGGCTATGTCTGTTCCTCTAAAGTTACACAATATTCCTTAATAGAAGTGTGTATGTGCATATGTGTTTATCGAATGATAGCCGAGGGCACAAATGGATGAAAAGTGTTAAAACTGTTTATCTTTCTGGATATTCAAGTACCGTGGTTTATATGAATAGGTGATTCTTGTTCCGGTTTATATGAATAGGTGAGTCTTGTTCCTTCAACTCATGATCAGGCTCAGCAGCTCTGTACCTCACATAATTAAGCCCTGAGACAATGTGTGTCAGGAGCCAAGTCGGCTGCTGCGGGCATTACACTTAGGCCACGTTCTTGCCCTCGCTGAACTTTGGAAGGATCTTTACTCCTTTGTCCAAGACCATTGAGACCTAGTGCAACATCAATATTTCCACCCCACTGAGATCAGCCAGCTGTTGACTTTCTGATTGGTGTGAATTGGTACATAGAATCACATAGAATTTCCAACAAAGAGACAGGCCATTCCACCCAACTAGTCTTTATGCTGCACATGAATCTCCTCTCCCTTTACTCTTTTTTATCCAATATCTTAAAACATTTCATTTTTATTTTTTATTTATTTATTTGTATTTATCCATTTTAAAAATCCTTTCTCCCCCAGCACCTGCCCTCTCCGCTTTAATCCGGAGAGGTGTGATGCCTACAGGTGCCTGAAGGCGGTAGGACAGATAGATAAGGTGGTAAAGAAGACATACTGAATGCTTTCTTTTATTGGATGAGGTATAGAATACTAAAGCAGGTATCTAATGATAAAATGCTGGTTAGGCTACAGCTGTAACTTTGTGTACAGTTCTGGTCACCACATTACAGGAAGGACATAATTGCTCTGGAGAGAGTGCAGAGGAGATTTACAAGAATGCTGCCAGGGCTCAAAAATTGTAGCTATGAGGAAAGATTGGGTAGACTAGGGTTGTTTTCGTTAAAACAGAGGAGGCTGAAGGGTGACATGTTTGAGGTGTACAAAATTATGAGGGGCCTAGATAAGAGTAGACAAGAAAGGCTTGCTTCCCCTAGCAAAGAGGGCAATTACCAGGGTGCACAGATTTAAGGTGATTGGTAGAAGGATTAGAGGGGATATTAAGAAAAAACCTTTTCGCCCAGAGGGTGTTAGGTGTCTGGAATTCACTGCTCGGATTGGTGGTTAAGGCAGATATCCTCAACTCATTTAAAAGGTAGCTGGATCTGCACCTGAAGTGCTGTAGCCTGCAAGGCTACGGACCAGGTGCTGAAAGGTGGGATTAGAATGGACGGCTAGTTTTTTTTCAGCTAGTGCAGACACGATGGGCTGAATGGCCTCTTTCTGTGCCATAACGTTTCTATGGTTCTACGGGTTAGCTTTGTCCTTTTTTTTTCTGAATAGGACATACCCGGGCAATTTTCCATATTGCTGCGTAGATGCCAGTGCTGTAGCTGTACTGGAACAGCTTGGTTAGGGGTGTGGCAAGTTCTGGAGCACCGGTCTTCAGTGCTATTGCCAAAATATTGTCAGGGCCGTGGCAAAAGTTTCTTTGCTTTTGAATAAAAACAGAAAATGCTGGAAGTCGGTAGCAGGTCTAGCAGAATCTCTGGCATCCACATATTTCCAATAATTTCTGTTTTTATTTCAACTTTCCAGCATTCGCATTATTTTCCTTTTCCTCTTTGCTGTTGAATTCTGTTCCTCCAGAAATTAACCCCAGTGCTTTGTTTGCATGTGTTATGCTCTTGTAAAGTGCACTGCTGCTTTTAATGAGGTGTGAATCTGATCTCATGTATTTATTCTGTAATCCATTATGTGCTAGATTGCGTCGTTAGTGTTAACACTCATCTGTACGTGACAGAGCTACATTTAAGTATATACATGAGGTAAACAGATTTGTTAAGTGTTGCCATCAATTGGAAGTGGCAGAATTTGTTCTCAGAATGGTCTGTTACAAATCAAAACATTTTTACCTGTTGAGTTTTCACGCTGGAGTTTGATACAAAAATTTAAATCTACCTTCATTTACATTTTAAACTCCATTCATCCTCCTTTGTGAAGTTGCCTGGACTGGCCACACTGTATGAGCTGCTGATTTCACCTAATCTTTTCCTATTGTGCCAAATACAAGATGAGAATTGCTGGACGATAGTGGCTGTTTCTGCTTCTGCCAGTGAATCAAAAGTGTTTGTAAAATTGTTTCTTCCAAACACCTCTCGACACAATGAGTTTAGCATGGAAGCGCTGGCAGGTTTGGGACGGGCAAAATACTCTTCCCCTCTTCGGTTTCCCGCTTTACGGTCTATGGAAGAAGAAACTTGCATTTATGTAACACGTTCCACAATACTGGAACGTTTCAGAAGTGTTTTGCAGCCAATGAAGCACTTTTGGTAACGTAGGCCGGGATTTTCCAGTCCCCTCCCACCGTGGCGGGTTCCCCGGCGTCGGGGCCGGTGAGCCATTGAAATCTCCATTCACGTCGGTGCAGCCGGCAGACCCCCACCGGCACGAGGGGCTGGAAAATTCCAGCTGCAGTAGCCACTGTTGTGATGTAGAGAAATGCAGCGAGCAATTTGTGCACAGCAAGGTCCCACACAACCAGCTATGTGAAAATGACCTGATATTCTGGGGGCTTTTTTATGGTGTCAGTTAAGCAGTAATTATTGGCCAGGACAATGGGGAGATCTCTCCCCCCATCCCCCGATCTACTTCAAGATTGTGGCTGGGGGATCTTTTACGTCCGCCTGAGATGTCAGATGGGGAAACAGTCACCGCCGTTCAAACCCAGATGAGCAGGATGGAACCACCGCGGTGAGGCTGCACCCCAAAACTGTGCCAGCGGGATCCACACCAATGGCTGCCAGATATATAGTAGCCCAGCTCAGGTAGAGAGCGAAGCCCTAGGCTGGATGGAGTGAGGAGGAACCAGGGGTTGTGAGTTCAGAGGGAGGTTTATGACGTGCGGATCAGGAAGAACGTGTTGAAGAAAAGGAGCAGGCTTTAACAAAGGGATTATAAAATCATAGAATGAGACAGCTCAGAAGGAGGCCATTTGACCCATTAAGCCTGTGCCAGCTCTTTAAAAGGGGAGACTCCTCTCCCCCTTCTCTTCCCTCATAGCCCTGAAATTTTTATCCCTTCAAGTATTAATCCAATTCCCTTTTGAAGGTTGTAATTGAACCTGCTTCCACCGTCCTTTCAGGCAGCGCAGACCAGATCACAACTCTGAAGAAGAGCCAAACGTTAACTGTATCCCTCTCCGCAGATGCTGTCAGACCTGCTGAGCTTTTCCAGGTATTTCTATTTTTGTTTTTGTTCTAGATTTCCAGCATCTGCAGTATTTTGCTTTTATCTTATGGCTCTGGGGTGCGTGCTAATTTCGGGATGGCTGAGTTGGTACTGTAGACAGAGTGGATCAGCAGACAGTTCTTAGGTAGAACACATTCCATTTATTTACAAAGGAACTCAGCAGCTACACTTGTGTACTTACAACTCAAACTTTGTCTCTTCATTACAGGTTCTATCTATAGACTACTGACTACTGAGGTAGCCCATGCTACTCTGCTCTTGGATACTGAGATCATCTGATCTTCCATTATAACATTCTTCTTAAATGTATATTACACACCAAATTACCACAAAAGTATAGAAGCGTGAAGCTTGATTAAAGTTGCTTTTGTTTCAGTGACCAGTTGAGATGTTAAACCCACGCTCTGTCTAGCCTCTCAGGTGAACGTAGAAGATGCCAGAGCCACTGTTCAAGGAGAAGCAGGAGAGTTCTTTCCAGTGTCCTGGCCAATATTTATCTCTCAACCAGCCTCACTGAAACACATGGGCCAGGATTTTACAGGCCCTCTCGCCTGGCAGGATATTACGATATTATGGAGATTTAAATGGCTTGCTGCATCCGCCTGGGGTGGAGGAGTGGGGGGTGGGGAGACACGCAGCGGTGGGACTGTAAGATCCTGGCCATGATCTGGTCATATATTTAATTGTTCTTTTTGAGATCTCACTGTGTGCAAATCGCTGCTGTGATTTTTCACATTGTAACCACAACTACACTTCAAAGGTACTTCGTTGCCAAGAAATACTACTGGTTTATCCAATGGTTATGGGAGGTGCTAACCGACACAAGTCTCTTCTTCCTATTGACTTGTACCCCCTGTTCCTCATCTCCATGCTGCCCCTCAGTGACATTTTCTGGAAGCACAGTGTACACGAACAACCCCCAGCTCTACCTCACCACCACCTCTCCCAACCCCTCCACAGTCCCCAGGTTATCAGACTGTTTATTCAACATCCAGTACTGGATGAGCAAAAATTTCCCCCAACAAAATATTTGGAGGATTGAAGCCTTTGTCTTATGTCCCTGCCATCAAACCTGTTCTCTAGCCATTGATTCCATCCTTCTCCATGGCAACTGTCTGAGGCTGAACTAGGCTGTTTGCAACCTTGGTGTCATATTTGACCCTCAGGTGAACACCTGACCATTCATCTGCACCAGCACTAAGACTGCCTATTCGTAGCTCCATAACATCACCTGACTCCACCCCTGCCTCAGCTCATCTGTTACTCAAACCCTCATCCATGCCTTTGTTACCTCTAGACTCGACTATTCCAATGCACTCCTGGCTTGTCTCCCACATTCCATCCCGTGTAAACTTGAGATCATCCAAAATCCTGCTGCCTGTGTCTTAACTCACACCAAGTCCTGTTTAGCAATTACCCACTGACCTACACTGTCTCTGTGTTAAGCAACGCCTCCATTTAAAATTCTCACCCTTCTTTTCAAATACCTCCATGGCTTCATCCTACCCCTCCTTTCCAACCTCTATAATCTCCTTCAGCCCCACAACTCTCCGAGATACCTGTGTTTCTCTAATTCTGGCCTCTTGAACATCTCTGACTTTAATTATTCTGCTATTGGTCACCATGCCTGCAGCTACCTAGGCCCCAAACTTGGGAATTCCCTTCACTCTGCCTCCCTACCTCACTTTTCTCCCTTAAGGCACTCCTTAAAACCTACCTCTTTGACTAAGTTTCCAGGCACCTGCCCTGATATCTCCTTATGTGGTTCGGTTTTGTTTGATTATCACTCCTCTGAAGTGACTTGGGATGATTTAGGATGTTAAAGGTGCTATATAGATGTTGTTGCACATCAATGAAAGAGTTAAACTGCAGGGAGAGTCACAGCCTGCGAGGGCAAATAAGGCTTATATAAAATCTACCATCCTCACACTCTGAGGAGGGGGTGAGTACGGGTATGGGTTGTGCGGCTGAAGGGTCACCCCACAGCCCCACCCTGATTTGCTCCCCCTCCCTCCCCCTGAGCTAAAATCATCTCTTAACATTCTGTGGTGTTAAGGGCACAGCACAGGTTACCATTCACCGTGCCTAGGCAGTAGAATAATACTTTTTACATGAGATGCTATAACACTGCTGACATCATAAATCAGTTAATATCTGACTTCTCCACACCAGTTAATAAAACTGCACTAATGTGGAACAATATGACATACTGCTTCCTGCAGCTTCACACTGGATTAGGGCTCAGGTCTTTAATTCAGATTGAATCTTCCTTAGTAACCCAGTGATCATGTACATTCCCTTGTTAGGCTGCAGGGGGGAGACCCACCACCAGACTACAAACATCAGGCACGCACCTGATAATTGACCGTGACAAATTGAAGATCAGAAGGGCAGCTCCCTCTGTTCCTTCAACGATAGACTTGCTGGCCGGTTTGGAACTGGGCCATGCAGGCTGGAAAAGGCTCTTTGATGACAGCTCTGTGCTGAGTTAGCTCAGCTCTGCTGGGGTAACTCTTCCACTTCCACTGCTCCCCTGGCTGTCTCCCACTTTGCACTCTCCATAAACTTGAGCCGATCCAAAACTCTGAAGCCTGTCTCCTAACTCACACCCAGTGTCGCTCAACCACCAGTGTTCGCTAACCTACATTGGCTCCCAGTCTGGCAATGCCTCCATTTTAAAGCTCCCGCCCTTGTTTTCAAATCCCTGCCCCCCCTTCCTTCCCGCCACCCTCTGCCCACACACACCCCCACCTCCCCCCGCCCCCCCACCACCATGGCCTCACCCATCCCTATCTCTGTCACCTCCTCTGCGTTCTTCCAATGTGGAGTGTCCCTGATTTTAATCACTCCTCCACTGGTGGCCGTGCCTTCAGGTGCCCAGGCCCTAATCCCTGGCATTCCTTTCCTGCATGTCTCCCTCTCTATCTCTCGCTCCCCCCTCCACCAAGATGCTCCCTAAAATCTTCCTCTTCAACCAAGCATCTGATCAGCTGTCCTGATATCTCCTTACGTAGTTGATGTCAAAATATTCTTTGAAAACACTCCTGTGAAACACCCTGGACATTTTATTGCCTTAAAGGTGCTATATAAATGCAAGTTGTTAGTGGGAAGGAATTCTAGAGCAAGATCAGTGATAGTAGGATGAAGTGAAGTGGTTAACGGGATGGGAATGTACACAGAGTCTGAGTGAGAGGAGCTGCTGTGTTTTTGGGCTGGGGGTTTTGAGTGGTGGTAGTTGTAGGTCTGGATTGGGTAACAGAGATAGAGAAGAGCGAGAACATGAAGACAATGTGAACACAGGGACGAGAGTTTTAAAATGGAAGCATTGAGCTAACATCAGACAGCAAGAACAGGAGTGATGGGTGGAATAGGGTACAGACCTGAAGGTAATCAAGGGCAGAAGTGTCACCTGTAGCTCATTGGTTCGTGCTCTTTCTCGTGACTCAGAAGGTTGTGGGTTCAAGTCCCGTTTGAACACAAATATTTGTGCTGACGCTCTAGGACCGTACTGAGGGAGTGCTGCACTCACAGTGGTGTCATCATTTAGATCAGGTGTTAAATGTCTGCCCTCTCAGCTGCCTGTTAAAGATCCCATGACACTATTTCAAAAGAAGAACAAGGGAGTTATCTCTGGTGCCTTGGCCAATACTTATCCCTCAATCAATACACCATAAAACAGATTATCTGGTCATTTTCATAACACTGTAGGAGCTTGCTGTGTGCAAATTGGCTGCCAAGTTCCCTACATTAGAAGAGTGACTATGCTTTAAAAGTGCTTCATTGGCTGGAAAGTGCTTGGGGACATCTTGAGGTCATGGGAAGTGCTGTAGAAATAAGGCTGTTTCTTTCTGGATGAGCTGAAGTTTACAAGAGATCATCAAGCAAAAACTGGATTATAAACGATTGTGATTCCACAGCCCCTCTGGCCAAACAATCTATTAACATTCACCCACAGCCAGGTTCGTTAGATACACCGTTGGATACTTGGCTAACGCATCCCAGAGCTGGCATTTCCGATGGAACCAGCTTGAAAAAAGTGCCTTTAGAAGATGAGGGGGGTAAAGACAGAAAATTGAAATGGGTAAAACATTGAGGTGGATGCATCTAAATTTAAAATGGTCTGAATTAGGTCAAATTTAGCCATTTCTGAATTAACCCAAAGGCCATCAGTCCGAATCATTTAAACTCTTATCCTTGATGTCTCCACTGACTTCTTTCCCTTTTTAATTTTCCGTGTATTTATCTTGTTCTTATTATTTTGGAGACTGGTTTTGGACTGTTTACTTTAAACTCAAACCAGTCTGACATAATTATTAATTAAACATGAAACAAAGTCGAAACTTGTCTATTCTGGGGCAGGGGGTACAGAAGGGAAATAGCCTTGCATTGCTTTAGTACAATCTGGAATAATATTTAGTCAGATGCTGCAAAACAGGTTTGGTCCTACGCGAAACGCCAAGTGTCTAATCATTAAACACAAAACTAATGGATTATTAATGAACAGCTAAAAAGCCCCAAAAAGCTTGAAGCTTGTGGAGGGAAAGGGATCAGTTATTGTGAGTCCACTTCAGGCACAATCATTAATGTCACAAAATGTTTAGACTCTCACCATCTATTGTGGGTCTCTGAAACAACGTGGATGAATGGGCGGTGATTCCTTAAATTAAATTAAATGTAACCTTGTTTTCCCCGTGCCCTTCACAGATGTTTGCTTAAATGCATTCAATAAGCTGAATGATGGGTGGGGAGGTGACCCCCTTCAATAACGACCTCCACTAGTCCAGATGAAATTGGAAGGTTTTTTTTTGAAAAGGATCAGGCGCAGAATTTATAACATATGCATTTATTCCTTTGGAGGCTCAGCATCTTGATCCAATTACGCATGTTCAAAACTCTCGGTACAAAGAACAAAATCTTGGGATTTAATATAAAGCTGCACTGGATTAGGCTGGAGCTTTACCTAATGAACTCTCTCTGTAGCACTGAGACCTCACAAAGCTGAATCGTTCCAACGTGCGTACTATCGTAACACAAGGAGCGTCACCTCAGCGAAAATCTAGCATCCTCGTTCAATAGCTCCATTAACTGGATTTGTACTGTTGTAACCAACTGACGAGTCCAACAAAAAGGAGGAACCTGCATTTATGTAGCACCGGGTACGATTTCAAAGAGGGCGCAGGAGCCGCGAGACTTGCAGGTTTACACACACAAGCATTTTGAAGCTGTCAGGAGAATTTGGCGTTGTTAATAGAGGTGTTGAGCGCGAAGGTAAAGCAGTTGCACCAAAGCTTTAACAATCAGCTTGAGCATTGCGACCAATTCTAGATAGCGCAATTCAGGAAGAATATCAAGCCTTTGGGGTGGGTGCAGAGGGGGTTTACTAGAATGGTACCAGGTTTGCAGGACTTCAGTTATGTGGATAACTGGTATTACATGCGCAATGGAGGATGGGTAACAAGTGCCACCTTTTCAGCGTTGCCCATATCTGAGAACAAATGTAGACAAACAATTGTTTGGAAATTACAAATCTTTATTTTCATTCACATAACATGTACATCCCTTACCGGGGATTTATTATCCATCCTCTATTGTCCTCGAGAAGGTGGTGATGAGCCACCTCCTTAAATGCAACTGCATGGCTTGCAACTTCAGAGGGCAGTTAAGAGTCAACCACATTGCTGAAGGTCTGGATGAGTTAGCCAGACCTGATAAGGATTCATCTCCCTAAAGGGCGTTCATGAACCAAGATTAATTTTGATAATGATCTGGTAGTTTCTTGGGCCCCATGTTACTGACGTCAGCTTTTTTATTCCAGATTTATTTAATTAACTGAATTTTAGTCCACCAGCTTTCATGATGGGAGTTGACTTCATATCCAGGCCACTGAACAACTAACCACTATGCTACCATACCTCACATATAACAGATCAAAGTCTAGCAATGCTAGAAATATACACAGTCAGACGAGTTACCATGTGTACAACAACAACAACCTGCATTTATGTGGTGCCTTTAACATAATAAAACATCCCAAGACATTTCACAGAAGTGTTATAAAGCACAGTGTGATACCGAGTCACATAAGGAGGTATTAGGACAGGTGATCAAAAGCTTGGTTCAACAGGTTGGTTTTATAGAGGGCGTCTTAAAGGAGGTAAGTAAAATAGAGAGACGGAGAGGTTTAAGGGAATTTCAGAGCTCAGGGCCCAGTGAAATGAAGGCATGGCCACCCGTGGTGAAGAAATTATTGGCCTGAATTTTCATCCTTGAGGTAGGTAGCAGGAGTCAAGAAACTTCCTGGCTAGGCCCACCTGCCTTGGGAGAAAGTGCCCTCAAAGACGGGATTTTCATTGTGGGTGGGGTAGGGGGCAGTGGGGTGTGGGTGTGGGCTGCAGTCAGGCCTGCTGACCCAGGAAAAGGTTTGGAGGCTGCCGGGTGTGGAGGCGGGCTGGTTAAAAGGCCCGCCCTCTGTGCTGTGGGACTTTGTCCCAGTTAAAATATAAACAGAACACCCTCCAGCCCTCACACCCCCTCACCTCCCACAAGCTCCCCACGCCCCATCAATGCCACTTCATGCCCCCAACTCACTCCCATCACCCCACATGCCCACTATGCCAAGATATGTCCCTCACACACTCCCACAGCCCCTCATGCCCCAATGTTATGCCCCCCCAAAACAACCCCAATGGCCCTTCATCCCCCTCTGGCATTTCCATTTCCATTCACCATTCAGGACAAAGCAACCTGCTTGTTTGGCACCACATCCACAAACATTCATTCCTTTCACCACTGATGCACAGTGGCAGCAGTGTGTACCACTTATAAGATGCACTGCAGGAACTTACCAAGCCTCCTTCAACAGCACATTCCAAACCCACGGCCACTACCATCTAGAAGGGCAAGGGCAGCAGACACATTGGAACGCCACCTCTTCAAGTCACTCATCATCCTGACTTGGAAATATCTCGCCATTCCTTCACTGTCGCTGGGTCAAAATTCTGGAACTCACTCCCTAACAGCACTGTGGGTGTACCTACACCACATGGACTGCAGCGGTTCAATAAAGCAGCTCACCACCACCTTCTCAAGGGCAATTAGGGATGAGCCTAGCCAGTGAAGCCCACATCCCAGGAACAAATAAAAAAAACCCCACTATTCACAGTATAGAAGCAATGAATCCGATAGTGATGACAGTTTGTGTAAAAAAAAATTTAAATCATTCAATCATAAAAAAACTTATAATACAGCCCAATAAGAGTGTCAATCACCCAGACCCTTTAAAGTTTAAATAACAGAAGCTACAAGCATTTGAAACCTCTTTATCTTGTGTAAATAAAAATTGTGAAATTGACAGAAAAGATCAGAGATCATTAATCAATTGATGTTTCCTCTGGCACTCAGGTGCTTTTTGTAGTCCAATGGATTTTTGGGCTGTCAGCCAAAAATACATAATGAGGCTTGGCTGAGAGACATCTAATAGGCTGTTGAAGAAGGAGTTTTTTTTTAAAGAAAATGGAAAGTTATCAATTAATGACTGTTGTACTTAAAGCTTTGAGTGAGTGGTTTTGATATAGTTAAATAAGGGAGAAACTGTTCCCAGTGGCAGTTGGGGTCAGTGACCAGCCAGAGAGTTAAGATAATTGGCAAAAGGACGAAAGAGAAATTAAGGCAATATCCTTGTACTCAATAAGTTGTTGTGATCCGCGATGCGCTGCCTGAAAGGGAGGTGGTAGCAGATTCAACAATAACTTTCAAAATGGAATTGGATAAATATTTGAAAAACAGCATTTGCAGGGCAATGGGGAAAGGGCGAGGAGAATGGGACTAACTCTCAAAGAGCTGGTACAAGTATGATGGGCTGAATGGTCTCCTTCTGTGCTGCAAGGCCGTGCTAACCATCTGCCAAGGCTCATGACCAGTATTTGAAACATTACCCTGTCTTTTCTCTGCATTTCTTTCTCCTAGAAATAATTTGACGTGATATTAGTGGACTCATGTTTATTGCTTTCAAGTGCCACCCCTCCCTCCACTATTGTGGCGGAGGTGTTAACCTGTTTAAAATAAATGTAATGCAAAGTTAAAACAGCAAGCAGCTGAGTGTCAAACAAAGTTAAAAGTTCATCCATTAAATTGCAGCCCTCACATTGCTGAATTGTAGCTGTTCTAACTGTCAGAAATCTACATCAGCCTTCGCAAAGTCTTCCAAAAAGTTTGCTGGATTATTATTCAAGCTCTTGCACTTCACAACTCTAAATCCTATGTTTCAACGCTGCTCTGTTACTGTCACTTGTTTACTCTCAAAACAGTTAAGGCCAATCAGAACCAGATGTAGAACTCTTCACTTCAAATAGGACTTTGCTCTTTTGACAAGTTATCAGCACAGGATTTTTCTGAAAAGTTTAAACAGTTCAATTGGAATTCAAATAATAGCACGGGCTAATTAGTGAACAGGAGGATAAGGAAATTCAAAGTCATCGGGCAAAATTTGATGCCCTTTGGAGCGGGGTTCAGAGGCTGGGGTGGAGCATGCAATTGGACAAGTAGACACAGGGTGGAAATCTCTTCATCGTCCTGCCTCCCTCTGATTTAGTCCAGGCTTGAGGATGGCCTTCCCTCCTGGGGGTCAATCGAGACCCTTAAATTGGCCACTCAGGAGCCTCATCCCATATTTAACCAGTGGTGGGCAGGGTCCCGACCAGGAAAACCCTTGAAGGGTGTCCTGGGGCCTGGTAGGAGGTGTTCCTCCCGGTTGGACACGATGTGCCCAGTGGAGACATCTGCCGGCGGGAACAGAGGGGCCCAGAGTAAGACCCCACACCCTTTAAATCAGTCCCCTTCCCCACACCTCCTCCCTGATCTGGGCCTCCACTTTTAGTGGCGCTGCCGGTACTGGAGGACTTCTAGCCTCTGAATGGCTGGCAACTTTCAATGGGAGGGTATTTGCTCCATACCATAAGACCATAAGACATAGGAGCAGAAATTAGGCCATTCGGCCCATCGAGTCTGCTCCGCCATTCAATCATGGCTGATAAGTTTCTCAACCCCATTCTCCCGCCTTCTCCCCGTAACCTTTGATCCCATGTCAGGATTTCTGGTGGTGGGGAGAGTTCCCTTCACAGAAGCTAGGAAGCCCGATGGCAGCAGGTAAGTGCCCAAAAACCATTGCAGTGGGAATTGTCACCAGTTTTCCAGCCAGTGAACAGGCCCAAATTCCACCCATAGAGTCCCAGAGTTATAATGGCACAGGAGGAGGCGATTTGGCCCATTGAGCTCATGCTAACTCTCTGTAGAGAAATCCAGTCAGTCCCATTCCCCTGCTATATCCCCATAGCTGTGCAAGTTTATTTCCCTCAAGTGTCCATCCAATTTCCTTTTGGAATCATTCATCATCTCTGCTTCCATCACCCCCGTGGGCCGCGAGTTCCAGATCATTACCATTCACTGTGTGAAAAAGTTTTTCTTGACATCCCCCTGTATCTCTTGATCAAAATCTTAAATCTGTGTCACCTAGTCCTGCTTTTCTTTGTGAATCTTAACTAAGCCTGTCATCATTTTGTACACCTCTGTCAGATCTCGGTTTCAGGATATTGAGATCTAATTGACGTTGACATGCGACTAGTCACTTTAAACTCCATGATGACTCAAATCAACCATTATTTGGTTCACATAAACCCTGAATATTTGAGAAAGAAAGAACTGTTTGATGTATAGAAATATGATAATACCACTTGTGACTGACACCCCAATGTGAACATTGTACTGCTGGGAAATCACTGACTCTAGTGAGGATTGGGAGACATTAAGCATTGGAAATAATCCAGAGGTTCTGAGGGAAATTTAAGCACACTAGGATAGATTAAGAGCACATTGGGATACAGTTAACACCACCGAGATTAATCTGTATTCAGTGGGATTAACACAGCCAGTTTGTGCACAGCAAGGTCCCACAGATATAAATGTGACAATCACCAGATAGTCAGTTGTAGTGATGTTGGCTGAGGGATTAATATTGAGAGCTCCCACCTCTTCATGAACATAATGCCATCGGATTTTTCTATCCACCTGAGAGGACACGCAGGGCCTCGGTTTAACATTTCATGCTAAAAATGGCACAGCTGGCAGTGCAGCACTCTCTCAGTGCTGTGCTAGAAGTGTCAACAGCCCCAGATTTCATGCTCAAATCCCTCAAAATTTGAATTCATAACCTATGAACTCAGAGGTGAGAGTGCTACCACTGAGCAACAGTATTGCACTGCATACCTGGAAAATAACCACAGTGACAACTGCCAGGAACTCACTCAATTTGGAAAGGTTTAAATGTTTTTGTGAAGCAAGGTTAATTTAGGCCATCAGTTAACAGTAGCTGATGGCAAAAATCTACAGGGTTCTTCCAATGATCTTTTTGTCAACTAATGGGAACTACAGTAGGAAACTACCTTGAGGCATTCTCCAACCTATCGTTGCTATTTGGATGTAAATACTGAGTATTTGTCTGAGACAAAGACAAATTAATGATTATTCTGCTCAAAACTGTTGCCAAGATGTCTGGAGCTTTGTTCGAAAGGATGTATCATCCTTGAAGTTCAAAGACAACACTAGGTACTTTAATAAGATGCTGCAGTACTTATGCATGCCAATAGATTAAGCCTAAAGGCTTAAAGCAATAGCCACAGATATTTAACATACTTAACAATGCGAAGAATTAAAAAAAAACCTTTTCTGCAACTTTAGATTTTCATTTTATAATTCGCCATTGACCTACTAAAAACTAAGGGTATATAAATTATTCTGGACCCGGTGACTAGGTGTAGATTCAGTTCCTATCGATAACTAATCTTCTAAATTTGGTTTTTAACAGGGGGATAAGCCCCTCATTAACATAGATAAGGGTCTAATACCTGTTTTACACGTCTGTCCAGTACCCACATATTAGGCATTTGGATCACTGCTTGCACAGATTTGATGCAGACTGCCTCACTGCTAAATTGATCTGTCAATTCATGTCCATTTTACACCCAAATTGCAGCACTTGCACTAATCCCTCTATTTCTCAATGAAGAATACATCATTTAGCATCATACAGACTAACCTGTGTTCTATGAGTAACGAAGACAGATTTGTGACACCACAAGCACTCTCTTAGTGGGCAAGGTTCATAGAACCATAGAAGACTACAGCACAGAAAACAGGCCATTCGGCCCTTCTAGTCTGTGCTGAAATATTATTCCGCTAGTCCCATTGACCTGCACCTAGTCCATAACCCTCCAGACCTCTCCCATCCATGTATCTATCTAATTTATTCTTAAAACTTAAGAGTGAGCCCGCATTTACCATGTCAGATGGTAGCTCGTTCCACACTCTCACCACTCTGAGTGAAGAAGTTCCCCCCTAATGTTTCCCCTAAACCTTTCCCCTTTCACCCTAAAGCCATGTCCTCTCGTGTTTATTTCTCCTAATCTAAGTGGAAAGAGCCTACTCGCATTTACTCTGTCTATACCCCTCACATGGAAATATTCTCTGCCTCCAAGTAATGCTTTCATCCTTAAGCCTCAGGAGATTCCACAGCGGACGGATGTGGACAAGGAGTCTCGATGTGTACCAGCCAAGGAGAAACAGGCGGTATGGGATGTTTACCATGTGCACCCCATCAACTGCACCACAGAAAACCCATCCCCACTTTTGTTCTGTGAAAATTTGGTTGAATCTTGTTCCCATTCTGGGGAGCCAGTCCACCTCTGGTACTGGACTCCTGGCCAGGGAGGATGTCGCTCCCCAAAGCTTACATGATCTTAAAATATAATTGCCAAATTAAAACTTAAATTACTAATGCAAAGTACTTTGGACTGTCATAGGAACATATGAACAGAAGGAGCCATTCAACCCCTCAATCCTATTCTGGCATTCAAATAGATAATGGGTAATTTGTATTTTAATTCCATTTACCCACCTTTGCTCCATTTCCTTTGATAGAACATTTAGGAGACAGTGATCATTGTATTGTGCATTTTAGGATGATGATAGAAAAGGACGATAGGCAATCCAGAGTGAAAATAATTAACTGGACGAGAGCCGACTTCAATGGGGCAAGAACGGAGCTGGGCCAGATAGACTGGAAGGAAAGGTTGGTAGGAAAAACTGTAGCTGAACAATGGGCTACCTTCAAAAAAGAATTGGTTGGGGCACAGTCAAGGTGTATTCCATCGAAAGGGAAAGGTAGGGCAAAGAAATCCAGAGCCCCCTGGATGAAAAAGGAGATTGAAATTAAGATAAAGAAGAAAAAGTGCGCTTATGACAGGTGTCAGGCAGAAAATACAATTGAGAACCAAGAGGAATACAAAAGGTTCAGAGGGGAGGTGAAAAAGCATATTAGAGAAGCGAAGAGGGATTATGAGAAAAGACTGGCAGCCAACATGAAGGGGAATCCCAAAGTCTTCTGTAAATAGTAAAAGGGTGGTAAAAGGAATAGTAGGGCTGATTAGGGACCTAAAAGGGAATTTACACATGGACGAAGGAGCTATGGTTGAGGTATTAAATGAATACTTTGCATCCATCTTTACCAAGGAGGTAGATGCTACCCAGGCCATGGTGACAGGTGAGGAAACTCTGTGACTAGAAGGGCTCAACATTGATAAGGAATGAGTGTTGAATAGACTGTTGGTACTTAAAGTTGACAAGGCACCGGCACCGGATGAGATGCATCCAATGATATTGAAGGAAGTGAGAGTAGAAATTGCAGGGCCACTGGCCATAATCTTTCAGTCATCCCTAGACTCAGGGGAGGTGCCAGAGGACTGTAGAATTGCAAACATTACGCCCTTGTTCAAAAAAGGTTGTAAGGATAAGCCCAGCAATTACAGACCAGTCAGTTTGACTTCAGTGGAGGGCAAGATTCTAGAAATAATTATTTGTGATAGAATTAATAGTCACATGGAAAAATGTGGGTTAATAAGGAAGAGCCAGCATGGATTTCTAAACGGGAAATCATGTTTAACTAGCTGGAGTTTTTTGAAGAGGTAACAGAAAATGTCGATGAGGATAATGCTGTTGATGTGGTGTACATGGACTTTCAAAAGGCATTTGATACACAGTAGACTTGTATGTTATTGCTCATGGAATAAAAGGGACAGTAGCAACGTGGATACAAAATTAGCTGAAAAATAGGAAGCAGAGAGTAATGGTCAATGGATATCTTTCAGGCTGGAGGAAGGTTTGTAGCGGACTTACCCAGGGGTCAGTATTAGGAGCCTTGCTTTTCCTGATATATATTAATGATCTAGATCTTGGTCTGCAGGGGACAATTTCAAAGTTTGTGGATGATATGAAGCTTGGGAGTGTTGTAAACTTCAAGGAGGAAAATGTAGAACTTCAAAAGGACGTAAACAAGTTGGTGGGGTGGGCAGATAGGTGGCAGATGAAGTTCAATGGGGAGAAGTGTGAGGTGATGCACTTTGATAGGAAGAACATGGACAGACAATACAAAATACGGGGTGAAATTTTGAAGGGGGTGCAGGAGCAGAAAGACCTGGGTGTATATGTGCATTGATCATTGAAGGTGTCAGGACAGGTGGAGAGAACAGTGAATAAAGCATATAGTATCCTGGGCTTTATTAATAGGCATAGAGTGCAAGAGCAAAGAGGTTATGCTGAATTTATATAAGACACTCATTAGACCTCAGCTGGAGTTCTGGATGCCACATTATAGGAAGGATGTGAACACATTGGAGAGGGTGCAGAAGAGGTTTACAAGAATAGTTCCAGGGTTGAGAAACTTCAGCTATGAAGGTAGACTGCAGCAGTTGGGACTGTTCTCCTTGGAGAAAAGGAGGCTAAGAGGAGATTTAAAAATCATGAGGGGGCTGAACATAATAGGGAGAATATGTTCCCACTCGTAAAAGGATCAAGAACGAGAAGGCACAGATTTAAAGTGATTTGCAAAAGAAGCAAATGTGATGTGAGAAAAAGCTTTTTCCCACAACGAGTGGTTCGGGTCTGGAATGCACGGCCTGGAAGTGTACGGGAGGCAGGTTCAATCGAGGCATTCAAGAGGGCATTAGATGATTATTTGAATAGAAACAACGTGCAGGGGTACAGGGAAAAGGCAGGGCAATGGCACTAGGTCATAATGCTCATTTGGAGAGCCGGTGCAGACACAGTGGGCCGAATGGTCTCCTTCTGCGCAGTCAAAATTCTGTGATTCTGAGACACACCCAGCAGATCTTTCTCTGTCTGAGTATTGATTGCTCCAATTGACTTGCCAGCCTTTTGAGGAAAGAATTCCATGGTTCTACTAAGCTTTCTGTGAAAACAGTGCTTTCTGATATCATCCCTGAATGGCTTCAATTGGATCTCGTGCTCTCTTGTTCTGGATTCCCCAGTAGAGGTTACAGTTTCCCAACTCCACTGAATCTTTTTATCATTTTAAACACTTCAGTTAGATCACCCTTCAATTGTCTAAACTCAAGGGAATAAAAGTTACATTTATGTAAACTGTCCTCGCAATTTAACTCTTTACACTCTGTTATCATTCTAGTGAATTTGCTCTGCATTTCCTTCAAGGCCAATCAATTCTTCCTGAGGTGTGGTGCCCAGAACTGAACTCAACACTCCAGATAGGGTCTGAGTAGAGCTTTATACAACCAAAGCATAATTTCCTCCCCTTTGCATTCCTGTCCCCCTTGAGATAAAGGACAAGAGTCCTTTTCATTGGCCTTTTGGAGTATTTTTGGTATATACGCACTAGGTTCTATCAATATGTGGCACTGCAGCAGGGATGATGCGGAATCCATCCATTATGATCCAGTTTTATTGTGGTGGAAAAGGCTGGAGTAAAGGTCGGAGGGAGAGGGAGTGGGTAAATAAGGGCTACTTTTCCATTGTAACGAGCAACCAAGCCAACTGAACAGCATTGGAATTAGCCCGAGAGCAGGTCACACCCATTCCCTCCATGACAGGAGAAACATAGAGGGAGTTGCACCATCAAAAAATGCAGCAAAATTATTCTTAGATTTAAACAGAAAACAAGGAGCGAACAGGGAAAAGATATGACATCAAAGTGCCTTTTTTTGGGTGGAAAAACAACACGCTGTGGTGGAGTTTCAGGCCACCATCTCTTGCACCCCCAGTTGTGCTGTGGGCACAAAGCTGAAGAGGGTGAAGCATGGAGTGATGGGAAAGGTGAGTGCAGAGCTGAACAGTGATGACAAGTTGGATCAGGGGATGAAGGGGTCAGAAGTCAAGGGGTGTAAGAGAACCTAAGGAAACGAGGCACCATTGGCAACATAAAGGAGTACCTGGCAAAAAGAGGGATCAACTCCATCCATTGCCTTGCCCCTTCTCTATCTCTACAACCCACCAAGACCTCTGTGCTTCCCCAAATTCTGGCCTCTCATGCATCCATAATTTTCATTGGCTGCGCTATTGGTGGCCCTGCCAAGGCTCTAAGCTCTGGAATTCTCTCACTACTCTATGGGGCTACCTCTCCCCTTTCTCCTCTAAGACACTCCTCGAACCTTATCTCTTTGATGAAACATTTAGCCACGTGTCCTAATACCTCTTTATGGTTGTGGATTTTTGGGATTCTCTACACCAGAGGGCTGAGGATCCTTCGTAATTGAGAATATTCAAGGGTAAAATAGATAGATTTTTGGATTCTGTGGGAATTACAGGATTTGAGGATCAGGAGGAAAATGAAGTTGAGGTTGAAGATCAGCCATGATCGTATTGAACTGTGATGCAGGCTCGAGGATTTTGTATGGCCTACTCCTACTCTCATTTCTTACATTCTTTTGTTTTTATAATTGCTCATAACGCTCCTGTGAAGAACCCTGGGGCTTTTTAAAAAACTATGTTGAAGGCGCTATATAAATGAAAGTTGTTTTATGCACTGTTGTTCACCTCAATTCTTACAAGTAACAGAGACTTTAAACGTGTGTGTGCTCTGAAATGCAAAGCACACGAGGCAAAATGCAAATGCCAAAGACATTAGAAAGGTTTCAATCATATGGGTTATAACTGTAAGCAGAGCTGCAGAGGCAAATTACAAACCATTCAACTTAATGGTAGCGATGGAAAGCCAAGGGAACCCCTGGAGGCTGCAGCTAACAATAGGACAGGGCTGACCAGTGTCCAGCACAAACTGAATTAGAAAGCATTCCTATCAACATTTACATAATAAAAAAGGGAGCCCATCACATTTCCTGAATGCAGATTAGACCATCCTTTCACTGCAGTCCGCTCAGAAGAGGTTGTGAGTCTGCTCTTTATGCATCACATCATTCGTTAAATTTGTATCTAGATAGGTTGTGGTTTATCAGCTGAAGTATATCAGCTTCTGCAAATCTCCGGCGCAGAGAGCAAAGCTGCATTTCCACTCTAATCGAATATCGCTCTGGGTGCCTGAATGATGTCACCCAAAGAGGTTAAAGCTGTTTGGGAATATATGCTGGATGCCATCATTTGACATTCTCCCATCTACGGTACGAGATATGGTCGATTTACTGGGCTGGTTAATTCTGAGACTGTGGGCAGGACTTCTAGGTCAGCGTGCGGGCACGATCAGCGGGCCCTGGAGTGGCCGGGGAATGGACCACCACCCGCGATTGGCCACTGGCTGGCCAATTAACGGACAGCCAGCGTGAAGCGCACGCTGAAAGGTTCAGCGCCGCTGGGGCGGGGGACGGGAGGAGGGCGAGCGCTGAGGTCAGCGCGGGTGTGGGTGAGCACTCACAGGAAGCTCCCTGAAGGTGGAGAGGGAGCTGAAAACCTGAACAAGCTAAAATAAGGGTCACAGAAACCAGAAAAAAAATAGTGTCCAAGCTTCATAATCAGCTACCTGAAAACGTAGGGAATGAAAATACTGTCCTCAGAAATTTATTTTAATTTTAATTTATCACAGAAACCTCATCCCACCCGTGGATGAAGTTTCCTGAAAAATTTCAAAGGTCAATTCGCCCGCCCGCCAAACGTAACATTGGACGGGCAACAAAAGATCTCGCTCGGTTAATTGCGCCATTAATGGGCTTAATTGCCCCCTTCATTTTCGGCGGGCGCGCTTCTGAGTTTAGCGCATGCTCGCCGAGCGAAATATTGCTCGAGTGTGCGCTGACGTCGGGGCGCTCGTCCGACTGAACCATGCGCTATCTTACGCTCGAGCGGGTTGGGGCTGCGCCCGAACCGCTCAGCGAAAAATTCTGCCGTGAGTTCAAATCCCACCGGGACAGTGACAGAACCTGAACTCAGTTCAGAGAATCCGGAAATAGAAAAAAGCTGTAAAGCTGATCGACTGTCAGGGTAAACACTGAAGATCTCTGCGCAAGCAAACCCAGTCTCCCAGATTTTGCACCAAACCTCCACCGCAGCCCCCCCACTCCCCAGTGGCCCCTCCCTCCACCGCCCCCACCCCCTCGCCCCCACTCCCCCACCCCCCCCCATCACACGAAACCCACCTCTGTTAATATCGGGGCAGATTGAAAGCAAAATCAAGGCTGACATTCCAGTGCCGTACTGAGGGAGTGCTGCACTGTCAGGAGTTCTGTCTTTTGGGTGAGACGTTAAACTGAGGCACTGTCTGCCTTCACAAAGATCCTAAAAGACTATCTCAAAGATGTAGGGGAGATCTCCCCAATGTCCTGTTCAAACTTTATCCCTCAACCCACATCACAAAAGCCGATTGTCTGGTCATTGTCACGTTGTTGTTTGTGGGAGCTTGCTGTGCATCAATCGGCTGTCACGTTTCCTACATTTCAACGCTGACTACACTTCAAAAACTACCTCATTCACTGTAAAATGCTTTACGCTGTCCTGAGATTGCGAAAGGTGCTATATAAATGCAAGTCTGTCTTTTACTGAGTCAGCTATTTATTCCAGAACACAGCCCATGTCCCAGTCCCGATTCAGCCGGTATTGAGAAAAGCTCTCAAGTGACACAAATTGTCAAATCGAGCTTCTGAAAGCCTGGTTGAAATAATGCATCAAGCCACTGATATTTTGTTTTGTTTTGACAATGTAATCATCTCTTTATCATTTTACCAAATGTTATTAATTTGCCAGACCCTGACATTCAGTGATCCAGCTGCTGAGCTCACATGTGGTACTGCTCCCCTGCTGGATTCCAGGTGCTGGCTGTCAACTTTGCAGATAAATTAAGCCTTTAAACGCGGTTAACACTGTTCAGTTGACTGATGGCTAAATGTAATTTCCAGGAAAATTATTGTTGTAAGTAAAGTTTGCATATATTTCCTCGCCATTGCTGACAGATTCATTAAAACATCTCTGACTCACCCACAGTGAGACAGGTAATCTGAGATTTATTGCAAGCACTGGGTAAAGACAGCACACGAGTTAGAGGAAGTAAACTGCTTGACGCCACTGAAACAATATTTGAGTTCTCATTTTATGTTGCTTTGCAGTTGGTAAACTGCCCGCAGCGGCTCAGAATCCCCTAGTTTTAATCAGCGATGCTTTCTGTCGGCTGTAGCTCACTTGGTAGCATATTCCCCACCTTTGAGTCAGGAGACTGTGGCTTCGCCCCCCCCCCTCCCCACCCCGAGACTTCACCACAAAATATTGTGCTGCACCCGTTGGAGATTCCGTCTTTCGGGATGAAATATGAAACTGGAGCTCCCGCCTGCCGTTCTCTGTGAGGTGTAAAAGGATCCCAAGGCACTACTTTGACGGAAGGCAGAGGGATTCCTCCTGGTGTCCTGCCCAATATTTATCCCTCAAACAAAGTCACTAAAAGAAGGCACGATATAGTCGTTACCGCATTGCTGTTTTTGTGGGGTTTGCTGTGCACACATTTGCTGCCACATTCCTGCATTACAATGGTGGCTAACACTTTGAAAGTACTTCAGTTGGCTGTTAAGTGCTTTGGGATGTCCTGAGGTCATAAAAGATGCGATATAAATATACAAATCTTTGAAGATGGCATCTCAACAGAAACAGACTATTTTGCCCAACAGGTCTGTGCTGGTGTTTATGCTGTACACAAGTCCCCTCACACACTTCTTCATTTTAAAACAAAAACAGGAATACCTGGAAAAACTCAGCAGGTCTGGCAGCATCAGCTTCTTCATTTCACCCTATCAGCACGTGCTTGTGTTCCTTTCTCCCTCATGTGTTTATCTAGCTTCCCCTTAAATCCATCTGTACAACTCACTTCAACCACTCCCTGTGGTAGCAAGTTCCACATTCTCAACACTCTCTGGGTAAAGGAATTTCTCCTGGATTCCCTATTGGATTTATTGCATTGACCTGCAAGGTTGATTCACCTGTTTCTGTGCTGTAAATGCTTCTCTTTTCTACGGAAAAGAGCCCCAGCCTGTTCAATCTTTCCTGATAGGTATTATCTCACAGTTCTGGCATCATTCAAGTAATGTTTTTCCTCCAGTCCCTCTATATCCTTTTTATAATGTGGAGACCAGAACTGTTCAAAGTACTTCAAGTGTGGTCTAACCAAGGTTCTGTATAAGATTAACATAACTTCGTTGCTTTTCAATTCTTTCCCTCTAGAAATGAGCCCCAAGGGTTTATTTGCTTTGTTTTATGGCTTTAATAAACTGTGTCACTGTTTTTAGTGATTTATGTAAATTGTGAACAGCAGTGGTCCCAGCACTGTGAACATTGCTTCCCATCTTCTGAGTAACTATCTTTAACCTGTATTCTCTGGTTTTATTTTGTAGCCAGCTTGGTATCTGAAATTTTAGCTTTATAAATTGAGGCATAAAGTACAAAAGCTAAGCTTTTATCAAATACTTATCAGGTCCCAGCTGGAGTACCTTTGTCCAGTTATGCGCACCACTCTTTAGGAGGGATGCCTGGGTCTGAGAGAGGGTACAAACGAGATTTACTCGAATGGTCCCAGGGATGAGGAACTTCAGTTAGGTGAGCTGGTATTGTTCCCCATGGAAGGCTAAGTGGAGATGTATTAGAGGTGTTCAAAACCATGAAGTGTAAATAAATAAGTAAATTGGTGGAAGGATCAGTAATCAAAAGGTGTAAGATAATTGGCAAAAGAGCCAGTGGGTAATTGAGGAGAAAGAGAAGCAGATCTGATAACTTTTCATCAGGAAATTAGATAAATATTTAAAAGGGCTACAGGGTGAGAGCAGGGGTGGTGGGGTTGGAGGGGCAGCACAGGCATGATGGGCAGAACGGCCTCCTTCTGTGCCGAATGATCCTATAAATGCAAGTGACTCTTTCTTGCCTTTTTAAAAATGCATTCATGGGATGTGGGCTTCGCTGGCTGGGTCAGCATTTATTTCCCATCACTAGTTGCCTTAAGAAGGTGGTGGTCAGCTGCCTTCTTAAACCGCTGCAGTCCATGTGGTGTAGGTACACCCACAGTGCTGTTAGGGAGGGAGTTCCAGGATTTTGACACAGTAACAGTGAAGGAACTGCGATATATTTCCGGTCAGGATGGTGAGTGGCTTGGAGGGGAACTTCCAGGTGGTGGTGTTCCCATGTGTCTGCTCTTCTTGTCCAAGAGACACTTGCTTGTTCAAGAGATACAGAATAAATGGGATAAAGAAATGGGTTCCTTGCTCAGGTAACAACTGGTGTATTATGCTGTGGCAACGGAACCAGACCTGAATGTAAGTTCTAAACTCTAAGTTGAAAGTTGCCTCAATCTCAGAAGGGTAAGTGAGGTCCTCCTGGAGAGTTTGGTTTCATTGGCTGACCCTCCTGCTGTGAGCTGGCTTTGTCTGTTGCAGAATCAATTAAATTCAAACAGAGAGGTGATAGCTGTAAAGGGAGGCAAGGGTTGTGGAGACAGGGTGGGGATGGTGTGAGGGAATTGGTAGTTGATGAAACTGCTCTTGGGTGTAACATGGTAACAAGACCAGTTTCACTCATGGGGAATTTTAATCTGATCAGAGGACCTTCTTTTGTTCACTCATTTTCTTGGCCACCCCTGACAGCACTATTATGCCCACATCAGCCATAACCAGCCACAGAACGAGGGGTTCCTCGGTGGGCAAATACACCTCGTGATATGAAACTGAACTTTCTGTTCGGGAGTATTGCAGGTTGAATCCTTGGTTTGTGTTGAATGAGATTGCTCACTCACACATACACACATGTGCACCCCTCACATACATACTCACTTACCTGTGCGCACACGCATGTGAGCCGACATATTTGTCCCACCACTTTTAAGCAAACGTGCTCACAGCAAGCCTCATGTGTGAGTTTTATCTGCATTTCGTGTCTTCTGGTTGTGCAGTGCTTTATTACATCTCTCAGAAACATCGTAGTGTGTTCCCGCAGGTTGAATTGCTTTGAAGTGAAATGGATGTTCTTATACAGGCAAATAAAGCAGCCATTTTGCAAACATCAAGGTCCCCAAAACAACAACAACTTGCATTTATATAACGCCTCTAACGTAGCAAAACTTCCCAAGCCACTTCACAGGAGCGATTGTTGGACAGTATTCGACACTGAGCCATTTAAGTAGGGAAGAGAGATGGAGAGATTTAGGGAGGGAATTCCAGAGATTGGGGCTTATAGGCAGCTGAAGGCAGAGCCATTGATTGTGGACCAATGAAAATCAGGGATGAACAAGCGGTCAGAATTGGAGGAGTGCAAATATCTCAGAGGGTTATAGGGTTGGTCAAGGTTGGAGAGATAGAGAGTCCCCTGATTACTGACCCTCCTTATTTAACCTATCAAAAACATTCATGATTTTTAACAACTCCTTTGAATGCTCTCTTAACCTTTGCTGCTGTATGGAGAACGTTCCCAGTTTCTCTGCTTTCTCCTTAGCTGATTTGCTCTGCAATCAATGCCGTGTTAGATGCTGGCTCTTAATCTGATAAATTGTGTGAGCCAATATGGAAATGTAACATTTCCTTTGAACACACAGGGCAACAATGCTACATATTTATGAGGTGCCCAAACTCAGATGGGCAGCCAAATCCTGCTATCCCTTCAGAAAATTAAAATCAATTGAAATTTATTTAACAGTGTATTAAAAGGAAGCTTGAAACTCAACCCTTCATGCTCCCTTACTAAAGCACCAACAGCTGCAGTGAATAAGCATCAGCTTGTAAATTAATTAAACTAATGAGATGCAGCTCTAATGTATTTTCTCAAACATAGCTCAGGGTCACCAATGCTGGGCAATCACCATCTGTAGTGACTAGCTTAACAGTGCTCAGTACAGTAATGAGATTTCAACAAGTTAGTCACAGCTTCCACATTGCAACCAACCCAGAGTCATCCATTCTCCTACAAAAACAGAACGTGCTGGAAAAAACTCAGCAGGGCAGCAGCATCTGTGGAGAGAGAAACAGAGTTAACGTTTCAAGAAGGGTCATATGGACTCGAAACGTTAGCTCTGTTTCTCTTTCCACAGTTGCTGCTAGACCTGCTGAGTTTTTCCAGCATTTTCTGTTTTGTTTCAGGTTTACAGCATCCGCAGCGTTTTGCTTTTAATCCATTCTCCTGCTTACTCCACCTGGCCTCTCATAACCTACCTAGTCTAATCCTGCACTCCTTCTCACTCCCCATACACTTCACACCCAATCTAATTCCACTCTCTTGTTCATTCCCCGCAGTCTTTAATGTTCACCCAAACTAACATCACCCTCTTTCCCACTTCCCACGCCCTCTAATAACGCACCCAGTCTAATCCTACTCTCCCACTCATTTCTTATAACATATACAGAGTTGGATTCCCATTCTGGGAGACCAGCGCAGGGAGGATGTCAAAGTGTCAACAGCTACTGAGTAACTCAGCCACATCCGCACCGTCACCTTTGATGAGTTAGTTCCCAATAAAACCATTACTTTTCCTCACCCTGGCTGTTTCCCCTGGTATGGCCCTCTTGTCTGATTACTGAAGTCCAAGGGGTGAAGACCTGAAAAGATAATATGGACAACTGGTTTAGCCATCTACCACCAGACGTGGCTGGACCACTTAAAACAATTCCTCTTTCTGCTAAAACTGCGCTATCTTCCAGCATCATTCTGGAATGCAAAGATAGACCCTGGCTTCCTTTATCTATTGCAAACCATCTTCTTAAAACACTCTCCCTTTTGTCCACCCAACTTTCCACATAAGTGTGAGGATTGAGACCATCCGATTAGCAGCCTCTGCCATGTTCCCTCCTTCCACTAGCCCGCCTGAATGAATTGTTACAACCAGTTTTGAGCAAGTTCTCCAGATGCACGATGAGGGATTCCTTCACATTTGCGAAGACCACACAGGACTTGCATATCGATAGCCATGCTGTGTCCATGTGCTCATTTGACATTGCTTATTCACCAATGTTCTACTTAAGGAAGCTATAGATATTTGCATTACAACACTATATTATGGCAATCTAGCCACCATTGTGTGAATCAGCATTCTTTGAGCTTATGAACTCGGCAACTTGCACAGTTGAGTTCAGTTTTAATGACACCACGTATGCCCAAACAGATGGTGTTGCCATGGGACCCTCCCTCAGCTCAGCTCTCGCAAACATCTTTGTTGGGTTCCATGAGAAACGTGTCTTCGATGAAATGACACCCAACCTCCTACCCCCCCCACATATTTCCGATATGTGGATGATACATTTGCTATACTTAAATCCATAGCTGCATGTAATAATTTCCTTACAAGTTTTAATGGGCTCCATCCTGCATTCAAATTCATCCTTGAAATGAAGCAGTCAAATGAGCTCCCCTTCCTCGACGTACTACTTGAGAAATCTGCCAGGGGGTTCTCTACCACAATCTAGCCTACCTTCACTGGTCAATATACGTTTTGGGACTTTTACAGTTCCGCAAACTATAAGATTGGTCTTATCGGCAACCTTGTAAACAGGACCCGAGCCATTTGCTCACCATGTAAGGTTGATGCTGAAATAGGGGCATCAAAGACATCCTGCAGGATAATGGCTACCCTGATCAGATCATTTCATGCTGTATATCACACAAACTCATGAACAGGCCTAAGGCCGTCACTTTCGGCCCTGAAGGTTGCTCAGTCTACCTCAGATTTCCCTGGAAGGGCTAGGTATCTCAGAAATTTGAGCAGCAGGTGAAGCTAGCTGTTTCACGCTGCTACTATGCAGTAGCAACACGAGTGGTATTCGCCACGAACAGATTGCTGCCATCAAGCCAAAAAGATGTTCTGCCTATCGCACAAATGAGTCATGTGGTATATGAATTTCAGTGCCAGTGTGATGCCAGGTATGTAAGCCGTATGCCGCAAAGACTGGTGGCTCGTATGAAACAGCATGTCCCAGCCACTATTTGCAACAGGCAGGGTACAGACAGTCTCCAATCACCCCATGCTTGCAAAACTCAAAACACAGTGTCCAACATCAGATGTGATACCGTGACTGGACAAAATTTGCTAAATAATCCAGAGTGTGCGAAGAATTACACTGACAACCAATTTAAGGTTGTCAGTCAGGGCTGCATTTTGGCGCATTTGCGTGTACTGGAAGCTACATTTTTAATACACAGGCCCTTTTCAGGAAGAACATGTACATACATTGCACTCAGCTAAACAAAATAAGTGACAGCCATTTGCTGACTCATTCCTCAGGGCAATGCCTAGACTTTTTTATGATTCATTCATGGTTTGAGGACTTCGCTGGCTGGGCCAGCATTTATTGTCCATCCCTAGTTGCCCTCGAGAAGGTGGTGGTGAGTTGCCTTCTTGAACTGCTGCAGCCCATGTGGTATAGATTCACCCACAGTGCTGTTAGAAAGGGAGTTCCATGAGTTTGACCCAGTGACAGTGAAGGAACGGCGATATATTTCCAAGTCAGGATGTTGAGTGACTTCGGGGAGAAACCTCCAGGTGGTGGTGTTCCCACCCATCTGCTGCCCTTGTCCTTCTAGATGGAAGTGGCTGTGGGTTTTGAAGGTGCTGTTGAAGGAGCCTTGGTGAATTCCTGCAGTGCATCTTGTAGATGGTACACACTGCTGCTACTGTGCGTTGGTAGTGGAGGGAGTGAATGTTTGTGGATGGGGTGCCAACTAAACAGGCAGCTTTGTCCTGGATGGTGTCAAGCTTCTTGAGTGTTGTGGGAGCTGCACTCATCCAGGCAAGTGGGGAGTATTCCATCACACTCTTGACTTGTGCTTTGTAGATGGTGGACAGGCTTTGGGGAGTCAGGTCGTGAGTTACTCAATGCACGATTCCTACCCTCTGACCTGTTCTTGTAGCCACAGTAGTTATAGGGCTGGTCCAGTTCAGTTTCTGCTCAATGGTAACCCCCAGGATGTTGATAGTAGGGGATTCAGTGATGGTAATGCCATTGGACATCAAGGAGCGATGGTTAGATTCTCTTGTTGGAGATGGTCATTGCCTGACACTTGTGTGGGGTGAATGTTATTTGCCATTTGTCAGCCCAAACTTGGATATTGTCCAGGTCTTGCTGCATTTGGACATGGACTGCTTCAGTATCTGAGGAGTTGCGAATAGCGCTGAACATTGTGCAATCATCAGCGAACATCCCCATTTCTGACCTTATGATGGAAGGAAGATCATTGATGAAGCAACTGAAGATGTTTGGGCAGAGGACACTACCCTGAGGAACTCCTGCTTTGATGTCCTGGAGCTGCGATGACTGACCTCCAACAACCACAACCATCTTCAGTTGTGCTAGGTATGACTCCAACCAGCAGAGAGTTTTCCCCATGATTCCCATTGACTCCTGTTTTTCTGGGGCTCCTTGATGCCACACTCAGTCAAGTGTGGCCTTGATGTCAAGGACACTCACTCTCACCTCACCTCTGGAGTTCAACTCTTTTGTCCATGTTTGAACCAAGGTTGTACTGAGGTCAGGAGCTGAGTGGCCTTGGTGGAACCCAAACTGGGCATCAGTAAGCAGGTTATTGCTAAGCAAGTGCTGCTTGTTAGCATTGTTGATGACCCCTTTCATTACTTTACTGATGATTGAGAGTAGACTGATGGGGCGGTAATTGGCCGGGTTGGATTTGTCCTGCATTTTGTGTACTGGACATACCTGGGTAATTTTCCATATTGCCAGGTAGATGTCAGTGTTGTAGCTGTACTGGAACACCTTGACTAGAAGTGTGGCAAGTTCTGTTCTTAGCAATAACCTGCTCACTGATGCCCAGTTTGGGTTCCACCAGGGCCACTCAGCTCCTGACCTCAGTACAACCTTGGTTCAAACATGGACAAAAGAGTTGAACTCCAGAGGTGAGGTGAGAGTGAGTGTCCTTGACATCAAGTCTTCAGTACTATTGCCGGAATATTGTCAGGCCCCATAGCCTTTGCAGTAGCTAATCAGGGTCAAGCTGCCTGGTTTAAATTTCAAACAATGCTTGGCATTTAACTGTCTGTCACCATCACTGGTGCATTTTCCATGCCAAACAATCAGCATTCTCTTCACGTACAGTATAAATTGTTGTTTTCCCCTTATATTGTTATTCTTGCAAAGTGTCCTGATGAGTACAAGGCAAAAAGCTTCAACATGTCTCTTTTTTCAGCAATACTCAAGTTCTGTACGACCAAATGACACTGAAAATACTCAGTAGGCCGGACAGCATCCATGGAGAGAGGAACAGAGAGAATAAGCAGAAGCGTTCCAGGATTTTCTGTTTTTGTTTCCCACCTGGCCCCCATGTTAGTTATTGTGTAAACGGTTCTCCTTCAGGTGTCATCTCCCTCTCTCTTTTAAATGTACTGTTACGTTGCTCCCGTCTAAAACCAACTCTTGACCTCTCCGTCCTTGTAAACTGCCATCCTGTATCTGACCTCTCTTCCCCCTCCGCAACATGTTGTCACCTCCTAAATCCGTGCCCATTTTTCCTGGAGCTCCGTGTTTGAATTCCTCCAACCACGTTTCTGTCCCTGCCACAGTACCAAAATGGTTCTTATATAAGTCAAAAATAATATCCTACATGACTGTGACTAAGGTAAACTTTCCCTCCTCATCCTTCTTGACCTGACTGCAACTTTTGACACACCTGACCACAATATCCTCCTCCAACACCTCTCCCTGTCATCCAGTTGTGTGGGTTCTCACCTGGTTCCATCCTTATCGATAATAATTGTAGTTAGAGATCACTTGCAATGGATTATCTCCCTGCGCCCACACCATTACCTCTGGTGTCCCTCTATCCTTGCCCACCTCCAATTTCTCACCTCCACGCTGCCCCTGGCAACATCATCTGAATGGATAGCGTTAGTTTTCACATGTACTCTGACGACATCCAGCTCTACCTCCCCAACACCTCTCTCGACTCCTCCACTGTTGCTAAATTATCAGGCTGCTTATCTGACATCCAGTACTGGACGAGCAGAAATTTCTTCCAATTATATCTTGGGAAGATTGAAGCCATTGTTTTTGGTCCCCACTCCCAACTCTGCCCCCTAACTACCATGTCTATCCCTCTCCAGCAGTCTGAGATTAAGTCAGATTAAGTCTGTTCACAATCTTGCTGTCACATTTGACCCTGAGATGAGCTTCCTACCCCATAATTCCACCTCAGTAACATCACCTGACTTTGCCCCTGTCTCAGCTCATCTGTTGCTGAAACCCTCATTCCTGCCTTCGTGACCTCTAGACTTGACAATTCCAATACACTCCTGGCTGGACTCCCACATTCTACCTTCTGTAAAATCGACCATTCCAAACATCTGTTGCCTATGTTCTGACTTGTTGCCAGTCCTGTTTCCCTGTCACACACCCCCACCCCCGCCCCACCTCCCGTGCTTTACTGGACACCTACATTGGCTCCCAGACTGGCAACACCTTGATTTTTGAATTCTCAACCCTGTTTTTAAACCCCTCATCGCCTTGTCCCTCCCTATCTCTTTAACCTCCTCCAGCCCCAGATTCCTCCAAGATATCTGCACTCCTCTAATTCTGGCTTCTTTTGCAATCCCCATTTCTCCGGCATTGGCGGCCGTGCCTTCAGCCGCCCAGGTCCTAAGTTCTGGAATTCCCTCCCTACCCATCTCCGCCTCTCTACCTCACTTTTCTCCTTTAAGACGCTCCTTGAAACCTACCTCGCTGACCAAACTTTTGGTTATCTGACCTAACATCTCCTAATGTGGCTTGATGTCCTACTGTGTTTTATAATGCTCCTGTGAAGCACATTGGAGTGTTTCATTATGTTAAAGGTGCTATATGAATATAAGCTGTTGTTCTTGTTGCTGTTGCTGCTGCTCTTCCTAAATGCAAAGTTTCCAATTGCTTTTGTTTAGTCAAGAATCCATGAGTTTCTTCTCCATTACACATCGAAATTGTCGGGACCTCTATGCCCCCCAACCCTCCGTTATGGGGATTGCGAACCCCTCCCCCCCACCACTCGGTTTACTGACTGCCAACCAACGCCTGGCTTTCTCAAAGCTGCGGCAGCATCAATGGGAAGTCAGTCTGTGTTGGGAAGTTTGGAACTTCTTATCATCTGATGCCTGGGCCTAGAATTGGGCTCCAGCCTCTTCATTTCCTGCCTTAGCAAGCAGTATGCACTCCACTGCCTGAACTCCATCTTATACCTGCAGAGGATGGACTATCAGCAAAGCTCGATGGGCCTCTGCATTCCCAAGTGCCTCCTTCATTCGATCCAAATTGGGCGCTGGCCAAAGAAGCTTCATTTGTTTTCAAAACTCTCCAAGGCTTCATCCCTCCCTACCTCTGTAATCTCCTCCAGGCCCACGACCCTCTGACATTTCTAATATCTTCCAATTTTAGCACTAGCGCATCCCCGATTTTAATTGTTCCGCCATTGGCGGTTGTACCTTCAGTTGCCTAGTTGGACTCTAAGCTTCGGTAATATCTCCCTAAACCAGACTGTCTCTTTCTCCTCTCCTTTAAGACCCTCCCTAAAACAGTGATGGTCAATCTTAGGCTAGTGAGTGGACCACATGAGTGACCTTCCTTCATCTCAGTGGGCCGCAAGATTGAAAAAGGACACATGGACTAATCATGACCCCATGAATAAGATTAAACACATTTAATGCGTGCCGAGTATTTCATAATGAGCTACAGAAAAAGTTTAATCATTCATATATTAATAGAACTGTCATCAACTTCAAATGGTAAAAACAAAAGAAATATTTACACTTGCCTTACCTACATTATACTCAACACGACTCTGGTTGGTTCTGTCCTCCACAATTCGTGGGCCGTGCTGATTGAATCTTGGCTAATGTTGTCTCCCCCGGCCGCCTTCCTCAACCCCCCATGGGACAAACTAGATGAGGCTACCTGAAAGTTATTGCATTCAGGGAACCAACATCACACTGCACGAATTAAAAACTCTCTTCCCAAATAGATATTACAGTTTCACAAGGCCATAATTTTTGTTTCATCAAAGGCTACCTGCTTCAGCTAAGACTACAATAAATTTCATAACCGGCACAAATTGGTGACACAAATCATTTGCTTCTATGTGTTTTACAAATGCTGTATAACAGGGTAATAATTTATTGCTAATTACTTGAAAACACGTCCGAATGGAACAAAAACACTGAAGTGTACGTCGTAGTTCAGATACTCGTAAGCGACACATTGACTGACAAGCCAATGCTTTCGCTGTATAACGTTTTTGAATTCAATTTAACTCCGTTTCACTTATTATGAATAACACTCCGCACAATGCAAACATCAACAAAAAGCAAAGTGAAAACTCTCAACAGTGTTGTCTTGTCTCCTGTCAAGTGGTGCTGCGAGCGATGGTCACTGAGCTAAATCCATCAATGGCGGCTGCAGTTGGATTCTGTTCCCTGTGCGTGGGTATCGGTTGACAAAATGTCTCACGGGCCACACTCAGGACCCTGGCACAGCCCTAATATCCAATACCGCTTTATGTCGCTCCATGTCCAGTTTTGGTTCATCACTCCCCTGTGAAGGGCCATGGGATTCTTCGCTACATTAAAGGCGCTATGTAAATGAAAGTTATTATTGTGATACCCATTAAAAGTTGCAAAACAGGAACGACAGATAGCCCTGGAAACTAAATTCCTAATCACTTTGTTGAGCGTTAAACAATGAACCGTTTTAAGGTCTTCAAACGTTTCTGTGTTTCGGATGATATCGATTCTGGGAAACTTAGGAGCTTTCTAAAGTTTCCTATCCCTTAACTTCTGAAAGACGAGGTGAATTACCCATAATTTTAACTTAACCCACCAAATATTCAGTTCAGGGCATTGCACCACAGGAAGGTTATATTCGAATTGGAGTGGGTATAGTACCGATCAGCAGAATGAGTATGGACCATAAATGGATGTCGGGCTGAATGGCCTGTTCCTGTGCTGTAAATAATTTGTAATATTTTGTAATCCTTGGCCAGACCCTGGGTTGTGTGGGAAGGTCCGGTTAGGACCAATAACGTTTTGTTTAAAGTAGATAAAGTTTGAGATTCAAAACACTTACTAAGTGAATAAAGCCACAGGATTCCATGGGTTTTGATCAGGCGAAAATAAACTTTGCTATACATGTTCAGAAAGATAAAACAAGTTACAATATCTATCTTATACTCTAACGTTCAGGATAAGTATGAGGTGCGTGTGTATTAACAGGCGACCTGTGGTCGGGCACACCACGCTACACAATAGATGACAGGTGCGACCAAACCCAATTCCATAGATTTCTCAACAACCAGCCCAGATGTTTGTCACATTGTGAGTCAACCAATCTCACTGAAACTTTGTCTTTTCTATGAGAGCTTCCAATCTCTACGCTTAAAGATCTCAACATGGAATCCTTTCCAAAAGTTGTTCCCACTCAGATGGCCTCAACAACGACCCACCTTGCAGGGTTTCAATCTCACCTTCCGACATTCTTTTCTGGATCTCTGACTGCACTCAAGCTTCACCTTCCAAGCACAATCTCAGGTCTTCGGCCATGCCAAGCAGAATACCACTGTACCAACGGGGTACCTTTGCCCCAATGACCCGCAGCACAGAGTTACCAACCTTCGACCACCTTCATGGATATTCTGGGGTTCTCTCGAGCCAACTTCTCTTAAAGTATGCTAACTGCGGCTAATTTTAATGCTTTTTTTTAACTTAACTGGGACCTTTTCCTGTCCCTGCCTTTGTCCCTTGCCTCTGGGACATTTCCTGGCTGACTAAAAACTGACTCCAACAGACTATTCCAGAAGTGCTGTTCGCTGACCCTTGAACTGATCTGGTGATCTTCTTCCTCCTCTTCTTAGACAGGCCCTCACAACCGAGGGTGGCTTCCTTCCACTCCGGGGTTGTGGGTCCTGAGGTGACTAAAATGTCCAAATGCTGGATCCGCGCACTCTGCCACAGGTGGGGTAGGTGGTGTTTGTTGAGGTGGGTTTCATGTTAGGATTTTGGGACACTACTTCCTCTGTTTGCACTTGGCCTCCACCAGGGCCTGTTAGAGATGTTCGAAATGGTTGGCACCTTCGCAGGAGCTTCTTCTCCAGTTTGGGTGATCTCAAGCAAGAGATTCCCACATATCAGTGGGAATGTTGCATTTTTTCAGTGAGGACACTCCAGACAGGTTTACTCTGCCCTCCTGGTCAATGCTTGCCTTGTATTCTGCACATTGACATGCAAGCCGTGATCCTTAACAACAGACCTGCCACAGACCCAATACGAGTGCAAACTGGAGTCAAGCAAGGCTATGTCATCACATCATCTCTTTCCCATGTTCCTCGCTGTAACACTCCACCCCATCTCCATGAAGCTGCCCCGCCGGAGTGAAGCTACTCTAACAGGATGAGTGGGAAACTATTCAACCTACACCGCCTCCATTCCAGAACCGAGATCACCCCAACCTCTGTCATCGAGCTGCAGTGTGCTGGCGCCGCTTGCCTATGCACACACTCAGAGACCGAGCTCCGATCTATCATCGACTCATGCATGGAGGTGTATGAAAGAATGGGCCTTAGGCTAAACATCTGAAAGACAAAAGCCCTCTACCAGCCTGCCCCTGCTGTGCAACACTGCCCCCCAAACTATCAAGATCCACGGCGAATCATTGGACAACATGGATCATTTCTCATACCTTGGGAGTGACCTATCAGTGAGGGCAGACATCGACAATGAAACTCAACACTGCCCCCAGTGTGCCAGCGCAGCCTTCAGCTGTCTGAGGAAAAGAGTGTTTGGTGACAAAGACCTCAAACCCAGCACCAAGCTCATGGTCTACAGGGTTTAGTGCTACCTGCCTTCCCGTATGAGTCAGAGACATGGACAACATACAGCAGACACTTTAAATCCCTGGATAAATATCACCCGTGGAAAATCCTACAAATTCTGGTGACCTATCAAAACACTCCAAGAGGGTTCCGCCCTTGTCACTAAGCAGGGTCAAATGTAACAAGCATCCTGTACTTTGAATGTTACAATCTCCACATACTGCTAATTTACATAACACACAGAATGAATGGATTTCATAACAAATGCCGGGACTTAATGGATTAATTATGAGGCCAGGTTGCATAGTTTCGTATTCTTGTAGACTTGTATCGCCTCGAGGTAAAAGGTTTGAGGAGAATCAAGGGTTTAAAAGGATAAAGGAATTTGATAGAGTAGAATGAGAGGAACAATTTCCTCTGGTGGGCAGTGCAGAACAAGGGGGCATTCTCTTAAAATTACAGCGAGGCATTTAGGAGTGAAAACACAGAGGAGTGGAAGCACAAGGAGGATGGTGAAATTCTGGAATTCTCTCCCCAGAAAGGTTGTTGATGTTGGCAAGTCAATTGGAGCTTTGAAGACTGAGATCAATGGATTTTGTGAGTGGTCCTCATTGACTGTGCAGAACTGATACTAAGCCCAAAAATGTGCGCAGATGGATTTCCTGGCATGTGCCCCATGGACAGAAATGATGATTTGATGGTTTCAAGTGGATCAAGAGGGGTTTGAAGGAAGAATTTGGTGTAATGTTGGGGCATGTTCATTTCCGATTGCTTACGTTTATCTCCATTTATTTTATGTCAGTCGTAATTTTCCGGTCTTATGCTAATGAGATTTTGAGTTAATTTCAGCCGAGCTCATCGTCTCAGCCATTCAAAGAATTTTGGGTCCTCGTGTTTTTTAAAAAAAATTATTTAATCTTTTGAGGGATGTGGACATCGCTGTGATGGCAGCATTTCGACACGGCGATGCCATTGAACTGAGTGACTTGCTCGGCCATTTCAGAGGGTTAATAAGAGTCAATCACATTGTTTTGGGTCTGGAGTCACACGTAGGCTCATCCAGGTAAGGACGTCAGATTTCCTTCCCTATAGGACATTAGTGAACCAGATGGGTTTTTACAACAACCAGCAACAGTTTCATGGTCATCATAACTGAGACTAGCTTTTTTTAATTCCAGTTTTTGATGGACAATTGTGACTGACATCTTGACTTTGATTGGAACTTGGCTCACTATGGAAAGTATTTTTCCCTTTCACAAAGTCTTCCTGTCCGACTATTCTGTTTAGCATCATACTGGCTTATCACAAGTCACCCCATGATCCTTTCCCCTGCTCCGCTGGCACTATATCAACGCAAGTTGTTATTGTTCCAGCACTGTCCAAGGGGTCAGTTTTTGGATGAGATAATAACAGAGTTTGCCCTCTCAGGTGGACATTGAAGATCCCATGACATTGGCCGAAGAACAGCAGGGAAGATTTCTAACATTCACCCCTCCATCCAAAATCGATAAATTTTTCTAGCTCCAGAAGTGGGCAGGGAATGGCACCGATATATTTACCAGAAAAAGAGTTGCGGGAGGAGTCCTGAGTGTGACTGGAGGTGTAACACCTGCCCCTTAACTTCCTCCCTCGTCATCATCCAAGGCCCCAAACACACCTTCCAGATAAAGTAGCGCTTTTCTTTCACCTCCTTCAATTTGGTCTACTGTATACACTGTTCTCAATGCGGTCTCCTCTACACTGGGGAGACTAGACACAGACTGGGTGACCGCTTTGCGGAACACCTTCACTCAGTCCTTAAGCATGGCCCTGACCTTCCTGTTGCTTGCCATTTCAATTCACTATCTTGCTCACATGCCCACATTTTCGTCATTGGCCTGTTGCAATGTTCCAGTGAGGCCCAACGTAAACTGGAGTAACAGCACCTCATCTTCCAATTAGGCACTTAATAGCCTTCCGGACTTAACATTGAGTTCAACAACTTCAGGCCTTGAACTCTGAACTCCATTTGATCATTTTTATGAATTTCTCCCTCTCACCCCCCACCATCTCCAGGCCCAGTCTGTAACTTGTTCTTAAGTTTTGTTTTGAGAGAGTGCTGACTCTTGTTCTGCTATTAACACCATTCTGTTATCTGACCTTTAGGACACCATTAGCACATCTTTAGTCTTTAGCACTATCATTAATGCTTCCTTTGTCTTCCGTGACATCTTTATCAAATCTTTCCTAAGTCCTAAGTTCCCACTATTTTGCCCCACCTCACCCCCTCTTCAACAGTAAAAAATCCATCACATTTCTGCCTCTCTTCAGGTGTGAAGAGTCATATGGACTCGAAACGTTAATCCTGTTTCTCTCGCCACAGATGCTGCCAGACCTGCTGAGGTTTTCCAGTACTTTCTGTTTTTATTTCAGATTCCTAGCACCTGCAGTATTTTTGCTTTTACCACTTGTGAAGATCAGCTGTGATGCACCTCATGGTCAAACAGTCTGCGGATGCTCATTCTCTAGGTTTGCAAATGAAGAATAATCAATTACAACATATACTGAAAAGCTTAGTTAGCGGGGCCGTTTGAAACCTCAGAGGGTGGTCATCTTTGCCCTTTTGTGAGTCACCTCAGGCCCAGGTAAGGGTTATGAGTCATATCCAACAGCTGAGCCAGTGAATTTTCTGTGGGGATGGCGGAAAAGCTGGAATCTCGAGGGACAATGGCTGCTTACAGGTGTAGCGAGGGAATTCCAGAGCTTGGGGCCTTGAAGGGACTGCCAGGGTATAGCAATTATAATTGAGGATGCACAAGATACCAGAATTAGAGGAGTGCAGATATCTCAGAAACTTGTGGGGTTGGAGGAGGTTACAGAGATAGGGAGGTGTGAGGCCAAGAAGGGATTTGAAAACAAGGATGAGAATTTTAATATCAAGACGTTGCTTGACCGGGAACCAGTGAAGGTCAGTGAACACAGGGATGATGGGGGAACAGGACTTGATGCGAGTTAAGACACAGGGTTTTCTATGCTTCAAGTTTACAGAGAGTAGAATGTGGAAGGCCAGCCAGGAGTGTGTTGGAATAATGGAGTCTGGAGGTAACAAAGGCAGGAATAAGGGTTTCAGCAACAGATGAGCTGAGACAGGAGGGAAGTCAGGCGATATTATAGATGTGGAACAGGCAGTCTTAGAGATAGCATGACTATGAGATTGGAAGCTCATCTTATGATCAAATGTGACACCAAAGGTTGCAAAAGATTAGCTTAATCTCAGACTGTCACTAGGGAGAAGGATGGAATCAGCAGCTTGAGAATGGAGTTTGGAGTGAGGGTGAAACACAATGGCTTCAGTCTTCCCAATACTTAACTGGAGGAAATTTCTATTCGTCAGTACTGATGTCGGATAAGCAGTCTGATCATTTAGCAACCGTGGAGGAGTCAAGAGAGGTGGTGCTGAGCTAGGGCTGGGTGTCATCAACGTACATTTGAAGACTAACACTGTGTCTTGAGATGATGTTACCGGTGGTGGGGGGGAGCATTTAGATGAGAAAGAGAAGGGGGCTGAGCATTGATCTTTGGGAGACATCAGAGGTCATGGTACAAGAGCAGGAAGAGAAACCATTGAAAGTCACTCCCTGGCTACAATTAGAAAAATAAGAATGGAAGCAGGTGAGTGCTGTCCCACCCAGCTGGACAACAGTGGAGATGCATTGGAGGAGGATGGTGTGGTCAGCCATGTCAAAGGCTGCAGACAAGTCAAGAAGGAAGAGGAAGGAAAGTTTACCTTTGTCACAGTTGCATAGGATGTCACTTGTGACTTTGATAAGAGCTGTTTTGGTACTGTGGCATTAGTCTTACACTGACTCAGACATGTGGGGCTGAATTTTCGGCCCTGAATGGGAGTTTGGAGGTGGAAGGACCAGGAAAATAGTAGAGGAGCGATAGAATTGAGATGGATCCCTGGCAAATTCCGCTGCTAGGAAAGTTTCCCAAAGGCGGACTGGGAAATGGATCAGTTGACTGCTCCATGGAGGCAGGCAGTAAATTAGCATTCTTAAGTGCCAATAGGGCATTTTTGTGGCCTCACCATCATGTTGCCAGTGTCAACGTGGATCCCACCTCAATATCGTGGTCCCCAACTTGCCTCCACAGTGCCCTCCTCTCCCAATGGGGCTGCTGAGGGTCCAGAGCTGTCAGCCCTCTGAATCGGCCATCAGCATTGGGAGACCACCTACCATCCTTAATAAGGATGGTGAGCATGGAGGTGGTTAATTAGGAGGTCATCTCTGGGAGGATTTCAACACCGGCCTTCTTACTGGCAAGTGCAGGCTTGGGGCTCCTTTTGCTCCTGACTTCAGGCTCCTGAAGCACATGGGAAAATCATGCCTGAGGTACGGAGAACCTCCAGTGCTGGAGAGCTTTGGGAACCATTGATCCAAAGTCACCCGTTCCTCGCAAGTTACACTCTGCACACATCATGTCTGAAATTATTAATTTTGTGCTATTATTCCTCAATATTTGTGCACTCTTTCACTTGAAGCATTTGTTAAGTTTCTTGAGCTGAGAGTTACATTTATAAACTCATCTTCATTCTAAAATACCTTTGCACTGATTTGTTCTGATCTAGTAATACCTAGCTGTCTACTAACACGCGACATTCCAATTATCCAATTTATCCCAGTGATGAAGCAAATTAGCTCAACCCACTTAGCACTTAGATAATAATCCTGTGATTAGAGGGTCACGAATCTCAACCTCAACTGTCTTTCGAATTGACTCATTTTTTATTGCACAGTTTTCATCAGTTCTTAATGGAGTTGCTCACTAGAAAAGTGATCTAAATTAAATTTGCAATCTTATATCACCTGAATTGGACCAATGAGGAACTTCTCGAAGTTGAACAGATTCAAAACACTTCAGCAAACAAATAGGTAGCATGAGCATTCACCTTTGTTTTCATTTGTTCATGGGATGTGAGCATTGCTGGTGAGGCCAGCATTTATCGCCCATCCCTTATACCCTTGAGAAGGTGGTGGTGAGCCACCTCCTTGAAACTTCAGTCCATGTGGTGTCAGTTAGAGAAAGAGCTCCAGGATCTTGGCCCAGCAACAGTGAAGGAACAGCGATATAGTTCTAAGTCAGGATGGTGCGTGGCTTCAAGGGGATCTTGCAAGTGGTGGTGTTCCCATGCACCACCTTGTCCTTCTAGATGGTAGAGGTCATGGGTTTGGAAGGTGCAGTTGAAGCAACTTGGTGAGTTGCTGCAGTGCACCTTGCTGCCACTGTATGGCAGTGTTGCGAGGAATGAATATTTTGGCTGGTGGATGGTGTTCTGAGATGTGTTCTTCTCCCTTGGACAGGGAGTCGTTCAAATGATGAGCATCATCTGTATTTTTTAAGACTCCCTAAAAGTACGCCAACATCACCACTCAATAAGGATGTTTGTTGATTGCGAAGAAGATAGAAAGAATCAACAATCTGTCACCCTTCGTAGCTAAGAGGAGCAATAACCCTGCCTTTAATTGGAGGGTCTATTTCACCTGGACCTTGTAATTTGATGTCTGATGGATGAAGGGTCACTGGCCAAAGCCAGTCGAGATCACCTACTAGTATGTTAACAGCAGCTCCAGTATCAATTTTAAAAGTAGTATCAAAACACTGTAACTGACTAGTAGCCTAGGTTAAGACTATCAACTTCCCCTAGGAACTCTGTAATTTCATCTTTTATTTGACTTTCTATTTTTTGAATGGAATGTGTTTCAGAAATACTTTCTGGTCTTTGACTTTGATTAAAATTGCTGGATTTGCAGAAACACTTGAAATGTCCAGTTTTGCTGCACTGTCCAGTTTTGCTGCACTGTCCAGTTTTGCTGCACTGTCCAGTTTTGCTGCACTGGAGGCATTCCACACCCCCTGCAGAGTGTCTATGCTGAGTTTTCATGCCACAACGCATCTCAAGATGGCCACTGGTGTGGAGTTTCCTGCCCTTTTACTTAATTTCATCGGCTTTCTTGTGGGTGGGGCCACTGTCCGTGGGCCTGCCAAACCTTCAGGGTCATGTGAAGCCTCAGAGTCGTCCCGAATTATAGCCTAATTAAATGCTCTAAGCTTGGCCTGCCTCGCATACTAGACCACTTGATCCAAAGTTAGATCATTTTTGATCTGCAGAAAGTCAAGAGGTTTTCACTGTGGATACCCAGGTCATTGCAGGCGCTGGTTAAAATGTGCTCGTTCAATTACTGAATTTTGATTCAGGCTAAAATAGGTGCCAAAGGTTTTAATAATGGAGTCAAAGTCCGTGCTGGACTCCTGCACACCCTGCCTCAGTACCTGGTCATTATAAAACATGGGCCCAGAGGGAGCAGGGGAGAGGAGCTGGGGGAGAGGAGCCAAGGGAGAGGAGCTGGGGGAAAGGAGCCAGGGGAGAGGAGCTGGGGGAGAGGGGGGAGGGGGGGAGAAGAGAGCTGGGGGAGAGGAGAAGTGAGGAGGTGCTGGGGCGGTGGGGTTAGAGGAGCCAAGGGAAAACAATCGGAGGAGAGGAGGGAGCAGAGGGAGAGGAGCCGGAGGAGTGAGAGAGATCCGGGTGGAGAGGAGTTGGCAGAGAGAGGGGGAATGCGGAGAGCAGCAGAGTGTTGGTAGGAGAGAGGAGCTAGGTGATGTTGATAGCTGAGGGACTGACTCTGGCAGATTTTTAAAACTGTTATAAATAAAAGTGTCTAAAGGTTTACAACACTTTAAAAAAATGTCCTGCTAAAACAATGAGCTGCTTTAAAATATTTTAAAACATAATAGAAAAATTGGCAGTCGTTAACCTGAAGACTGGCCTCAAGGGCAGGTCTTCAGCTTTTGATATCATTGGGGGCATGGCGACACCAGCAAACGCTGGGGTCCTTTGCTGATTATCCCGATGTCATGCTCAGCTGAAGCATGAAAAGAAAGTTCCGGTTGTAGAGTACAGACAAGGTAAGTTTCGGATCTTGTGGTACAGTCAGTGGCAACTGCCAACGCTTCACTGCTGACAGGAAAATCCAGGTCATGGATATATGTGGGAGCTTACTGTGCACAAATTGGCTACACACAGTTCCTCAGCTGTAACTATGCTTCAAAAAGTACTTCATTGTCTGTGAAAATAAGAATAGAAAAAGTGAGACATCCATTACTGTTGCTGCTTTCATGACAACTGGATCAGGTAATGTGTTTTACAGGCATTGAAGTGCTTTTGAAGTATAATCGCTGGTGTAAGAAACACAGCTGCCAATTTGTGTAGCAAGATCCCACAAACAGCAACATGATATTGACCATATAGTCTGCTTTTGCAATGTTGATCAAGCGATACATATTGGTCAGGATAGAGGAGATAAATCCACTGCTTTTCTTTGAAATAGTGCCTTAGGATCTTTTATGTCCACCTGAAAGTGCAGACGTGGCCTCAATAAACATCTCATCAGAAAGACAGCAACTCCAAAAGTGCAGCACTCCCTCAGGACTGCACTGGAGTTGGATTGATTTTTGTTCTCAAGTTCTGGAGTGGGAATTGAGCCATTACCTTCTGACTCTGAGGCAAAAGTGCCTCGAATGGAGCTATGAAGTGTTTTTGGGATGGCCTGAGGCTGTGAATAGCATTTTAGAAATGGAAGTTCTTCCATTTTTCCCTAAAAATCTCCCATGAATAGTTACCTTTGAACTCTCACTCTGAATTTTGTTAGGAACAATGTATAACTAAGTTTAATTCATATTTTGATTTAACAAAGGTGGAACATGTTTTTAGCTTCATTTAGTTTTTTTGTGAGCTTGGTGTCAGGAAGGGGGTGGGGGGGTGGAGGGGCTCCTAATGAAAAGGTCAGGTTTCCTGGATTTGTTTGTATACATAATTTTAAATGAGGTTTTACAACCCTTGAAGTGTAGAGATAAGTTAAACAAGGGTTAGAAGTTTAGTGAATTTGGGAAAGACATTAAGATAGAAAAACCTGTGCTCTTGCCCAGCAACAGGGGTCCAGTGACACACGCAAAGACAGAGGAAGGCAGAAAGAGAAGTTCAGAGTGTGTATGTCAGTGACTGAAGACAGGCGTTCTAAGCTCTCTGATAAGAAATACGACAAGGTTGCTGGGGAACTTGTGTTTGCTCTGCTGTTGAAGTAAAGGTGAGTTTAGAGTGCAGTTTTGGGTGTCTCAGGGAGAGACACCAGCTGGGGAAAAAGCACCTAGCATCTTGTGAATGCTCAGAAATCTGCTGAAAGAAAACTGTTTGCAACTGGACCAGGCAAGCAAGAAGCCTTGGTGTTAAAGTAATGGTAAATCTTCCCCGGGTTTTGTGCCTGTAAGGATATCACTGGGTGTTATGGCACAGCGATGGTAAATGCTGAGTTGTTCAAATTCCAGAGGGAAACTTGAAACAATTGCCACGACTATTTTTTGCAATTTGTATAAATTTCGAAATGTGTGCCTTGAATTCAATAGTAATGAGACCACCAAGTCTTATAGGTTTCTTATCAATCTAAATTAAATCTTTATTAATAGAAGAAACAATTTTAAATACATACATAGATCTACAAATTACTACTATGATTACTTTGAAATCCCCCAACCAATCTAACTCCCAGCTACACTTTTGCTAAGGCAACAGTAAGATACATAGGTTTTACAAGACCCAGGTAAAGAAACATGATACCCTGAACAATCTAATTCAACGTGAGTTTCCTTAACTTCAGTTCTTTGTAGACAGCAGCTTGAGTCTTAGATGCTGAAGGTGTTTCACACTTGTTAGATCATGGAATTCCTACCCTTACACACAGCCTTTGCTCCTTTATACATATTTTCCCCTTTGAATGCAAATCCCCATTGTTTCACTATATCTTTGGACTTTACCTTCCTGATTATAAAAAAATTATCATAGTACAAATTTTACCAATAATCTTTGGGAAAAATAAACACATTGTTTCTTAACTTCTGCTGGTTAGGTGTAAATTTCACTTCCTCTTTTGAATTCAAACTAGTCTAGTTTATTTAAGAATGCAAATCTCCTTTTACATCTTACATTCTAAACTTCTCCCATGTTTACCTACTTCACATTTCAAACCTAGCTTATCTTCTAATACACTAAAGCCGTCAGACCAGCTGCCTTTAATCCAATTAAGTCACACACACATACACACGCACACACACACACACACACAAAGAGATACCACTAGTTTACAATAAATTCCAATAACATTATTATATCTTCCTGACCCTGTGGCAAAATGAATAGAGTGAGTTTGAATCATTTTCTTGCATTTGTATTGAGATTTTTTCAACCTTTTTGTCCGGTGTAATATAGTTCATTTTTTTCCCCTGTTTAATTAATGTTTTATTCTTTATGTTAAATGTTCATCAGTAAACTCTTGTGAATTTGCTCAGTAACTTTCTTCCGTGGTTTCTAAAAAAAAACAAAGTTAGGATCTATCAAGCTAGGTTTCACTCTGGGATCTGACTTGTCCAGTGTTAACATCAGCTGGGATCATAACAAATTGGTTATCCCCTTTATGGCTTAATGAGTAAGTATATTAGCCACCTGCTGCTCAATCTTATAGACGGGTAGGCGCCAGTATTGATCTTCTCTTTCTATGCAGTTAGCTCTACTTGGGTAACAACTGGAGGTGAACAAATGGCCTCCTCAGGGATTTGAGCACATAATCTAGGCTGACACTCCACCACAATACTGAGGGAATTCCCTTTCTGCTCTTCCTGGTTGTGTCCTGATGCTTGAGTCACCTAACATAGAAGTCAACAGCTGGCCTTGAAGTTACCAGTTTTGGAACAGGTCTTCACTGAGAGAGAACTGATCTAGACCAGAAAGAGAGAGAGGGGGGAGATGAGCTTGACTGCTGAGAGAAAAGAGAGACAGAAAGATTTGCATTTATTTATTGCCATTCACAATCACAGGACATCCCAAAGTGCTTTCCTGCCAATGAAGTAGGAAATGTAGCAGCCAATTTGCACATAGCAAATTCCAACAAACAGTAATGTGCTAATGATCAGATAATCTGTTTTTGTGATGTAAATTGAGGGATAAATATTATGCAGGACGCTGGGGAGAACTCCCCTGCTCTTCTTTGAAATAGTGCAACGGGATCCTTCATGTCCATCTGAGAGGGCAGCCGGGGTCTCAGTTTAACGTATCATCCAAAAGATGGCACCCAAATTTGACAGTGCATCATTCACCTCCCCACAGTGCCAGAGCGTCAGCTTTGATTTCTGTGCTCAAGTGGGACATCTGATTCAGAGGCATGAGTGCTACCAGCCAGTCACAGGATTTTTAACAGGATCTGGTCTGGAATAGCAAATGAGGTTGAACTCGATCACAGAGAGACATCTGATTAGATCATTGAGAGTAGTTTAGTCTGGGCCATTTGATCTTGCTGGATCATACTATATTCTTGGTAATTGTTAAACTAATACAAAATACATTGTGGGCAGAATTTTCCGTTCGTGGGAATCGTGGCGGGCGGGGCACAAAATTTGATGTGATGGCAAAAGTCAGTTCCCTGCTGGCGGGAAATTAATTTGGAATTCTGTTCTGCTGATTTTCATGATGGGCTAAAGGCACATCGACTTTCCCGCTGGTCTACGTCGGGAACCATGTGTGCATTCGTTTCCATAGCATGAATACTCTTTAAAAATCCAACTCGCTGGAATCACATTCTCCCTCCAAAAGTAAGTGCCCCACCAGTGGATAATTAGAATGATCTGTTTCATGACTGTATTTAAGTGCTGCACACTTGGCGAGCTTCACTTCATCAGCGAATTCGAGATTCTGTTTTCGGAGTCTAGGTTTATAAAGGAGGAGGAAGAAACTGTCCTAGAGCTGAGGTCACACTGTTGGGGACCAATTGAAGAGAATTGAATGTCCTGGGGTTGCGTGGGCTCTGCACGGCGCGTGCGTCTTGGTCCTGGTCCTGGGAGGGGGAAGGCCACTCTGGGCAGTGATGGTTGTGCACAACATGGTGTGGTCAGCCTCTTAAAGATTTTGGTGTTGGGTGTTAGAGGTTTTGTACTGTGAGGCAGATGGCACAGTCGTGGCCAGAGGAGGCATCTGCAGGTGAGGAGATGGAAAGTCATGGTGGGGGTATTATATGGTCTCATGAGGCGGGTGGGTGGGGGGGGGGGGGGGCTGCAGTGGGTGGTGGTCCTGGAAAGTCAGGGTGCATGTGACCTGAAGAAAGGTGGGTGTAATCTCCACAAGGAGCATGGGGACATCAATATTAAAGGGTTCAGGGGTGAGGTCAGAAATATCAACAACAATGATGATGGGCTCAAGGCTAACAGAGGGAGGCTGGATAGCAACAAGAGGTAGGGGAATTTGGATGCAGTGAGGTTGGAGGAGGATGGGAGGAACTTGGTGGGTAATAGGGGGAGGTTGGAAGCTTGTGTCCCATAAAAAGCACAGCAGCACAATCTTCAATACCAACTTGTAATGTTCCGAGCGCGTGTGGGAGGAGTCAACAACTACAATTTTGGGCTGACTGAAAGGGCACCCTAATAATTAGCTCAGTTGAGTACTTGTGTCAAATGTCAGTTGAAGGAGTTTAGAGCTGAGGGTTTGGTCCTTTTGGGTGCCATTTTTGTCTTTGCCACACCTACAGCTGGACTGTAGAGAGTGAATGTGTGCACAGGTTCTATTTAAATATGGCGCCAGGACCCTTGACCCCATGAGATAATGGTGGAGGAATCACTGTCCGCCCCACCACGAGATCCGACGAGCTCCTTGCTGATGCATAAATAATGAGCTGAAAAGCAGAAGATCAGGTGTGAAAACCCATTCTGCCACCCAGCGTGAATCATGTCAATTTTCCACCCGCCACTGCACTCAGTCACCAGGATGGAAATTTCCACCCAATGAGTCTAGAGAGGCATATGAAATTGGAGCTTTGTTGGAACATATTTTACATCTTCCACGAGGCTGTACAAGAAACCAAATCATGTGATGTTGCATCACTTCCTGTGATGATGTAATTATAATTAACCCATTAATTACCCAATATCCAATATAACCCATTATACTACATCTCCCCCCAAGTCTCTGATTCCCATTTCTATATTGTGAAGATCAAACAAACCATAGCTTTAAACTCTGCTGTGTTCCAATCTCTAATCTTGTTTTCCCCTCTTAGTTTCCCCTCTTCTTTCCTTCATTTTTCTTATATGGAGGACCACTGTGGCAATTTCACAATTCTCCCAGAATGGGATCTTCTTTTCCTTTGAAAGGGATCAGGAGTTTGAGTCGTGCAGGTGGTCTGCTGGGCAGGAGGGCAACTGGTGGATGACTCCGGTTCACCAGTCAAATTGTCATCTGGATTGATAGATGAATGCAGCCTCTCGGGCCTGTTTGGTTGGGTAGATGACTGCTTCCACGGGCTGGAGGCTGCATCTGTATACCAACCAATGCAGGTCCTCTCTGTCTCACTGTACCTTAATCCATTTGGATGAGGTAGGACTGTGGGTGTGGTGTCTGTTCAACCACTTGTCCATCATGAGCTTGGTCTTGGGTCCAAACCTGCTCTCCTGGTTGGAAGTCTGGCAGGTTGCATGCCTTGTGATATTTGTCATAGTTCCAAATCTGGCTGGAATGATACTTATCCTCTTTCTCTCTCACTTGGTCCAAGTCATCAGCTTGTGCATGTGGAAAGAGTGTGTCTGGGAGTGTAGGGAGTTGAGTTCTCAGTCTTCTTCCCATTAGGAGTTCACATGGTGCTAAACCATTTTGGGGTGGAGTTAAAACAATAGCTCAGAAGATTCAGCTGGATTTTGTTCTTCAGCAGCAATATTTTCACTGCTCACTCATTTTCAAACACTCATCTTTCAGCTTCACCGTTGGCTTGAGGGTATCTTGGTGAGCTGGTGTATGGATAAACCAATATATTACCATAAACTCTTTAAAGTATTCATTGGAAAACTGTGGTCCATTGTCTGAGATTACAACACCTGGGATTCCATGTGTTGCAAATACCTCTTTCAATGATGTAATCACTGCTTCAGAAGTGTGACCCTGCAGTTTGACTTCTATCCACCTGGAGTAGTAATCCACTACGATCAACAACATCTTAACTTCTGTATTCAAAGACGTCCATTCCAAGATATTCCAATGGTCTTGATAGAAAGGAAGATGACATCAATGGTTCTCTTGTCTTCTAACAATGAAGAGCACAAGTAATACAGTTTGATATCATCTCTTCCAATGACTTTGAGAGACCAGGCCACCGAGCAGAATGTCTTGCTCTGGCTTGACATGTTCAGGTGCCCAAATGTCCTTGGTGCAGTAATATGGAGTCTCAGCACTCTCAGCATGACCACGCTCTCATCATAGTTGAGTAAATCATCAATTACACAGACGACATGGGATGAACTTTGTGTTCAACTGCTTTGTTCAGCTGTGTAAGATCTACACAAATTCTGATAGGACCTGTTGGGTTTTGGCACTGGGACCACCCCTGAGCACCAGCTGGTCAGTTCTGCCACAGGTGAAATAACCCCTTGCTTCAACATAAAGTCAATTTCCTTCTTTATTTTTGGCAAGAGTGGATGAGGAACTTTTCTGGGTGTAAACAGACACACTGGCCTCTTTTCCGGATGTAGAGTGACGTGGTACACTGTCTTCACCTTTCCTAGTCCTGTGAACAGCTGTGGGAATTCAGCTCTGAAGCATTTAGGCTGATCTCTGTATTCCAGTTCCTCTGCAAATCAGATGGAATTTGGTATGAGCTTAAAAGTGAGCAACTCTGGTTCCCAATCACAAACAATGTTCCAGTGACTTTTTATGCTCTATATTGAAGGGTTGCCTTCAGTTCTCCTATGACCTTGAGTTCTATCCCTCCCAACCCATGTAGATTTTTTGCGATGATGGTTGAAGAGAGTTTCTCTCCAGTCACGGTTCAGTGTTGGAAAGAACCAAAAGTGTTGAACCTGTGTCTAATTTGAAGTGTGTCTTGTTTCCCTCTACTCGGTTATCAGCGCTCCAGTAGCTTACGCTTGGTTCCTGGTTCTCGCCAAGGAAAGGTACCACACGATCACGGATATCATCTACTTCACGGATCTTGTCACCTTTTGAAGGCTTCCCTTTGTGTGCATTCTGTCCAGGCTGCTTACTGTGACGCACAATCTAGAAGTGGCCCATCTTTCTGCATAAATAACATTCACCTTCTTTGGCAGGACAGTTTTCATGTATGTGTTTTTCCTGCCACATCGATTACAGTTAGCTGGAGTTGTTGCTGGGCACTCTTCCTGTCCCCTGTGCTTTTTTAAAATCAGTTTTTCGTTTTTTATATCGGACATACTGTACCGAGTCATCTCCTTTTGATATAGGTCCTCTCGGCCACCTCAAACCATAGATTGATTCTGTTTCCTGACCTCAGCTTGTCTGCTCCATTCGATTGCCTTTGCTAAGGTTAGATCCTCCCCTGACTGCACGTGTTCAGACAAGGCATCATCCAACGGCCCCATGATAATCCTGTCTCTATCAGTTCACCTTTCAAGCTGCTATATTCATAGTCTGGGCAGGTGATTTATGAATGTATCACCACTCCGCCCTTTACATTGGGTACATTTGTTAAATTTATCCTGCTTAACGATAGTATTTTTTCTCCAATTGAAGTATGGATCAAGTGTTTTGATTACTTCATTGTACATGGTTTCCTCCTAATCGATACCCTGCCTGATGACGATTTCATCTGGACAGTCACCCAGCACGAATAACCATGTCCTGACCTGCTCACTGCCCACCTTCACAGCAAGGCCTGAAGGGGTGTGAGATCTGTCAAAAACTCTGATATCATTTCGGCCATGCTGCTGCTTGGGTGAGGCCTGCGATCTTCTCAAAGTTTTAAGGCAGCGATGGAGACTTCTCCATCACTAGTTTTCACGTACCATACTATATTCTTGATATTGTTAGACTAACGCAAAATATTTAATGGGGAGAATTTTCTCCCCGTCGGGAAGGGCTGGGAGGGAGCAGGCGGGCGCCCAGCCGATCGCGATTGGCTGCACGCCGCCATTTTATATGCCAATTAAGGCTCACCCATTGTGACGTGCACTCAGAAGTGCTCAGCACTACCTGTGCGGGCGGGGGGGAGGAGGGAGAGTTGGGGTCTGCGCTTTCTTGCGCATGCACACGAAAGAGTACAGAAATCTCCCCAGGGCACGGGGCTGCCTCAGGGAAACTAATTTGATTTTGAAAACCTGAAAAAAAGTGTTAAAAAATATTATTCAGGCATGTCCCCTCATGTGACAGTGTCACATGAACTGGGACATGTCAATGAATTTTAATAAAAAATTTTATTACACTTATAAACCCTTCATGAAACCTCATCCCACCCGTGGATGAGGTTCCATGAAAAATGCGAAGGCCGCCTGGGCTCTTCACCTGCCCCCCGCCAACCTTAAGGTTGGACGGCAGCCTTGACAACTACTTTAATAAGCTGACTAATGGCCTTAACAGGTCTTTGACAGTTCGGCAGCCAACTCCGGTGCGTACCTGCCAAACTGAAGATCGGAATGATACGTGGTGACACCGGGACACATGCCCGACATCACCGCACATCATTTTACGCATCGGCGTGTGGGGCCCACCCCAGCATGCCGACCAGAAGATTCTGCCCAATGAGTCTGCGCAGATAACTGAAACAGGAGCTTTATTGTTGGAACACATCTTCCACTTACACCTTCCACGAGGCTGTATGAGAGACCAAATCATGTGATTTTTAAATTCATTTACGGGATGTGGACCTCGCTGGCGGGGCCCAGCATTTATTGCCCATCCCTAATTGCCCCTTGAGAAGGTGGTGGTGAGCTGCCTTCTTGAACCGCTGCAGTCCATGTGGTGTAGGTACACCCACAGTGCTGTTAGGGAGGGAGTTCCAGGATTTTGACCCAGAGACAGTGAAGGAACGGCGATATATTTCTAAGTCAGGATGGCGAGTGACTTGGAGGGGAGCTTCCAGTTGGCGCTGCATCATTTTCTGTACACAATATATGATGAGCACATTAAACAATTAGAATTAACCTATTAACAACGCAATACCCAATATAACCCGTCACACTACAGATCACACATAGCTTATTGCTCGAGCTTGTTGAATCTAATAAGGAGCTGCGACTCTGGACAGGGGCAGCAGTATCTCTGCACAGCTCCCTTTAAGCAGCATTTTCCTGTGTAGGTGGGAAATCCTGCAGAATTTTGGAAGGACAGCGTTAGCTGTTAGATTCCCCCATTGGTAACTTTTAAAGTGGAATTATGTTGAGAGTGTTGGGACCCATTGCTGTCGACCCGCGTGTGCTTTTCTGTGGATTGTAAGAAGGGAGCTGGCTTGAGTCAGACGATATTGTTAATTCAGAAAGATCAATTATTTCCGTTGGAGCTTCTGTTTTACACTGCTCACCTCAGACTGCAAGAAAATCAAACCCATTTCCCTCAGGGAACTGTCAAAGAGCTGGGTTTCCTCCCCAGTCATTTACTCTGTAATTAGAAACTCCTCATCCCATTTGCAGTATGTTGCTGCCAGTGTCTTGGTCTATTCTGTTTGATATAATCACTCAGCATGCTGTTCGTGCAGTAATTGCTTTTGCAAATAGAGGTTAAATGTGAATTAAAATATATTTTTAATTGATTACCAACATTTTTCATTAATTTTTTTCTCCCCAATATTATGATGGGACCTTGGCACTATTCCAAACAGATGTTTGGTTCAATTTTTGTGATGAGATTTTGTTTTCAATTGGTTCGAACTGCAGGTCCCACAAAACTCCTCTGGGATCCTAGACCTTGACGTGTACTAGAGGTTTGGCAAGTGATTATTCTTAATGCTCCTGTAGACAAATAATGGTGGAATTGAAAGAAATAAAACAAGTTGAGTCGTTTTCTTATCTTGGTAGCTCAGTAACATCTGATGGGGAAACTAATCCAGAAGCACATACACTTGCAAAACAAATCTTCGCAAAAATATCAGTCCCCTTTAGAAATAAGGACAACACTAACACTATGGGAAGGAAAGCGAGGTTATTGAAATGCTACGTCAGGTCAATGGTATTATATGGATGCGAAAGCCGGAATATAGGAAGGCAATGGAAGATAAATTAAAGATAACAGAGATGTGGTTTCTGAAATGTAATATGGTTGGAAGCTTTGAGGAATGCATGCACAGTAGAAAACTCCTACAAATGATCACCGAAAAACAACTACAGCTCCTTGGACACCTATTCAGGAGAAAGAAAGTAGGACATCTAGTAGTGACCTGTAAAATTGAGGGCAGCAAAGCAAAAGGGAGACAAAGGGGGGAAATACACTGACAGCTTAAGAAACTGAGCAGGTAGGAGATTTGAGAAGACCAAGGTTTTGGCCACTATCAAAAACTGTGAAAGTTGGAGAGCCATGAGCATCAATATTGCAAAACGTGACACATGAAGATGAAGAAGGTCAACTTAAATGCAAATGCAACCTATTGGTGACAGCAAATTGGGAAAGAGCCCAATTAATTGGTGCGTGAATCTAACCTTAATGGCCCTGAAGTATTTGTGTTGCAGGAGGGCGCAAGTAGTAATTGCACCTTTTACAGAACAATGAATTTCTGATGCGAGCTGATATATGTCAGCTTTCCAGTGGACAAACTTCCAGTTTGTTTCGGGGAGTGGTGAAGAATTCCTGCTCTCCCACCAGACCATGTCACCTGACCACAATTCTGTGACTTCCACCTTCCCATTGCACCTTTGAGAATGTTCACCGCTGTTTAAATGGCTCCAGGACATAATCATTAAAGAGGAGCTACAGTTTTCTTTTGACACTGGTCACTGAGATTGTTCATGAAGATTTTGAACTATAACTTATTGGGAATCGTTACAGGCATTGGGAATATTTAATTTGCACTTTTATGTCCTCCTCTTACAATCACTATTTCTTAGAAAGTAACATTTTAAGAGCATTACTGAATTAGGTTCTGTATAATGGGATACCAATGGGAACCTGAAAACACTGTTACCTTCCCTGAATTGGTCAGGTCATTAAACTTCTTCCCACACTTGAAGAGAGCCCTTGAGCTGAGGGGAATCCAGTCACATCCACCTCCTTTCACATGCCACATGGTGATAGCTTCGCCTCTGCTTTTCCAACAACGGCATCTCTCAGCTCTTGAATTTAATCCACCAACATTAAAAAATTAGGAGCTCTCCTTTTTTCTTATTCAGCTTGAGCTATTTTAGTGCCTCTTCCAAGAACCTGTTCAGCCCTTTCAATGTATACCTTTAAATATTGCCATTGGTCCCTTTCCTGGATTTTCCAGCTTCCTCCATCTGTCGGGATGTTTGCCCTGTTCCCGTATTTATGCCAGTGGAGTGGGCTCCTGGATTTCTGGGATTATATCTTTATAGTTGTTTTCTAACCATGCTGCCTGCTGCTACTCAGTGAGTAACTACTGGGTTAGAAGGATGTGGGCTTGAGTTCCTCTCCAGGGATTTGCGCACATAATCCAGGATGACATGTCAGTGCAGTACTGAGGGAGTGCTGCCCGCTCAGAGGTGCAGTCTTTCAGATGGTAAACTGATGCCCTACCTGTCTTTCTTCTCAGGTAATTGGATAAAGTCCCATAATGTTATTTAAAGAGAAGGGGAGATGTCCTGTCCAATATTTATAATGTCAATCTCATTGCACTTTGTAGCAGCTGGCTGTGCGAAAATTGGCTGCTGTGTTTCTTCCATTACTACTTTTCAAAATAATGCTGAGAAGAGACATGCTGCCAAAGCTTTTCATCTTGCACTCATCAGAATAGATGCAAGACTGCCAAATTTCAAAGGAAGCAACAATTTATACAGCATGAGAAAAGGGTAATTGGATGACAAGTCAACTTTGATTGCTTGAGGAGTTGCCATGGAGAATGCATCATGGCAACTCCTCAAACATATTGTCCTCCACTCTTTTGTTTAATTCAGAAAAAGGGTAATGCCTGGACATGTTCCTTCTACCTGCAGAGGACAGGTCCTCTTGTATGAATATAAGTAGCTTCTAACAAGCATAAGTAAGCCACATTGTGAGCCTGACTGATAACCTTAAATTGGTTGTTAATGTAATTCTTAGCACTCTCTGGATTGCTCAGCAAGTGATGTCCAATCACACAATCACATCTAAAGTTAGACATTATGTTCTGAGTTTTGCAAGCATGGTCTGGTTAAGTACAGTTAATACTCTGCCTATTGCAGACAGTTGAAGGGACATGCTGTTTCATACGATCCACCAGTCATTGGTAGATCAATCGGAGCCAACTTCTGAACCAATCAGTACCCTTTTCTCTTGCAATATAAATTGTTGCTCTGTTTGAAATTTGGTATTCTTGTATTTGCCCTGATGAGTGAAAGACGATAAACTTTGCCAGCATGTCTCTATTTTCAGCAATACTCAAGTTCTATAATGCCAAGCGATTGTTTTCAAAATATATTTCGGTGGCAGTAAAGGGGTTTGAGGTTTTGTGAAAGATGTTGTATAAATACAAATCTTTCTTCTGTAGGGAAGTGCAAGGCCTCTAAACAGTGAATGAACGAGCGATTGGGCAATTTCTTCTTGGTGCTTGAGGGTGAAATGTTCTTCGAATAGTACTTCATCTCCAGCTAAACAGGCAAAAGTGATCCTAGTCTCAGCTGAAAAACGGGACCTCTGACAATGTAGCACTCCCTCAGTATTGCATTGGGAGCATCAGCCTGAATTCTCTGGAGTGGGGCTTGAACCCATAACCGTCCAATTTAGAGACATGACATTTTCAACGTTTTTTCTAATAAGTTTTTAGATGTACCCCGATTGAGGTTTGTATCTCTCCCTGTTTCACATTTCCGCACATTCTTCAGTTTCTCTCGCACTGCACTCGCTGTCTCAGTGTCATGCCAATCACTGCTTGTATTAAACGTTCTCTGATCTCTGCCAGCGCTAATCGCCTCACACTTTCCTGAACACCCAGTCTGGATTAGTTGCATCATCTGAGACCATTTGCTTATTCTTTCCGACTCTCTTTAAAAAGCTCAACTTAAGATAAGTCTGAAGGATTTGTGGTGTTTATATTTTGAGGTGGGGAGTAATCCTGCTAAGTGGAAAGGCCATGGACAGCTCAGTTCATGGTAATAATTGTCACTTTTCCTGTGAAGCATTGTGTGGCAAAGACAAATACAATAGCTTACATCAGGATTAACTTGCAGCTCAGATAGAAAAAGCCAAGTATTTCAGCGTTAAAAATTGGGGACTGGGTTGAAAAGAAGAACTGTTAAAATAAAATGATAAGGCTTCACATTAACAAACATTATGTGCATTATAGTGTAACACCCCTGTCCTATATCACCCAATCATCCGATGTATAAAAAGCAACACCATTGGCACTGCCATTTACAAAATAAATTGTGTTTCGCAAACCAGTCACACCTGAACATGTCACACGTCCATAATTTCAGTCACACTAACACCCAATTGGCTTAAAATGCCATATAATTTTTTTTTTTCATTCTCTCCTTTCTTTCAAAATGAAACGGCAACAGTTCACAGTTGAACAGACAGTGAATCAAGGAATAGGCAATTAGTTCTGTTGAAGGGTCATGTTGGACTCGAAACGTCAACTCTTTTCTTCTCCACCGATGCTGCCAGACCTGCTGAGTTTTTCCAGGTAATTCTGTTTTTGTTTTGGATTTCCAGCATCCGCAGTGGCTTTTTGTTTTTAATAGGCAATTAATGTCTTCCAAGGAGTATTGAACATCTTATTGACCTCAGACTGTACCTAATAGCAATTGGGCTCTGAATGACCTCAGAATATGCCTAACAGCAATTGAGCTCTGATTCATCTCTGGGGATGTCCAACAACAGTTGGGCTCTGATTGGCCTTCACAACATGCCCACTAGTAATTGGGCTCTGATTTACCTCAGAAAGTGCCTAACAGCAAATGGATTCTAGTTGATGTTCAGAATGCAGCCAGTAATTCTTGGCTTCAGGTTGACTTCAGCAAGTGGTTAACAGCATTTGGGCTCTGATTGAACTTCAGAATGTCTTGAACAACAATTTGGCTTGGGTTGACCTTATGATGTGGCTCACATCAAGGAAACTCTAATTGACTGCAACCTGTGCTAATAACAATTGGTGATTGGGCTGCAGTTGACCTCAAGAAGTACCTAAATAAAATTGGCATTTAGGCTCTCTTGACCTCAGGATGCGACTAACAGCAATAGGCTCTAATTGACATCTGGATGTGCATAAAATCATTTTGTCTCTGGTTGACCTCCCAACGTGGCTAACAGTAGTTATCCTCTAATTGACCTGAGAATGGCAAAAGTACCACCAGGGACCTAAAATATGTTTTGAGGTTGATTTATTTTCCAATTTAAAAACAATTGTTATTTTTTTCAAATAAATCCATTTTCTGAACAGCATAACAAGAGGAGAACGATACTGCAATGGTTCCTGAAAACGTTTTCTAGGTTCAGTAATACATTCCCATACTTTCTCAAAAAGGGAGATGGTTGTGGTTGTTGGAGATCAATCATTTCAGTCCTGGGACATCGCTGCAATGTTCAGCACCATTCGCGACTCCTGAGATACCATGTTCAAAAGCAGCAAGACCTGGACAATATCCAGGCTTGGGCTGACAAGTGGAAAGTAACATTCATGCCACACAAGTGCCAGGCAATGACCATCTTCAACAAGAGAGAATCTAACCATTGCCCCTTGACATTCAATAGCATTACCATCACTGAATCCCCCACTATCAATATCCTGGAGGTTACCATTGACCAGATACTGAACTGGACTAGCCATATAAATACTGTGGCTACAAGAGCAGGTCAGAGGCTGGGAATTCTGCAGTGAGTAACTCACCACCTGACTCCCCAAAGCCTGTCCACCATCTATAAGGCACAACTAATGGGGAACCAGGAAATGGCAGAGGAGTTGAATAAATACTTTGCATCAATCTTCACAATAGAAGGCACTAATAGCATTCCAAAAATGCAAAATAATCATGAGGCAAAGTGGGGGAGCTGGGGGGGTGGAGGGTGGGGACAAAATAAATACAGTAACTATCACTGGAGAAAAAGTACCAGGGAAACTAATGGGGCTAAAGGCCGACAAGCTACCTGGACCTGCTGGGTTGCATCCTAGAATATTAAAGGAAACAGCTGTAGAGATAGTGGATGCACTGGTAGTAATCGTCCAAGAATGCTTGGATTCTGGAAAAGTCCCAGAGGATTGGAAAACTGCCAATGTAACACACTTATTCAAAAAGGGAGGGAGACAAAAAACAGGTAACTATAGGCCAGTTAGCTTAAAATCTATCAATGGGAAATATTAGAGTCTATTATAAAGGATGTAATAGCAGAACATTTAGAAATGCATAATATAATCACACAGAGTCAGCATGGCTTCATGAAGGGGAAATCATGCCTGACAAATTTATTAGAATTCTTTGAGAAGGTAACGTGCAGGATAGATAAAGGGGAATCAGTATATGTAACATATTTGGATTTCCAAAAGGCTTTCAATAAGGTACCACACATAAGGCTACTTAATAAGATAAGAGCCCATGGTGTTGGGGGTAATATATTAGCATGGATAGAGGATTGGCTAACTAATAGAAAACAGGGAGTTGGGATACGGAGTGCCACAGGGATCAGTGCTGGGGCCTCAATTATTTACAATATATATATTAATGACTTGGATGAGGGACGTGAATGTACCATCACCAAATTTGCAGATGACACAAAAATAGTTGGGAAGGCAAGTGGTGAGGCTGAAGCAAAGTCTACAGAGAGATATAGACAGGTTCAGTGAGTGGGCAAAAACTTGGCAGATGGAATATAAAGTGGGAAAATGTGAGGTTATGCATTTTGGCAGGGAGAATCAAGGAGTTGAATATTATTTAAATGGAGAAAGACTGCAGAAAGCTGCAGCACAGAGGGGTTTGGGTGTCCTCGTGCATGAATCCCAAAAAGCTAACATACAAGTTCAGCAGGTAATAGGGAGGCAAATGGAATGTTGGCCTTTATTTCAAAGGGAATGGAGCATAAAAATAGGGAAATCTTGTTAAAACTATACAAGGCACTAGTTAGACCACACCTAGATTACTGTGAACAGTTTTGGTCCCCTTATCTAAGGAAAGATATACTGGAATTGGAGGCAGTCCAGAGAAGGTTCACTAGGTTGATCCCGGAGATGGAGGGATTTTCTTATGAGGAGAGGTTGAGTAGGTTGGGCCTGTACTCATTGGAGTTTAGAAGAATGAGAGGGGACTTTATTGAAACATATAAGATTCTTAGGGGGCTTGACAGGGTAGATGCTGACAGGTTGTTTCCACTTGTGGGAGAGTCTAGGACCAGAGGGAATAATCTCAGAGTAAGGGGGCGCCCGTTTAAAACAGAGATGAGGAAGGATTTATTCACTCAGAAGGTTGTTAATCTGTTGATTTGCAACCTAACTGTATATACCCACCCTTGCCTCATATCCCTTAATACCTTTGGCTAACAAAAATCGACCTCAATTTTAACATTCTCATCCTTGTTTTCAAATCTCTGCATGGTTCTCCCCTCCCTTTCTCTGTAAACTCAGCCAACCTCACAACCGTGCGAGATATCTGCGCTTCTCTAATTCTGCTCTATCCCTGTTTATAATCACTCCATCATGGGCGTCCTGGACCCAAAAGCTCAGGAATTCCCCCCCTAAACCTCCCCGCCTCTCTACCTCGCTTTTCACCTTTTAAGGCCATCCTTAGAACCCACCTCTTTGACCATCCTTTGGTCTGATTATTCTCCTGTAATGCCTCTTTGGATGTCACAGGCACTATATAAATGCAAGCTGCTGCTGTAGGGGAGAAAAAGCTCAGGCAGAATAATCCAGCGTCTGCCACATTGTAAATATTTACATGCACAACGCAACTGGGAGGCTTAGAAAAATGTTAAAACGTGTCACGCAGTCAATTGTAATTCAACAGAAACAAAAATCCCATATTTGGGAAATATTGTACAGAATAAGACAAAGGAACTTTCCTGGTTCAGGAGCAAAAAGGCTTCACATTCACTCGCACCATTCATACTCTGAATTATAATCTGAGGAGGATTTTCCCTTGTTACCGTGTTGGTCCCTGGTCTCAGCACAAGAGCACTACCACCACCTACTGGCCACAATAAAAACACACCATGAAGCTCAAATCCAGAGGCAAAAAATTCCTGAGAGTCATGCCAGTGGACTGATGGTTAGGCAGTGAGTTCCCGGGACAGTTGTGGGGGGAGAGGGAGGGGGGAGTTAGTAAGACATGAAGTGGGGACTTGTGTACATGTGTCACCTGAAAATCCAGTGTTATGGCTATGGAAGCTGCATTGCCCAAATTTTTCCAGAGTTATTTTTTGCTCCCGTTTCTCAATGTGTAACACTCTCACCCCTGAGTCTGAAGGTCCTGGGTTCACAGCTCACTCCAGAGACTGGAGCATTGAATGTTCACTGATGCTCCCAGTGCAGTGCTGCAGGAGTGCTGCATTGTCAGGGGAGGGGGGAGGGGCTGGTGCATCTCTCAGACGAGACGTTAAACTGATTTCCCATCTTCCCTCTTAGATGAGTGTAAAAGATTACACAGCTACTATTACGGAGGAGACAAATATTCATCCTTCAACCAACACCACGGAAAAGGATAAATTATCTGGTCATTGTCACACTGTTGTTTGTGGGATCTTGCTGTGTACAAATTGGCTGCTGCTTTTCCTACTTTACAACAGTGACTACACTTCAAAACTACTTCATCGGCTGTAAAGCACTTTGGGACATCCTGATGTATGAAAGGCGCTATATAAATGCAAGTCACTCTTGCTCTTTTGCTAAGATTACATATGAACGTACAGGTTAGGAGCAGGAGTAGGTCACTCGAGCCTGCTCCGCCATTCAATAAGATCATGGCTGATCTGATTATACCCACAACTCCACATTCCCGACTACCCCCCGATAACCTTTCACCCCTCTCCTTATCAGGAATCTTTCTAGCTCTGCCTTACAAATATTCAAAGAATTGTCAATGCCCACTGGTGTCGCGTGTGAGTGGACAATACACTGAGAAGGGCAGAAACTAGTTTCACGATGCCCTAAAACCAGTTTGCGATTGTCCGCTCAGTCTGTCGATGATGGGCTGTGTTTCCCACCATCGGACATCGGGAACATCATTGTAATAAATCAGCCTATCGTTATCAGGCAAACCCGCTGGACTCATCCACACCCCCCCAGCTAGATCGTCCGCCCACATCCGCAAGATTGCATGTCGATGTGTTTCACAACAGCATATAAAAGGCAGGCTGCATCTTGAGGGGGTCTTGGAGGTGAGTGCACAGTAATGTTGCAGAGCACTTGTGAAGGACGCCTGTTGGACTTCAAGTTTGAGCTGCATTTTGGTGGGGGGTGGGGAGGTGGGGTGAGGTGGGGTGGGGGGGTGGGGGGGCGGGGGGGAGGTTTGGGGAAAGCTGTCCTGCAGTTGAGGTGACTTTGTGGTGGGGGGGCAGCTGGTGACATGATTGAAGTCGGGCCTCTAGTTTCTCTGCCCACTCAAGCAATGCACAGGCATGAAAGTGCCACCAAGTGCTCCAGAGCTTTTCACCCCTTGGGCACAGACTGCAAACTAATGAGTGTTTCAGTGGACTGCAGAACAGTTGGACGACTGGGCACATTGTACAATCTCCTCGCTAAATCTGGCCATGGAGCAGTCACTGGTGGAGGCGCTCACTGCCCCTCGCAATGTCATCATCCCGGTTTGGACCAGTCTCCCCCATGGTTCAAGCTAACAGTGCAGCCCTGCAGTGTGGGTTAGGAGAATGTCTGTGCCTGAGCTGAGAGCACAACATGCAGTCCAATGGGCAAAGCTGCCGCCAATCAGTGCGGTGGAGTGGGGCGGAGGTGGGTGGGGTTTCAGGCAGCCATGCGGTGCACTAAACTCTGGCCATCCAAGGGGTGACCAGCACCCTCTGGGATGTATTAAGGAGTCTTCAGACTTAACCAAGAGAGTACACCCTTGCTAACCCACACGTCTCTCTCTTTTATCCAGCAGGATGAGAACATCAGGATCATGGAGACTGATGAACTAGCTGTATGTCTTGTGGTATAGGGAAAGTGAAGCTCCTGGCTGCGCAGAGGGAGGAGCAGCACCCTAGGGAAGAAGGGGCTGATGGGGCTCCCACATAGGCCACCCAAGAGCCATAACAAGCTGTTGCTGGTCGGTGCCTGGCGACACTCAGGGTCCATAGGTGCCCATCTTTCAATCCTGCGGATGACCGAGAACCAGTGTTGCTGAAGGCTGCGCATGTCCAGGGAACTGGTCGGTCACATCTGCCACCTGCTGCAGGATTTGACGCCAGGGGGACATGGAGGGCATCCACTGCCAGTGGCCCTGAAAGTGACAGGGCACTCAATTTCTATGCCAGTGGCTCCTTTCAGGACTCTACAGGTGACCCCTGTGGGATATCACAAGCCTCCACACACAAATACATCCATGAGGTCACAGAAGCCACCTTTGTGAGGGCAACACAACTCTGTGCATTTCGCCCGGGACCAGGACAGCCAGGGTGCAAGAGCGCTGGATTTGCCCAGATCTCGGGTTTCCCACAGGTGCAGGGTGCTGTTGACTGCACTCATGTGGCGCTCAGGTCACCATCACAACACACGGTCAACTATGTCAACCCATAAGGGATTCAATTCACTGAATGTGCAGCTGGTGTGCGACCACCACAAACACATCCTGCAGGTCTCCGCATGGTTTCCAGGGAGTGTCCACAACTCCTACGTTCTCAGTAAGTCTCAGATCCCTGACATCTTCCAAGGTCCACAGAAGCTGCAGGGATGGCTCCTCGGGGACAAGGGCCACCCACAGAGGACATGGCCTCAGACTGCAGCAGAGTGAAGGTATAATGAAGCTCAGGCTGCAACTCGCAACTTGGTGCAGCAGACCATCGAGATGCTGAAGATGAGGTTCCGGTGCCTGGTGGAGCCCTGCAATACAGTCCACAGAGGGTGTCACACATCATTGTCGCCTGCTGCGCCATGTACAACTTGGCGCTGATCGGGGACAGGACCTGGCTGAGGAGGAGATGCAGGAGTTGGAGGTCTCCTCCGATGAGGAGGATGCCAATGGGGTGAGCTTCAGGAGGTCCTCGAAGGTGATAATGACAGCAACAAAGTCCTCGCACTGTCCACATGAGGTAGGTGCGCTCGAGAGGCCCTCATAGCCGCTAGGTTTGTGGAGGATGAAGATGACATGCTCTGAGGAGACACCATAAGATCCTCACATTGCATCTGTGGACGTTTGACTCCTGTCTGGCTTATGGCAGTGCACATACCCCTCTGTGAGAATGCTCCTGTCATGGAGATGCAGTGGAGGCCCTAATAGTTGCTCGATCGCAGGAGGATGATGACAAGATCTTCACACAGCCTCTGAGAATGTCTGACTCCTGTCTGGCTGAGGGCAGCTCACTTGCGCTCAGTGATTAGGGTCATATCATGGAGAAGCAGCCATGAAACTTTAGAAGCACCTGATGCTTTGTCTACCTTCAGCACCTGACCCCTTCAGGAGCACAGCATTACTGGTCACAGATGCTGGTGCGATGGGGACCAGCCCCATCTTAAAGGTGCTGAGAGCACACAGAGAGAATGAGGGAACTCTGTGGCGCCTGCCCACTACATTCTGGCAGCAATGACCAGCACCGCTGAGGTGCAGGTATCAGTAATGTTTCCAGGAGTGTGAGGCTGGACCATCACTTTGGTCTGAAGGCTGCACAGACACAGGGAAGAGGCCCTGGACTGAGACACCTGCCTTTATCTTGTGCAGAAAGGTTTCACATCTGAGTGACAAGAACACTGCTCATCAGAACAAGGAGCCATAGGCAGGGAGACATTCTTGAGAGTTTAATGATGACAGTGAACAGTGTGTACAAGTGATCAACACCCATGCCCAGGCTGTGCAACTAATTCTCTTTAACTTTCCTAACCCTGCCCCTATGTCTTGGTGCTCCCCCAACATCCACAGTGGAGGTGGAGGCAGCCTGCTGACTGCTACACCCTGTCTGTGATGACGTTGATGGGCGTCCTCTGGAGGGCCGAGACCTGGAGGGCCCCGGCCTCCTTTCGGGGTCCTGCTGTGTGGCTGTGGCCCCCTCCTCGGCCTGTGGAGCAGGAGCTGCTGAGGCCACAGGAAGAGGGGATTCTGATGGGCCGACACGCCCGGAGTCACCTGGGCGGGTGGCCCCCGGGTGTGCACCTGCTGATCCTCCTCCCTATGGGTGCCTGAGGGCCCCTGGCTGACTCCATGAGGAACAGGGGTAGCTGGAGTGAGATCGAGCTGCCCGGCACCCCTCTCACGTACACACTGTTGGAGGCCAACTATGGTATCAGTGATGGAGTTGAGCCCGTGCAGCAGTGCAGGAGCGATGTCCTGGACCAAGGTCCCCATGGCGGCCGCCATCCTGCCAGTGTTGACCTCGGTGCATTGGCATGGAGGCGCTATCACCTCACCGTGCTTTGCAATCTGAGGAGTGCAGTGGACATCCCTTCCCGATTTTCCTGAACTTGCCTTTGCAGCTCCAGCAACTGTGACATGGCCAAGTCCAGAGGCTCATCATCTGACTTGGACTCAGCAAATCTCTGGCCTCCAGTCGTCCTCCGAGTGCCGGGGACCTGGGAAGTCCCGGCCTCCGCCTGGATCAGACAATGTGATGTGCTCACCAGATTGTGATCCCGAGGCCACTGTAAAGCTAGGCCCCTCCGAGGTGTGTGTCTCTGCGCCAGTGGAGGGTGTGGGTGAGCGCTGTGACGGGACCTCAGGGAGGGTGCCTTCAGATTCCTCTTCTGAGGTTTCTTCGGGGCTTGATTGGAGGCCCTGGGTCGTGGACTCTGTCGGCTGTTTCCCAGATGTGCCTGTGGAAGGGGAGATAATTAGTGCATGGCAGTGGCCTGTGAGACAGGACACATCACTCACAGCATGGTTGTCTGATGGACGTTGCACTGCTGGATCCTCACTTGGTAGAGCAGCCCCGACCTCACCATCAGCACAGGACCGGTCCCGGTCATCGCCGGCCAGCTGGATGGCTCTGTTTTCAAAGTCCTTGAAGACCTTGATTTCAGGCATTCCTGTGACCTCTCCCTCTTGTTGTGTGCCAGCTTGTCCTGCATGAATCAAGATGGAGAGGGTGTAAACAGGACGCCTGCCAGGCCGGATGATAAGTATGTCTGGCCTGTGTGGGTGGTGAGTGGTCCCATGGACGGGATGAGGACAATGAAGGTGAATGTGAGGGAGTGAATGGTGATGTCCCTTGAACCGACAGTGAGTGAGGGCCCTGTGAGTATGTGAGTTGGGAGTGATGAGAAGAGTGACTTACCCTGGAGGAACAGAGGAGATCATTCATCCTGTAGCAGCACTGGGTGACTGTCCTCTTTTGCAGGGCGTTGGCGCTGCCACCGCCTCCCAAGCCAGGTTAGTGAGGTTGATGCCCATCCTGCGGCCAGAGTGAGGGTAGAGGACATCACAGTGAGTCTCCACTGTGTCCAAAAGGCGTTCGAGGGATGCGTCATTGAACCTGGGGGGCTACAGTCTTCTTGCCTTCAGGACCATGTCTTCTGTGCAGCTGTCATGGGCTGGATGCACCGAGAGGTGTGAGCGTGGCTGCACTTTAAATATGGATCCCAGTGTGCTGAAGCGGCGAGGTGATGGTGTGGCAGGCGAATGATAGCCCGTCCACCATGGAAACAGCGTGTTTCCCGGGAATGCAGAATTAACGCAGCAGGTTTGGGACGATGCAGCATGAAAAGCCGCCATTATGGCCGATGGTCATTTTACCCATCTGCTCTCGCACTTGAGGAACAAGAGGAAACGTCCTCTCCACATCCACCCTGTCAAGACCCCTCAGGATCTTAAATGTTTTAATCAAGTCTCCTCTTACTCTTCTAAACTCCAGCAGATACAAGCCTAACCTGTCCAACCTTTCCTCATAGATAACCTGCCCATTCCTGGTATTAACCTGGTAAACCTTCTCTGAACTGCCTCTAATGCATTTACATCCTTCCTTAAATAAGGAGTATAAGGAGTACACAGTATTCCAGATGCAGCCTCACCTGTAAAACAGTGAGGGAGTGGGACAGACCCCCAGGAACATTCACCCTTAAAACCTCGATCTAACGTCCATGTGTGCGCAAATTTAACACAGGGATCGAACCTCCTCATTTTGCTACTTACCTTTGAAAATCAAACGGTAGATTGTGACACACAAATATTAAAATTTACAGACAATTACTGAAATACAGACTTTTGTGGCTGGGGCACAGAAATCTATCAATCTCAGTCTTAATCTCCAACTATCGCTGACACCCACAGCCTGTTCCGGAGGGAGAGTTCCAGATTTCCAATGCTCTCTGTGACATAACCTCTGAACAGACTGGTTCCAAGTTTAAAGTTCTGACTCCTTGGTTTGGACACCCCCAGAGGAAATAGTTTCTCTTAATCGAGCCTCTTGCATCATTTCATCATCTTAAATCCCTCAACGAGAACCACCCTTTGAACTCAAAGGAATATCAGCCAAGTTTACGTAGCTTTCCCTCGTAATTTAACCCTTTGATCCCTGGCATTACTTTGGTGAAACTGCAGTATACATTCCTACGAGCTGTTTGTTTGACTTGGCGCCCCAATTAGTCCAATTACGCCTTTGCGAAGCCCCTCGAGGTAATTATTCCGAGCTGTATGGACACAGGTTCATGTGATGGAGAGCTGTTCCCACACACACACACACACACACACAAGGCCATGCTGCTGATTTTCAGTGTGGCTATCCTGCCATCTGCTGGTGTGATGTACAAATTACACCCAGTATCATTGCCTTGCTCAAGCCAACAAGAGTTTCCAATGGTGTAATATTTGTTTTTGGGATGCGGGCATTGCTGGCAAGGCTGGGCCTTATTCCTAATTCCCTAGGCGTGCTGCAAAGGGGGTGATGGAATGCCTTCTTCCCAAAGCAATTGGCTTGGAATTTCCTGAAGACTTCACCGGAACAATGGCGGAATTGTGACATTACTTTTGGCACAAAAGCTCAAGGGAATTCTCATGCCCGTGACTTCAGCGCATGTTTCCTTGAACCTTTGTGAAATCGCCACCTAATTCTTCCTCTGCTCATTAACATATCTCCGCCCTTTCATCTAAGCACTTTGGTAGGAAGAATAGAGGCATAGACTATTTTCTAAATGGGGAGAGAATTCAGAAATCTGGAGTGCAAAGGGACTTGGGAGTCCTAGTCCAGAATTCTCTTAAGGTTAACTTGCAGGTTGAGTGGGTAGTTAGGAAGGCAAATGCATTGTTGGCATTTTATTTCGAGAGGACTAGAATATAAAAGCAGGGATGTGCTGCTGAGGCTTTATAAGGCTCTGGTCAGACCACATTTAGAATATTGTGAGCAATTTTGGGCCCCGTATCTCAGGAAGGATGTGCTGGCCCTGGAGAGGGTCCAGAGGAGGTTCACGAAAACGATCCCAGGAATGAAAGGCTTAACATATGAGGAATGTTTGAGGACTCTGGGTCTATACTCGATGGAGTTTAGAAGGATGAGGGGGGATCTGATTGAAACTTACAGAATACTGAAAGGCCTGGATATAGTGGACGTGGGGAAGATGTTTCCATTAGTAGGAGAGACTAGGACCCGAGGGCACAGCCTCAGAGTAAAGGGAAGACCTTTTAGAACAGAGATGAGGAGAAACTTCTTTAGCCAGAGAGTGGTGAATCTATGGAATTCATTGCCACAGAAGGCTGTGGAGGCCAGGTCATTGAGTGTATTTAAGACCGAGATAGATAGGTTCTTGATTGGTAAGGGGATCAAACGTTATGGGGAGAAGGCGGGAGAATGGGGTTGAGAATCGTATCAGTCATGATTGAATGGCGGAGCAGACTCAATGGGCCGAATGGCCTAATTTCTGCTCCTATATCTTATGGTCTTATGGTCTAAGTGCACAACTCGTGAGAATTTCCTACAGTTTCGAACAGGCTGTAAATTCACACCTGGAATTTTCGGAGCAACAGAAGCTCATAGTCCAAGTTTTGCAGTTTGAGAGCGATATTTTAAAACAATTTTGAGAACAATTTCAGCGTAAGGAGACGTCTGACGCACTCTCTGTGAGTGACTGAGTTTGTACTGCTTCAGAATGATTTCATTAAAACCTAAAAGCCTCCATGATTGCATTTTTTTAAATGTTCTGTGCCGAATTTGCATAAATGGTACTTTCAGATTTTAATTTTCATGCATAAAGAGGGGTTAAAGACGGAATATGACATGAAATCAGTGCTTAACCTGCACCCTGATTTGATCGGCTGGTTTCCTAAACCAGCAGCAGCAAGAACTTACATTTATGTAGGACCTTAAACAGAATAAAATGTCCCAAGTTGCTTCACAGAAGTGCCTACAAACAAAATTAAGGAGATATTAGGTGATCAAAGGCTCTATAGGTAGGTTTTAAGAGGTGTCTTAAAGGGTGGAAAATGAGGTTGAGAGGCGGAGAGGTTTAGGGAGGGTATTCTGAGCTTAGGGTCTAAGCAGCTGAAGGCACGGCCACCAATGGTGGAACAATTAAAATCGGGGATTCTCAAGAGGTCAGAACGAGACGAGAGGAGATATCTCGGGGGGGGTTGTGGGACTGGAGGAGATTGCAGAGATGGGGGGAAGGGACAAGGCCATGAAGGGGATTTGGAAACAAGGATGAGAGTTTTAAAACTGAGCTGGGTTTAGCTGGGAGCCAAGGTAAAGTCAGCGAGCACAGGGGTGATAGGGGTGTGGGACTTGGTGCAAATTAAGATGCTTTACCCTCCAGATTTTCCCTTTCTGGTGAATGCAAATGGAGTTCTTAGGATACTTTGGCCGAACTCACCAACCGCGCCCTTTCGGGATACTCCAGGCTGTGATTTGTAACACTGAATGTCATTCTAGGGTCATATTAAAGGGCTTTAAGATAGTCCCACGCTGTCTCTTTGAGAACTCCCTCTGCGTTAAGCACCTGGGCCCAGGCTCTGGGCCGAGATGGGCCTTCCCCAGGGTTAAGGGCCTCAGGGGCGGAAATTCCAGCCACTGAGAGCTGCCGGCCAATCAGAGGCAAGTCTTCATTGCTCGGCAGCCCTGCGGGGGTACGAGGGAGGGGGTAGGGGTGGTGGTAGCTGCTGCTGGGGTAATGCACCGACCCAAGGCCCTGGATCGCCCAGGGCCCCAGGACTGGTGAGTGATAGCGGGAGGGAGTTCGCTGGGCGGGGGTTGGGTGCGGGGGCAGTGGGGTGGTCGTGGGGCAGCAAGAACAGGAGGGTGGCCCTCAGCAGGACCCTGCCCCAAATGTTGGGTCCATCAATTAGGCGCTGAGAGCCTTTGAATGAGGGGCCGCCCCCTGGAAGCCCACAAGCAACCCTGACAGGCTTTGCTGCTCAGGTTGGCCGCACGGGGAGACCCCACATTAATGACCCACTTAAGGGACTCCATTAGCATTGGGTCTGGAAGGCCGTCCAGGGGCCTCCCCTCTCCGGGTGTAATCGGGCAGAGACTGGAAGGTGGTGGCTCCCCAACCAGCACCCTCCCCAACTGATCAAATGACAAAAATCTCCCTGGGGTGGGGGGCGTTAAATTCTGGCCATAATGTGGGACTGGAGTCACCTATCTCTGATTGGGTATGTTTGGAAAGTTATTCGTGAAGCAGTCAGGTTTTCACTGACAGTCCGACAACTTTTCCAGGTTGTTGAGCTGATGCCAACTCACAAATTCTTAAATATATTGAATTCAAATTTGGGAACTTAATGTGATGAGATCTCAACTCATGACTTGTGGGTCCCTCATCCTGGGGCCAGAGCCATCGGTAGGAATCTTGTATATCCTCTAGTTAAAGCAGTGAGATCTCAGCCACCTAAACCAAGAAGATCCCAGTGTTGATTCATGGCCTGTGATGCGTTGGGTTATTTCAATGATTGGAGTTAGCCTCAGTGCCACTGGGTTAGGGAGGAGGGTCAAAACCAGCCAATGGCCCTACTCCTGGTTCTGTGGATCCATCAGGATTATTTTATCAGATTTATCAGTGATGACCTGGTACACTGTATGGTCAATTCTGCTTATGTAACCACTAGAACTGAACATAAACGGTGCATCCCACCGCTCCTGGACCCAGCTTCAGGTTCTACATCCAACGGCTCCACTACCTTCCCCTCCCTCCAAAACCTGACATAGGGCCCATTTCTCATTCCACCCTGAGTTATTGGATCGTGGATTTTCACACGCTATTGGAGCCTGGGCTAATGTCTTGTCGATTACAGGCTGTAGGTTAAACTGCCCCTGGTTAAACCCATCATTCAATTCACTTGTGTGAATTCTGCTGTCTGCTTCCCAGAGCTCCCTGCTGGAACGAATCATGTCTTTGACGATGGCTCAACACGGGTCCTGCGCACTGCCCAACTCACTGTCCTGTGAAATGCCCCTCTCACTGCCACACTCACTGCCCCTCTCACAGCCCCACTCACTGCCCCACTCACTGCCCAACCCATTGCCCCACTCACTGCTCCACTCACTACACCGCTCACTGCCCCAATCACTGCCCCTCTCACTACCCCACTCACTGCCCCACTCACTGCCCCTCTCACTGCCCCTCTCACTGCCCCACTCACTGCCCCAATCACTGCCCCACTCACTGCCGCAATCACTGCCCCACTCACTGCCCCAATCACTGCCCCTCTCACTACCCCACTCACTGCCCCACTCACTGCCCCTCTCACTGCCCCACACACTGCCCCAATCACTGCCCCTCTCACTACCCCACTCACTGCCACACTCACTGCCCCACTCACTGCCCCTCTCACGGCCCCATTCACTGCCCCACTCACTGCCCCTCTCACTGCCCCACTCACTGCCCCTGTCTCTGCCCCACTCACTGCCCCTGTCTCTGCCCCACTCACTGCCCCTGTCTCTGCCCCACTCACTGCCCCTGTCTCTGCCCCACTCACTGCCCCTGTCTCTGCCGCACTCACTGCCCCACTCACTGCCCCTCTCACTGCCCCACTCACTGCCCCACTCACTGCCCCACTCACTGCCCCACTCACTGCCCCTCTCACTGCCCCACTCACTGCCCCTCTCACTGCCCCACTCACTGCCCCACTCACTGCCCCACTCTCTGCCCCTCTCACTGCCCCACTCACTGCCCCACTCACTGCCCCACTCTCTGCCCCACTCACTGCCCCACTCACTGCCCCTCTCACTGCCCCACTCACTGCCCCACTCATTGCCCCACTCACTGCCCCACTCACTGCCCCTCTCACTGCCCCACTCACTGACCCACTCACTGACCCACTCACTGCCCCACTCACTGCCCCACTCACTGACCCTCTCACTGCCCCTCTCACTGACCCGCTCACTGCCCCACTCACTGACCCACTCACTGACCCACTCACTGACCCTCTCACTGACCCACTCACTGCCCCTCTCACTGCCCCACTCACTGCCCCTCTCACTGCCCCACTCACATCCCCACTCACTACCCCACTCACTGCCGCACTAACTGCCCCACTCACTGCCCCACTCTTCCACCCTCATTGCCCCACTCGCTTCCCCTCTCACATCCCTACTCACTACCCCACTCACTGCCCCACTCGTTGCCCCTTTCATTGCCCCTGTCAGTGCCCCACTCACTGGCCCACTCACTGCCCCACTCATTGCCCCTTTCATTGCCCCTGTCATTGCCCCACTCACTGCCCCACTCACTGCCCCTCTCACTGCCCCTCTCACTGCCCCAATCACTGCCCCACTCACTGCCCCACTCACTGCCCCACTCACTGCCCATCTCACTGACCCTCTCACTGCCCCACTCACTGCCCCACTCACTGCCCCTCTCACTGCCCCACTCACTGCCCCTCTCACTGCCCCTCACACTGCCCCTCTCACTGCCCCACTCACTGCCCCTCTCACTGCCTCACTCACTGCCCCACTCTTCCCCACTCACTGCCCCACTCACTGCCCCTCTCACTGCCACATTCACTGCCACACTCACTGCCCCTCTCACTGCCACACTCACTGCCACACTCACTGCCCCTCTCACTGCCCCACTCACTGCCACACTCACTGCCCCACTCACTGCTCCACTCATTGCCCCTTTCATTGCCCCGTCATTGCCCAACTCGCTGCCCCTCTCAATGCCCCACTCACTGCCACACTCACTGCCACACTCACTGCCCCTCTCACTGCCCCACTCACTGCCACACTCACTGCCCCACTCACTGCCCCACTCATTGCCCCTTTCATTGCCCCGTCATTGCCCCACTCGCTGCCCCTCTCAATGCCCCACTCACTGCCACTCTCACTGCCCCACTCCTCCACCCTCATTGCCCCTCTCACTGCCCCACTCACTGCCACACTCACTGCCCCTCTCACTGCCCCACTCCTCCACCCTCATTGCCCCACTCGCTGCCCCACTCACTACCCCACTCACTGCCGCACTCACTGCCCCACTCTTCCACCCTCATTGCCCCACTCGCTTCCCCTCTCACATCCCTACTCACTACCCCACTCACTGCCCCACTCATTGCCCCTTTCATTGCCCTTCTCACTGCCCCACTCAATGCCCCACTCACTGCCCCATTCATTGCCCCTTTCATTGCCCCTGTCAGTGCCCCACTCACTGCCCCACTCACTGCTCCTCTCACTGCCCCACTCTTCGCCACTCATTGCCCCAATCACTGCCCCACTCACTGCCCCTCTCACGGCCCCATTCACTGCCCCACTCACTGCCCCACTCACTGCCCCTGTCTCTGCCCATCTCACTGCCCCACTCACTGCCCCAATCGCTGCCCCACTCACTGCCCCTCTCACTGACCCACTCACTGCCCCTGTCTCTGCCCCACTCACTGCCATACTCACTGCCCCTCTCACTGACCCACTCACTGCCCCACTCACTGCCCCACTCACTGCCACACTCACTGCCCCACTCACTGCCCCTCTCACTGCCCCACTCATTGCAACGCTCACTGCCCCTCTCACTGCCCCACTCACTGCCCCTCTCACTGCCCCACTCACTGCCCCTCTCACTGACCCACTCACTGCCCCTGTCTCTGCCCCACTCACTGCCACACTCACTGCCCCTCTCACTGACCCACTCACTGCCCCACTCACTGCCCCACTCACTGCCCCACTCACTGCCCCACTCACTGCCCCTCTCACTGCCCCACTCATTGCAATGCTCACTGCCCCTCTCACTGCCCCACTCACTGCCCCTCTCACTGCCCCTCTCACTGCCCCACTCACTGCCCCTCTCACTGCCCCACTCACTGCCCCACTCACTGCCCCTCTCACTGCCCCACTCATTGCAACGCTCACTGCCCCTCTCACTGCCCCACTCACTGCCCCTCTCACATCCCCACTCACTGCCGCACTAACTGCCCCACTCACTGCCCCACTCTTCCACCCTCATTGCCCCACTCGCTTCCCCTCTCACATCCCTACTCACTACCCCACTCACTGCCCCACTCATTGCCCCTTTCATTGCCCCTGTCAGTGCCCCACTCACTGGCCCACTCACTGCCCCTCTCACTGCCCCACTCATTGCCCCTTTCATTGCCCCTGTCACTGCCCCACTCACTGCCCCACTCACTGCCCCACTCACTGCCCCACTCACTGCCCTTCTCATTGCCCCACTCACTGCCCCACTCACTGCCCCACTCACTGCCACACTCACTGCCCCTCTCACTGCCACACTCACTGCCCCTCTCACTGCCCCTCTCACTGCCCCTCTCACTTCCCCACTCACTGCCCCTCTCACTGCCCCACTCACTGCCCCTCTCACTGCCACACTCACTGCCCCTCTCACTGCCCCTCTCACTGCCCCTCTCACTTCCCCCCCTCACTGCCCCAATCACTGCCCCACTCACTGCCCCACTCACTGCCCCTCTCACTGCCCCTCACACTGCCCCACTCACTGCCCCACTCACTGCCACTCTCACTGCCCCTCTCACTGCCCCACTCACTGCCCCACTCTTCCCCACTCATTGCCCCAATCACTGCCCCTCTCACGGCCCCATTCACTGCCCCACTCACTGCCCCAATCACTGCCCCTCTCACTGCCCCACTCACTGCCCCACTCACTGCCCCTCTCACTGCACCACTCACTGCCACACTCACTGCCCCTCTCACTGACCCACTCACTGCCCGACTCATTGCCCCTTTCATTGCCCCGTCATTGCCCCACTCGCTGCCCCTCTCAATGCCCCACTCACTGCCCCACTCACTGCCACTCTCACTGCACCACTCACTGCCCCACTCACTGCCCCTCTTACTGCCCCACTCGCTGCCACACTCACTGCCCCTCTCACTGCCCCACTCCTCCACCCTCATTGCTCCACTCGCTGCCCCTCTCACTGCCCCACTCTTCGCCACTCATTGCCCCAATCACTGCCCCACTCACTGCCCCTCTCACGGCCCCATTCACTGCCCCACTCACTGCCCCACTCACTGCCCCTGTCTCTGCCCCTCTCACTGCCCCACTCACTGCCCCAATCGCTGCCCGACTCACTGCCCCTCTCACTGACCCACTCACTGCCCCTGTCTCTGCCCCACTCACTGCCACACTCACTGCCCCTCTCACTGACCCACTCACTGCCCCACTCACTGCCCCACTCACTGCCCCACTCACTGCCCCACTCACTGCCCCTCTCACTGCCCCACTCATTGCAACGCTCACTGCCCCTCTCACTGCCCCACTCACTGCCCCTCTCACTGCCCCACTCACTGCCCCTCTCACTGACCCACTCACTGCCCCTGTCTCTGCCCCACTCACTGCCACACTCACTGCCCCTCTCACTGACCCACTCACTGCCCCACTCACTGCCCCACTCACTGCCCCACTCACTGCCCCACTCACTGCCCCTCTCACTGCCCCACTCATTGCAACGCTCACTGCCCCTCTCACTGCCCCACTCACTGCCCCTCTCACTGCCCCTCTCACTGCCCCACTCACTGCCCCTCTCACTGCCCCACTCACTGCCCCACTCACTGCCCCTCTCACTGCCCCACTCATTGCAACGCTCACTGCCCCTCTCACTGCCCCACTCACTGCCCCTCTCACATCCCCACTCACTGCCGCACTAACTGCCCCACTCACTGCCCCACTCTTCCACCCTCATTGCCCCACTCGCTTCCCCTCTCACATCCCTACTCACTACCCCACTCACTGCCCCACTCATTGCCCCTTTCATTGCCCCTGTCAGTGCCCCACTCACTGGCCCACTCACTGCCCCTCTCACTGCCCCACTCATTGCCCCTTTCATTGCCCCTGTCACTGCCCCACTCACTGCCCCACTCACTGCCCCACTCACTGCCCTTCTCACTGCCCCACTCACTGCCCCACTCACTGCCCCTCTCACTGCCACACTCACTGCCCCTCTCACTGCCACACTCACTGCCCCTCTCACTGCCCCTCTCACTGCCCCTCTCACTTCCCCACTCACTGCCCCTCTCACTGCCCCACTCACTGCCCCTCTCACTGCCACACTCACTGCCCCTCTCACTGCCCCTCTCACTGCCCCTCTCACTTCCCCACTCACTGCCCCAATCACTGCCCCACTCACTGCCCCACTCACTGCCCCTCTCACTGCCCCTCTCACTGCCCCACTCACTGCCCCACTCACTGCCACTCTCACTGCCCCTCTGCCCCACTCACTGCCCCACTCACTGCCCCACTGTTCCCCACTCATTGCCCCAATCACTGCCCCTCTCACGGCCCCATTCACTGCCCCACTCACTGCCCCAATCACTGCCCCTCTCACTGCCCCACTCTGCCCCACTCACTGCCCCTCTCACTGCACCACTCACTGCCACACTCACTGCCCCTCTCACTGACCCACTCACTGCCCCACTCATTGCCCCTTTCATTGCTCCGTCATTGCCCCACTCGCTGCCCCTCTCAATGCCCCACTCACTGCCCCACTCACTGTCACTCTCACTGCACCACTCACTGCCCCACTCACTGCCCCTCTTACTGCCCCACTCGCTGCCACACTCACTGCCCCTCTCACTGCCCCACTCCTCCACCCTCATTGCCCCACTCGCTGCCCCTCTCACTGCCCCACTCACTGCCGCACTCACTGCCCCTCTCACATCCCCACTCACTACCCCACTCACCGCCGCACTAACTGCCCCACTCTTCCACCCTCATTGCCCCAGACGCTTCCCCTCTCACATCCCTACTCACTACCCCACTCACTGCCTCACTCATTGCCCCTTTCATTGCCCTTCTCACTGCCCCACTCAATGGCCCACTCACTGCCATACTCATTGCATCACTCAATGCCCCACTCACTGCCCCACTCATTGCCCCTTTCATTGCCCCTGTCAGTGCCCCACTCACTGCCCCACTCACTGCCCCTCTCAGTGCCCCACGCACTGCCCCTCTCACTGCCCCTCTCACTGCCCCACTCACTGCCCCACTCATTGCATCACTCACTGCCCCACTCTTCCACCCTCATTGCCCCACTCGCTGCCCCTCTCACTGCCCCACTCACTGCCCCACTCACTGCCCCTCTCACATCCCCACTCACTACCCCACTCACTGCCGCACTAACTGCCCCACTCACTGCCCCACTCTTCCACCCTCATTGCCCCACTCGCTGCCCCTCTCACATCCCCACTCTCTACCCCACTCACTGCCCCACTCATTGCCCCTTTCCTTGCCCTTCTCATTGCCCCACTCACTGGCCCACTCACTGCCCCACTCACTGGCCCACTCACTGCCCCTCTCACTGCCCCACTCACTGCCCCACTCACTGCCCCTGTCACTGCCCCACTCACTGCCCCACTCACTGCACCACTCAATGCCACACTCATTGCATCACTCAATGCCCCAATCACTGCCCCACCCACTGCCCCTCTCACTGGCCCACTCAATGCCACACTCATTGCATCACTCAATGCCCCACTCTCTGCCCCTCTCACTGCCCCTCTCACTGCCCCACTCACTGCCCATCTTACTGCCCCTCTCACTCCCCCACTCACTGCCCCTCTCACTGCTCCTCTCACTGCCCCACTCACTGGCCCACTCACTGCACCACTCACTGTCCCTCTCACTGCCCCACTAATTGCCCCATTCACGGCCCCACTCACCGCAACACTCAGTTCCCCTTCACTGCCTAACTTATTGCCCCTCTCATTGCCCCACTCACTGCCCCCATCATTGCCCCACTCACTGCCCCACTCACTGACCCACTTACTGCCCCTCTCACTGCCCCACTCACTGCCCCTCTCACTGCCCCACTCACTGCCACACTCACTGCCACACTCACTGCCCCACTCTTCCACCCTCATTGCCCCACTCGCTGCCCCTCTCACTGCCCCACTCATTGCCCCTTTCATTGCCCTTCTCACTCCCCCACTCACTGCCCCAGTCACTGCCCCTCTCACTGCCCCACTCACTGCCCCTCTCACAGCCCCAGTCACTGCCACACTCATTGCATCACTCAATGCCCCACTCACTGCCCCACTCATTGCCCCTTTCATTGCCCCTGTCACTGCCCCACTCACTGCCCCACTCACTGCCCCAATCATTGCCCCTTTCATTGCGCCTGTCACTGCCCCACTCACTGGCCCACTCACTGCCCCTCTCACTGCCCCACTCACTGGCCCACTCACTGCCCCTCTCACTGCCCCACTCACTGCCCCACTCACTGCCCCACTCACTGCCCCTGTCACTGCCCCACTCACTGCCCCACTCACTGCACCACTCACTGCCCCTCTCACTGCCCCACTCACTGCCCCTCTCACTGCCCCACTCACTGCCCCTGTCACTGCCCCACTCACTGCCCCACTCACTGCACCACTCACTGCCCCTCTCACTGCCCCACTCACTGCCCCTCTCACTGACCCTCTCACTGCCCCACTCATTGCTACACTCACTGCCCCTCTCACTGCCCCACTCACTGCCCCTCTCACTGACCCTCTCACTGCCCCTCTCCCTGCCCCCTCCCTGCCCCAATCACTGCCCCACTCACTGCCCCTCTCACTGCCCCACTCACTGCCCCACTCACTGCCACACTCATTGCATCACTCAATGCCCCACTCACTGCCCCACTCATTGCCCCTCTCACTGCCCCACTCACTGCCCCTCTCACTGCCCCACTCACTGCCCCTCTCACTGCCCCACTCACTGCCCCACTCACTGCCCCACCCACTGCCCCACTCACTGCCCACTTCACTGCACCTCTCACTGCCCCACTCACTGCCCCTCTCACTGCCCCACTCACTGCCCATCTCACTGCCCCTCTCACTGCCCCACTAAGTGCCCCATTCACTGCCCCACTCACCGTAACACTCAGTGCCCCACTTATTGCCCCTCTCATTGCCCCACTCACTGCCCCCATCATTGCCCCACTCACTGCCCCACTCACTGCCCCTCTCACTGCCCAACTCACTGCCCCACACACTGCCCCTCTCATTGCCCCATTTACTGCCCCACTCATTGCCCGTCTCACTGCCCCTCTCACTGCCCAACTCACTGCCCCACTCACTGCCCCACTCACTGCCCCTCTCACTGCCCCACTCACTGCCCCTCTCACTGCCCCACTCACTGCCATACTCACTTCCCCATTCACTGCCCTACTCATTGCCCCTCTCACTGCCCCGTCACTGCCCCACTCACTGCCCCACTCACTGCCACTCTCACTGACCCACTTACTGCCCCACTCACTGCATCACTCACTGCCCCTGTCATTGCCCCACTCACTGCCCCACTCAATGCCCCTCTCAGTGCCCCACTCACTGCCCCACTCACTGCCCCTCTCACTGCCCAACTCACTGCCCCACACACTGCCCCTCTCATTGCCCCATTTACTGCCCCACTCATTGCCCGTCTCACTGCCCCTCTCACTGCCCAACTCACTGCCCCACTCACTGCCCCACTCTCTGCCCCTGTCACTGCCACACTCACTGCCCCTCTCACTGCCCCACTCACTGCCCCTCTCACTGCCCCACTCACTGCCCCTCTCACTGCCCCACTCATTGCCATACTCACTTCCCCATTCACTGCCCTACTCATTGCCCCTCTCACTGCCCCGTCACTGCCCCACTCACTGCCCCACTCACTGCCCCACTCACTGCCACTCTCACTGACCCACTCACTGCCCCACTCACTGCATCGCTCACTGCCCCTCTCACTGCCCCACTCACTGCCACTCTCACTGCCCCACTGACTGCCCCTCTCACTGCCCCACTCACTGCCACACTCACTGCCCCACTCTGCCCCACTCACTGCCCCTCTCACATCCCCACTCACTACCCCACTCACTTCCCCTTTCATTGCGCTTCTCACTGTCCCACTCAATGCCACACTCACTGCCCCTCTCATTGCCCCACTCACTGCCATACTCATTGCATCACTCAATGCCCCACTCACTGCCCCTCTCACTGCCCCGCTCATTGCCCCACTCACTGCCCCTGTCAGTGCCCCACTCACTGGCCCACTCACTGCCCCAATCACTGCCCCTGTCACTGCCACACTCACTGCCCCTCTCACTGCCCCACTCACTGCCACACTCACTGCCCCTCTCACTGCCCCACTCACTGCCCCTCTCACTGCCCCACTCACTGCCACACTCATTGCATCACTCTCTGCCCCTGTCACTGCCACACTCACTGCCCCTCTCACTGCCCCACTCACTGCCCCACTCACTGCCCCACTCACTGCCCCTCTCACTGCCCCTCTCACTGCCCCACTCACTGCCACACTCACTTCCCCATTCACTGCCCTACTCATTGCCCCTTTCATTGCCCCTCTCACTGCCCCAGTCACTGCCACACTCATTGCATCACTCAATGCCCCACACACTGCGCACTCACTGCCCCTCTCACTGCACCACTCACTGCCCCACTCACTGCCCCTCTCAATGCCCCACTCACTGCCCCACTCACTGCATCACTCACTGCACCACTCACTGCCCCTCTCAATGCCCCTCTCAATGCCCCACTCACTGCCCGACTCACTGCCACTCTCACTGCTCCACTCACTGCCCCTCTCACTGCCCCACTCACTGCCACACTCACTGCCCCACTCACTGTCCCACTCATTGCCCCTTTCATTGCCCTTCTCACTGTCCCACTCAATGGCCCACTCACTGCCCCATTCTTCCCCATTCACTGCCCCACTCACTGCCCCATTCTTCCCCACTCACTGCCCCACTCACTGCCCCATTCTTCCACTCATTGCCCCTGTCACTGCCCAACTCACTGCCCCACTCTGCCCCATTCTTCCCCACTCACTGCCACACTCACTGCCCCTCTCATTGCCCCACTCACTGCCATATTCATTGCATCACTCACTGCCCCACTCACTGCCCCACTCATTGCCCCTTTCATTGCCCCTGTCAGTGCCCCACTCACTGGCCCACTCACTGCCCCTCTCAGTGCCCCACGCACTGCCCCACTCACAGCCCCACTCACTGCTCCTCTCACATCCCCACTCACTACCCCACTCACTGCAGCACTAATTGCCACACTCACTGCCCCATTCTTCCACCCTCATTGCCCCACTCGCTGCCCCTCTCACATCCCCACTCACTACCCCACTCACTGCCCCACTCATTGCCCCTTTCCTTGCCCTTCTCACTGCCCCACTCACTGGCCCACTCACTGCCCCACTCACTGCCCCATTCTTCCCCACTCATTGCCCCAGTCACTGGCCCACTCACTGCCCCTGTCACTGCCCCACTCACTGCCCCACTCACTGCCCCTCTCACTGCCACACTCACTGCCACACTCATTGCATCACTCACTGCCCCACTCACTGTCCCACTCACTGCCCCTCTCAATGCCCCACTCACTGCCCCAGTCACTGCCCCTCTCACTGCCCCACTCACTGCCCCACTCACTGCCCCTCTCACTGCCCCACTCACTGCCACACTGATTGCATCACTCACTGCCCCTGTCACTGCCCCACTCACTGCCACACTCACTGACCCTCTCACTGCCCCACTCATTGCCCCACTCACTGCCCCTGTCACTGCCCCACTCACTGCCACACTCACTGCCCCTATCATTGCCCCTGTCACTGCCCCACTCACTGCCACACTCATTGCATCACTCAATGCCCCACTCACTGCCCCTCTCTTTGCCCCACTCACTGCCACACTCATTGCATCACTGAATGCCCCACTCACTGCCCCACTTATTGCCCCTTTCATTGCCCCTGTCACTGCCCCGCTCACTGGCCCACTCACTGCCCCTCTCACTCCCCCACTCACTGCCCCTCTAACTGCCCCTTTCACTGCCCCACTCACTGCCCCACTCACTGCCCCTCTCACTTCCCCACTCACTGCCCCTCTCACTGCCCCTTTCACTGCCCCACTCCCTGCCACACTCATTGCATCACTCAATGCCCCACTCACTGCCCCACTTATTGCCCCTCTCATTGCCCCACTCACTGCCTCCATCATTGCCCCACTCACTGCCCCACTCACGGCCCCTCTCACTGCCCCACTCCTTGCCCTACTCATTGCCCCAGTCACTGTTCCACTCACTGCCCCACTTTTTCCTCCTTTTATTGCCCCAATCTCTGCCCCACTCACTGCCCCTCTCACTGCACCATTCTTCCCCACTCATTGCTTCAGCCACTGTTCCACTCACTGCCCCTCTCGTTACCCCACTCACTGCCCCTCTCATTAACCCTCTCACTGCCCCATGCACTGCCCCACTCACTGCCCCACTCGATACCCCACTTACTGCCCCCCTCTTCCCCACTTACTGCCCCACTCACGGCCGCTCTCACTTCCCCACTCACTTCTCCACTCATTGCCCCAGTCACTGCCGCACTCACTGCCCCACTCCTTGCCCCTCTCACTTCTCCACGCATTGCCCCAATCACTGCCACTCTCACTGCCCCACTCACTGCCCCACTCACTGCACGACTCACAGCCCCACTCATTGCCCCACTCATTCCTCCTCTCACTCCCCCACTCATTGCCCCACTAATTGCCCCACTCATTGCCCCACTCACTGCCCCGTTCACTGCCCCACTCATTGCTGCACTCACTGCCTCAATCATTACCCTGCTCATTGCCCCACTCACTGCCCCACTCACTGCCCCACTCACTGCCCCTCTCATTGCCCCACTCAATGCCTCATTCACTGCCCCACTCACTGCCGCACTCACTGCCCCTCTCATTGCCCCATTCAATGCCTCCTTCACTGCCCCACTCACTGCTCCACTCACTGACCCTCTCAATGTCCCGTACAATGCCCCACTCACTGCCCCTCTCAGTGCCCCACTCATTGCCCACACACTTCCCCATTCTTTACCACTCACTGCCCCTCTCATTGCCCGCTCACTGCATCGCTCACAGCCCCACTCACTGCCACTATCACTGCGCCACTCACAGAACCTCTCACTGCCCCACTCACTGCCCCACTCATTGCCCCATTCAGTGCCCCATTCACTGACCCACTCACTACAACACGCAGTTCCCCACTTATTGACCCTCTCATTGCCCCACTCACTGCCCGCCTCATTGCCCCACTCACTGCCCAACTCATGGCCCCTCTCACTGCCCCACTCATGGCCCCCTCATTGCCCCTCTCACTGCCCCACTGACTGCCCCAATCACTGCCCCCTTCATTGCCCCACTCACTGCCCCACTCATGGCCCCTCTCACTGCCCCACTCACCTTCCCCACTCACTGCCCATCTCATTACCCCCTCTCATTGCCCCAGTCACTGCCCAAGTCTCTGCCCATCTCATTGCCCCACTCAATGCCCCACTCACTGCCCTTCTCACTGCCCCACTCACTGCCCCACTCACTGCCCCACTCACTGCCCCACTCAGTGTCCCTCTCACTGCCCCTCTCACTGCCCTCTCACTGCCCCACTCACTGCCCCACTCACTGCCCCACTCACTGCCACCCTCATTGCCCAACTCACTGCCCCACTCACTGCCCCACTCACTGCCCCACTCACTGCGCCTCTCACTGCCCTCTCACAGCCCCTCTCTCTTCCCCACTTCCTGCCCCATCCATTTTCCCCACTCACTGCCCCACTCACTGCCCCTCTCACTGCCCCTCTCACTGCCCCCTCATTGCCCCACTCACTGTCCCACTCACTGCCCCATTCACTGCCCCACTCACTGACCCACTCACTGCAACACTCAGTTCCCCACTCACTGCCCCACTCAGTGTCCCTCTCACTGCCCTCTCACTGCCCCCTCATTGCCCCACTCACTGTCCCACTCACTGCCCCATTCACTGCCCCACTCACTGACCCACTCACTGCAACACTCAGTTCCCCACTCACTGCCCCACTCACTGCCCCTCTCATTGCCCCATTCACTGCCCCACTCACTGCCCCACTCACTGCCCCACTCACTGCCCCACTCACTGCCCCACTCACTGCCCCACTCACTGCCCCACTCACTGCCGCACTAACTGCCCCACTCTTCCACCCTCATTGCCCCACTCGCTTCCCCTCTCACATCCCTACTCACTAACCCACTCACTGCCCCACTCATTGCCCTTTCATTGCCCTTCTCACTGCCCCACTCAATGGCCCACTCACTGCCATACTCATTGCATCACTCAATGCCCCACTCACTGCCCCCACTCATTGCCCCTTTCATTGCCCCTGTCAGTGCCCCACTCACTGCCCCACTCACTGCCCCTCTCACTGCCCCACTCTAACACCCTCATTGCCCCACTCGCTGCCCCTCTCACTGCCCCACTCACTGCCCCACTCACTGCCCCATTCACTGCCCCACTCACTGCCCCACTCACTGCCGCACTAACTGCCCCACTCA